>NC_082662.1:117703678-118328678 GCF_025265405.1 Mesoplodon densirostris
CTTTTGTGTCTGTTTATTCTTTTTTCTTTTGCCCTACCCAGGTACGTGGGGAGTTTCTTGCCTTTTGGGGGGTCTGAGGTCTTCTGTCAGAGTACAGTAGGTGTTCTGTAGGAGTTGTTCCACGTGTAGACGTATTTCTGATGTATCTGTGGGGAGGAAGGTGATCTCCGCGTCTTCCTCTTCCGCCATCTTCCCCATCAGTTTTTAGCAGTTCTTGGACTCTCTGAGCAGGCATGGAGCACTACAAACATATTTCTCATAGGGATCAGTGGCACTTCATGAGAAACACCCAAACTCCTTCACTGAGACCAACTGGCTGTCCACCAACTGCGGGATGCGTTCAAGCTCGTGCCACCGCAGGCTAACTTGGAGCGGCGGAGTCTCTGGGCCGCGCCGGCACTCCAACTCTACCACCCAGGCTTTTGTTTTGGCGGCATGGGCCATTGAGAGAGGAGTCTTTATAGTTTTAGTGCAGAGTGGCTTGTGTAAAAATTAAGTTCTGAGTGCCCCTCTTCCTGGCTATCATCTTCATGTCCCAGTGAGTGTTTCAGTACCTTTAGTCAAGTTTCAGCCAAGCAGGGGATAATAATGGTGATGGCAACAATGGTATGAAGAGCACAAGTGTACTTTTCCATTGTCGGACTCCCTGAAATGGGGGCTGGAGTTCTCAGAATCTCCCTTTCTCTGGTACTTTTCAATTCTCAGATCATGTCTCTCTGTGAATGTACACCAAGGTAGTGTGGGCACTCACACTGATCCATTTGGTATTCTTTCCAAGGCTACCTGCACAACCCCTCTTTTGCTGCCACACACTGGCAGTGCTGTATTTGCTGTGTGAGAGAATTAAGCTACTCATTATGGCTGCATATCACCAAGTTGTTAAAATTTGTTCTTGCCAGTGACTGTACAGTACATTGTATAAACTGAATCTTGGCTGTCCTATCCCAAACTCAAAACTTACAAAGAAAAGACAAATGATACAATGTCATGATGTACAGGCAGTTAATATTATGTCTCTGCTGTTGTCTGTGGCTGTTACACAAAAAATGGCTTAGATTATATTATATACTGGATTCTGGGAATATTGTTCAAACTTAAATATTTTGGAATTTGGAGAGTTATTCTGGAGCTTACAATTATTCAGTGATAATCTTAAATGAAGTCTATTCTGATTTGTTTCCAGGAATAAAGAATGTTACATTACACATTTTGCATTTTCTTATCTATGTAAATAGGATCAATTAGTGAAAACCTCTTACACTTAAGATGTTTTACTATCACATTTCTGCTAGATGATACATAGCTGCAAATTTGGAATTTTTTTCCTGAGTGGAGAAATCCAAGAATTTTCCTTAATGCTAACATATTGCTTAGAGTCCAATTGTTTCACTCAGTGAATGCTAAATATATTGCTAAAACATGCAAAGGGCATCCCAAGAGAAGATAAGAGGTAACATCTTAGGACAAACATCTCTGAACTTTTGGTGAAAAAATGCCAGGCTACTTGCTCACCTAGCAGTGCTTTATTTGGTGATAGGAAAGACCAAAATGTAGATCGAGATTATAAAATAATACAAAAGAAGAAGGAGGTCCTACCACCTACAACAAAAATTATCTTTGACTTGGGCTGGAGCCACACATAACTCCTGAAGTTTTACTTGTCTCATGAAGATTTGTTACTGAAAGCCCCAAAGGTCGAGAACTACTGAAAAGAAGTTCATATACCAGTAGCAAATGTAATTTTCAACTTCAAAAATTGCTATGGTGTAGGAGAATTTTGCTCAGAATATAAACTGCAGTATTTATCATATTTAATTCTGGCATTTGGGTCCCAGAATCAAATAAACTAAAGCAGTGATTTAAATGCTTTGCCTGCATGTAAATGATTGTCAACACACACCCACACTCAGAAACTATATGTGGGTTAGAGAGACCAGGTAAGAGGGATGAGATAAGAAAGAAGGGCCATTGAGAACTTTGGGAAGAGGTAATGACAAAGTGCCAGAGGAAAGGGGCAGTGAGGAGGGAGGTCCAGTTGGGTGTATAAACCAAAGGAATTCTTCTAGATTAAAAGAGACTGGAAGCAGAGCAATTGTTTAATATTACCCTCTTATTTAACAGATGTGGAAATAAAGGATTGGGGAGGTGAAATAACCTTTTAACACCACACGGGAGCTTTTCTGAAGTAATAAATATGAAGGAAGCTAAGGTCAAGGAGAACAGCTGGACGCCAGAGACATTAAAAAAAATCTACAAGTCAAGGGCTGGAGCGGAAATGAGAGTCAGAGTGGGAGCACAGAGCTGTAGAAGACACAGTATTTCTGTGACGTGCAGTGTGGGTGAGGAAGAGATTTGTCAGTTGGAAGAGAGAGGAAGCCACAATAGAGTACTGCGAAAAAGGTTTGCTGAAATTAGAGATCAAACACCAGCTCTGAAGGTCAGAAGTTCTACTTCCCAATGAAATGCTGCTTCTGCCACTTCTATTGCTAGCAGTTATCATCCCAGGTGGTGACAATGAGGACGGTAAGAGTAACTCCGGCAGCTCCCAGAACAGGTGCAGGGGGTCTGGATGAAAGCATGCTGCACCTATCACTAAGGGTCAGGGCCCTCCTGTCTCCAGCACCGCCCCCCCCCAATTCTGGAGGTTGGGGATGGAGCTAGAAGCCTTGGGGCAGGCAAATGTCTTAGGCTCTGGGTTCTTTATCATTTCATCCTGATTCTCTCTTTCTCCTCACTCTTCTTATCCTTCCACCACCCACAGCCTTCCAGGGGCCAACCTCTTACCATGTTATCCAGATTTTGACCTTTGCCAAGAGCACCTGGGCACAAAATCAAGCCTCAGGCTGGTTGGATGATTTTCAGATTCATCGCTGGGACAGTGACTCGGGCACTGCCATTTTCCTGAAGCCCTGGTCCAAGGGCAACTTCAGTGATGAGGATATGATTGAGCTGGAGGACCTATTCCGAGCCTACTTCATTGGATTCACCACGAAAGTGCAGGACTATGTCAGTAAATTCCAGGTTGAATGTGAGTACGGTCCTCTGCTCCGGGGATATTCTCAATGGTTTTTCTCTCTCCTGGTTAAGGCTATTACTCTCTTGGATCTTGGTCCCGCCCTCCCACTTTACCCAACTGCATGCACACACTTCTCCAGAGTAGTCTCCAACTCTGACTCCACACCTCCACCAAGTATCCCAGATTCTTCCTGTTTCTTGCACTCCTGTGTGATAAATGAAGGTCCCCCTTTGTAACCGTCTCCTGGTTTGTTTGTGCATAACTGGCTTCTCTCTAACCCCAAGGACAAGGCCCTCACTTCTCCATTCTGTGCCTGAGTGAACTGAAATGTGACTTCCTCCTCCTCCAATCCGTCTCCTCAAGCATCTCCTCCCTGATCCCTTCTTTCAATGTAACTCTCCCCTTCACCCTGGAATGCTGTTCTCCTGATTCCATCACATGCTGCTCCCCTTCTCCCCTCATGCCCACCCTACAGCCTTACAGCAGGTCATCCCCACCATTTACGACATGCATACCTCTCCCCAATCCTCTTCTTTCTGAAAAGGCTCTGA
The DNA here is from genome assembly GCF_025265405.1 of Mesoplodon densirostris. Taxonomy (NCBI): domain Eukaryota; kingdom Metazoa; phylum Chordata; class Mammalia; order Artiodactyla; family Ziphiidae; genus Mesoplodon; species Mesoplodon densirostris. The sequence continues at coordinate 117,707,246 of NC_082662.1, forward strand.
ATACTGCAATTGGTTTTTGAGTCACCTCATATCTCAGACCTTTCTCCCACCCCCCAAATCCAAAGCCCCATGTCCTTTCCCCGTACCTTTCTTTCTTGTTTGCTTTTTAGTAACTTTGTCCCTGTTTTCCTTGTATCCAGACCCCTTTGTGATCCAGGGCATAGCAGGCTGTGAGATGCATTCTGGGAAGTCCATAGGAAGCTTTTTGAGGGGAGCTTTAGGAGGACTGGATTTCGTGAGCATTAAGAATCATTCATGTGCACCTGCCCCAGAGGGAGGCAGCAGGGCACAGCAGTTCTGTGCACTCGTTACTCAGTACCAAGGCATCTGGGGTATCATAGAGACGCTCCTCTCAGAAACCTGCCCTCGGTATCTCCTTGGTGTCCTCGATGCAGGGAAGGCCGAACTACAGAGGCAAAGTTAGTTCTTTTCTCTTCACAGGACTTTTCTATTTCACGTCCTGCCACCTTCTTTGAATTCAAGAGTAGGAGGTACCTAAGGAGAGAGGGGCTTAATCAATAAATGATTTGGTTCCCGTAGGAGTAGAAGAGGTCACTGTCCAAACTTGTGGGTTTCTGAATGCCTATGCTCTAGATCAGAGTCACATTCTGACATTCTCCCTGCCTCTTCCTGCCCCAGTGAAGCCCGAGGCCTGGCTGTCCAGTGACCCCAGTCCTGGGCCTGGCCATGTGCTGCTGGTGTGCCATGTCTCAGGATTCTACCCAAAACCCGTGTGGGTGATGTGGATGAGGGGCGAGCAGAAGCAGCCTGGCACTCAGCAAGGTGATATTGTGCCCAATGCTGATGGGACATGGTATCTCCGAGTAACCCTGGATGTGATGGCTGGGGAGGAGACTGGCCTGAGTTGCCGAGTGAAGCACAGCAGTCTAGGACACCAGGACATCATCCTCTACTGGGGTGAGTAAGGACTGGGGCCCAGCTGGGAATGGGAGGAGATGGTCCTCAAGCACAGAGGAAGGGACTAGGAATATGGAGGGATTTGATGGATGAGATAGGGAGGGACAGGGGGAGAAAGGAATGGAGAGAGGGAAGGAGAGAGAGAGAGAGAGAAAAAGAGACAGAGAGACAGAGGTTGAGATTTATTCCTGGGACTACAGTTCCAAGAGGAATGAAAATAGATGATTTTCATAAGAAAGAAGGACTTATAGACTGGGTGGGATGGGGTAAGAGGGAGAGACAAAGGGTGGCTGTAAATATATGATATCCAGGAATATGAGAGAGAGAATCACAGGTGCCTATGCATCAGAATCAGGTAGTGGTGGTGCTGACACTCAGGTGGGTAACAAAGCCAGGAGAACTAGAGAATGAGTTTGAAGTGACATCCCTGTGTCCTCTCCCAATTGCCAGGTCACCCCACCTCTGTCAGCTTGATATTTTTGGCAATATTAGTGCCCTCCTTGATATGTCTTGCATTATGGTTTTTGAGGCGCTGGTGAGTTTTCCTTTGTAATCTTTCTTTTTTGTCCATCCTCTCACTCTTACCCTCCATTTTATCTATTACATATTTTAGCCTCAGTATTTCCAGGAGACCCTTTCCCCTTTCTTCCCCGCTCCCATCTTTAGGTAAATCTAGTTTTAAAAAAATATTTATTTATTTATTTGGTTGTGCCGGGTCTTGGTTGCAGCAGGTGGGCTCCTTAGTTGCAGCACGTGGATTCCTTAATTGAGGCAGGTGGGCTCCCCAGTTGTGGCTCATGGGCTCCTTAGTTGTGACATACAAACTCTTAGTTGTGGCATGCGTGTGGGATCCAGTTCCCTGACTAGGGATCGAACCCAGGCCTGCTGCATTGGGAGCACAGAGTCTTATACACTGCACCACCAGGGAAGTCCTGATAAATCTATTTTTAAAAAATTGTGGTAAAATATACATGACTTAAAAACTTACTGCATTAGCCATTTTTAAACGTACAGTTTAGTAGTATTAAGTACATTCACATTTTGTGCAACCCATCTCTAGAACTTATTTTATCTTGTAAACTAAAAGTCTGCCCATTAAACCACATTCCCCATTCCTTGCTCCCCTAGTCCCTGGCAACCACCATGCTACTTTCTGTCTATATGAATCTGATTACTCTAGGTACCTCATTTAAGTGGAATCATCACTATTTGTCTTTTTGTGACTGGTTATTCCACTTAGCATAATGTCCTTATAATTCATTCATGTAGTGGTATGTATTAGAATTTCTTTCCTTTTTAAGACTGTATAACACATTTTGTTATCCATTCATCTGCCAATGTGAATTTGGGTTGATTCCACCTTTTGGCTATTGTGAATAATGCTGCTACGAACATGGGTGTACAAATATCTCTTATGTAGAGAGATGTTTTTTTGCTCATGTTCTTTTTTTAAATTTTATTTTATTTAAAAAAATTTTTATTGGGGTATAGTTGATTTACAATGTTGTTTTACTTTCTGCTGTACAGCAAAGTGAATCTGTCATATATCTATATCTATATCTATATCTATATATATGGATATATATATATCCACTCTTTTTTTGATCCTTTTCCCATGTAGGTCATTACAGAATATTGTGTAGAATTTCCTGTGGTATATAGTACGTCCTTATTTTATATATAATAGTGTGTATATGTCAATCTCAGTCTCCCAATTTATCCCTCCCTCCCTTTCCCCCTAGTAACCACAATATTGTTGTCTACATCTGTAACTCTATTTCTGTTTTGTAAATAAGTTTATTTGTACCATTTATTTAGATTCCACACATAAGTGATATCATACGATATTTGTCCTTCTCTGCCTGACTGCTTGTGTTCTTAACAGGTTATATCAGACTATCTTGTGAGCCCTCACCATGTCTCCTTTTCCATTTGGAATAAGTATCCAGGAGCCCAGAAGCTCAAGCTGTCAGCCCAGGAGTCAATCTCATCATCTTCCATCAAATAATCATCAGATTTGATCAAATCAGAGTTCCTATGGGTTGTAAGATAAATCATAATTTATATACTAGCAGAAAAAATTAAAAATTGTACATTTATTATGAGACAATATCAGTAGTGGGATCCTCTCAGATTTCTTGGATGTGAGACGTGAGAAAGAATGTACCTTGGAATAAATGAAATGAGGTACATGACTTAACAGTGACATCCTTTTGGCTTCTTGCTTTAAAACTTTTTTTTCTCCTTCTACTGAAATATCATTTGTCAAAGTGAGCTAACTATAATTATGTTGAGATAATTGTATTTGCAGAGATGCTGAGTATTTTTAACATAATTTCTCTGTCTCTGCTGGGATGATTTTCTAACTGTGAGCATCAGCTGAGTAGCCTCTTTCTCCAGGAAGTCTTCCATAGTGCTACAGTGGAAGTAACCCTCCCTCGACTGGTGTTATGCTGAGGTCCACTTTATTTTGTACCCACAACATTGCAGTTCTTTTTGTTTTTCATTTCCTTCTACTTATAAGTTCCTTGAGAGAAGGGCTAGCTCTAGGTGGATCCCAGGCAAGATCTCTTACTTGCATATGTATTTGTTTAGTAAAATAATGTGAGTTGATATAACTACCACATTAATGGTCTTTTTTCCAAAATCATCTCCTTTCTTCTTTTTTCCTCTTTTGATATTCTAGATTTTCCTCTTACTAAAATATTCTCACATAGAAAAAAATATCATGCTCTCCTTGTTTCTGCCCTCAACTCCTCTGGAGAAAACCACTTGTGCCCATACTGTAACTATAGTTTACCTATAAAAACTCATCCATAAAGGATCTTGTTCCTCATATTTCAGTGAGAATGAATGAAAGGCAGGATGGGTGAGGGGTAATAGTGCAGGTGGATTGTTAAATATTCAAAGAAATGAGTCAAGAGGGCTGTTCTTGTTCCCAGAATCTTTGATATCTGTGCTTTATCAATTCAGTTATATCTTTGACTTTATTTACACTTATTCATTCTTTTGCTTATTCCATAGTTTTATAGAAACTCCATTTTAAGAAATCCAAACTCATTTTAATTAAAACAGCAGAGGGTGAGAATTTGAGTATATTTTTTGTAGGACTTAGAAAGGGAAGTCAGAGTAAGCGGAAGTTTTGGAGAAGCCAGTGGTACTGGAAGCCGTTCTGCCACCTGGACATTTTAGGACAATATTGACTTTAGAATTTGGGCAGGGTAGGAAATGACTGAAAACATAGTTTTTTCTCCTCTGCATTGGCACAGCTGGTTATTTCTCCAGGATGCATTAAACTCCAACTCATCTTATAGGGTAGACATGCTTTTCTATGCTTCACTGCACCCTCAGCTACAGGCCAGAGCCTTGATTAGTATGTTTCTTGGAGTGTGGACTATGAATCAGCAGCAGCAGCAGTAACTGTGAGCTTGTTACACAAAGACATTTTCAGGCCCTGCCCTAGACCTATTGAATCAGGAAATCCTGGAATGGGAACTAGAATGCTGTGTTTTAATAAGCCTTTTAGGTTATTTGGATGCACATTTAATTTTAAGAACCCCTCATCTAAAAATTTCTCAAGTTTTGCAGTATTGACACTTTGGGCTGGATAAATCTTTGTTATGGAGTGTTGTCCACTGCATTGTAGGATTTTTAGCAGCATCACTGACCTCTACTCACTAGATGCCAGTAACACCTCCCCAGTTATAATAAGCAATATATCAGTATCTTCAGACATTTCCAAATGTCCTCTAAGGGACATGTCGTCTTTTTAGCATTATTGAGGTATAACTGATGTACAAAAAACTGCACAAATTTAAAGTAGACATCTTGATGAGCTTGGGCATGCATCCATGCATCCATGATACCATCACCACAGCCAGGGTACTAAATATATCCTTCACCTCCAAATATTTCCTGTGTTGCTCTGTGTGTGTTTTTGTTTGGTAAGAACACTTAACATGAGATCTATCCTCTTAGCATAAAGTGCACAATACCATACTGTTAACTATAAGTACTATATTATACAGCAGATCTCTAGAACTTATTCATCTTGCATAACAGAAACTTTATATATCCATTAGGAGACAATTTCCCATTTCTCCCTCCTTCTGTCCCTGGCAACTAGCATCTGATTCTCTGCTTCTATGGATTTGACTATTTTAGATACTTCATATAAGTGGAATCATGCAACATTTGTCCTTCTGTAATTAGCTTCTCTCACTAAGCATAATGTCTTCCAGGATTTATTCATGTTGTTGCATATTGCAGGATCTCCTTCTTTGTAAAGGCTGAATAATATTCCATTGTATGGATATACCGCAATTCTTTATACATTTATCTGAGTAAATGTTTCATGTGTACTTAAAAACTATACATATTTTTCTGTTGGTATATTAAAAAATGTGAGTATGTCAATTGTCTTATTTATTTATTAATTTTCATTTATTCACTTATTTTAACATCTTTATTGGAGTATAATTGCTTTACAATGATGTGTTAGTTTCTGCTTTATAACAAAGTGAATCAGTTATACATACACATATATCCCCTTATCTCTTCCCTCTTGCATCTCCCTCCCTCCCACCTTCCCTATCCCACCCCCCATAGGTGGTTACAAAGCACTGAGCTGATCTCCCTGTGCTATGCGGCTGCTTCTCACTAGCTGTCTATTTTACATTGGGTAGTGTATATATGTCCATGCCACTCTCTCACTTTGTCACAGCTTACACTTCCCTCTCCCTGTATCCTCAAGTCCATTCTCTAGTAGGTCTGCGTCTTTATTCCCTTTTTGCCCCTACGTTCTTCATGACCATTTTTTTTAAGATTCCATATATATGTGTTAGTATACGGTATTTGTTTTTTCCTTTCTGACTTAATTCACTCTGTATGACAGACTCTATGTCCATCCACCTCACTACAAATGGCTCAATTTCGTTTCTTTTTATGGCTGAGTAATATTCCATTGTATATATGTGCCACATCTTCTTTATCCATTCATCTGATGAAGGACACTTAGGTTGTTTCCATGTCCTGGCTATTGTAAATAGAGCTGCAATGATCATTGTGGTACATGACTCTTTTTGAATTATGGTTTTCTCAGGGTATATGCCCAGTAGTGGGATTGCTGGGTCGTATGGTAGTTCTATTTTTAGTTTTTTAAGGAACCTCCATACTGTTCTCCATAGTGGCTGTATCAATATACATTCCCACCAACAGTGCAAGAGGGTTTGCTTTTCTCCACACACCCTCCAGCATTTATTGTAGATTTTTTGATCATGGCCATTCTGACTGGTGTGAGAGGATATGTCATTGTAGTTTTGATTCGCATTTCTCTAATGATAAATGATGTTGAGATTTCTTTCATGTGTTTGTTGGCAATCTGTATATCTTCTTTGGAGAAATGTCTATTTAGGTCTTCTGCCCATTTTTGGATTGGGTTGCTTGTTTTTTGATATTGAGCTGCATGAGCTGGTTGTAAATTTTGGAGATTAATCCTTTGTCAGTTGCTTCATTTGCAAATATTTTCTCCCATTCTGAGGGTTTTCTTTTCATCCTGTTTATGGTTTCCTTTGTTGGGCAAAAGCTTTTAAGTTTCATTAGGTCCCATTTGTTTATTGATTTTTTTATTTCCATTTCACAAGGAGCTGGGTCAAAAAGGATCTTGCTGTGATTTAAGTCATAGCATGTTCTGCCTATGATTTCCTCTAAGAGTTTGACAGTGACTGGCTTTATATTTAGGTCTTTAATCCATTTTGAGTTTATTTTTGTGTATGGTGTTAGGGAGTGTTCTAATTTCATTCTTTTACATGTAGCTGTCCAGTTTTCCCAGCACCACTTATTGAAGAGCTGTCTTTTCTCCACTGTATAGTCTTGCCTCCTTTATCAAAGATAAGATGACCATATGTACGTGGGTTTATCTCTGGGCTTTCTATCCTGTTCCATTGATCTATATTTCTGTTTTGGGGCCAGTTCCATACTGTCTTGATTACCGGAGCTTTGTAGTATAGTCTAATGTCAGGCAGCCTGATTCCTCCAGCTCTGTTTATCTTTTTCAAGATTGCTTTGGCTATTCGGAGTCTTTTGTGTTTCCATGCAAATTGTGAAATTTTTTGTTCTAGTTCTGTGAAAAATACCAGTGGTAGTTTGATAGGGATTGCACTGAATCTGTAGATTGCTTTGGGTAGTATAGTCATTTTCACAATGTTGATTCTTCCAATCCAAGAACATGGTATACCTCTCCATCTATCTGTGTCATCTTTACTGTCTTTCATCAGTGTCTTATAATTTTCTGCATACACGTCTTTTGTCTCCTTAGGTGGGTTTATATCTAGATATTTTATTCTTTTTGTTGCAATGGTAAATGGGAGTTTTCTTAATTTCACTTTCATATTTTTCATCATTAGTGTATAGGAATGCCAGAGATTTCTGTGCATTAATTTTGTATCCTGCTACTTTACCAAATTCATTGATTAACTCTAGTAGTTTTCTGGTAGCATAATTAGGATTCTCTATGTATAGTATCAGGTCATCTGCAAACAATGACAGCTTTACTTCTTCTTTTCCGATTTGGATTACTTTTATTTCTTTTTCTTCTATGATTGCTGTGACAAAAACTTCCAGAACTATGTTGAATAATAGTGGTGAGAGTGGGCAAACTTGTCTTGTTCCTGATCTTAGTGGAAATGGATTCAGTTTTTCACCATTGAGAACGATGTTGTCTGTGGGTTTGTCATATATGTCCTTTATTATGTTGAGGTAATTTCCCTCTATACCTATTTCTGGAGGGCTTTTATCATACATGGGTGTTGAATTTTGTCAAAAGATTTCTCTGCATCTATTGAGATGATCATCAGGTTTCCCTCCTTCAGTTTGTTAATATGGTGTATCACATGGATTGTTTTGCATATATGGAAGAATTCTGGCATCCCTGGGATAAACCCCACTTGATCATGGTGTATGATCCTTTTAATGTGCGGTTGGATTTTGTTTTCTGGTATTTTTTTTTTCATATTTATTTATTTATTTATTTTTTAATTTATTTTTTTTAGTTTCTGCTTTATAACAAAGTGAATCAGTCATACATATACATCTGTTCCCACATCCCTTCCCTCATGCGTCTCCCTCCCTTCCACCCACCCCATCCCACCCCTCCAGGCGGTCACAAAGCACCGAGCTGATCTCCCTGTGCTCTGCAGCTGCTTCCCACTATCTATCTACCTTACATTTGGTACTGTATATATGTCCATGCCTCTCTTTCGCTTTGTCACAGCTTACCCTTCCCCCTCCCCATATCCTCAAGTCCATTCTCAAGTAGGTCTGTGTCTTTATTCCCATTTTACCCCTACGTTCTTCATGACATTTTTTTTAAAATTCCATATATATGTGTTAGCATACGGTATTTGTCTTTCTCTTTCTGACTTACTTCACTCTGTATGACAGACTCTAGGTCTATCCACCTCATTACAAATAGCTCAGTTTCATTTCTTTTTATGGCTGAGTAATATTCCATTGTATATATGTGCCACATCTTCTTTATCCATTCATCCGATGATGGACACTTAGGTTGTTTCCATCTCTGGGCTATTGTGAATAGAGCTGCAATGAACATCTTGGTACATATCTCTTTTTGAATTATGGTTTTCTCAGGGTATATGCCTAGTAGTGGGATTGCTGGGTCAAATGGTAGTTCTATTTGTAGTTTTTTAAGGAACCTCCATACTGTTCTCCATAGTGGCTGTACCAATTCACATTCCCACCAGCAGTGCAAGAGTGTTCCCTTTTTTCCACACCCTCTCCAGCATTTATTGTTTCTAGATTTCTTGATGATGGCCATTCTGACTGGTGTGAGATGATATCTCATTGTAGTTTTGCTTTGCATTTCTCTAATGATTAATGATGTTGAGCATTCTTTCATGTGTTTGTTGGCAGTCTGTATATCTTCTTTGGAGAAATGCCTATTTAAGTCTTCTGCCCATTTTTGGATTGGGTTGTTTGTTTTTTAATTTTTTTTTTTTTTATGTGCTATGCGGGCCTTTCACTGTTGTGGCCTCTCCAATTTTGGAGCACAGGCTCCATACCCATAGGCTCAGTGGCCATGGCTCACAGGCCTAGCCACTCTGCGGCATGTGGGATCTTCCCGGACTGGGACACGAACCCGTGTCCCCTGCATCAGCAGGAGGACTCTCAACCACTGTGCCACCAGGGAAGCCCCCTGTTTGCTAGCATTTTATTGAGGATTTTTGCATCTATATTCATCCGTGATATTGGCCTATAGTTTTCTTTCTTTGTGACGTCTTTGTCTGGTTTTGCTATCAGGGTGATGGTGGCCTCATAGAATGAGTTTGGGAGTGTTCCTCCCTCTGCTCTATTTTGGAAGAGTTTGAGAAGGATAGGTGTTAGCTGTTATCTAAATGTTTGATAGAATTCCCCTCCGAAGCCATTTTGTCCTGGGCTTTTCTTTGTTGGAAGATTTTTAATCACCGTTTCAATTTCAGTGCTTGTGATTGGTCTGTTCATATTTTCTGTTTATTCCTGGTTCAGTCTCAGAAGGTTGTGCATTTCTAAGAATTTATCCATTTTTTCCAGGTTGTCCATTTTATTGGCATAGAGTTACTTGTAGTAATCTTTCATGATCCTTTTTATTTCTGCAGTATCACTTGTAACGTCTCCTTTTTCATTTGTAATTCTATTGATTTGAGTCTTCTGCCTTTTTTTCTTGATGAGTCTGGCTAATGGTTTACCAATTTTGTTTATCTTTTCAAAGAACCAGCTTTTAGCTTTATTGATCTTTGCTATCGTTTCCTTCATTTCTTTTTCATTTATTGCTGATCTGATCTTTATGATTTCTTTCCTTCTGGTAACTTTGGGTTTTTTTTTTTTGTTGTTGTTGTTCTTTCTCTAATTGCTTTAGGTGTAAAGTTAGGTTGTTTATTTGAGATGTTTCTTGTTTCTTAAGGTAGGATTGCATTGCTATAAACTTCCCTCTTAGAACTGCATTTGCTGCATCCCATAGGTTTTGGGTCGTCATGTTTTCATTGTCATTTGTTTCCAGGTATATTTTTATTTCCTCTTTGATTTCTTCAGTGATCTCTTGGTTATTAAGTAATGTATTGTTTAGCCACCATGTGTTTGTATTTTTTACAGATTTTTTTTCCTGTAATTGATATCTAGTCTCATAGCGTTGTGGTTGGAAAAGATACTTGATATGATTTCAATTTTCTTAAATGTACCAAGGCTTGATTTGTGACCCAAGATATAATCTATCCTGGAGAATGTTCCATGAGCAGTTGAGATAAAAGTGTATTCTTTTGTTGTTGGATGGAATGTCCTATAAATATCAATTAAGTTCATCTTGTTTAATGTATCATTTAAGTCTTGTGTTCCCTTATTTATTTTCATTTTGGATGATCTGTTCACTGGTGAAAGTGGGGTGTTAAAGTCCCCTACTATGATTGTGTTATTGTTGATTTCCCTTTTATGGCTGTTAGTATTTGCCTTATGTATTGAGGTTCTCCTATGTTGGGTGTATAAATATTTACAATTGTTATATCTTCTTATTTGATTGATCCCTTGATCATTATGTAGTGTCCTTCTTTGTTTCTTGTAATAGTCTATGTTTTAAAGTCTATTTTTTCTATGAGAACTGCTACTCCAGCCTCTTTTGATTTCCATTTGCATGGAATATCTTTTTCCATCCCCTCACTTTCAGTCTGTTTGTGTCCCTAGGTCTGAAGTGGGTCTCTTGTAGACTGCACATATATGGGTCTTGTTTATGTGTCCATTCAGCCAGTCTATGTCTTTTGGTTGGAGCATTTAATCCATTTACATTTAATTTAATTATCGATATGTATGTTCCTATTACCATTTCCTTAATTGTTTTGTGTTTGTCATTATAGGTCTTACCTTCTCTTATGTTTCCTACCTAGAGATGTTCTTTTAACATTTGTTGTAATGTTGGTTTGGTGGTGCTGAATTCCCTTCGCTTTTGCTCATCTGTAAAAGTTTTAATTTCTCCATCAAATCTGAATGAGATCTTTGCTGGGTAGAGTAATCTTGGTTGTAGGTTTTTCCCCTTCATCACTTTAAATATGTCCTGCCAGTCCCTTCTGGCTCGCAGAGTTTCTGCTGGAAGATCAGCTATTAACCTTATTGGGATTCCCTTGTGTGTTATTTGTTGTTTTTCGCTTGCTGCTTTTAATATTTTTCTTTGAATTTAATTATTGATAGTTTGATTAATATGTGTCTTGGCATGTTTCTCCTTGGATTTATCCTGTATGGGCCGCTCTGTTCTTCCTGGACTTGATTAACTATTTCCTTTCCCATATTAGAGAAGTTTCAAGTATAATCTCTTCAAATATTTTCTCAGTCCCTTTCTTTTTCTCTTCTTCTTCTGGGACCCCTATAATTCGAATGTTGGTGTCTTTAATGTTGTTCCAGAGGTCTCTGAGACTGTCCTCAATTCTTTTCATTGTTTTTTCTTTATTCTGCTCTGCAGTAGTTATTTCCACTATTTTATCTTCAAGGTGACTTATCCATTCTTCCGACTCAGTTATTCTGCCATTGATCCCTTCTAGAGAATTTTAAATTTCATGTATTTTGTTTTTCATCACTGTTTGTTTGTTCTTTATCTCTTCTAAGTCCTTGTTAAACTTTTCTTTTATTTTCTCCATTCTATTTCCAAGATTTTGGATCATCGTTACTATCATTATTCTGAATTCTTTTTCAGGTAGACTGCCTATTTCCTCTTCTTTTGTTAGGTCTGGTGGGCTTTTACCTTGCTCCTTCATCTGCTGTGTATTTCTTTGTCTTCTTATTTTTCTTAATTTACTCTGGTTATGGTCTCCTTTTCACCGGCTGCATGTTCGTAATTCCCGTTGTTTTTGGTGTCTGCCCCCAGTGGCTAAGGTCGGTTAGTGGGTTGTGTAGGCTTCCTGGTGGCGGGGACTAGTGCCTGTGTTCTGGTGGATGAGGCTGGATCTTGTCTTTCTGTTGGGCAGGTCCACGTCTGATGGTGTGTATTGGGGTGTCTGTGGACTTATTATGATTTTAGGCAGCCTCTCTGCTAATGGGTGGTGTTGTGTTCCTGTCTTGCTAGTTGTTTGTCATAGTGAGTCCAGCACTATAGCTTGCTGGTGATTGAGTGGAGCTGGGTCTTGGCGTTGAGAAGCAGATCTCTGGGAGATTTTCACAGTTTGATATTATGTGGAGCTGGGAGGTCTCTTGTGGACTAACGTCCTGAACTTGGCTCTCCCACCTCTAAGGCACAGCCCTGACATCTGGCTGGAGCACCAAAAGCCTGTCATCTGATCAGCTCTGAATAAAAGGGAGAAAAAAAAAAAGAAAGAAAGAAGAAGGTGAAGTAAAATAAAATAAAAAGTCATTAAAATAAAAAATAATTATTAAATTTTTTAAGTAATTAAAAAAGGAAAGAAAGAAGAGAGCAACCAAACCAAAAAACAATTTCACCAATGATAACAAGTGCTAAGAACTATACTAAAAAACAAACAAACAAACAAACAAACAAAAACCAGACAGACAGAACCCTATTACAAATGGTAAAAGCAAAGCTATACAGACAAAATCACACACAGAAGCGTACACATACACACTCACAAAAAGAGAAAAGGGGAAAAAATATATATATCATTGCTCCCGAAGTCTACCTCCTCAATTTGGGATGACTTGTTGTCTATTCAGGTATTCCACAGATGCAGGGTACATAAAGTTGATTGTGGAAATGTAATCCGCTGTTCCTGAAGCTGCTGGGAGAAATTTCCCTTTCTCTTCTTTGTTCCACAGCTCCTGGGATTCAGCTTTGGATTTGGCCCTGCCTCTGCGTGTAGGTCGCTTGAAGGCGTCTGTTCTTCACTCAGACAGGAGAGGGTTAAAGGAGCAGCTTATTCGGGGGCCCAGGCTCACTCAGGCCAGGGGGAGGGAGGGGTATGAATGTGGGTCGAGCCTGCAGCGGCAGAGGCCAGCGTGAAGTTGCAACAGCCTGAGGCATGCCGTGTGTTCTCCCGGGGCAATTGTCCCTGGATCATGGGACTCTGGCAGTGGCGGGCTGCACAGGCTCCTGGGAGGGGAGGTGTTGATAGTGATCTGTGCTTGCACACAGGCTTCTTGGTGGCTGTAGCAGCAGTCTCAGTATCTCATGCCCGTGTCTGGGGTCCGCGCTGATCGCCACGGCTCGCGCCTGTCTCTGGATATCCTTTAAGTGCTGCTCTTAATCCCCTCTCCTCGTGCACCAGGAAACAAAAAGAGGCAGCTCCAGACATTTTCCTGGACTCCCTCCCGGGCTAACCGTGGTGCACTAACCTCCTTCAGGCTGTGTTCACGCAACCAACCCCAGTCCTCTCCCTGGGATCTGACCTCCGAAGCCAGAACTTCAGCTCCCAGCCCCCACCCATCCCTGCGGGTGAGCAGACAAGCCTCTCTGGCTGGTGAGTGCTGGTCAGCACTGATCCTCTGTGCGGGAATCTCTCCGCTTTGCCCTGCGCACCCCTGTTGCTGCGCTCTCCTCCGTGGCTCTGTAGCTTCCCCACTCCACCACCCGCAGTCTCCGCCCACAAAGGGCCTTCCTAGTGTGTGGAAACCTTTCCTCCTTCACAGCTCCCTCCCACTGCTGTAGGTCCCGTCCCTTTTCTTTTGTCTCTCTCTCTTTTTTTTTTTTTTTTTTCTAAATCAAGTTAACCACCTTCAGCACGGAAGCTTCTGATGTTCATGGCTTTCCCTGCCCTAGTAGAACTGCATTGAAGGTACTGGGCATGGGAAAAAGATGGGAGAAGCCCGGGTTATAACCACAGCTGTGCTTACTCCAGGTTCAAGAGTTTTTCTAGAGTAAACACTTCTCAATTTGTTGTATAACTTTGATCCATTTCCAGAGACTCAGTATGGTTGTTTTTGAAAATGTTGTCCAGTTTTATGATTGTTTTGGGGGAGAGGGTTAGCCAAGCTTGTCAACCCACCATTCTGGAAGTTCCCCATACTAGAGAAATTAGGGGGTCTGAACTGGTGCAGCACCTCTTAGACTTCATGGTATTAGGATGCATTCTGATTATTCCCACTTACCTAAGGCGGTTTGGTGTTATGCACAGAAGCAAAAAACTTCAACAGAGACCTAGCTGGATGTTTAAAAGAGCTTTGGTTGTACAGCAGAAATTAACACAACGTTGTAAATGAACTATACTTCAATTAAAAAAAAAGCTTTGGAGGCCTCCTGAGTGGTGGTGGGTATAGCATAAGTGAAGTATTCAAGCTTTAGCTCACATCTGCTTAACATGGGGGTGGGGGAAGAAGTCCCTATGTTAACCAGACATTACATAAAAAGCTGTTATTCTGAAAGTGTTGGCTGACCAGCACATAGGAATCTGGCACTTCAGTGAATTGATAGAACAAGGAGCTCTGACACATTCATTACTGAGTTTGAGACTTGCATATGCTGTAGACTACAATGAGTGATTATCAGAAGAAGAGCCATCTGAATATGTTACCTAGATGTAAACATGGTACAACGTTTACTAGTGTACACTCTGGGATTCAGTGCATAATCACATCCAATTTTTTTTGTCCATTTTTCAGGAAAAGATATATTGATATTTAAATCAGAGAAGTAGATTTTAATGATATTTGAGAAATTTTGTGTTATGAAATACATGTGAATTGTGGCCTTTTAGTTTCTCAGATGGGATATAATCCCTCTATGTACTGGGTCTTTGCATGTACTGTGGTCTCTTTCCCAGGTTAATGCCTGTTCTTCCCTCAGAATGCAGGTGTGTTGTCACTTTCTGGGAATCCTCCCTTGATCTCCCTGACTTCGTCCATTTTTCTTATCATTTCTTACCATAGCACTGTGTACTTCTAAATTCATTGTTTATGAGAGCTGTGCTTATCTATTCATCTGTATTCACACTAAGCTCCACCAGGACAAGACTATATCCCTTCATCCTTACTCTTTTCTTGCTCTACCATTATATTTTCAGCTCTTAGTAAAATGCCTGGCATATAGCTAAGTTCTCAATAAATATTTAATGAGTAAAGGAAAGAATGAATAAATAAACAAATTCAAGAGATTTGAACATTTTCTATGACACAGATAATATTTATTAAATTTAACTTAAAAGTATAATTTGAAAGAGCGGGACAGATTTACAGTTGTCTACACTTCTTTCTATGGTACCATGTGCTTGGCAGGTTCTGTGTTATCCATAACACCTCCTTGCAACAACCCATGTGCCGTGAAACACCTGAATACCTCCCACTGGAGCCTTAATCCACCATGACCCAATCTGAACTGTGCATCTCCATGCCATCCTTCCCAAGCTTGTGCTGTGTACCTTCCTGAATGGCCCCACTTTATCTCCTCCTGGTCATACTTCTTTGTTTGATTACTCCTGATGACCTTCAAGCTATCTTTTGTTATTTCCACACCTCTCCATTCTCACTGCTACTACCTTTGTCCAGATCACTAAAGCCATCATCCATCGTAGTCTCATCACTCTCTGGTACAATCTCCAGTGAATCTCCTTGGGATTTAGGGAATTTCCCTAAATGGCATTTTAACCACAAAACTCTCATGTTTAAAATCCTTCACTTGCAAGAAAAATGAGACTGTTCTTCAGTATGGCTCACATATCAGGTCTTACCAGCATCTCCTGCTA
Source organism: Mesoplodon densirostris (assembly GCF_025265405.1). Lineage (NCBI taxonomy): Eukaryota > Metazoa > Chordata > Mammalia > Artiodactyla > Ziphiidae > Mesoplodon > Mesoplodon densirostris. The sequence continues at coordinate 117,722,821 of NC_082662.1, forward strand.
TGTCTCTTTTCTTTTCTCTGGTCCTTAAGCTCTAAAATCCACTTTTCTCCTATGATACGTTTCTACACATCTTCCACCTGTTTTAGCACTAACTTTCTAGCATGTTTTACCTTGTGGTAAGGCAAATACTCCCTTCATTATTCTTTAGCTAAAAGAGGTAGGATCCTAGGATCCTATGCTTTAATTTTTTCAGATAAAGTTGAAAATAAATGTTTCAAATCTACCTGAACTTTCTGTAGAATTAGGTGGCTGCTACTCAAAATATACCCTTGCCCTCCTCTGCATTTTTTTAAATTAGTTTCTGCTTTATAACAAAGTGAATTAGTCATACATATACATCTGTTCCCACATCCCTTCCCTCATGCATCTCCCTCCCTCCCACCCTCCCCATCCCACCTCTCCAGGCGGTCACAAAGCACCGAGCTGATCTCCCTGTGCTCTGTGGCTGCTTCCCGCTGTGACAAAGCAAAAGAGAGGCATGGACATATATACACTACCAAACGTAAGGTAGATAGATAGCGGGAAGCCTCCTCTGCATTTTTGTGCAGGTGATGCAACTGATTCTTCAGTTTGTAGCATGAACAAAGGAGGTGGTATTGGAGGTCTAGTTGCCCTAGTCCCTGATCTGCTTCTCCTGCAAATACACTGCCTGTTTTCAGGTTGGAATATCTCCCTAGGCAAACATATCACTCTGCTAATGGAGAAGTTCTTGGGTTATTGCCATATGACAAAATGTCTTGCAGCCTGAAACTCAGTAAAACCAGTGGTAATAAATAATCTACTTAATTACCATCATATTTTGTATGTTTTCATTTATATTTATAGTATTTGCAGGCATCCTTTTCTATTAGTATTATTTTCCTTCTGCATATGATTTGGGCTGTGGATTTTGAAGCCATTTCATCTGCTTTCATTTTTGAAGGGCTTCTTTAAAATTTCTCTTCAGCAGTTGGATCCCTTCATTGTTTTCCAGCATGATAATGGATTCATTTATCTTTTATTAGCACACATTTTTAAACATTTTAATTGTTTTAGAGGTATGAACTAAATGTGCTCTCTGCCACCTTGATTTAAGGTAGCTTTCTATAAACATCATAATTGAAATGATTTTTCTAATTGACTCCATTTTATATTGTGCTCTTATGGTCTATATAATATGATTTGAATTTGACAGTAATCCTTATTTCTCTCCTTTCTTTTCATCTCCCTTCCCAGGTTTTGATGAATTAATATGGAATTTAATTCTTTGACTATTATTAATTTTTTTCTGAAATATTAAACAAATGTGTTAAATTTTACAAGTTCATTTTAAATGCTTATTTAGAGTTAACTATATATTTTATGAATCATTTTATACCAGTATCATTTCTTGAGTTCTTTATTGAAGCAATTTTTTGGTTTTACTCAGGTAATTCCTTTCATAAAGGGAGTTATGTGGCATATTGTTTGACTTTTTGAGTTCAAATATGGATTAATTTTGCCCTCATGGGAGAGTGAAACTTTGCCTGAATGAAGAAATTTAGAATTATCTCATTACCTCAGAGTTCTGAAGTATTTCTCTACAGTATTGCATATGAAATATCTGAAGCCTGTGTCATTCTCTTCTTTGTAAGTAGCCAGTATATATATCTGAAACTTTGTGGGATTTTTTTTTTTTGTCTTTAGAATTCAGAAACAATAGCAGGATGAGACTGAGTGTGGATCTTTTTCAACAATTCTGATCACTATTCTGTGGGCTTTCTCTATAATAAAAGTAGAAGTTTTACGTTGGGTTTTGTTTTGTTTTCGCTAAAAATTTTCTCTCTGAAACCTTAGTGTCTGGCAAATTTCTTGGCACCCAGTGGGCATTAACTAATGTCACAAACAAAGGTATGGTGTTTCAACTGCCTTGAGGCTGCCACAGCAAACATCAATGAAAGGAACCAAAATAAACTTTCAACTCAGTAATTAACTCTCCCGTGCACACTCCAGTTCCCTAGATTCACTTTCCCGCCTCCAGTGGAACTCCTCTCTAGTCAGTGACCACCAACAGGACACCAGTGCTCCCAGGCCATGAACTGTGAGGGGAAGGCTGCCTGCCCACCCCTCATACACAGAGTGAAGCTTGCCCACTGACCTGTAGACACACTCAACTCATTTGGTGTAGGGGCGGGGATCCAAGACCCCTGTATACTGCCCACAGACCTATTCACACAACATGAATGGAAATCCACCTGCCTGCCAGCTCACCACTTCCAGGTTAAATCTGGAAGGGTCATAGACCCTTCAACAGTGACAACAGTGACAACTGGTCTGAGTGGGGAAACTGAGCAAAAGGGCATTTTCTATAGATTATCTGATAACCTGTACTGTCATTGTTGTTTATTTTCCATTATGGATTATGACATTTGCCTGTGGATTGTACCACTACACTCAAAATGCCTAGTGTCTTCTGATAATGATTTTGAGAAGAGCAGAATGAAGGGACAGAGGGGAACTGAGGGGGGACAGGGAGAACAAGCAGGACAAGTGAGAGGAGTGAGTATGGACTCCAGAGGGAAAACAATGGGTCAGTAGAGGAAGACAGGGAAGACCAAGAAGAGGGGGAAAGGGAGCCAGGCAGCAGACAGGAGGAGGAGACCACAGAGGGATGAGCGGTGGGGAGACTGCTGGAAAGGCCACTGGTCATCACTGATCACCTTCCATCACTTCTTCTCACAGAAGAGGACATTGAGAACCCAAGTGTGGACTTGATTTCTCTAAGACTAGAAGACACTAAAATTTCCAGCCAGACCACAGACAGCAGCCTTCATCATGAGCCAGGACTGGGTGGGTCAGGAGGTTGCAGGCAAGAGCAAGAAGAAAATTTGGACTGGACAGTGTGAGAAATGGAGGAGAAATGAGAGACTGTGTGGGAGGCCTGTGACTGCCGGAGGCTGTAAGGTTTCTCCGGCAGGGAAGTGGGCAGAGGGAGAGGTTTGTGTGTTGGTGTGCCAAAGGAAGTCAGGTGAGAGGGCAAGAGGGTTGAGAGGGGACCTGTGTCTGATTCCGAGGGCAGCTTGCTTGCGGAGGCATCCTTCACCTAACAGAGCTTCAATGTTTCTGCTGCTGCCTCTGCTCTTCAAGGGACTTCTCTGCCATGGGGCAAGCACAGTGGGTAAGCTGATCCCAGGGTGGAAAGATACCTGTGGTTGTGCACTGAAGGATGGAGAAGTTCTGGGGAGGACCTAGGGTAAGGGGGAGCAATGCTCCTACAGAATGCCCTTGGAGTCTGCCCACCAGGCTAGTTCCAGGCAAAGTATCCTTGGCTATAGTCTCAGTTAATGTCTCTGATTTTGGAGTGAGGATGCTGGCCCGGGGGAGGGGGTGTGGGAATATGTGCAACCTGTTTAACCATATCCATAAAGAGCCCCTTTATGGGGCTCTCTTCTCCTGTCCTTTCATTCCCTCTCTCAGCTCCACAGGTCTTAGGACCCCGTCATTCGTCCGCAGAAGAGCCCCTCTCCTTCCATGTGCTCCAGATCTCCTCCTTTGCCAATCGCAGCTGGACACACACCCAGGGCTCAGGCTGGCTGGGTGAGGTGCAGACTCATGGCTGGGACATTGTCTTGGGCACCATCCACTTTCTGAGGCCTTGGTCCCAGTGTAACTTCAGCAAGGAGGAGCTGAAGGACATCCAGGCGTTCCTGCAGTTGTACATCCATAGTTTCCCTTGGGAAGTGCAGGCCTTTGCCAGTCAGTTTCAGTTTCAATGTGAGTTCTTTGTTCCAAGCTCATATTTGCCGGAGGGCTCCGACCATCTTCTAAAGGGTAGATGGCTTATGTACCCTGACCGTCATCCAAACTTCCTGACCTTGTACTTGTCCCCCTTTGGTCACTCTCTTCTCTGCTGCACCCTTCACCACCATCCTCACTCTATCCTCCTCTTCTACCCCCATATACACAGGTTTCACACCCCTGAAAATACCCTCATATTCTAGACCTTGAATAGTTGTCTCTTCTTGATCTTCTGCCCAGCACTCCTGGTCAGCCTTTCCCAACCAGGATTCTGCCTTCCTTTCTTCCTGGCCTGAGTGTTTACAGGATTCAGCCTGTACCTAACCACTCCCCAGTCTGCTCTTCCAGACCATCTTCTGATTCTCTAACAGTCTTCCCATCTAGCTCTTCCCCTTCATTATTTTAAACTACCTTTATTATCTCAACATTTTATTCCCACACATTTACTTCTTTTTTCCTGCCCCATCTCTAGTTTTCCATGTGATCCCCCAGCAAGTTTTTTTTTCCCTGTAATTCTTTCCATACTGATTCTCTCTTTCTTGTCCACCCACAGACCCCTTTGAGCTCCAGGTATCATTTGGCTGTCCTGGGAAGGCCTAAGAAAGCTTCTTAAATGGGGCATATCAAGGATCAGATTTCCTGAGTTTCCAAGAAAATTCCTGGAAGCCATCTCCAGGAGCAGGGAGTCGAGCTCAGAATGTCTGTAAGGTGCTCAACCACTACAAATTTATTAAAGAAATCATTCAGAGCCTTCTCAGTGACATCTACCCTCGCTTTCTGGCAGGCCTCCTTGAAGCAGGGAAGTCAGAACTGCAGCAACAAGGTGAGCCCAACTCTCTCTCCCCTCTTATTTCTAGTGTTTCAACTCTTGTATTTGAGTTTTCTACCCTTTATCAACTTTTTGAATTACATAATAAGCCAGAGGGTGAAAAGTATGGGTTTAGAATTGTTTCCTAGAAAAGAGAAAGAAGTGATTACTCAAACTGCAAAGGGACCCTAAGTCACTGAGTTGTGGCCTAGGGTACGCTCCTAAATTCCACTTCTCCTCATCTCCTTTCTAGTGAAGCCAGAGGCTTGGGTGTCCAAAGGCCCCAGTCCTGGGCCTGGTCGTCTGTTGCTGATGTGCCACGTCTCTGGCTTTCATCCAAAACCCATGTGGGTGATGTGGATGAGGGGTGAGCAGAAGCAGCCAGGCACTCGGCAAGGTGATGTCCTGCCCAATGATGATGGGACTTGGTATCTCCAAGTAACCCTGGACGTGGTGTCTGTGGAGGCGGCCAGCCTGAGTTGCCGAGTGAAGCACAGCAGTCTAGGAGGCCAGGACCTAATCATCCGTTGGGGTGAGAAAGAACTGGGGCCCAGCTGAGAGGTGGTAGTCTTCTCATAGACCAAGGGCTAATGAGTGAGGAGCTTAGGAAGTGGCTAGGATGCTATGCACAAGAGGATACAGGTGGGGGAATCCAAGTAAAGAAGGATGGAGCATGACAGCAGTTAAATTTCAAGAAAATGCAAGTAGAGGATTAGAGGTACTAAAGAGAAAAGAAAGAAGGACCTATTGATTTGGTGAAAGAGATAGGGAGTGGGCAGAGCAGGGACATAGACTCAAGAGGAATTGAAATGAGAGTCCTAGAAAAGACAGAGGAAAGCTCTGGGGAGGTGCCACTATTGTGAAATGAGAAGCATTAACCGTGGTAGAATAGAGAGTACTTTATAGATTGACTTCCTTATTTTATCCCCAACTAGGTGGATACTCCTTCCTCCTGATATGAATCTGTTTGATGGTAATAATTTCCCTGGTCATGTTGGTTAGAGTTGACTCATCATTTAAAAAACAGAAGTGAGTCTTTTCTTGTTTTGGCTCTTCAGCTTCTTATCAACTCATTCATCTTTCCTCTATTTTCTTTTTTCCTTTCCCCTTTCTCTCTGATTTCCCTTATTTGAGATCAAGATCCCCTTTTCCCCCACAGCTCAAATCAGAACCTCCTCTCTGCCCATGTCTCCCACTCTGCCTTTCCCACAGGAGTCGATACCCAAGACCCCAGGGGTTCAGGACATCAGCTCTGCTTGGCACAGGAATCATGGACCAAAAACAGACTCTTAAAGAAATGGAAAGCCAACTCTGGCGTCATTAACTTTACCTTCCACATAAAATCCCTTTCTGCTTTTGTTTAAACATGACTCATAGCTATAAACAAAGCATGATTTTGTTAAAGCAGCTTGTTCTGGTAGAAATCCTCATCCCTTTGGAAATCTGTTTTTCCCTATCTTCCAGCAATGTCTTTCTGCTTTTGGCCACTCCTTCATCACTACTGATCCTTCAAACTCTAATTCAGATGCCTCTTTCTTTGTTTTGTTTTGTTTTTGCGGTACGCGGGCCTCTCACTGTTGTGGCCTCTCCCGTTGTGGAGCACAGGCTCTGGACGCGCAGGCTCAGCGGCCATGGCTCACGGGCCCAGCCGCTCCGCGGCATGTGGGATCTTCCCGGACTGGGGCACGAACCCGTGTCCCCTGCATCGGCAGGCGGACTCTCAACCACTGAGCCACCAGGGAAGCCCAGATGCCTCTTTCTTAAGAGCTTCCCTGGATCACCCAGTTGATGGATCTTCTCTATGCCCCAAATTGAACTGTTCTTCCTAAATACACTCATCTCTTCCTACTCCAAACAGTAATTTTTATGTTTTTGTGCTTTTTTCTCAGTTGCTTGAAGGCAAGATTTACGTGTTTGTATTTGTGTCCATGACCAAAAGCCTTACCTGGACCAGGGCCAGCTTCATGAGCAGGTGACCTGTGCAGTTGTTGCCATCTTGAAATCATTTTTGAAGGAGAGATACTGCTTTTTTTTTTTTTTTTTTCTTGTGGTATGCGGGCCTCTCACTGTTGTGGCCTCTCCCGTTGCGGAGTACAGGCTCCAGACACGCAGGCTCAGCGGCCATGGCCCACGGGCCCAGCCGCTCCGTGGCATGTGGGCTCTTCCCAGACCGGGGCGCGAACCCGTGTCCCCTGCATCGGCAGGCGGACTCTCAACCACTGCGCCACCAGGGAAGCCCGATACTGCCTTTTTATTTTATACTGGTCCCACAAATTGTGTAGCTTGTTTGGCTTGAAAGGGATATTTCTCAATAAATGCTGACTGAAATAAATGTATTGTCAAATAAAGTGTCTTAATCCCTTTCCTCTTTGGCATCTTTGCATCATTTGTTTATGTTCTTATTAAAACTCATTCTCTCTCCCTTTGTCTCTCATCAGAGGTGAAGGAGACAGGTATGTACTTCAGACTTCATAGCCATTGGGAGATTCGTTCATCTTCAGAGATACTTAAAGAAAATAGTAACACATTAGAGTGTCTCCTGTCAAAGAGACGATGGGGTTGGACTAACATTCCTGATTCTTTGAGATTGTGTGTTACTATATGTGTCTTTGTGGATACACATATTCAGGGGATAAATTCATATTTGGGGAAATTAGGAAGAGAACATGGGAATTGAGGATAATTTTCATGGGCAGAGCCAAGCAATGAAGGAATAGATTGATCAGATGCCAGCTAGTTGTATGTTTACTGTTCTTTATTATTTTGATTTATGATTATCATTATTACTTATACTTTGTTGTCTTCTTAATTTTTTAATATGGATTTAAAAATTATCCAATGGCTTTAATTGAGATCCCTTTGACTGAATCTGTTGGAGAGCAGGAAGCTGTTAAAGTGCAGTGTTCATACCGATGTCCAGGTGACATCTTCCCTTAAATGGGATAATTGAGCAGATTGTATAGATTGATTAGCGGGAATTTAATATTCCCTATGGGATATTTCAAGTGAACAGATGGGGTTCTACAGTCACTTATCTAGGCTGTACTCTCACACATGAACAAAGTAATGAGGCCAGCGCTTTCCCTATCAAGAGTTCATCATCTACTGAATGCCATGTTCAGACAGCCTGTCTAGGGGCAGGCCACCAGAGTCCAGAGAGGAAGGCAGAATTTTAAGGGCTTTTGGAACAATAAATAAAGTCTATATAAGTACCACGCGCTAACCGATTGCGCCACTGGAGCTCCTCTTAACAACTTTTCCTTCAGTTTCAGTTGGTTGGCCAAATTAGCTAGTTAGGCCCTAGCAGCAAATGAAATCATATAAGTTGCAAAGAAGTCACATAAACTCAATTTGAACTCAACATGTTAAAAGACCTAAAAAGTATTCTCAATCTCTGTCACTATTAAAAGTGACCCAAACACTATTGGCAGCATATTTGTTTACCACTAAAATGTTATGTGTCACAGAACCCGGACTCTACATTTAAAGAAATTCCTTTAAATGTAGTTGTCAATGTATAAATTACTTTAGGGGAGGTAGTTGTTTCCATTTTCTGTCAAGAAATATCTAGGCTACCAGTATTTTTCAACTGAAGAACAGCAATGATTCTCAAAATATGAAATAAAGTATTTAGTTACAAAGCAAAAGATGTGTGAATGTTATAGCATATGTTTAATTTTTATTGCTTTTATTAAGTAGCAGTGTTACGTACATACCACACATTCTATTATTATACTTTCATTTGTATGCGTGGCTATTTGTGTAAGCAGGCAAGACTAAACAGAGGAAATAAGCCAGGTAATCACGGAAAAAGTACACATTGAATCAAATATAGGAAAGATTGTTTACCGGAAATCATCATCTAATAATAACCAGGTGAAAAAGGGGTCTTACAGTTAATCATCATAGATGGTTACACATAATAGCAGAACACAATGTTCAAAAGTGTGTTCCAACATGATGAATTAGCCAAATATTTTAGAAAGAAGAACTATGCAAATTAAATATTCATATCCTAAAACACATATATTTTAGATGTCTCTACTAATTATATTAAATACATTGTGTAATAATGTAATGAATAATATACAATCTAATGGACTAAGTAAACACAACATAATGATAGTATAATTGCTCAGGTAATGTCAGCTTCTCACAAGATGAAAAATGATAATTTCTGGAAAGACATCATGTTTAAAATTTTTTTAAAAAATATATAGAAGATATAGACTTAAAAAGTCCATGGAACAATACTTAGAATTTTATTCTTGTCACCTGAGAAACTGGGTTTGCCTCTTGGTGGGTGTTGAGCCAAAAGAAACAAACAAGCCAAAGATTGGGAAAAGGAAGTATTCATTACTTGCAGGAAGTAAGGAGGACACCAGGGATCTTTCCCAAAGCAGCGTCTCCCTGAACAGCAAAATTGGGGAAGTTTTAAACTAAGAGTACATGTACATTCGTAAACGGACTTGGGCAATTGAGAGTCCAAGCTCTAGTTGATTGTAGTCAAGAGGGTTAGAAAAGGTCAACATCATCCTCCCTTAGGTTCCAGTTGATCTGGTGGTTGAGGGGGGTTTAAATTCTGCAAAACAGAAACACAGCTGGGAATCTTTACAACTGGTGTGATACTTTGCTATTGTTGCTTCTCTTACCTGGTAACAATTTGTTCTTTTTTTCCCTTAAGATCATTATTACTGAGACCTGTTCAAGGACAAGCATTGTGGCCAGGCTTAGATCACAAAATGGCTTAGGCCAAAAATGGCTTCTCTTACGTCAAGAAAGCCATGCCTGGTTCTCTTTCTCTGGGGACCCCCTACCTTATCTGCTTACATTCTCAAATATACTCAGCTGAATCTTCATTACTTTCATCCATATCCTTATTCATATAAACTCCCATTAAGTTTTCACCTAGGGTTTACCTTCCTAGTGTTTCATTGATTTTTACAAATTTCACATATTCTAGGCTTTATAATTAGTTGTATATTTAATGCCTGCATGTATAGAAGGATTGTGAGGGTTTAATGTTTGAGTATATTCAAGTTTTATTACTGAAATGACTTTAAGCCAGTGAAAATTTTAGTGAGTTTTCCCATTGACACACAAAAGCCTCACTGGACCTGAAAAATCTACATCAACAGGTTCAGATTCAAATTCTGAGATCCCAGGTGTGCAGACATTAGGTCAGAAGAAAAAATAAATAAATGAAGCAAATGATAGAGATACCACTTTGTCTAAAGTTGAAATAACATGTTTTCACCCCCCAACAACTAACATGAAAGCATAAAACTGTGTCAAACAGAGATCTGAGAGAACACAAGATCTGATTTTCCACATTGCCAGAGGATTTCCCCCCTGCCAAGCTGTAAGCAAGGCTGATGACTGAGTTCACCCATTTCTTACTTGGGGGATGATTTATTTTTTGACACAGAGAAGAGTTTTGGTAGGAATGAGCTATGATGTTGTCATTTTAGAGAGGTAACTGGGTCTGATGTAGAGAATGGATTTAAGAGGTCAATAAAGAGATATTTTCAGTGATTCCTCTGTAAATTGAGAAAGAACTGAACTAAAGCAAGGAGAGAAGATTAATCCTGGCTGCACAATCTAACCTAAATGAGAAGTTAAACAACACATCACTGGAGAAAAAAAAAAAAAAAAAAAGAAACCAGTCTGTATCAAGACAAAGAAGAGTTACTTTCTATGGACTTTACCTTCACACTTCCTTGAAACTTGCTGGAAGTTTTGTCAATAGTTGCAACATAGTCCCAGCAGTCTCTGTGATGGAATTTAGGTGGTGCTCACAGCCTGTATTAGGCCCACAGTAAAGTGTGCCTCAGGACTATCTTTATGGGATTAGCACTATTGAAAAAAATTGTCTTTAGAGGCCCTAGGATAACAGGCTTGAAAGTATCAATAGAAGCAAGAGAAAGTTAAAGATGACTAGGGATTTTTTCTGGTTAAGAAAATAGAGAGGGTAATAGAAAATTTTCCAATTACTTCAGTTTAAGCATTGCTTATGATAAAGAAGATGGCCCCTATTCTTCAGGAAAGTAAGAAGAGTTTCACTAGAAAAGTGATAACATTTAATAAATAACCTGTTGGTAATAAATGCATCTGAGGAAAATGGGAGAAGAACTAAAGACATTTTAAGTATTTCAGCTAGAAATTAAGGAATATAAAACATCAAAAGAGAACTGGTTAAAGTAATTAATATTATTGTAAATGTCTACCTTTGTCAAATATATGACAAAATTTTAGTTTTTTTTTCCAAGAAAGAGGTTGTATCCACAATTTAAAAATGATCACCCCCCAATAAATGGGTCCCAGGGCATGGACTCTTAGTGTCTGAATTAACCTTTCAGTTACGTGGAGTTTTCTTCTAAATAAATTTTCAGTTCATGAGATGTTTCCTATTAACTTAAGCTGAAAGCATAATATCTATCTCTATTAATTAACCTGCCTGAAATTATATGTCTGAAAGGCCCTATGGAAGAAATGTAACTCATAGGAACAGAAAGTAGGATGGTGGTTGTCAGGGGCTAGAGGGTGAGGGAAGTGGGGAGTTTCTGTTCAATGAGTATAAAGTTTCATTTATGCAAGATCAAAAATTTCTAGGAATCTGCTGTACAGCATTTATAGTTAGCAATACTGTACTGTACCCTTAAAAATTTGTCACAAGGTTAAATCTCATGGTATGTGTTTTTTTAATCAAAAATTTAAAAAACAGACACATGCATAGAAGGTGTCTATAAAAGTTCATATTGTTTGTTGCATCAGGGTAGTGTTATTGCAGTGAATTACATGTGTTCACCACACTGCAGTGCATATAATACACTATGTAGAGACACAAGAATGAAAGGTGTTTCTAAGAGTCATAGCTGTGCATATGAATCAGGACTGTCCTATTTCAATGGAAGATGTGTTCATTATATTGTGATGTATGTAATAAACTATGTGAAAACACATGTTTAAAGAAAGGATACCAATGGTTATGGAGCAGGATTTGGGATGCTTTTTCTTTTCTTTCCTTTTCTTTTTTTGAGTTAATTTGGTCCTAAATGGTTTTTGAGTATAAAGGCTTATTTGATAAAAATGTGTGAAACTTGACTTCAGACTAATTTTTAGTGAGAGCCAATTGTACTTACAAAATATTTTATTACCATTCACAGACATGCTTAATATTTTATTTTATGTTTTATTTTGTTCTGCTATTAATCACAAAACGACCAGATGAGTAGAATAGTTCATGTGGGGAGTGTGTATATAAGGAGAAAACATTATTTTTCTTTAGATTTTAATTTATATTTTATTGTGGCAACATTGTTTTATAATGCATGTTTAATATTTCACCACTAAGATGGCTCTGTGTGTGTGTGTGTGTGTGTGTGTGTGTGTGTTTATTTAAAATTAGGGGAGGCTGAATGTCCAAGATGACAACTAACAGGAATTTGCCAGGAATTTTTTGAGTGTGAAAATAAGTTTTAGAAAACGCGCCTGTGATTGTGAGGATGAGGCATGAGGCAGCCTTAAAAAAGGCATGGAAGTGTCATTTCTTCCTAAAATCTATTTTGTCGCACACACAAACAAACAAACAAAACCCTGGGAACGTGAGACCAGTGGGCCTTAAACATAGCACGAGAGAATTAAAACTGGGTTGCATGATGTATAAAACGGAGTCTGAAGTAGACAATTACTTTGCTGGGATATTTTAATTTGAGGTGAGAGTAATGATTATTAGTGGACTAGAAATTTATGTTAAGCTCTCATAAGTTAATTATTTGTATTCTCCTCAATTCTCTAATATAATGTGGATACAATCATATCACAATTTAATATTGGAGTCACAGTCATGGAGTATTTAATTGATTCCTTAATTGACCTATACACTCATATCATAATGGAAATGAATGACAGCATCCTCACTGATGGTAGAATGCACAAGCTATTTGAATGTTTGACTGTCTGAGTTTAGATGATGACTAAATATAGAAAAGCCAGCTTCCCAATACACATGCTCATGGGGACTTGAATTTTCAAACCTTTTGTGCTCAGGTAGAAAACCAAGAGTTTTGATTGAGAGTTATAAGATTTACCAGATACGAACACAGGATGCAAAACTATATTTGAATTCCAGATAAACAACAAATAAATTTTTTAGTACAGTCTATATGATATTTCAGGCACTCATAGTAAGTCATTATTTGTGTTTATTTGAATTTAAAATTAATGGAGCATCCTGTAATTTATCTGGCAACTCTATATGATCCCACAAGAATTAGTATTCATTTATTTATTTGAAAAAACCCTTTTTATTTTGAAATAATTATGCATTCACAAGACATTGCACAGAGAGGTCATCCTGTTTCCCCCAATGGTTATATCTGACATACCTACAGTATAATATCAAAACCAGGAAATTGTTGTTGTAAAATATGTGTATGCTTCTATGCCATTTTCACAGATATAGGTTTGTGTAATCATTTATTTCCCTTTTTTCAGACTCTAGCAATGTAAGGTTTTTTTTAACATCTTTATTGGAGTATAATTACTTTACAGTCGTTGTTAGTTTCTGCTTTATAATGAAGTGAATCAGCTATATGTATATATATATATATATATATATATCCCCATATCTCCTCCCTCTTGCGTCTCCCTCTCACACTCCCTATCCCACCCCTATAGGTGGTCACAAAACACCAAGTTGATCTCTCTGTGCTATGCGGCTGCTACCCACTAGCTATCTATTTTACCTTTGGTAGTGTATATATGTGAGTGCCGCTCTCTCACTTCATCCCAGCTTAACCTTCACACTCCTGGTGTCCTCAAGTGCATTCTGTACGTCTGTGTCTTTATTCCTATCCTGACCCTAGGATCTTCAGAACCATTTTATTTTTCTTTTTAGATTGCATATATATGTGATAGCATACGGTATTTGTTTTTCTATTTCTGACTTACTTCACTCTGTATGACAGACTCTAGGTCCATCCACCTCACTGCAAATAACTTGATTTCGTTTCCCTTTATGGCTGAGTAATATTCCATTGTATATATGTACCATGTCTTCTTTATCCATTCATCTTTTGATGGACACTTAGGTTGCTTCCATGTCCTGGCTATTTTAAATAGAGCTGCAATGAACATTGTGGTACATGATTCCTTTTGAATTATGGTTTTCTCAGGGTATAAGCCCAGTAGTGGGATTGCTGGGTCATATGGTAGTTTTTTTTTTTTTTTTCTATTTTTTTATTAGTTTCTGCTTTATAACAAAGTGAATCAGTCATACATATACATCTGTTCCCACATCCCCTCCCTCATGCATCTCCCTCCCTCCCACCCTCCCCATCCCTCCCCTCCAGGCGGTCACAAAGCACCGAGCTGATCTCCCTGTGCTCTGCGGCTGCTTCCCACTATCTATCTACCCTACGTTTGGTAGTGTATCTATGTCCATGCCTCTCTTTCGCTTTGTCACAGCTTACCCTTCCCCCTCCCCATATCCTCAAGTCCATTCTCAAGTAGGTCTGTGTCTTTATTCCCGTTTTACCCCTAGGTTCTTCATGATATTTTTTTTTCTTATATTCCATATATATGTGTTAGCATACGGTATTTGTCTTTCTCTTTCTGACTTACTTCACTCTGTATGACAGACTCTAGATCTATCCACCTCATTACAAATAGCTCAGTTTCGTTTCTTTTTATGGCTGAGTAATATTCCATTGTATATATGTGCCACATCTTCTTTATCCATTCATTCGATGATGGACACTTAGGTTGTTTCCAGCTCTGGGCTATTGTGAATAGAGCTGCAATGAACATTTTGGTACATGTCTCTTTTTGAATTATGGTTTTCTCAGGGTATATGCCTAGTAGTGGGATTGCTGGATCATATGGTAGTTCTATTTTTAGTTTTTTAAGGAACCTCCATACTGTTCTCCATAGTGGCTGTATCAATTTACATTCCCACCAACAGTGCAAGAGTTTTCCCTTTTCTCCACATCCTCTCCAGCATTCATTGCTTGTAGATTTTTTTATGCTGACCATTCTGACTGGTGTGAGGTGATACCTCATTGTACCTTTGATTTACAGTTCTCTAATGATTAGTGATGCTGAGCATCCTTTCATATGTTTGTTGGCAATCTATATATCTTCTTTAGAGAAATGTCTATTTAGGTCTTCTGCCCATTTTTGGATTGGGTTGTTTGTTTTTTGATATGGAGCTGCATGAGCTGCTTATATATTTTTGAGGTTAATCCTTTGTCAGTTGCTTCATTTGCAAATATTTTCTCCCATTCTGAGGGTTGTCTTTTCATCTTGTTTATGGTTTCCTTTGCTGTGCAAAAGCTTTTAAGTTTCATTGGGTCCCATTTGTTTATTTTTGTTTTTATTTCCATTTCTCTAGGAGGTGGGCCAAAAAGGATCTTGCTGTGATTTATGTCATAGAGTGTTCTGCCTTTGGTTTCAACTAAGAGTTTTATAGTATCTGGCCTTACATTTAGGTCTTTAATCCATTTTGAGTTAATTTTTGTGTATGGTGTTAAGGAGTGTTCTAATCTCATTCTTTTACATGTAGCTGTCCAGTTTTCCCAGCATCACTTATTTCAGATGCTGTCTTTTTTCCTTTGTATATTCTTGCCTCTTTTATCAAAAATAAGGTAACCATATGTGTGTGGCTTTACCTCTGAGCTTTCTATCCTGTTCCATTGATCTATATTTCTGTTTTTGCGCCAGTAACATACTGTCTTGATTACTGTAGCTTTGTAGTATAGTCTGAAGACAGGGAGCCTGATTCCTCCAGCTCCATTTTTCTTTCTCAAGATTGCTTTGGCTATTCTGGGTCTTTTGTGTTTCCATACAAATTATGAAATTTTTTGTTCTAGTTCTGTGAAAAATGCCATTGGTTGTTTGATAGGGATTGCATTGAATCTGTAGATTGCTTTGGGTAATATAGTCATTTTCACAGTGTTGATTCTTCCAATCCAAGAACATGGTCTCTCTCTCCATCTGTTTGTATCATCTTTAATTTCTTTCATCAGTATCTTCTACTTTTCTTCATACAGGTCTTTTGACTCCTTAGGTAAGTTTATTCCTAGCTATTTTATTCTTTTTGTTGCAATGGTAAATGGGAGTGTTTTCTTAATTTCACTTTCAGATTTTTCATCATTAGTGTTTAAGAATGCAAGAGATTTCTGTGCATTAATTTTGTATCCTGCTACTTTACCAAATTCATTGAGTAGATCTAGTAGTTTTCTGGTAGCATCTTTAGGACTCTCTATGTATAGTATCATGTCATCTGCAAACAGTGACAGTTTTACTTCTTCTGTTCCAATTTGGATTCTTTTATTCCTTTTTCTTCTCTGATTGCTGTGGCTAAAACTTCCAAATCTATGTTGAATAATAGTGATGAATGGACAACCTTGTGTGATTCCTGATCTTAGAGGAAATGCTTTCAGTTTTTCACCATGGAGAACGATGTTGGCTGTGGGTCTGTTATATATGGCCTTTATTATATTGAGGTAATTTCCCTCTATGCCTACTTTGTGGAGGGTTTTTTTTTTTTCATAAATGGGTGTTGAATTTTTTTGAAAGCTTTTTCTGCATCTATTGAGATGATTATATGGTATTTCTCCTTCAATTTGTTAATATGTTTTATTACATTGATTGATTTGTGTATATTGAAGAATCCTTACATTCCTGGGATAAACCTCACTTGATCATGGTGTATGATCCTTTTAATGTGCTGTTGGATTCTGTTTGCTAGTGTTTTGTTGAGGATTTTTGCATCTGTGTTCATCAGTGATATTGGTGGGTTGTTTTCTTTCTTTGTGACCTCTTTTTCCGGTTTTGGTGTCAGGGTGATGGTGGCCTTGTGGAATGAGTTTAGGAGTGTTCCTCCCTCTGCTATATTTTGGAAGAGTTTGAGAAGGATAGGTGTTAGCTCTTCTCTAAATGTTTGATAGAATTCGCCCTTGAAGCCATCTGGTCCTGAGCTTCTGTATTTTGGAAGATTTTTAATCACAGTCTCAATTTCAGTGCTTGTGATTGGTCTATTTATATTTTCTATTTCTTCCTGGTTTAGTCTCAGAAGGTGGTGCTTTTCTAAGAACTTTTCCGTTTTATTCCAGGTTGTCCATTTTATTTTCATATAGTTGCTTGGAGTAATCTCTCATGATCCTTTGTGTTTCTGCAGTGTCCGTTGTTACTTCTTTTTCATTTCTACTTCTATTGATTTGAGTCTTCTCCCTTTTTTTTCTTGTTGAGTCTGGCTAAAGGTCTATCAATTTTCTTTATCTTCTCAAAGAACCAACTTTTAGTTTTATTGATCTTTGCTATTGATTTCTTCATTCCGTTTTCATTTATTTCTTATATGATCTTTATGATTACTTTCCTTCTGCTAACTTTGGGGTTATTTTTTGTTCTCCTTTCTCTAATTGCTTTAGGTGTAAGGTTAGGTTGTATATTTGAGATGTTTCTTGTTTCTCGAGGTAGGATTGTATTATTATAATTTTTCCTTATAGAACTGCTTTTGCTGCATCCCATAGGTTTTGTATCATCGTGTTTTCTTTTTTTTTTTTTTTTTTTTTTTAACATACAAAAATCAATTTTATTTTTATACACTTGCAGTGAATAATCTGAAATTGAAATTAAGAAAAAAACCTCCATTTACAATAGCATCAAAAAGAAGAAAATACTTAACAATAAAGTTAACAAAAGAAGTATAAAACTTACACTCTGAAAACTATAAAACATTGTTGAAAGGAATTAATGAATAAATGAAAAGACACTTGTGTTCATGGATCATAAGACTTAATATTGCTATGATGGCAGCACTCCCCAAATTGATCTATGGATCCAACAAAATCCCCATCGAAATCTCACCTGGCTTCTTTCCAGAAATTAACAAGCTGATCCTAAAATTCATATGGAAATTCAACGGACCCAGAATAGCAAACACAACCTTGAAAAAGAACCAAGTTAGAGGATTCACACTTCCTGATTTCAAAACTTACTACAAAGCTACAATAAGGATATAAGGATAGACATATAGATAAATGGGATAGGATTGAGAATCTGCAAATAAACTCTCACATTTGGTCAACTGATATTTGACAAAGGTGCCAAGGATTCAATGGGGGAAATAACTGTCTTTTCAAATGGTACTAGAATGATTGGAAAAGAATTAATCAGTAAGCTTCCACATTAATGAAAGTTGACCACAGTTATTCCCAAATAAAAAGAAAAAAAAAAAAAAGAAACCAACTCTAGCCGCGGAGCAACTAAGCCCATGTGCCACAACTACTGAGCCTGAGCTCTAGAGCCTGTGAGCCACCACTACTGAGCCTGCGTGCCACAACTACTGAAGCCTGTGCACCTAGAGCCCGTGCTCCGCAACGAGAGAAGCCACCATGATGAGAAGCACGGGTGCTGCAGTGAAGACTAGCCCCCCGCTCGCAGCAACTAGAGAAAGCCCACATACAGCAACGAAGGCTCAACGCAGCCAAAAATAAATAAATGCAATATAAATTTATTTTAAAAAAAAGAAACCAACTCTAAAAAAAAAAAACCCAACTCTTAAAAAAAAAATCCACGTGCAAAACAATGAAGTTGGAGCACCAACCTAACATCATATAGAAAAATTAACTCAAAATGCATGAAAGACCTAAATGTAAGCGCTAAACCATTAAACTCTTTAAAAAACCCCATAGAAATAAATCTTCATGACCTTGAATTAGGTAATGGTATCTTAGATATGACACCAAAAGCACAAGCAACAAAAGAAAAAATAAACTGGACTTCATCAAAATTAAAGAACACTTGTGTTTCAAAGGAAATTATTAAAAATGTGAAAGGATCAACCCACAGAATGGGAGAAAATTTTTGCAAATCTTCTATCTGATCAGAGTCTAATATCAAGAATATATAAAGAAGTCTTGCAACTCAATAATAAAAAGACAACACGGGGCTTCCCTGGTGGCGCAGTGGTTGAGAGTCCACCTGCTGATGCAGGGGACACGGGTTCGTGCCCCGGTCTGGGAAGATTCCACGTGCCACGGAGCGGTTGGGCCCGTGAGCCATGGCCGCTGGGCCTGCGCATCCGGAGCCTGTGCTCCGCAGCGGGAGAGGCCACAACAGTGAGAGGCCCGCATATAGCAAAAAAAAAAAAAAAAAAAAAGACAACCCAATTAAAATGAGTAAAAGATCTAAACAGACATTTCTCCCAAGAAGATGTACAAATGTCCACTAAGCGTAAGAAAAGATGCTCAACATCATTAGTCATTAGGAAAATGCAAATCAAAACCACAATGAGATAACACTTAACTCCTACTAGGATGGCTATAATGAAAAAGATATGAATAGCTAGTGCTGGGTAGGCTGTGGACAAAGTGGAGCCCTCACACCTGCTTTTGGGGATGTAAGATGGTGCAGCCATTGAGGAAAACATGCAGCACCTCCTCCAATGGCCAAACGTAAGAGTCACTGCATGACCCAGAGTGGAATTCACTCTGGGTTTATACCCAAGAGAAATGAAAACTTGTCTACACAAAAACGTGTACAGAAAGGAGCATTATTCATAAAAGTGAATAAGTGGAAAAAACGCAAATGTCCATCAGGTGATGAACAGATAAAATGTTGTCCATCTATACAATGGAACATTATTCAACCATAAAAAGGAATGAAGTACTGATACACACTCCAATATGGGTAAACTTCAAAAACATCACACTAAGTAAAAGAGGCCAGACACTAAAGGTCATTCATTGTGTGACTCCATGTGTATGAATGTCCAGAATGGGCAAATCCATAGACACAGAAAGCAGACTAGTGGCTGCCAGGGACTCTGGGGAGGGGAGATGAGGGCACTAGTGAGAGGGTACAGGGTTTCCTTAGGGATGATGGGACTGTTCTAAAATTGATTGTGGTGATGGTTGCACAACTCTGAGAACATAATAAAAATGACTGAACTGCACAATCAATGAAGCTTTTACCCAAAAAACCACAAAAACGAAGTGAAGATACTCTTCGGGTGTCACAGCGCCAACCACCTTGCATCCGCAGTTCAGTTTCCACGGCCCTCATTCCCTGTGCTCTTACTCTTTTGAGTTCGTTTTAGAACTTCTGCTTCTTAAGGAAGGTTTACTTACTCCATAAGCCAGATGAGAGGACAGTGTCGCTCATGACCCTTAAATGCCTTCCCTACACTAGCCTGTGCCTGCCTCAGGAAAGAACACATCTTCCTTCCTTCCAAGACCAGTCCTCAGACTCCTCAGGAACAAGATCACAAGTAGTGAGAGCAGCCCTGGAGGACACCGCAGCCCCCAGCCTGGGACCTGGTCCTTGGTGAGGGCGGGGCACCAGGGACGAGATGGGGCTGTGTGCAGGGTCACTGAGGAAAGCTGGGCGGAGAGGGGGCAGATGACTAAGGAAGAAAGATCTGGAGTGTCCCCATTTCCTCAGAGATCCCCAGACACGGGGCCGCAAGGAGGCTAGGGATTGTGGAAAGGGTGAAGCACATGCCAAGGTGGCAGCTGTCCTGGCCAAGGGGTGCAGGTGTCCACTGGGGAGGCCCCAGGCTGGGTGTCTTGGCTCATGCAGTCAAGGCTCTGCCTGGGGCCATGAGGCCAGCTCCCCCCGGGCCCAGCTCCACCTGCTGACCTGCTGCCCCACCCCAGTGGCCGAGCACCAGCAGGGATGGAAGGGGTGGTGGGGTCTCCTGATGAGTTTGGGGCTGTGGCCAGTGACCTGGCTCTGGGCCTCTCCTAGGAAGGCAAAGCTCCCGTGTTGTCATGACAACACCCCACCTGACATCACCAAGTTCTCCCCATGGGCAGGTGGGGGTCACCGGGAGACTCCATGGGGCAGCAGTGGGTAGGGGGGAGGGCAAACACCTCCCCAGGGCAGGGCACACGGTGCAACCAGGACACGGCCCCCACCCTGTCCGGGCACCTCCCATTCTGTCTCCCCCATCCTGTCCCGGGAGTACCCCGACCCAATCCTGGGTGCCCTCTTCCCCCAACTCCCCATCCCCTGCTTTTCTACTTTCCATGCTGCTTGTACCACAAATGTGCCTCCAGCCAAACGGTCCTGGTCCCTGGGTCCTTTTCTCTACTGCCCTGGTCTATCCCTTCTGGATGCCAGGCTTGCCAGCTTCCCAGGAAGTCCTCTCTGTGGTCAGATGGCCCCCATGGCTCCCCCTTACGCCCCTCCCACCCACCAGGCACGGCTGCTACCAGGCCCTCTGCAGGCGGCTCACTGCGGCCTCTCCTTTTCCTCCAAGCCCCCCACCAGGCCCCCACTGATCTTGGGCAGGATGCCAGCTCTGCTCCCAGATTTTGTACTTAACTGTGACTGGTTTGTGATCGTCATGAGTTCTACGCCCCCCAGATTAGGAGGTCAGGTCAGGCTCACACAGCTGGTATTTTAAGACCGGGGCTCAGCGCTGGGCAGGAAGATGTGAGTCTCATCCTGGCTGGATGGGCTCCCTCTGCCCCAACACACACACACGGGGCCTATGAGCCAGGTGACCTCCAAGGCCGGAGCCCAGGAGTCAGCTCTAGGTCAGCTGGGTTTCAAAGCACGGCCTCCCTAGGTCCAGGGATGAACTTTTACAACGAAAAAGGCATGTTGGTTGGTACGTGAAATCTCACTCGTTGACAGCGAGAGGATGAGACTCCCCTCCCCAACTCTTGGGTTGTTCCACACGAGGGTACCCCTTGCCCAGGTCAGGAGGAGGCTGGTCGTGACCTTCCCATCCTGGGAACGGGTGTATCCCAGGAAGCTGGGCCGCACACACCCGTGGGCAGGTTCTCCAAGCGCTCACCAGGGGCGGTTGACGCCCCACCACACAGCGCCCAGTGGTGAAACCGTTAAAGAGACGAGGCAGGGCACTGCCATGGGCAGCTTCCCAGGCCGCCCCAAGCTCTGGGCCCTGGGAGGCAGAGGGAAAGGGGAGGTGTCCACCCTGCTGGTGGGGTCTGGAGAGGCTGCCCCTCCACACCCTCCCCCGGCCTGGGACCCAC
Organism: Mesoplodon densirostris; assembly: GCF_025265405.1. NCBI lineage: Eukaryota > Metazoa > Chordata > Mammalia > Artiodactyla > Ziphiidae > Mesoplodon > Mesoplodon densirostris. Next base: position 117,744,394 of record NC_082662.1, read on the forward strand.
TGCTGCAGAGGGACGGGTCACTCACAGGCAGGAGAGGCCGGACCTCCTTCCCCTCCTCAATCAGAACTGCCCCTAGGACCGGGGTGGGGCCCAGCAGCCAGAGTGGCGCTGGAAAGGTCGGCTTCTGGCAAAATCCCCCAAATCAGCTGGCACAGAGCCCCCTCCTGGCTGAGGCGTGCATGCACCTGGCAAGCAAGACTGCCCACTGAAAGCCTGCGTTTCTAGCTCCTCTTGAAGAACTCCAGACCTGGCAACTTGGCCACATCCCACCGTACCCTCTGGGTGGAGGGTGTGGAGGCCCCCCTTAGGTGGGACACCCACTTGTCTGTCCTTGCTGTTGCCTGCTCGCTCCCTGGGGCATCTGGCTTCCTACCTAGACATCAGGACTCCAAACCAGACCCCCACACCCCAGAGGCACCAAGCTGCACACCCTCCCAGCCACCAGCCGCGGGAGCCACATAAAACCCCTTGAAAACTGAGAAACCACCAGCACCCCTTCTCAGGGAGGTGGGGCCAGAGCACCGCCCTGCACCGTGCTGCGTGCAGCTGCCCACAGGTGGCTGACTGCCTTCTACCCACAGCCGGGCAGGGCTAGAACCTCACTGGCTCCTGAGGCCCCAGCCCCTGTGTGGCACTGACCAGCCAGGTGCCAAGTGCCCCGGGAGAGTCAAGGTACTGCGTTCCAGGGACCTGAGGGAGAAGCCACACCAACCCGCCCTTCCACGGACCCCAGTCCACAAGGCAGCAGGCTGTGTGGGCGTCAACTTTAATATGGGGCTGGCCTGTCTGGGGGCTAAGAGGGTTCCCTTTGTCTTCTTGTTGGGAGTGAAATCTCAGGGAGATTGTCTAATTCCAAAACGAACCGTGAACTAGGGAAGTCACTTCCATCCTTCCCAGTCTCCACCTGGCTGCTAACAGCTCGAAGCTGGCAGCTCGGGGACCCGCAGCCACACCGGCTGGCTATCCTTGAATGTCTGTCAGCAGGACTGGGCCTCTGTACGGCCCCAGGAGTGATGGGGTGGGCAGACCTCCTAGAGTCATCAAAATCCAGCAGGGATGCACCCCTCCTGGTCCACCACCCACAAACGCCGACATGGAAGCAGAGAGGTTACCGCCCCCAAGTCTACATGGAAACTGGGCAGGTCGGGGAGCCAGGCCAAGGGAGGGCCCCCTTAGCCAAAGCCCTGCCAGCTAATGGGAGCAGCAGGAAGAAGGGAAAGGGAAGGGTGGGGAGGCCAGGTCTGAGGTGCCTTCCACAGAAGACAGGGTGGCGGAGACACTGGCCCATGGAGCCGCGCGACCCGGGATGGGAGGTGTGACCAGCACCAGGAGAGTTGGACCTGGCCGTGGCCCGTGGGAACCACAGCTGCAGAAGCTGCGTTTGGCTGGAGAGTTTGAATGTTGCCATTTAATCCAGAAACGAGAGCAAGACAGCAGCGCCAGGGAAACGCTCCGTAGTCATCCTGATCAGGAGCCCTGTGTGTGCTGTGCTGCTCCGTCAGCTCCCGGCCCACCTGGCCCAGCGCCAGCCTCCTGGGAGCCCGGCCAGGGCCGGACACGCACCCAAACTCTGTGGGCCCCAGTCCTCTGGAATCCCCGTGAGTCCCACACAAGTTACGAGGCTGCCACCACTTCCGCCTGTCGGGGCCTGGCCTTGACGGGGACTTTCTCTGGGATCTTTTCAGGAAGGGGCTCTGAAGGAACCTCTGGCAACTCTATCTGTTCCTGAGTTATTGCGTCCAGCTCCTCCAGGATGGCGTCTTCGTCCTCCTGAGTGAAGCTTCCTGCCAACAGCTCATCTATTTGCCGCTGGTACTCCACAGCCTCCTGCGTCTTGTCCAGTATCCGCTCCACCTCTTCTATGGACATCACCTGGTGCATCTTATTCAGACATTCATTTCCAAACTGCAGCCCCTCGATCACCTTCATTTCAATCTGGGTGAACTCAATACTCTGGACCATGGTCTCCAGGCTGGTGATCTGGTTTTCTGTCTTGTCCAGGAGCTGCTCCCGGTATCGCTTCTTCTTGAGCAGCAGCTTGGCCCGTTCCTTCCTGCCGTCACGCAGGAGCTGCCGGGCGATCTCCCGCTCCCGCTCCAGCTGCTGGGTGATCCTCTTCTGGTACTGCTTCAGCTTATCCCGCTGCTGCTTCAGTTGCAGGATGGCCTTGTCCTGCTCCGTCACCCGGCTCTGCTGCTTCTTACGGCCGAACAGGTTGCCCATGGCGGCCGGCGCGGCCCGGCCCGCCGCCCAGCCCCTCATCGTGTTTTCATTGTCATTTGTTTCTAGGTATTTTTTGATTTCCTCTTTGATTTCTTCAGTGATGTCTTGGTTATTTAGTAGTGTATTGTTTAGCCTCCATGTGTTTGTATTTTTTACAGATCTTTTCCTGTAATTGATATCTAGTCTCATAGCACTGTTGTTGGAAAAGATACTTGATATGATTTCAATTTTATTAAATTTACCAAGCTTGATTTTTGACCCAAGATATGATCTATCCTGGAGAATGTTCCATGAGCATTTGAGAAAAATGTGCATTTTGTTGTTTTTGGATGGAATGTCCTATAAATAGCAATTCAGTCCATCTTGTTTAATGTAGCATTTAAACCTTGTGTTTCCTTATTTATTTTCATTTTGGATGATCTGTCCATTGGTGCAAGTGCAGTGTTAAAATCCCCTACTATGATTGTGCTATTGTTAATTTCCCCTTTTATGGCTGTTAACATTAGCCTTATGTATTAAGGTGCACCTATGTTGTGTACATATATATTTACAATTGTTATATCTTCTTCTTGGATTCATCCCTTGATCATTATGTAGTGTCCTTTTTGTCCTTGTGATAGTCTTTATTTTAAAGTTTATTTTGTCTGATATGAGAATTGCTACTCTGGCTTTCCTTTGATTTTCATTTGCATGGCATATCTTTTTACATCACCTCACTTTCAGTCTGTATGTGTCCCTAGGTCTGAAGTGTGTCTCTTGTAGACAGAATATATACAGGTCTTGTTTTTGTATCCGTTCAGCTAGTCTATGTCTTTTGGTTGGCACCTTAAATCCATTTTCTTTTAAGGTAGTTGTCGATATGATATTTCTATTACCATTTTCTTAATTGTTTTGGGTTTGTTATTGTAGGTATTTTCCTTTTCCTGTATTTCTTGGCTAGAGAAGTTCCTTTAACACTTGTTGTAAAGCTGGTTTGGTGGTGTTGAATTCTCTTAGCTTTTGCTTGTCTGTAAAGGTTTTAATTTCTCCATTGAATCTGAATGAGATCCTTGGTGGATAAGGTAATCTTGGTTGTATGTTTTTCCCTTTAATCACTTTAAATATATCCTGCTCCAGGCTTTTCTGGTGGTGCAGTGGTTGAGAGTCTGCCTGCCGATGCAGGGGACACGGGTTCGTGCCCCAGTCCGGGAAGATCCCACATGCCATGGAGTGGCTATGCCCGTTAACCATGGCTGCTGAGCTTGCACATCTGGAGGCTGTGCTCTGCAACGGGAGAGACCACAACAGTGAGAGGCCCGTGTACCACACACACACACACACACACACAATATATATATATATATATATATATATCCTGCCCCTCCCTTCTGGCCTGCAGAATTTCTGCTGAAAGATCAGCTGTTAACCTTATGGGGATTCCCTTGTATGTTATTTGATGTTTTTCCCTTACTGCTTTTAATATTTTTTGTTTGTATTTAATTTTGGATAGTTTGCTTAATATGTGTCTTGGCATGTTTCTCCTTGGATTTATCCTGTACGGGAGTCTCTGCTCTTCATGGAGTTGATTGAATATTTCCTTTCCCATATTAGGGAAGTTTTCAACTATAGTCTCTTCAAAAATTTTCTCCATCACTTTCTTTTTCTCTTCTTCTTCTGGGACCTCTGTAATTTGAATGTTGTTGCATGTAATGTTGTCCCAGAAGTCTCAGAGACTGTCCTCATTTGTTTTCATTCTTTTTACTTTATTCTGCTCTATGGTAGTTATTTCCACTATTTTATTTTCCAGGTCACATCCATTTTCTTCCTCAGTCTTTCTGCTATTGATTCCTCCTAGAGAATATTTAATTTCATTTATTGTGTTGATCATCATTGTTTGGTTGCTCTTTACTCCTTCTAGGTCCTTATTAATAGTTTCTTTTATTTTCTCCATTCTACTTCCAAGATTTTGGATCATCTTTACTACCATTACTCTGAATTATTTTAGGTAGACTGCCTATTTCCTCTTCATTTGTTTCTTCTGGTGTTTTTTTTGCCTTGCTCCTTAATCTGCTGTGTGTTTCTCTGTCTTTTCATTTTGCTTAACTTACTGTGTTTGGGGTCTCCTTTTTGCTGGCTGCATGTTTGTAGTTACCATTGTTCTTGGTGTCTGCCCCCAGTGACTAAGGTTGGTTCAGTGGGTTTTGTAGGCTTCCTAGTGGAGGGGACTAGTGCCTGTGTTCTGGTGGATGAGGCTGGACCTTGTCTTTCTGGTGGGCAGGACCACATCCAGTGGTGTATTTGGGGCTGTCTGTGACCTTATTATGATTTTAGGAAGCCTCTCTGCTAATGGGTCGTGTTGTGTTCCTGTCTTGTTAGTTTTTTGGCATGGTGTGTCCAGCACTTGAACTTGCTGGTTGTTGAGTAGAGCTGGATCTTAGTGTTGAGATGGAGATCTCTGGGAGAGCTTTTCAGTTGATATTATGTGGAGCCAGGAGGTCTCTGGTGGACCAGTGTCCTGAACTCGGCTCTGCCACCTCAAATGCACAGGCTTGACACCTGGCTGGATCCCCAGACACTGTCAGCCATATGGCTCAGAAGAAAAGGGAGAAAAAAGAAAGAAAGAAAGAAAGAAAGAATCAAGTAAAATAAAATAAAATAGAGTCATTAAAATAAAAGATAAAAGAAAATTATTAAAAATAAAAAAAGTTTTAAAGTAAAACAAGAAAAGAAAGAAAGAAGAGAGCAAACAAAGAAAAATCAAATCCACCAATGATAACAAACACTAAAAACTATACTAAAAAAACAAACAAACAAAAACGGACACACAGAACTCTAGGACAAATGGTAAAAGCAAAGCTATACAAACAAAATTACACAAAGAGGCACACACATACACACTCACAAAAAGGGAAAAAGGAAAAAAAAAACTATATATATTAAAAAAAAAGAGAGCAACCAAATCAATAAACAAATCTACCAATGATAATACACTCTAAATACTAATCTATGATAAACATAAAACCAGAAACAAATCAGTTGCAGAAAGCAAACTCCAAGTCTACAGTTGCTCCCAAAGTCCACCACCTCAGTTTTGGGATGATTCATTGTCTGTTGTGGTATTCCAGAGACGCCGGTACATCAAGCTGATTGTGGAGATTTAATCCACTGCTCCTGAGGCTTCTGGGAGGAATTTCCCTTTCTCTTCGTTGTTTGCACAGCTCCTGGGGTTCAGCTGTGGATTTGGCTCCGCCTTAAGGGCGTCTATTCTTAACTCAGACAGGATGCTGTTAAAGTAGCAGCTGATTAGTGGTCTCTGGCTCACTCAGGACCGGGAGACGGAGGGTTATGGAATGCGGGGCAAGCCTGCAGCGGCAGAGGCCGACATGACTTTGCACCAGTCTGAGGCGCGCCGTGTGTTCTCCGGGGGAAGTTGTCCTTGTATCACGGGACACTGGCAGTGGTGGGCTGCACAGGCTCCCGGGAGGGGAGGTGTGGATAGTGACCTGTGCTTGCACAGAGACTTCTTGGTGGCTGCAGCAGCAGCCTTAGCATTTCATGCATGTCTTTGTTGTCCGTGCTGATAGCCGCGCCTTGCTTCCGTCTCTGGAGCTCAGTTAGGCGGTGCTCTGAATCCCCTCTCCTCACTCACCCAGAAACAATGGTCTCTTGTCTCTTGGGCAGGTCCAGAGATTTTCCCGGACTTCCTCCCGGCTAGCTGTAGCTCACTAGCCCCCTTCAGGCTGTATTCATGCAGCCAACCCCAGTCCTCTCCCTGGGATCTGACCTCCGAAGCCTGAGCCTCAGCTCCCAGCCCCCACCCATCCCTGCGGGTGAGCAGACAAGCCTCTCAGGCTGGTGAGTGCTGGTCGGCACCTATCCTCTGTGCGGGAATCTCTCTGATTTGCCCTCTGCACCCCTGTGGCTGTGCTCTCCGCCATTGCTCAGAAGCGTCACCCCTCCGCCACCCACAGTCTCCGCCCACCAAGGGGCTTCCTAGTGTGTGGACACCTTTCCTCCTTCACGGCTCCCTCCCAGAGGTGCAGGTCCCATCCCTATTCTTTTGTCTCTGTTTTCTCTTTTTTCTTTTACCTTACCCAGGTACGTGGGGAGTCTCTTGCCTTTTGGGAAGTCTTAGGTCTTCTGCCAGTGTTCAGTAGGAGTTGTTCCACATGTAGATGTATTTGTGGGGAGGAAGGTGATCTCCATGTCTTACTCCTCTGCCATCTTGAACGCCTCCTCAAGAATTAATATTTAAATGCAGTCATTTTTGCTGGAAGAAAGAAGAATCCTGACTCCCAGCTAGTTCATTGTCTGGGCTTCACAAACTGAGTTCTATGTTCACTTGAAACAGGATTATTATGACAGAGTAAATGGTGCTTAATTTTATTTATCTAGTTATAATTTTATGCTATATAAGCCATGATATCACTGCTCGTATTATTTTTTTCTTAACAGATTCATTTATTACATTTTACTAATTACTTAAGTAATTTAATAATAATTGTAAATTTTATAAAAGTACTATATTAACACAAACTTACAATTCTCTAAATATTAGAATAAAACATGAAATAATCATTTGCCTCTTTTCTAGGGTAGGAACAGCCTTCTCAACGTTCAGTGTATATTACTCTAGAGGTTTCAGGGAAATACACATAAGGATAGAATAATTGTTAGTGCATCTTTCAGGAATATTGAGTTTTACTTGGAGTTTTTAGAATACAGTCTTGAATGTTTGTGCTCTCAGCATTTAAGCAATCTCCTTTTATCTTGTAAGTAAATGTATTTTTCCATAACATTCAAGAAGAAAAATATCTTTGTGCACGGTGAGTGGCAGGAAAGTTTGGTAGTTTTATGTTCAAACTGCACAGAACTTTATAGCTATTGTATAAAGTTGTGACATAAACAACCGCAGTTTTGTATAGTTTTGTGTAAGATGCAGATGAAAGTAAAACTTTTTAGCTTTTAAAAAGGATAGAAAAGACCCTGGGGATGAGAAGTCATATTTTAGTGCTTAATATAAATGGATAAAAGAGATTGAAATAGCTATGCTGATGTAGTCTACTGAGATTATAGGTGGATCACATAATTAATTGAATAGTAGATAAAACTCCTAAGACTAGGGCTTCCCTGGTGGCGCAGTGGTTGAGAATCTGCCTGCTAATGCAGGGGACACGGGTTCGGGCCCTGGTCTGGGAGGATCCCACATGCCGCGGAGAAACTAGCCCCGTGAGCCACAACTACTGAGCCTGCGCGTCTGGAGCCTGTGTTCCACAAAAAGAGAGGCTGCGATAGTGAGAGGCCCGTGCACCATGATGAAGAGTGGCCCCCGCTTGCCACAACTGGAGAAAGCCCTCCCACAGAAACGAAGACCCAACACAGCAAAAATAAATAAATTAATTAAAAGTAATGCATGCCTTAGGAGAGCAGTTGAATAAACTGTAGTACACTAAACAAACAAACAAACAAACAAACAGAAAAACCTCCTAAGACTAAGATGTGGGGGGTAGTGGTTAATAGCTACTGCCCAATATCATACAGAGTGAAGTAAGTCGGAAAGAGAAAAAAAAATACTGCATGCCAACACATATATATGGAATCTAAAAAAAAATGGTTCTGATGAACCTAGGGGCAGGACAGGAATAAAGATGCAGATGTAGAGAATGGACTTGACATGGGGAGGAGGAAAGGTAAGCTGGGATGAAGTGAAAGAGTAGCACTGACATATATACACTACCAAATGTAATGTAGATAGCTAGTGGGAAGCAGCTGCATAGCACAGGGAGATCAGCTCAGTGCTCCGTGACCACATAGAGGGGTGGGATAGGGAGGGTGGGGGGGGAGATGCAAGAGGGTAGGGATAAGGGGATATATGTACACATATAGCTGATTCACTTTTTTATACAGCAGAAACTAACACACAATTGTAAAGCAATTATACTCCAATAAAGATGTTAAAAAAAAAAAAAAAGCTACTGCCCACATCAGAGAAGCTGAAGGGGGAAGCTAGGGCTACGCTAGAGGAAAGGTTGCCATATGTAAGAGGATGGGGTAAACTAGAGAAGAAAACATTACATATAGCCTACATTCTTATTTGCAAATATCAGATTTTCAACATCAAATATAGATATCTAATTACTGGCAAATGATTTTGAGGAGTTTGTTTCTGAAAATTTCTTGAGTCTCTTGATTAATCCCTCCACACTGACCTTGCTTTGGAGAAAGTTTTCAGTGGGAAATGAATGCCTATCAATATTTTCAGCTTTGTTAATCATAAAATTTATCTTAACCATTTTTATGTGTGCAGTTCAGTAGTATTAAGTATATTCACAGTGTTGTAAAACAGATCTATAGAACTTATTCATCTTGCAAATCTGAAACTCTGTAAGCATCAAACAACAACTCTCCTTTTCCTAAGTGAAATAAGCCAGTCATAAAAAGATGAGCTAGATATACTGTAAGGCATTTCCTCATTTAATCCTTTTAAAAACCATGTTTTACTTAGTCTCATTTCACAGGATTTAAGTTATTGTACATCCTCACACAAGAAATATGTTAAGAAACTTATTCATTATTATTATTATTATTATTTTTTGCGGTATGTGGGCCTCTCACTGTTGTGGCCTCTCCCATTGTGGAGCACAGGCTCCAGACATGCAGGCTCAGCAGCCATGGCTCACGGGCCTAGCTGCTCCGTGGCATGTGGGATCTTTCCAGACTGGGGTACGAACCCGTGTCCCCTGCATCGGCAGGCGGACTCTCAACCACTGCACCACCAGGGAAGCGCCAGGAAACTTATTTTTAAATCTATTTTATGGGCTTCCCTGGTGGTGCAGTGGTTAAGAATCCACCTGCCAATGCAGGGGACACAAGTTTGAGCCCTGGTCTGGGAAGATCCCACATGCTGTGGAGCAACTAAGCCGTGCGCCACAACTACCAATCCTGCACTCTAGAGCCCGTGAGCCACAACTACTGAGCCCGTGTCCCACAACTACTGAAGCCCGTATGCCTCAGCTACTGAAGCCCGTGCACCTAGATCCTGTGTTCGGCACAAGAGAAGCCATTGCAATGAGAAGCCCACACACTACAACAAAGAGTAGCCCCCGCTCACCGCAACTAGAGAAAGCTCATGTGGAGCAACAAAGACCCAATGCAGCCAAAAATAAATAAATAAATAAAATTTATTTTTTAAAAAAAGCTATGTTATATGACCCCCCCCCACCCACCCAAGCAAGAGCTCCTAAACTACATGTTGCTCAAGTGGAAGGCTGAGAAATGAACACTTATGAAATTAGTTTCTTATAAAATTATGTTGTCTTATTGAAACATATCTTTAGCAAAACTCGCAGCAAAAACAAAACTCAGCTAAATAAATATAATATATATTATAGGTGACTAAAATTTGGCTATTTCTTATAGTGAGACATGAAAGAATGAGGCAACCATACTTTTATTACTCTTTTCCTACAATACCTAGTTTAATGCTTTGCACATCGTAGCAGATGCATAAACAGAACTCTTGAATGGTCAACTTACTTTCACACTGAAACTGGCATTAAGTACAATCCTAGTTTATGGAATGAAGAAAGGAAAGTGAAGGGAAGTGGAAAAAAACTAATAATTTTTCATGCCTTCTATCAGAAGAGGACCAAATTGCTTTACATCTATTAATTCCTTTAGTTCTTACAATGCCCAACTGAGAAGGTGTTAAAGGTCTCATGATACATAGAGAATAACTGAACATGAGAGAGGTTAAGTCTGGTCCATGGCATTTGGCTGGAAAATGATCCAAATCAATATTCAAACCTAGGTCTTTATGATTCCAGAGTCCATGTTTTCTCCTCTACCATCAGCCTCATGGAACTTTGATTCTCTCCTCATTTATCCATAATCAAATTATTCTTTTTGTCTATAAATAATGTATTTACTATAAATATTGATTTTAAACCTCAAAAGATATATAGAAACATTCAGAGACATAAACAACATTCCCTACTGTTTCCTTCACTGGACATTCTTAGAATGGACAAGCTGGACATTCTTAGAAAAATAATGTAACACTGTAGTGTTGATCAGAGAAAACTGATATTTTAAATGTTCAAAAATAGCATGGCTTGAGTCTTTGAAATTTGCCACACTCACATAACTTTCTGGAGAACAAATGTTACAACCTCTACAGTGAATACAGGCTAAACACAAAGAAGGACTTCCCAATAAAAATAATCAATGTAACCCGAGGTCCTATTTTCTTGTTTTCTTTTTTTTGACAAAAGAGTGTAGGTATATTTATTGAAGTTCTACCCCAGACACTTTCATGAATATAACTTCTCTGACTTATCAACTCACTCATGCAGTTTTGGGAAATGAGTACCTACTGAGAACATTTCTCAGAGCCGTCTTCACTTCTTTATTTCTCAGTGTGTAGACAAGGGGCTTGAGTTGCAGGGTGATCACCATATAGGTCACTGCCCCAAGTCGGTCCTTATTTGAGAAGTACAGGGATGTGGGCCTCAAGTAGATAAAGGAAGCACAGCCATAGTGCACAATAACCACTGTGAGGTGGGAGACACAGGTGGCAAAGGCCTTATGTTGTCCTTCCACTGAAGAGATCTTGAGGATGGTGGAAACAATGAAGACATAGGAGATGAAGATCAACACAAAGGGAACAAGCACTACCAGAATGCTGAGTAAGAAGATAACCATCTCCTTCAGGTTGATGTCTGCACAGCCCAGTTTTATGACAGGGGAAATGTCAGAAGTGGTTGATCTGATTGGAGGCACAGAAGGGTACAGTAAGCATCAGGACGTTGACAACCACAGAGATCAGGAAACTACAGAAGCTTGAGGCTAAACCCAGCAGTATGCAGGTGGATCGGCTGACGATGACTGTGTAGTTGAGAAGGGTTGCAGATGGCAACATAGTGATGGTAGCCCATCACAACAATTAGAAAAGAGTTGGTACAAGCTAAGCCCACAAAGAAATAGAGCTTGGCAGCACACTCAGGGAAAGAAGTAGTTCTAGTTGTGGAAAGCAGATTGGTCAGCATTTTTGGTACGATGACCAAGGTTTAGCAGGTTTCAGAGCAGGAGAGGACAAAGAGAAAGAAATACATAGGGATGTGCAAAGCCTGATCCCGAAGAATGACAGTCATGATGGTGGCACTGGCCATCAGAGTGGTCAGGTAGACCAGGAGGAAGATAAAGAAGAGAAGGATCTGCAGATCCCCCAGGTTTGAGAAGCCTATAAGGACGAACTCGGTGATCATGCTCTGGTTTTGTCTCTTCATTGGTCGCTGGGAATCAGACTCAGACATCCTGAAACTGACAACAGAAAGAATTTGAGAAAAGTGTATGCCCCCAGAGAAATCATGTTTGTGTTTCTGTACAAAGTTGATAATACTGGTCTGAAAAAATGAGTAAAAAACAAATCAAGCACTTTGATCAGGGGTGAGTGGAAAGCAGGAGGCATGAAGACTAGTGACATAAGAAAATTCCCAATTCAACAATACCTGAAGAAATTTATTTTTATTTGTATAAGTTGTTTCCATTTCTCTGTCTTCTTATTTGTATAGAAGTTTCATACCTAGTGTGTTAAATCAAGAGGTGATTCTAGAGCTCATCTCATCTAATCGTGCCATTTTATGGAAACCGAGTTTCAAAAAGATTAAACCATTTGCTTAACCCACATGAGAGTGACAGTCTTGAGAAATCACCTACCTTCAAAGTTATTTTATGAAAATCTGAATTGGAAAAACAAAAACAATTGAAAAGTCATCTATCCAGCCCCTCGTATACTTGACACAAATACTGTTTGCTTATATATAATGAAGTGTTGAGCTTTATTTGCACATGATCAATTGTGAAGCCTTTGGCTTGGGCTTAGAATGATACTGCATATTGGGGTTTCCCTTGTCATGAGTGCATGGGAATTTGGGAGTAAGAATCTAACTAAAGCTCAAATCATGCTCAGAGCGTGCCAGGTCTTGGGCTGACATATTCGCTCCCTTGACCTCTGCCTCAATGTCTGCTGCCTCCATAATGTTCTCAGAAGAAGTCTCACCATTATCTGTGGGGAGACCTGTAGTATGATTCAGAGATAACATAATTCTAAAACCTTTACTCTAGCCTTAGAAAATCATACAATCTTCCTAAGTGTCCATCATCAGATGAATGGATAAAGAAGATGTGGCAAATATATACAATGGAATATTACTCAGCCATAAAAAGAAACAAAATTGAGCTATTTGTAATGAGGTGGATAGACCTAGAGTTTGTCATACAGAGTGAAGTAAGTCAGAAAGAGAAAGACAAATACCGTACGCTAACACATACATATGGAATTTAAGAAATTAAAAGTACAGTGGGGTATCACCTCACATTGGTCAGAATGGCCATTATCAAAAAATCTACACACAGTAAATGTGGGAGAGGGTGTGGAGAAAATGCCCAGTAGTGGGATTGCTGGGTCATATGGTAGTTCTAATTGTAGTTTTTTAAGGAAACTCCATACCATTCTCCATAGTGGCTGTACCAATTGACATTCCCACCAGCAGTGCAAGATTGCTCCCTTTTTTCCACACCCTCTCCAGCATTTCTTATTTCTAGATTTTTTGATGATGCCCATTCTGGCTGGTGTGAGATGATATCTCATTATAGTTTTGATTTGCATTTCTCTAATGAGTAAAGATGTTGAGCATCCTTTCATGTGTTTGTTGGCAGTCTGTATATCTTCTGTGGAGAAATGTCTATTTAGGTCTTCTGCCCATTTTTGGATTGGGTTGTTTGTTTTTTTGTTATTGAGCTGCATGAGCTGCTTATAAATTTTGGAGATTAATCCTTTGTCAGTTGCTTCATTTGCAAATATTTTCTCCCATTCTGAGGGTTGTCTTTTGGTCTTGTTTATGGTTTCCTTTGCTGTGCAAAAGCTTTTAAGTTTCATTAGGTCCCATGTGTTTATTGTTGTCTTTATTTCCATTTCTCTAGGAGGTGGGTCCAAAAGGATCTTGCTGTGATTTATGTCATAGAGTGTTCTGCCTATGTTTTCCTCTAAGAGTTTGATAGTGTCTGGCCTTACATTTAGGTCTTTAATCCATTTTGAGCTTATTTTTGTATATGGTGTTAGGGAGTGATCTAATCTCATACTTTTACATGTCCCTGTCCAGTTTTCCCAGCACCACTTATTGAAGAGACTGTCCTTGCTCCACTGTACACTCCTGCCTCCTTTATCAAAGATAAGGTGACCATATGTGCGTGGGTTTATCTCTGGGCTTTCTATCCTGTTCCATTGATCTATTTTTCTGTTTTTGTGCTAGAACCATACTGTCTTGATTACTGTAGTTTTGTAGTATAGTCTGAAGTCAGGGAGCCGGATTCCTCCAGCTCCATTTCTCGTTCTCAAGATTGCTTTGGCTATTCGGGGTCTTTTGTGTTTCCATACAAATTGTGAAATTTTTTGTTCTAGTTTTGTGAAAAATGCCAGTGGTAGTTTGATAGGGATTGCATTGAATCTGTAGATTGCTTTGGGTAGTAGAGTCATTTTCACAATGTTGATTCTTCCAATCCAAGAATATGATACATCTGTCCATATATTTGTATCATCTTTAATTTCTTTCATCAGTGTCTTATAATTTTCTGTATACAAGTCTTTTGTCTCCTTAGGTAGGTTTATTCCTAGATATTTTATTCTTTTTGTTGCAATGGTAAATGGGAGTGTTTCCTTGATTTCACTTTCAGATTTTTCATAATTACTATATAGAAATGCCAGAGATTTCTGTGCATTAATTTTGTATCCTGCTACTTTACCAAATTCATTGATTAGCTCTAGTAGTTTTCTGGTAGCATCTTTAGGATTCTCTATGTATAGTATCATGTCATCTGCAAACAGTGACAGCTTTACTTCTTCTTTTCCAATTTGGATTCCTTTTATTTCCTTTTCTTCTCTGATTGCTGTGGCTAAAACTTCCAAAACTAGGTTAAATAAGAGTGGTGAGAGTGGGAAGCCTTGTCTTGTTCCTGATCTTAGTGGAAATGGTTTCAGTTTTTCACCATTGAGGACAATGTTGGCTGAGGGTTTGTCATATATGGCCTTTATTATGTTGAAGAAAGTTCCCTCTATGCCTACTTTCTGCAGGGATTTTATCATAAATGGGTGTTGAATTTTGTCGAAAGCTTTCTCTGCATCTATTGAGATGATCATATGTTTTTTCTCCTTCAATTTGTTAATCTGGTGTATCACATTGATTGATTTACGTATATTGAAGAATGCTTGCATTCCTGGAATAAACCCCACTTGATCATGGTGTATGATCCTTTTAATGTGCTGTTGGATTCTGCTTGCTAGTAGTTTGTTGAGGATTTTTGGATCTATGTTCATCAGTGATATTGGCCTGTAGTTTTCTTTCTCTGTGACATCCTTGTCTGGTTTTGGTATCAAGGTGATGGTGGCCTCGTAGAATGAGTTTGGGAGTGTTCCTTCCTCTGCTATATTTTGGAAGAGTTTCAGAAGGATAGGTGTTAGCTCTTCTCTAAATGCTTGATAGAATTCACCCGTGAAGCCATCTGGTCCTGGGGTTTTGTTTGTTGGAAGATTTTTAATCACAGTTTCAATTTCAGTGCTTGTGATTGGTCTGTTCATATTTTCTATTTCTTCCTGAGTCAGTCTTGGCAGGTTGTGCATTTCTAAGAATTTGTCCATTTCTTCCAGGTTGTCCATTTTATTGGCATAGAGTTGCTTGTAGTAATCTCTCATGATCTTTTGTATTTCTGAAGTGTCAGTTGTTACTTCTCCTTTTTCATTTCTAATTCTATTGATTTGAGTCTTCTCCCTTTTTTTCTTGATGAGTCTGGCTAATGGTTGATCAATTTTGTTTATCTTCTCAAGGAACCAGCTTTTAGTTTTATTGCTCTTTGCTATCATTTCCTTCATTTCTTTTTCATTTATTTCCAATCTGATTTTTATGATTTCTTTCCTTCTGCTAACTTTGGGATGTTTCTGTTCTTTTTTCTCTAATTGCTTTAGGTGCAAAGTTAGGTTATTTATTTGAGATGTTTCCTGTTTCTTAAGGTAGGATTTTATTGCTATAAACTTCCCTCTTAGAACTGCTTTTGTTGCATCCCATAGGTTTTGGGTCGTCTAGTCCCCATTGTCATTTGTTTCTAGGTATTTTTAATTTCCTTTTGATTTCTTCAGTGATCACTTCGTTATTAAGTAGTGTATTGTTTAGCCTCCAAGTGTTTGTATTTTTTACAGATGTTTTCCTGTAATTGATATCTAGTCTCATAGCATTGTGGTCAGAAAAGATACTTGATACAATTTCAATTTTCTTAAATTTAGCAAGGCTTGATTTGTGACCCAAGATATGATCTATCCTGGAGAATGTTCCATGAGCACTTGAGAAAAATGTGTATTCTGTTCTTTTTGGATGCAATGTGCTATAAATATCAATTCAGTCCATCTTGTGTAATGTATCTTTTAAAGCTTGTGTTTCCTTATTTATTTTCATTTTGGATGATCTGTCCATTGGTGAAAGTGGGGTGTTAAAGTCCCCTACTATGATTGTGTTACTGTCGATTTCTCCTTTTATGGCTGTTAGTATTTGCCTTATGTATTGAGGTGCTCCTATGTAGGGTGCATAAATATTTACAATTGTTATATCTTCTTGAATCGATCCCTTGATCATTATGTAGTGTCCTTCTTTGTCTCTTCTAGTAGTCTTTATTTTAAAGTCTATTTTGTCTGATATGAGAATTGCTACTCCAGCTTTCTTTTGGTTTCCATTTGCATGGAATATCTTTTTCCATCCCCTTACTTTCAGTCTGTATGTGTCTCTAGGTCTGAAGTGGGTCTCTTGTAGACAGCATATATATGGGTCTTGTTTTTGTATCCATTCAGCCAATCTGTGTCTTTTGGTGGGAGCATTTAGTCCATTTACATTTAAGGTAATTATTGATATGTATGTTCCTATTCCCATTTCCTTAATTGTTTTGGGTTCACTATTGTCGGTCTTTTCCTTGTGTTGTGTTTCTTGCCTAGAGAAGTTCCTTTAGCATTTGTTGTAAAGCTGGTTTGGTGGTGCTGAACTCTCTCAGCTTTTGCTTGTCTGTAAATGTTTTCATTTCTCCATCACATCTGAATGAGATCCTTGCTGGGTAGAGTAGTCTTGGTTGCAGGTTTTTCTCCTTCATCACCTTAATTATGTCCTGCCACTCCCTTCTGGCTTGTAGAGTTTCTGCTGAGAGATCAGCTGTTAACCTGATGGGGATTCCCTTGTGTGTTAGTTGTTGTTTTTGCCTTGCTGCTTTTAATATGATTTCTTTGTGTTTAATTTTTGACAGTTTGATTAATATGTGTCTTGGCATATTTCTCCTTGGATTTATTCTGTATGAGACTCTCTGTGTCTCCTGAACTTGATTAACTATTTTCTTTCCCATATTAGGGAAGTTTTCAACTATAATCTCTTCAAATGTTTTCTTAGTCCCTTTCTTTTTCTCTTCTTCTTCTGGAACCCCTATAATTCGAATGTTGGTGCATTTAATGTTGTCCCAGAAGTCTCTGAGACTGTCCTCTGTTCTTTTCATTCTTTTTTCTTTATTTTGCTCTACAGCAGTTATTTCCACTGTTTTATCTTCCACCTCACTTATCCATTCCTCTGCCTCAGTTATTCTGCTATTGACCCCATCTAGAGTATTTTTCATTTCATTTATTGTGTTTTTAATCGATGCTTGGTTCATCTTTAGTTCTTCTAGGTCCTTGTTAACTGTTTCTAGCATTTTGTCTATTCTATTTCCAAGATTTTGGATCTTGGAAATAGAATCTTGGATCACCTTTACTATCATTATTCTGAATTCTTTTTCAGGTAGACTGCCTATTACTTCCTCATTTGTTAGGTCTGGTGGGTTTTTATCTTTCTCCTTCTCCTGCTGTGTGTTTTTCTGTCTTCTCATTTTGCTTATGTTACTGTGTTTGGGGTCTCCTTTTTGCAGGCTGCAGGTTCGTAGTTCCCATTGTTTTTGGTGTCTGTCCCCAGTGGCTAAGGTTGGTTTAGTGGGTTGTGTAGGCTTCCTGGTGGAGGGGACTAGTGCCTGTGTTTTGGTGGATGAGGCTGGATCTTGTCTTTCTGGTGGACAGGTCCACGTCTGGTGGTGTGTTTTGGGGTGTCTGCAGACTTTTTATGATTTTAGGCAGCCTCTCTTCTAATGGGTGGTGTTGTGTTCCTGTCTTGCTAGTTGTTTGGCATAGGGTGTCCAACACTGTAGCTTGCTGGTCGTTGAGTGAAGCTGGGTGCTGGTGTTGAGATGGAGATCTCAGGAAGATTTTCGCCGTTTGATATTATGTGGAGCTGGGAGGTCTCTTGTGGACCAGTGTCGTGAAGTTGGCTCTCCCACCTCAGAGGCACAGCACTGACTCCTGGCTCCTCAATTTGGGATGATTTGTTGTCTATTCATGTATTCCACAGATGCAGGGTACATCAAGTTGATTGTGGAGCTTTAATCCACTGCTTCTGAGGCTGCTGGGAGAGATTTCCCTTTCTCTTCTTTGTTCTCACAACTCCCGGGTCTCAGCTTTGGATTTGGCCCTGCCTCTGCATGTAGGTCACTGGAAGGCGTCTGTTCTTTGCTCAGACAGGACAGGGTTAAAGGAGTAGCTGCTTAGGGGACTCTGGCTCACTCAGGCTGGGGGGGGAGGGAGGGGCACGGAGTGTGGAGTGATCCTTCAGCGGCAGAGGCCGGCGTGTCGTTGCACCAGCCCGAGGCGCACCATGCGTTCTCCCAGGGAATCCCTCCCTGGGTCCCGGGACCCCGGCAGTGATGGGCTGCACAGGTTACTGGAAGGGCAGTGTGGACTGTGACTTGCACTTGCACACAGGCCTCTTGGCGGTTGCAGCAGCAGCCCCAGCGTCCCACGCCCGTTTCTGGGCTCCGTGCTTTCAGCCGCAGCTCACACCCGTCTGTGGAGCTCCTTTAAGCAGCACTCTTAATCCCCTCTCCTCGTGCACCAGGAAACCAAGAGGGAAGAAAATTTCTCTTGCCTCTTTGGCAGCTCCAGAGTTTTCCCAGATTCCCTCCCGGCTAGCTGTGGCACATTAGCCCCCTTCAGGCTGAGTTCTCGCTGCCAGCCCCAGTCCTCTCCCTGCACTCTGACCGAAGCCCGAGCCTCAGCTTCCAGCGCCGCCCGCCCCGGCAGGTGAGCAGACAAGCCTCTTGGGCTGGTGAGTGCCGGTCGGCACCGATCCTCTGTGCGGGAATCTCTCCACTTTGCCCTACCCAGGTATGTGGGGAATTTCTTGCCTTTTGGGAGGTCTGAGGTCTTCTGCCAGCGTTCAGTAGGTGTTCTGTAGGAGTTGTTCCACGTGTAGCTGTATTTCTGGTGTATCTTGCAGTCTTTATTTTAAAGTTTATTTTGTCTGATATGAGAATTGCAATCCAGCTCACTTTTGATTTTCATTTGCATGGAATATCTTCTTTCATCCCCTCACTTTCAGTCTGTATGTTTCCCTAGGTCTGGAGTGTGTCTCTTGTAGACAGCATATATATGGGTTCTGTTTTTATATCTATTCAGCCATTCTATGTCTTTTGTTTGGAGCATTTAATCCATTTACATTTAACATAATTATCAATATGTGTGTTCTTATTACTATTTTCTCAATTGTTTTGTGTTTGTTTTTTGTAGGTCTTTTCCTTGTCTTGTGTTTCCAGCCTAGAGAAGTGCCTTTAGCATTTGTTGTAAAGCTGCTTTGGTGGTGCTGTATTCTCTTAGATTTACTTTGTCTGTAAATTTTAATTTCTCTTTCGAATCTGAATGAGATCCTTGTTGTGTAGAGTATTCCTGATTGTAGGTTTTTCCCTTTCATCACCTTAAATATGTCCTGCCATTCCTTTCTGGCTTGCAGAGATTCTGCTGAAATCTCAGCTGTTAACCTTATGGTGATTCCCTTGTATGTTATATGTTGCTTTTCCCTTGCTGCTTGTAATATTTTTTCTTTGTATTTAATTTAATTTAATTTTTTTTTTTTTTTTTTTTTTTTTTTTTTTTTTTTTTTGCGGTATGCAGGCCTCTCACTGTTGTGGGCTCTCCTATTGTGTAGCACAGGCTCCAGATGCGCAGGCTCAGCAGCCATGGCTCATGAGCCCAGCCGCTCCGCGGCATGTGGGATCTTCCTGGACTGGGCATGAACCCACGTCCCCTGCATCAGCAGGCAGACTCTCAACCACTGCGCCACCAGGGAAGCCCTGTATTTAATTTTTGATAGTTTTTAAAAATATGTGTCTTGGCAGGTTTCTCCTTGGATTTATCCTGTGGATTTATCTGCTCTTCCTGGACTTGATTGACTCTTTCCTTTCCCATGTTTGGGAAGTTTTCAACTATATTCACTTCAAATATTTTCTCTGTTCCTTTATTTTCTCTTCTTCTATAATTCGAATTCTGGTGCACTTAATGTTGTCCCATTAATCCCCTATAATTTGAATGTTGGTGTGTTTAATGTTGTCGTAGAGATCTCTGGGACTGTCCTCAGATCTTTTCATTCTTCTATCTTTATTCTGCCCTATGGTAGTTATTTCCACTATTTTATATTCCAGGCCACTTATCCAGTCTTCTGCCTCAGTTATTCTGCTATTGATTATTTCTAGAGTTTTAATCTTTTTTTAGCTTTTTATAAAAAAACATATTTATTGGAGTATAGTTACTTTACAATGGTGTGTTAGTTTCTGCATTATAACAAAGTGAATAAGCGATACATATACCTATATCCCCATATGTCTTCTCTCTTGCATCTCCCTCCCTCCCACCCTCCCTATCCCACCCCTTATGTGTTCTCAAATTACCGAGTTTATCTTCCTGGGCTATGCAGCTTCTTCCCACTAGCTATCGGTTTTACATTTAGTAGTTTATATATGTACATTTCACCCTCTCACTTGGTCCCAGCTTACCCTTCCCCCTCCCATTGTCCTCAAGTCCATTCTCTAGTAGATCTCCATCTGTATTCCTGTCTTGCCCCTAGATTCTTCATGTCTATTTGTTTGTTTGTTTTTTAGATTCTATATATATGTGTTAGCATACGGTACTTGTTTTTCCTTTTCTGACTTACTTCACTACTTCACATTGTATGATAGACACTAGGTTGATCCACCTCACTACAAATAACTCAATTTGATTTCTTTTCATGACTGAGTAATATTCCATTGTATATATGTGCCACAACTTCTTTATCCATTCATCTCTCGATGGACACTTAGGTTGCTTCCATGTCCTGGATATTGTAAATAGAGCTGCAGTGAACATTGTGGTAGATGACTGTCTTTTTTTTTTTACAACTTTATTGGAGTATAATTGCTTCACAATGGTGTATTAGTTTCTGCTTTATAACAAAGTGAATCAGTTATACACATACATCTGTTCCCATATCCCTACCCTCTTGCATCTCCCTCCTTCCAACCCTCCCTATCCCACCCCTCCAGTCGGTCACAAAGCACCGAGCTGATCTCCCTGTGCTATGCGGCTGCTTCCCACTAGCTATCTACCTTAATTTTGGTAGTGTATATATGTCCATGCCTCTCTCTTCCTTTGTCACAGCTTACCCTTCCCCCTCCCCATATCCTCAAGTCCATTCTCAAGTAGGTCTGTGTCTTTATTCCTGTTTTACCCCTAGGTTCTTCATGACATTTTTTCCCTTAAATTCCATATATATGTGTTAGCATATGGTATTTGTCTTTCTCTTTCTGACTTACTTCACTCTGTATGACAGACTCTAGGTCCATCCACCTCATTACAAATAGCTCAATTTCATTTCTTTTTATGGTTGAGTAATATTCCACTGTATATATGTGCCACATATTCTTTATCCATTCATCAGATGATGAACACTTAGGCTGTTTCCATCTCTGGGCTATTGTAACTAGAGCTGCAATGAACATTTTGGTACATGTCTCTTTTTGAATTATGGTTTTCTCAGGGTATATGCCCAGTAGTGGGATTGCTGGGTCATATGGTAGTTCTATTTTTAGTTTTTTAAGGAACCTCCATACTGTTCTCCACAGTAGCTGTATTAATTTACATTCCCACCAATAGTGAAAGAGGGTTCGCTTTTCTTCACACCCTCTCCAGCATTTATTGTTTGCAGTTTTTTGATGATGGCCATTCTTCCTGGTGTGTGGTGATACCTCATTGTAGTTTTGATTTGCATTTCCTTACTGATTAATGATGTTGAGCCTTCTTTCATGTCTTTGTTGGCCATCTGTGTATCTTCTTTGGAGAAATGTCTATTTAGCTCTTCTGTCCATTTTTGTATCAGTTTTTTTTGTTTGTTTGTTTTTGTATTGAGCTGCATGAACTGCTTGTAAATTTTGGGGATTAATCCTTTGTCAGTTGCTTCATTTGCAAATATTTTCTCCCATTCTGTGGATTGTCTTTTTGTCTTGTTTATGGTTTCCTTTGCTGTGTAAAAGCTTTGAAGTTTCATTAGGTCCCATTTTTTAATTTTTGTTTTTATTTCCATTTCTCTAAGAGATGGGTCAAAAAGGATCTTTCTGTGATTTATGTCATAGAGTGCTTTGCCTATGTATTACTCTAGAGTTTTATAATTTCTGGCCTTACATTTAGGTCTTTAATCCATTTTGAGTTTATATTTGTGTATGGTGTTATTGTGTTTTCTAATTTCATTCTTTTACATTTTGCTGTCCAGTTTTCTCACCACCACTTACTGAAGAGGCTGTGTTTTCTCCATTGTATATTTTTGCCTCCTTTATCAAAAATAAGTTGTCCATATGTGTGTGGGTTTATCTCTGGGCTTTCTATCCTGTTCCATTAATCTATATTTCTGCTTTTCTTCCATACCATACTTTCTTGATTGCTATAGCTTTGAAGTATAGTCTGAATTCAAGGAGCCTGATTCCTCCAGCTTCATTTTTCTTTCTCAAGATTGCTTTGGGTTTTCGGGCTCTTTTGTGTTTCCATACAAACGACATTTTTTGTTCTAGTTGTGTGAAAAATGTCACTGGTAGTTTGACAGGGCTTGCATTGAATCTTTAGATTGCTTTGGGTAGTATAATCATTTTCACAATGTTGATTCTTCCAATCCAAGAACATGGTATAGCTCTCCATCTGTTTGTATAATCTTTAATTTCTTTCATCAGTGTCTTATACTTTTCTGCATACAGGTGTTTTGTCTCCTTTGGTAGGTTTATTCTTAGGCATTTTATTCTTTTGTTATAATGGTAAATGGGAGTGATTCCTTAATTTCACTTTCAGATTTTTTCATCATTAGTGTATAGGAATGTAAGAGATTTCTGTGCATGAATTTTTTATCCTGTTACTTTACCAAATTCATTGATTAGCTCTAGTCGTTTTCTGGTGGCACCTTTAGGATTCTCTATGTATAGTATCATGTCATCTGCAAACAGTGACAGATTTACTTCTTCTTTTCTGATTTGGATTCCTTTTATTTCTTTGTCTTCTCTTATTGCTATGGCTAAAACTTCCAAAACAATGTTGAATAATAGTGGTGAGAGTGTGAAACCTTATCTTGTTCCTGAACCTACTGGAAATACTTTCAATTTTTTCACCATTGAGGACAATGTTGGCTGTGGGTTTGTCTTATATAGCCTTTATTTTGTTGGTGTAAGTTCCCTTTATGTCTACTTTCTGGAAGGTTTTTATCATAAATGGGTGTTGAATTTTGTTGAAAGCTTTTTCTGCATCTGTCGAGATTATAATATGGTTTTTATCCTTCAGTTTGTTAATATGGTTTATCATGTTGATTGATTTGCGTATATTGAAGAATCCTTGCATTCCTGGGTTAAACCCCACCTGATCATGGTGTATGATCTTTTTAGTGTTGTTGGATTCTGTTGCTAGCATTTTGTAGAGGATTTTTGCATCTATGTTCATCAGTGGTATTGGCATGTAGTTTTCTTTCTTTGTGACATCTTTGTCTGGTTTTGGTAACAAGGTGATGGTGGCCTCATAGAATGAGTTTGGGAATGTTACTCCTTCTCCTATTTTTGGAAGAGTTTGAGAAGGATAGGTGTTAGCTTTTGTGTAATGTTTGATAGAATTCTCCTGTGAAGCCATCTGGTCCTGTTTTTTTTTTTTTTTTTTTTTTTGAAGATTTTTAATCACAGTCTCAATTTCAGTGCTTGTGATTTTTCTGCTTATAGTTTCTATTTCTTCCTGGTTCAGTCTTGGAATGTTGTTCTTTTCTAATCATTTGTGCATTTCTTCCAGGTTGTTCATTTTATTGGCATATAGTTGCTTGTAGTAATCTCTCAAGATCCTTTGTATTTCTGCAGTGTCTGTTGTTACTTCTCCTTTTTCATTTCTAACTCTATTGACTTGAGTGTTCTCCCTTTTTTTCTTGTTGAGTCTGGCTAATGGTTTATCAATTTTTGTTTATCTTCTCAAGAAGCCGCTGTTAGTTTTATAGATCTTTGTTATTGTTTCCTTCTTTTCTTTTTCATTTATTTCTTATCTGATCTTTATGATTTCTTTCCTTCGGTTAACTGTGGGGTGTTTTTTGTTCTTCTTTCTCTAATTGCTTTAGATGTAATGCTACGTTGTTTATTTGAGATGTTTCTTGTTTCTTAACATAGGATGATATTGCTATAAACTTCCCTCTTAGAACTGCTTTTGCTGCATTCCATAGGTTTTGGGTTTTCGTGTTTTCATTGTCATTTGTTCCAGGTATTTTTGATTTCTTCAGTGATCTCTTGTTTATTAAGTAGTGTATTGTTTAGCCTCCATGTGTTTATATTTTTTACAAATCATTTCCTCTATTTGAAATCTAGTCTCATAGCATTGTGGTCAGAAAAGATTCTTGATACGATTTCAATTTTCTTAAATTTACGTAGTTTTGATTTGTCACAAAAGATATGATCTATCCTGAGGAACATTCCATGAGCACTTGAGAAGTCTAGAGAATTTTTAAGTTCATTTGTTATGTTCTTTATCATTGTTTGTTTGCTCTTTAGTTCTTCTAGGTCTTTGTTAAAAGTTTTTTGTATTTTCTCCATTCTATTCCAAGAATTTTAACCATCTTTACTATCATTACTCTGAAATCTTTTTTAGGTAGGCTGCCTATATCCTCTTCATTTGTTTGGTCTTGTGGGTTTTTACGTAGCTCCTTCTTCTGCTGTGTATTTCTCTGTCTTCTCATTTGTTTAAATTACTTTGTTTGGGGTCTCCTTTTCTCAGCTGCAGGTTTATAATTATCGTTTTTGGTGTCTGCCCTTAGTGTGTGAGGTTGTTTCAGTGGCTTTTATAGGCCTTCTGTTGGAGGGGGCTGGTACCTGTGTTCTGGTTCATGGGGCTGGATCTTGTCTTTCTGGTGGGCATGGCCATGTCTGGTGGTGTGTTTTGTGGTGTCTGTGAACTTAGTATGATTTTAGGCAGCCTCTCTGTTAATGGGTGGGCCTGTGCTCCTGTCTTGCTAGTTGTTTGGCATGGGGCATCCAGCACTGGATCTTGCTGGCTGTTGGGTTGAGCTGTGTCTTAGCATTGAGACAAAGATCTCTGAGAGAGCTCTCTCCAATTGATATTACATGGGGCTGGGAGGTCTCTGGCGTCCAATGTCCTGAACTCAGCTCTCCCACCTCGGTGGCTGAGGCCTGACACCAGACTGGAGCACCAAGTCCCTGTTAGCCACACCGCCACATGTGTGGGGATTTTCTTGCCTCTTGGGAATTCTGAGGTCTTCTGCCAGCATCCACTAGGTGTTTTGTAGGAGTTTTTCCACTTTTATATGTTTTTTTGATGTATTTGCTGTGAGGAAGTTTATCTCTATGTCTTACTCCTCCACCATCTTGAAGGCCCCCACCCTAGTCAACTCAACATGGAAGTTTCTTAAAAAACTTAATATAGAGTTATCATATGTTCCTGCAGTCCCACTCCTGGGCATATATCTAGAAGAGACAAAAACTCTAATTCAAAAGGATACACCCCCTCCCAATGTTTATAACAGCACTATTTACAATAATAAAGACATGGAAGCAACCTAAATATGTATCGACAGTTGAATGCATATAGAAGATGTGGTATATATATATACAGTGGAATACTACTCAGCCAGAAAAATGAAGGAAATAATGCCATTTGCAGCAACATGGATGGATTTAGAGATTAGCATTCTAAGTGAAGTAAGTCAGACAGAGAAAGACAATATCATATGATATTACTCATATTTGAAATCTTTCTGAAAATAAGTGATATAAATGACATTATTTACAAAATAGAAACAGACTCACAGATTTTAAAACCAAATTTATGGTTACCAAGGTGGAAACGTAGTGTGGGGGAGGGATAAATTGGAGTTAATATATACACACTACTGTATGTAAAATTGATAATCAACAAGGACATACTGTATAGCACATGGAACTGTACTCAATATTCTGTAATATGCTATATGGGAAAATAATCTGAAAAAGAATTAATATATGTATATGTATAATTGAATCACTTTGTTATACACCTGAAATTAACACAGCATTGTAAATAAATGATACTTCAATAAAATTTAAAAAAGAAAGACAAATATGTGACATTACTTATATATGTAATCTAAAAAATAATACAATTGAGCTTATTTACAAAACAGAAGTAGACTCACAGACATAGAAAACATATTTACGGCTATCCCAGGGGAAAGGGTAAATTGGGAGTTTGCAATTAACATACACTCACTACCATATATAAAAGAGATAACCAACAAGGTCCTACTGTATAGCACAGGGAACTATACTCAATATCTTGTAATAACCTATATGGGAAAAGAATCTGAAAAATAATATAAAATAATATATATAACTGAATCATTTTTTTGTACACCTGAAAGTAACACAACATTGTAAATCAACTATACTTCAATAAAAAAGAGTATATTAAAAAACACAAAAAGAAAAACAAAAGCTGAGGAATTTTTAGTCACCAAAACTTACCAAAGAAAATCTCAAAGGACGTTCTTAATATTGAAATAAAATGATTGGCAAGGAAAACTTGGATCTCCTTGAAGTAATGCAGAGTTCTGGGAATGGCAAACATTTCAGTAAATATAAAAGTTATTATTTTTTTCTGTTGGAGTATAGCTGCTTTACAATGCTGTGTTAGTTTCTGCTGTACAGTGAAGTGAATCAGCTATATGTATACATATATCCCCTGTTTTTCTGATGTCCTTCCCATTTTTAATATAACAATTTTTAAAGCTAGCCAAATACATAAAGAATAAAATAATACCTATAAAACAACATAAAACAACATAAAATGTAATATCAAGTTTATGATATTTATAAGTACAATATATGAAAAAATAGCACAAAACTCAAAATGGGTAAATGGGGGCTTCCCTGGTGGTGCAGTGGTTGAGAGTTCGCCTGCTGATGCAGGGGACACGGGTTCATGCCCTGGTCCAGGAGGATCCCACATGCCATGGAGCGGCTGGGCCCGTGAGCCATGGCCGCTGAGCCTGCATGTCCAGAGCCTGTGCTCCGCAATGCGAGAGGCCACAACAGTGAGAGGCCCGTGTACCGCAAAAAAAAAAAAAAAAGGGTAAATGAATGTACAGTGTTGTAAAAGTCGCATTATAAAGGGTTACAATATTTTTTTAAAGATTTACTGTGGTAAGTTGAAGATGCATATTTTAGGAAAAAAACAAAACAAAGATATTGCTAATAAAACAATAGAAAAAATGAAACAGAATACTAAAAACATTCTGTTAACACAATGGAAGTCAAGAAAAAGGGAAAACAGGAACAAAGTTCTGATGGAACAAAGATATCAGAAAGCAAGATAATACACTTAAAAACCATCAATGAAATGAAACATATCAAGAATAAATTACCTAAATGCATCAAGTAAAAGACAGAGATGACCAGACTTTGATAAAAAAATAAGATTCCAATTACATGTTTTCTGCAAGAAACTCATTTAAAATATAAATTTGCATATAACAGTAAGAGTTTAGAAAAAAAGCACAAAAATTCTAATCATTAGAAAGCCAGAGTGACTATTTTAACATCAGACAAAGTGGATTTCAGCATCAAGAATATTAACAGTAGTGAAGGTGGCCATTTTTAATGATTAAAAAATTGAGTAAAAGTTCTAATGGTTAAAAATGAATATGCATTTTACAACAAAGATTCAAATTCCAGGAAGGGGCAAAAGAAAAAGCAGGCAATTCCAAAATTGTAGATAAAGATTTCAAACTTCTCTTTTAGTAATTGATAAAGATAGATAAAAGTATAAAAGACCTAAACAGTAACACCAAACTTTATTTAATTGATGTTTATAAAACTCCACACCCAACAAAAGCAGAATATCATTTTTCTTCAAGCCTATTTGCCAAAGGAGAACACTTCCTGGGCCATTAAATATATGTTAAGTGATTCCTGGACTCAGAACAAATCAAGGATATCTACCTTCTTCACTTCAATGCAATGTTGCATTGAGAGTACTAGCCAATGCAACAAGGCAAGGAAAACAAATAAAAGGCAGCCATATTGGAAAATAAGTAAAACTCTATTCCCAGAAAATGTGATTATTTATGTACAAACTGCAAAGCAATCAAAGTAAAAAGTTAGTAAAACATGTTTAGTTAAAAAAAAAGCCTAGTAAATGAATTTAGCAAGATTGTAAGATATGCAAAGACCACAAGGTAATAAGTTGATATACAAAACAGAACTGTATTTCTTTACAATACCAACAAAAAAGTGGAAACTGATATTAATTACAATAGCAATATTAAATGCCATCAAAACCATGAAGTATTTAGGTACAGTAAAAATTAAAAAGAAAAACTACTGAGAAAAGACAAAGAAGACCTAAATAAATGTAAAGTTGTAACATGACCATAGACTAAGAGACTCAAAATTGTTAACATGGCAATTATCCTCAATTTGATTTATTGTTAAACACAAGTACAATACAAATCCCAGCATGCTTTTCTCTAGAAATTGACTCTAAATTTTATATGATAGTGAAAAGCACATAGAATAAACAAAACAGTTTAGAAACAGATGAAAACATTTAAAATAGATGAGCACAATTTAGAAACAGATGACCCAGATATCAAGACATACTGTAGCACAATGTTGACCAAGTGGTATTGACATAAGAATCGACACAAATAAGTGACAGAGGTCAAGAGGTACAAACTTCCATTAACAAAATAAATGAGTCATTGGGATAAAATGTACAGCATAAGGATTATAGTCATTTATATTGTAATATCTTTGTATGGTGACAGATGGAAACTAGATATAATATGGTGAATATTTTGTAATGTATAGAAATACCAACTCACTATGTTGTACACCTGTAACTAACATAGTAGTTCAATTATACTTCAGTTAAAGAAATATGTAGACACTGGGAGGAAATGCATCCAAATGGTAATAATAGTTACCTCTGGGGTAGTGGGGAACATGGGTGATTGCTAATTTTTAACTTATGCTTTCATGTATTTCTAGTTGTCAGCAATGAATATGTATTGCTTGTAAAATTAGAAAGAAAATAGATATTAAAAATGAAAAGAAGTGTAGACACATGTATCAATGTAACAGAAAGTACAATATGTAAATAGTACCATAAATATAAGGTCAATAAATTTTCAACAAAATTGTGAAGGTATTTCAATAAGGAAAGAATAGTCATGTCAACATACTGTGGATGGAAATACTGGATGTACATATTTAAAAAAATATAAACCTTGACTCTTACCTATTCTCATATACAATATTTTAAAAATATCAAAACTACACACATTTCATAATAAAACATAGGAGATAATCTGCAGCTTGGAGTAGACAGATATTTATTAGAGAGGAGAAAGACCATGTGAATAATAAAAAGAACAATAATGCTAAATTGAGCTATATCAAAATTAAAAACTTCTGCTATCCTAAATTAGATAATGTTTATGGTTACACAACTCTGTGAGTATACTAAAACCCACTGAACTGTACACTTTAAAAGTGTATATTTTATGGTATGAAAATTATATTTTCTTAAAACTGTTATAAAAAAGGCATGATTAATAAAATGGAAAAATAAACTACATAGTAGGAGTACATATTTACAAAATGTATATCTGATAAAGGACTTGTATTCAAAATGCAAAAATCACTCTTACAAAGGAAAAAAAACAAGTTAATTAAAACATAGTCAAACATTTGAATACATACTTCACAAAACAAGATGTACAAATAGCCAGAGCACATGAAAAATGATCAACATAATTAATATTCAAGAAAACACATGATAAAAGTGAAATATCACTATACATTTAAGAAATTTAAAAGACTGACTACACCAATAGTTGGCTAGGATGTGCAAGCACTTGTACATGTATACATTGCTCATGGAAATTAATTATGATACAACCTCTCTGAAAAATAGTCTAGCAGTTTATAAATAGTTAAACAGCCATTCCATTCATAGGTACTCACCAAAGATAAATGAACATGTACGTCTAAGCAATGACTTAGAAATTAATATTCATAAGAATTTTATTCCTAATAGTCTCAAACTGGAAGTAATCTAAATGTCCTTCAACAGTTCGACAGGTGAATAAATTGTGATGATTAGGGACTTCCCTGGTGGTGCAGTCATTAAAAATCCACCTTCCAATTCAGGGAACACAGGTTCGAGCCCTGGTCCAGGAAGATCCCACATGCTGTGGAGCAACTCAGCCCATGCACCACAACTACTGAGCCTGTATGCCACAACTACTGAAGTCCACATGCCTAGAGCCTGTGCTCCACCACAAGAGAAGACACTGCAATGAGAAGCCTGTGCACCACACGAAGAGTAGCTCTCACTCACAGCAACTAGAGAAAGCCAGCATGCAGCAACGAAGACCCAATGCAGCCAAAAATAAATAAATTAAAAATTGTGATTATTAATAAATGGAATACTCTTAAGCAGTAAAAAGTGAACTAAAAATTTAACAATATGAGTGAGTCTCCAAAACATTATGGCAAGAGGAAAAAAACAAGACACAAAACTAAGTATATGATTTGATTCCATTTATATTAAATTCTGGCAAAGGTAAAACCATCTCAACAGAAAACAAGATAATTATTTTTCTTGTGCTAGGACTGAGTGGGACTGACCACAAAGGAGAGAAGGAAACTCTTCAGGCTTGTAAAAATATTCTATAACTTTATTGGGTGGTTGGGGCTTTTATGTATGCATTTGTAAAACTCACCAAACTGTACATTTAAATTGGGAACATTTTATGGTATTTAAGTGAAACCTCCAGAAGGTTAATACAATTAGTTTTTGATTCACACATCTCATTTATTTTAAACTTTAAACTTTATTTGTAAGATAACAAGTAACTTAATGATAACGCTCAACTAGACATAAAATACTTGTTAAAAGTTAGGTTTTTGTAGATCACCCCAATATTCTTGACTAGAATTTTTATGAACAGGAATCTGATAAGAAGAATTTGTAATTAAGCCCTACTTTGGCTCTTATAAACACTAAAGGTGAGAATCACTGCATAAATACACCAATATCCTAACTTAAAATTCAGTGAAAAATGTCCACTTGGTCTGCTGTATTACAGACTAAATCATGGCGATTTCTCTTTCAGAATCCATCACAAATGACTGAACTTCCAATTCAGACTAATTATGTTCATAGCTCCTGATCCCCAGGCTCCTCAACTAAGGGTACCTTGAGAAACTGGAAACATTATTTTTCCAAAATAAACTTGACTTCTAATTAACCCCAAGACAAAGTCTTTAGGGCAGTAGATCAAGCCTCAGGAGTCCAATAATCACAGTATATGCTTCTAATAATCACTTCCCATGTGATACTAAGAACTGCATGAACCAGAACGTCTCAAGATCGTGACTTCAGCTGGACAAGCTGAGAGTCCTGATGGATAGGGGAGGCTACCTCTCTTGATGCAGATGAGAGCTTTTGTCTCAAGGCAGATTCACTCTCTTCTGCTGTTATTTCCTCAGGTTCTGGTCTTTGGCTTATTCTTAATGGGTTCCTAGATACTGAATACCTGCTTCTGTCTGAATTGAAAGGAGGAGAGCAATGTAGGTACTTGCTGAGCAGTGGGAATATTGATCTAGTCTGGGGTTTTGTGGGGTCAAAACCTGAGTGAAGGCTAGTGCTTGTGAACACTTTCCCCCATTACAATTCTGGCAAGTGGCAAAGTTAAGAAGGAGAAACAGGGGCTGCTTTTAACTCCAGGTACTAAAAGTGATTTGGCATGCTCCATGTTGTTCTCTAAATTTTTCTTCATGATTACACTGGGTCATTTTAGCTCCCAGTTAGATTTTCCTTTCTTCTCTCTTTCTTCGTTTTCTTCTTCTTTTTAAAGATTGGTTGATTTATGGATCAAATGAAATAATACTTATACTTCTCAAATCTCTACTTCTCTTTCTACTGTCTACTCATGAATGCATGATTTTAGCTATAACTGAAAACTGATACAGTATTTGAACTCAATTTTAATAAGGTAAATTCAGGATGTTCATGTGTATTTAAGAATATAAAATTTCCACTTCTTTACTATCTGAGGCTGCCTACATAATTTCTACCAGCTAATAGATTGATGCTTTTCTTAAGATAGATTGAATATCTCACAAGTATTACACCTGAAAAACATATAGATTTGCCCGCTTTTGAGGTACACAGTATCCTCAAATATTGAGTCACTATTTAAATCTAAACTACATAAAATCCATGTGGAGTATCTAAGAAGTCAGAAAAATAAGTTGGGAAGTGTCATCTCTAAGGATCATAACCTGAATTCCATCCACAGGCTCTAGAAAATTATAAGAGTACTTTCAGGGTCATCTAACTAGAGAATGTTGGAGTCCATGAGTTGAAAATGTTCTTAAAAGTCAGTACTCAGCTGTTACCCTAAGTCAAATCTCTTTCTGTAGGATATCATGCAAGGAGCCTCTTCTTAAATACTTTCCATGCATCTTAACAGTTTTTTACAGTTATTGACCTGTCCCCTTTAATTTTAAAATAAGGAGACAATATCCAAGTTAAGTACTTTGCCCAAAGTCACACAAAGCTAGACCTAAAATATAGATCTTCTCAGTCCAAATTGAGGGATATGTTACCTTAATCTTATAGCCTGTGGGTATTTAGCTGGAAGATCTTTTTATTCTTCTGCTCTGATACCTTTCTATCCATAGTACTGATATAACACACTGTGGTGGTCTTTGATATCTTCTTGAGCAGATGGGGGCTACCTTCTCAGGTATACTGTGCCAGTGAGTCTCCATACACCACGAAAAGGGCAAATATATCAATCATACAACTCACTTAGACTGTGAGGTTATATTAACAGTATGTCAAAATCCACTTAACTGGCAAAGGCTGTCCTCATGGGTCTGAGTGACAAAAACTCCAAACAGTTTTATTTATTTATTTATTTATTTATTTATTTATTTTTTGGTATTGGGTAGATCCAGGCACTCTTTCAGAATCAGGTAATTCTGACTTCTATGGTCTACTCTACAATTCATAGTCAGTGGAGTGAGGATATAGTGGGGATTAGACATGGGTTAGTTGAAAGGAGATCCAGAAAAATCTTGGAAAATTGACAAGACAAGGATAAGCAATGACCGTAAATTTAGATTTCCCTCTGTGTCTTGGAATAGATGGAAATTCATATGTCCAGGTGGAAGTGTTATATAGTGAAACTGTCTCATTAGTCTGCCTTTCTTTTTTTTTTTTTTTTTTTTTTTTTTTTGCGGTATGTGGGCCTCTCACTGTTGTGGCCTCTCCCGCTGTAGAGCACAGGCTCCGGACACACAGGCTCAGCGGCCATGGCTCACGGGCCTAGCCACTCCGCGGCATGCGGGATCTTCCTGGACCAGGGCACGAACCCATGTCCCCTGCATCGGCAGGCGGACTCTCAACCACTGTACCACCAGGGAAGCCCAAGTCTGCCTTTCTTGATATAGAAAACATATAACTAGTATACATATACATATGTATATAATGGGGATATACATGGTATACACATTCTTCATATTTATATGTATAACAGAAATATCTTTACAGTTACAGAGTGAAAAATTCCTATTATTTGTGTTAAAGAGCTTTAAAACAAGTGTATGTGAGTATCCTAATACTAACTTCAAATAAATGAATAATTATAACTACTAAGTTGAGGACCAGTTTCTAGTAATTAAGAAAGTACAAAAATTACCTTTAAATTCTAGGAATAGATACAAAGAGTTTCAGAAACTTCCAATCGTTTAACTTAGGGTCTAGAGAACTAAGGTTTGCTGTTGACTAGAAAAATGCAAAAAAAAAAAAAAAAAAAAAAAAAAACCCTTGTGGTAGCAGATTCAAATAATTCTTCAACACAAAGTGATGTAAAATTTATACAAATATACTGAAAAGTATATAAACAAACACTGGACACAACCAATACATGCTAGATGATTTTGTATCCAGAGAATACTTTCTTACTTCTTAGGCTTGGTCAGTGGGAAACATACCCATGAAAAATTATCTTATATAAGGCCTAAAAATGACTTTACAAATAATCCTTTCTAGCAGTTTGCAAACTGTATTTAGCAGCAGAATATTCAAAAGGAATTTTATTGACATAATAATATATAAAAGATATAAAGCTTATGGTTTATGTCATTGGTAGGAATCTCGAAAGCTCCCAGTTTTCCCATTATCTCTCGCTTTCTGTGACAAGGTCTTGGTCATTTTTTGCAAAACTATTTTTCTGAATTTCTCTGAGGCAACTATAATGGGAAAAGTGAAGGATGTTGTAAAATGTCACAAAGTTAATGAGTTTCTCTCTTTTTTAAAGCAACTTAGTGACTCTTGTCTTCCTGAAAAAGAATATTTTTTTAAAACTAATGTTATCATCTGTTCTATCCTTGGCTCAGTGCTCTAGTTTGTGGATCCTCCAGAAGTGTTTCTAATTGGTCTATCATTGGTCATTCTGTTAGAAATAACACTAAAAGCTTTTTTCTTTTTTTTTATTATTTTGGGTATTGACATAAAATTGTTGTAATGAATATTGACATAAGGTATATGATATTCTTACCACATATCTTAGCATATACTAAGTTGTCAATTAATACAGATCCCTTCACACTTTTGTTCAGGGATCATCTAATTCTTCCTCTCCCTCCCCATTTTACAGTTGATAAACTGAAGTTCACATACTGTATCTGAATATTAATTACTCATTCTTTCATTCCACTTTCTGATCATGCTTAGGTAGCTGAAATTAACCATATTTTTCACTTTTGGAGAGCTGGTTTCCTTAGGCTTGTAGTGAGCAAGAAAATCAAAATAAACCATAAGTAAGATAAAAGGGAAAATTATCAGATAATGCCTTAATCCTTGGCTAGAGAGATAACATGTCCTTGGTATTGGAAGAAAGTCTGCTAGTTGGTTGTCAGTTATTCTGTTCCATATTTAGCCTTAATTCTTATTTTGGCAGATATATTTGGAGGAAATGAATGAGTTCCACCAAACATCTGGAAATGCCTGCCACCTGTAGGCTTTGTGCTGAGTTCTCTATTTCTCCCTCCCTGGACCCTGGCCTCTGGCTCTGGCTCTCCTATATAACAGTGGCCATGGAGTGGGTCAATGAAACCTCGGTGAGAGAGTTTTTCTTCCTTGGCCTCTCATCTCTGGCTGGGCTGCAACAGCTGCTCTTCGTTGTCTTTCTGCTTCTGTACCTGTTCATGATGGGAACCAATGCCATCATCATTTCTACCATTGTACTGGACAGAGCCCTCCATACACCTATGCACTTCTTCCTTGGTGTCCTCTCCTGTTCTGAGACTTGCTACACATTCGTCATTATACCCAAGATGCTGGTTGACCTGTTGGCCCAGAAGAAGACCATCTCCTTCCTGGGCTGTGCCATCCAAATGTTTACCTTCCTGTTCCTCATCTGCTCTCACTCCTTCCTGCTGGCAGCCATGGGTTATGATCATTATGTGGCCATCTGTAACCGTCTGCGGTACACAGTGCTCATGGGTTATGGGGGGTGTTTGGGACTTGTGGCGGCTGCCTGTGCCTGTGGCTTCACTGTCTCAGTGGTCATCACCTCCCTGATATTTCACCTGCCATTCCACTCCTCCAACCATCTCCATCACTACTTCTATGATATCTCTCCTGTCCTCAAGGTGGCATCTCATCACTCTCGCCTCAGTCAGTTGGTCATATTCATGCTTGGTGTGTTTGTCTTGGTTATTCCACTGTTACTTATCCTGGTCTCCTATATTCACATCATCTCTGTCATTCTAAAAATCCCATCCTCTGTTGGAAGATACAAAGCTTTCTCTACCTGTGCCTCCCATCTCATTGTGGTAACTATTCATTATGGTTGTGCCTCTTTCATCTACTTAAGGCCTAATTCCAATTACTCTTCAAGTCAAGACACCCTAATATCTGTGTCTTATACCATCCTCACTCCATTGTTCAATCCAATGATTTACAGTCTGAGAAGTAAGGAATTCAAATCAGCCCTTCGAAGAACAATGGTCCAGACTTCATGTCCTATTAATTAAAGAGCAAATTTTTCACTATTCAGTTAACTGTGTGCATTTTATGAGCCAAGTAACATGTGTGCTTTCACACAGTTTCTCATCTAAGTGTAGAATTCACGCTGTACCATAAAGATCTTTTACATATTAGGAGAATGAGGCACAGAGAAGTTAAGATATTTTGAGTTTCTACCATCAGTGATCTCTAAGAAGGTTATGCAAATGTAGGGACTAATTACTCATTTATGGAACAAAAATTTCATTATATTTCACTGCTGTAAAGTCTGATTATTCAAAAACATATATGTCAACAGAGGAGAGCAAAGATACATCCAAGTTCTTTGAAACAGAATAAAGGAAACCTCATTTAAAAAACATTTTTTTTTGGCCTCGCCTCATGGCTTGTGGGATTTTTGTTCCCTGACTAGAGATTGAACCCAGGCCCTTGGCAGGGAGAGTGTGGTTTCCTAACCACTGGACTACCAGGGAATTCCCAAGGAGCCTCATTTTTTGACTGAAGTAGAGCTAATTTACAATGTTGTGTTATCCTCAGGTGTACGGCAAAGTGATTCAAGTATATATTGTGTTGGTCAAAACATTCGTTCAGGTTTTTCCGTACAATTTTTTATATATATGTAACATATATTATATAATTTCAGATTTTTCCCATATAGATTATTACAAAATATTGATAGTTCTCTGTGCTATACACTAGGTCCTGGTTGGTTATTTTTTATATACAGTAGTGTATATATGTTAATCCCAACCTCCTAATGTATCCCTCCCCTTTCCCCTTTGATAACAGTAACTTTGTTTTCTGTGTCTGTGAGTCTGTTTCTGTTCTGTAAGTTCATTTGTATCATTTTTAAAATTTTATTTATTTATTTTTACAGTTACTTTTTAAATTAATTAACTTTTGGCTGTGTTGGGTCTTCGTTTCTGTGCGAGGGCTTTCTCTAGTTGTGGCAAGCAGGGGCCACTCTTCATCGCGGTGCACGGGCCTCTCACTATCGCAGCCTCTCTTGTTGCGGAGCACAGGCTTCAGACGCGCAGGCTCAGTAGTTGTGGCTCACGGGCCTAGTTGCTCCGCGGCATGTGGGATATTCTCAGAGGGCTCGAACCCGTGTCCCCTGCATTAGCAGGCAGATTCTCAACCACTGCGCCACCAGGGAAGCCCTGTATCTATTTTTTTTTTAGATTCCACATATAAGTGATATCATATGATATTTGTATTTCTCTGACTTACTTCACTTAGTATGATAATCTCTAGGTCCATCTATTTTGCTGCGAATGGCATTATTTCATTCTTTTTTATGGATGAATAGTGTT
Organism: Mesoplodon densirostris; assembly: GCF_025265405.1. NCBI lineage: Eukaryota > Metazoa > Chordata > Mammalia > Artiodactyla > Ziphiidae > Mesoplodon > Mesoplodon densirostris. Next base: position 117,781,423 of record NC_082662.1, read on the forward strand.
ACATTGTATATATGTACAACATCTTCTCTATCCATTCATCTGTTGATGGACTATTAGGTTGCTTCCATGTCTTGGTTATTATAAATAGAGCTGCTATGAACATGGGGGTGCATGTATATTTTCAAATTTTGGTTTTCTCTGGAAATATGCCACAGGGTGGGATTACAGGATCATATGGTAGCTCTATATTTTGTTTTTTAAGAAACCCCCATACTGTTCTCCATAGAGGTTATAGCAGTTTACATTCCCACCAATAGTGTAGAAGAGAAACCTCATTTAAAATGGGTTGGACAATAAATGCTGAGAGGGTGTGGAGAAAAGGGAACCCTCTTGCACTGTTGGTGGGAATGTAAATTGATACTGCCACTATGGAGAACAGTATGGAGGGTCCTTAAAAAACTAAAAATAGAACTACCATACGACCCAGGAATCCCACTACTGGGCATATACCCCAAGAAAAACATAATTCAAAAAGAGTCATGTACCACAATATTCATTGCAGCTCTATTTACAATAGCCAGGACATGGAAGCAACCTAAGTGTCTGTCGACAGATGAGTGGATAAAGAAGATGTGGCACATATATACAATGGAATATTACTCAGCCATAAAAAGAAATGAAATTGAGTTATTTGTAGTGAGGTGGATGGACCTAGAGTCTGTCATACAGAGTGAAGTAAGTCAGAAATAGAAAAAGAAATACCGTGTGCTAACACATATATATGGAATCTAAATAAATAAATAAAATAAAACAGGTTGGAAGCCAAAAGTGAGAGTCTTCACACACTACAACTTGACTTCAATTACAGACCCCTATAGAAAGGCAGCAACTACAGACCCCAATAGGAAGAATTCTCATTGCCCGGCAACAAGCACAGCCAAAGGGAAGTGCTGCACTGTCCTAAACTCTTATTTTCCTTCAATGTAATTTCATTCAAAACAACCCCTTCCAACTTCCACTCTTTTCTGTACAAAGCAACGTTTAACTCATTTGTCTGTTAGACTTGTCTATAGTTTTTGCTATAGCACACTTGTCTTAAATTGCAGTTCTCTGCTATTCTCAAATAAACCGATTATGCTGGTAAAGTAACTGGCTGCTTTATTTTTTAGGACAACACTGTCTAGTTCCATGGAACAGTAGCAGATAATCTGATTGTCTATTCTTACCCCTCCTCCTAGCAATTTTTTCTTTCCATGAAGAAAACAGGCAATCTTGGTACCCTTCACTCTGCAGCTATCCTTGGTGGCCTTTTTTGGTCCCTAATCTACCCGCCTTGACCTACATATTGAAATGTCTTTGCTTACCTTGGGATTGTTTTGTTCTTCCTTTGTTTGAGATTGGAACCTCATTATGGAGTCTCCTTCTTATATGTATGCATTTCCTTCCCATACTCTCCTGTGTTCGCCCCCACCTTCACTCCATGTCCATCATACCTGTTGCTTCTCTTCCAGGAAGCTACTAACACTGCATAATTGCTGAAGTATCTCAGGTAATCTAAGCAAAAGGATTGAGACAATATAATAAGGTAGAGAGCTAGTCTTCCCTAATGACTAGAAAACCTGTGGAAATACATTCACTGACTTCCCTTGCCCTATAGGATAAAGCCAAGAATCCACTGTTAGCAAGAATTTATCACCTAGTCTCTGCCTACCTCTCTGACATTATCATTTCTAAATTTATTATTATCCATTTCTCATAGTTGTGCCCTCTGAAGCTAATCAACCATATGATGGCCCTCAAAGTGTCATTCTGTATTCTGCTGTGTTTCCTCATGGGCTCCTTCTTCTCTGTGGAAGAACTCCTCCCCTCTGTTTAAACTGTATATTTCAAGATAGCCTGAGCTACTCTCTCACTTTCTCTGTAAAGCCTTCCTTGCCTCCTTATTGCAACCTGCTCATGATAGTAGGCTCTGCCTTGTGTTCTTATGGTCATCAGGATCTATTTTTATTATACCATTTATTATTTCAACAAAAATTTTTATTCATTGCTTAATATGTACAAAATAGTATTTTAGCAGCTTGACATCAATGATAAACAACTATGTGTGGTCTTTGCCCTCTAGAACTATGTTCTGGTTTGAGACAGTCTCAGTAAAGAGGTAAAATCAGGCAAAAATAATTTACCACATGTTGAACTGTGCTTTTTAAAGGAAAGGCATTTGTAGGTGCTAGGGGAGGAAATACTAAAATAAGTCTAATTCAGATTAAATAGTGTGGAGATGGCTTCCCTACAAAATTGATGTATAACCTATAAACTAAAGGGTAAGTAGGAGTCACCAGGTAGAGGGGATTAATTGGGGAGATCCTTTCTTCAGTGATCTCTTGGTTAGTTGGTAGTGTATTGTTTAGCCTCCATGTGTTTGTATTTTTTACAGATTTTTTTCCTGTAACTGATTTCTAGTCCCATCGCGTTGTGGTTGGAAAAGATACTTGATACAATTTCAATTTTCTTAAATGTACCAAGGCTTGGTTTGTGACCCAAGATATGATCTATCCTGGAGAATTTTCCATGAGCACTTGAGAAGAAAGGGTATTCTGTTGTTTTGGGTGGATTGTCCTTTAAATATCAACTACCTCCATCTTGTTTAACGTATCCTTTAAAGTTTGTGTTTCCTTATATATTTTCATTTTGGATGATCTGTCCATTGGTGAAAGTGTGGTGTTAAAGTCCCCTACTATGATTGTGTTACTGTCGACTTCCCCTTTTATGGCTGTTAGCATTTGCCTTATGTATTGAGGTGCTCCTATGTTGGGTGCATAAATATTTACAATTGTTATATCTTCTTCTTGGATTGATCCCTTGATCATTATGTAGTCTCCTTCTTTGTCTCTTGTAATAATCTTTATTTTAAATTCTATTTTATATCATATGAGAATTGCTAATCCAGGTTTCTTTTGAGTTCCATTTGCATGGAGTATCTTTTTCCATCCCCTCACTTTCAGTCTGTATGTGTCCCTAGGTCTGACATGGGTCTCCTGTAGACTGCATATATACCCGTCTTGTTTTTGTGTCTATTTAGACAGTCTATGTCTTTTGGTTGGAGCATTTAATCCGTTTACACTTAAGGTAATTATTGATATGTGTGTTCCTATTACCATTTTTTAAATTGTTTTGGGTTTGTTTTTGTAGGTCTTTTCCTTCTCTTGTGTTTCCTGCCTAGAGAAGTTCCTTTAGCATTTGTTGTAAAGCTGGTTTGGTGGTGCTGAATTCTCTTAGCTTTTGCTTGTCTGTAAAGATTTTGATTTCTCTGTTGAATCTAAATGAGATCTTTGCTGGGTTGAGTAATCTTGGTTGTAGGTTTTTCCCTTTCATCATTTTAAATATGCCCTCCCAATCCCTTCTGGTTTACAGAGTTTCTGCTGAAAGATTATCTGTTAACCTTATGGGGATTCACTTGTATATTATTTATTGTTTTTCCCTTGCTGCTTACAATATTTTTTCTTTGTACTTAATTTTTGATAGTTTGATTAATATGTGTCTTGGCATGTTTCTCCTTGGATTTATCGTGTATGGGACTCTCTGTGCTTCTTGGACCTGATTGACTCTTTCCTATACCATGTTAGGGAAGTTTTTAACTATAATCTCTTCAAATATTTTCTCAGTCCCTTTTTTTTTCTCTTCTTCTCAGACCCCTATAGTTTGAATGGTGGTGCATTTAATTTTGTCCCAGAGGTCTCAGACTGTCCTCAGTTCTTTTCATTCTTTTTCTTTATTGTGCTCTGTGGTAGTTATTTCCACTATTTTATCTTCCAGGTAATTTATCCGTTTTCTGCCTCAGTTATTCTGCTATTGATTCCTTCTAGAGAATTTTTAATTTCATTTATTGTGTTGTTCATCATTGTTTGTTTGCTGTTTAGTTCTTCTAGGTCCTTGTTAAACGTTTCTTGTATTTTCTCCATTCTATTTCCAGGATTTTGGATCATCTTTACTCTCATTATTCTGAATTATTTTTCAAGCAGACTGCCTATTTACTCTTCATTTTTTTGGCCTGGTGGGTTTTTATCTTGATCCTTCATCTGCTGTGTGATCCTCTGTCTTCTCATTTTCTGAACTTACTCTGTTTGTGGTCTCCTTTTTGCGGACTGCATGTTTGTAGTTCTCGTTGTTTTTGGTGTCTGCCCCCAATGGCTAAGGTTGGTTCAGTGGGTTTTGTAGGCTTCCTGGTGGAGGGGACTAGTGCCTGTGTTCTGGTGGATGAGGCTGGATCTTGTCTTTCTGGTGAGCTGGACAGTGTCTGGTGGTGAGTTTTTGGATGTTTGTGAGTTTATTATGATTTTAGGCAGCCTCTCTGCTAATGGGTGGGGTTGTGTTCCTGTCTTCATAGCTGTTTGGCATAGGGTGTCCAGTGCTATAGCTTGCTGGTCACTGAGTTGAGCTGTGTCTTAGCATTGAGATAGAGAACTCTGGGTGAGCTTTCACTGTTTGATATTTTATGGAGCCGCTAGTTCTCTGGTGGACTGATGTCCTGAACTCAGCTCTCCCACATCAGAAGCACAGGCCTGACACCCTGTCGGAGCACATAGACCCTGTTAGCCACACGGCTCAGAATAAAAGGGAGAAAAAGAAAGAAAAACATAATAAAATAAAATAAAGTTATTAAAATAAAGAAATATCATTAAAAATAAAAAATTAAAAAGTAATAAAAAAGAAAGAGTGAAAGAACAGAGCAACCAAACCAATAAACAAATCCATAAATCTAATGATAACATGTGCTAAATAATATACTAAAAAAAAAAACTGACAGAAAGAACCCTAGGACAAATGGTAAAATCAAAGCTATACAGACAAAATCACACAAACAGGCATATATATACAGTCTCATGAAAAGAGACAAAGGAAAAAAAATCTATATATATATATAAAGGAAGACAGCAACCAAATCCATAAACAATTCTACCAATGATAATACACACTTAAATCTAATCTAAGATAAACCTGAAACCAGAAACAAATTAGATGCAGAAAGCAAAACCCATGTCTACAGTGGCTCCCAATGTCCACCACCTCAGTTTTGGGACGATTAATTGTCTATTCAGTTATTCCAGAGATGCAGGGTACATCAAGTTGATTTTGGAGATTTAATCCACTGCACCTGAGGCTGCTGGGAGGAATTTCCCTTCCTCTTCTTTGTTCATGCAGCTCCTGGGGTCAGGTTTGTATTTTGCCCTGCCTCTGTGTAGGTCGCCTGAGCTTATCTTTTGGGAAGTCTTCTTTTGGATGTCTTCTGCCAGCATTCAGTAGGTGTTCTGTAGGAGTTGTTCCACATGTAGATGTTTTTCTGATGTATTTGTGGGGAGGAAGGTGATCTCCACCTCTTACTCTTCCGCCATCTTGAAGGTGTCCCAATTATTCTTAGTCTGGTTCTCCTCCCTCCTTGTGAGATTGTGACCCCCTTGTTCTTGATTTCCTTTGAAACATAGTTCTCTAAAAGGTGGTGGAAGGTCAGTGTTAAAAGAGCCTTTCCAGAAAACATTTTACAAGATGAATCTAGTGCCAATCTTAGGAAATAATGCTGGCTTGGTGGCTTCATTGCAGTGACCACAATGTCAGTCCTAGGATTCTCATCTGTGGAATGGACTTTGGTTTTCTCCTCTATTCTTCACTGAAACTCCTCTGAGATCTGAAGAAATTTTTTTCCTTCAGGAGAAGGGAGGAAGTCAAAGCCAGTATTACCCCCAATACTGTTTTTTTTTCCAATGGCAATAATTTAGCTTAGTCTGTTCAATAGCTTTGTTCTCCTTGATCAAATCTGTCCAGTCATTTAATCAAACAATGCCTTTGTTCACAAAGTTATGGAGTAAGGTAGCATGAAGTAATCAGCATAAATTTCATCTTAATACTAAAAACATCATTCAGTAAACTATGCATTGATATTCCTGTAAAGGAAGAGACTCCCACAAATTTCTATTTCATATCACATAGAACTGAAAGTTTTAAAATCTGAAAATCTGAAAGCTGTATATACTTGGTCAAGTAGTGTACCCCCTCTGAACCTCACTCTGCATATCTGTAAAATTACATATATATGTTGTCTTATATTTTATAAACATTCTTATTTTATTTTTTATTCATCTAATTTTTTTCCAAATTGACTTCCTTTTAAACATATGTACCAACTTTAGCTAATTCCTTGCATTGATATCTTTTACTACCAAGGTTTGATATACTCAAATTTTCTAATGCAATTAAAATAAATATAAAAAATTAAAATAAAACAGACTCATTTGTTTACCTCCCAAGGTCACTGCTGGTGACTACATTTGGGGAAGTGTTGCTGTACATTACTTTGTTTGGCAGCAGTTTCTCAGTTTCATTTTTACTGAGTTACAATTAACATACAATATTGTATTATTTTCAGATGTACAACATTGTAATTCAATGTATGCATACATTACGAGATGATCACCAAAATAAGTCCAATTACCATCCATCAACACACAAACTTGTTGAAATGTTATTGACTGTATTCCTTATATGTACACTATATTCCTGTGACATTTATTTTATAGTTGGAAATTTTGTACCTATTAATCCTCTTTACCTATTTCATCTGTCCCTTCTTCTTCTCCTTTGGAGACCACCAGTTTGTTCTCTGTAACTACAATTTTGTTTCTTCTTTGTTTTGTTTGTTTTGTTTTTTTAATATTCTGCATGTAAGTGAAATCATATGGTACTTGTTTTTCTCTATCTTAGTTCACTTAGAAAATACTTTCTAGGTCCATCCATGTTGCTTCAAATGATAAGATTTTATTTTTTTATGGCTGAGTAATATTCAATTGCATATATATACCACAATTGCTTTATCCACTCATCTATCAATTAACACTTAAGTTGCTTCCATAACTTGGCTATTGTAAATAGCTCTGCAATGAACATTGACATATGTATGTCTTTTTGAATTAGTGCTTTGGTTTCTTTTGGTTATACATCCAGGAGTGGCATTGCTGGGTCATATGGTAGTTTTTTTTTTTTTAGTTTTTTGAGAAACCTCCATATTATTTTCTGCAGTGGCTGCACCAAATTACATTCCCACCAAGTGTACAAGGGTTCCCTTTTCTCCACATCCTCATCAACATTTGTTAGCTGTGTTCTTTTTGATGATAGCTATTCTGACAGGTGTGAGGTGATATTTCATTGTGGTTTTGATTTGCATAACCCTGATGATTAGTGAGTTGAGCATCTTTTCATGTACCTGTTGTCCATGTGCATGTCTTCCTTGGAAAACTGTCTATTAAGTTCTTCTGCCACATTTTAATCAGGTTGTTTGTTTTTTTCATGTTGAGTTGTATGAGCTGTTTATATATGTTGGATATTAACACCTTATAATATAATATGCTATAATAATTAGGAGTATACAATTTTTCCAGAAAAATACTTTACAGTGATAGAAGAATGACCACCTTGGCCACTCTTACATACTAGTTATGGATTAATTACATCCATAGTTACATAAAAATACAATAAAAGATAAACCTGAATTGGACATCAGATCCCTCCACTTAGTGCTTCTAAAGTGGGATCCTCATAGAAATGGTGCCTGTGCTAACTTAGAAACTAAAGAATTTCTCAGTCAAAGGGACCAATACCTACTTTTCTCCATGTATAACCCCATCTCTATCAAAGTATCCCTTCATTTTCACCTATTTCATGAGTTATTTCTTTCCTTTCTTCAAAAAAACATAGCAATTTAAGCCTCTCTTATGCCTCTTACTGTGTTATGAATTGTTTAGGTAGTTATGTTCATATCTTATCTCCTGTTATCTTCTCTACCAGATTATCAGAATATGGGGGGAAGTACTTTGTCATACTCATGTACTGACCCCTCCTATTATTATCTATTTCTGTGTTACAGTATGCAGCATGCAGATGACTGATAAATGTCTCTCAACTGTATTTGAATAAATAACTACTCTATCTAGCTAAATGGAACACCTGAAAGTACAAATGAAGTGTAGTAATATTTATGTCCCCAAAACTTAGTGATTTAAAACAACAATTATCATTTATTTTGCTCATAAATCTCTAATTTGGTGAGGGCTTGAGGATACCTTGTCTCTGTTCCATACAATGTCAACTGAGCAGCTTGACTAAGTGGAAGGGCCCACGTCTAAGATGGTTCATTCACGGCTGACAAGATGGTGCTGGTTGGTGGTTAAGAGCTGATCTAGGATGGTAGACTTGGAGTCTCATTTTTCTCCATGTGTCCTCTTCATGGAGTTCCATAGAGTTCCTCACAGCATGGTAACTGGGTTCAAAGAGTAGATATTCTAAAATTTAGGAAGTGGGAGCTGGTAGTCTTTTATGGTGTAGCACCATGATGATGTATTTTATTGGTCAAGCAGCCATAATTGGGACCACAAGCAGTTATAATTGTGATATTCAAGGGGAAGGGACGTTAGACCATGCATCTCATTGGGAAAAGACTCAAAATATTTGTGGTTATCTTTAATTTTATAGTGTTCCGTTTGATCATAAATTATTTACATTCTTACCATTTGCAAAATATACTCGCCTTCTTCCCAAGCCCACTCAAAATCTCATCCAATTACAGCATCTGGCTAGCTCTCTCAAGGTCCAGGATCTTGTGATCTAAATCAGATCCACATACATATGAGTTGCTTTAAGTGAAGTTTCTTCCTATCTGAAGTTCTAAAGGACCTAAAGATGCAGGTTATCTGCTCCTGGCACACCCAAAATGCAATGGAAAGATAGGTTTAGGATAATTGAAATAGACACTCCCTTTTGAAAAAGGGGGAAGTGAAGTACATAGCAGTCATTGGTCCATAGGAATTCTCAAATCCAACTGGGCACATATTGACCCTGATTAGGACCTGGTCCTATGTCCTGGAAATGATTCTCCACCTCTCTTAGTTCTAACCTGTGGAGTCTTTTTCCCATTCTCTGATCATTCTTCCTTATCCATAAGACATAGCCAATATTTTCAGATGAAATTTTTCTCAGTCTCATTACTCTGTGCAAGAAGTTTGGGGGTCTTAATATCTCTTTCCATTTTTACTTTCTCTGTCAAATTTAGCACAAGTTAATATGATTCCTTTAAAAAATCTTTGTGTGTCTTTTATGTATCAATTTATAAAATTAATTTCATTAGATTAAAGTCAAAACCACATTCTTTTCTTTATTATGTGCTGCCTATGAGGATGATGTATGACAATTCCATTAAGATTCTTAAAAATATCTATGGTTTAACTTAGAGAATTTATGCCTTTAGGATACTTAGAAACCTTACTTGGCATAGACTTTAATATTTCTGAGTTATAACAAAGTCCTTTTTTAAATCTGGTTTTTATTTTTTATATCATTTTTTGAATTTTATTTTATTTTATTTTAATACTGCAAGTTCTTATTTGTTATCTATTTTATACATATGAGTGTATATATGTCAATCCCAATCTCCCAATTCATTCCACCACCACCACCACCCCCTCCCCACTTTCTCCCCTTGGTTTCCATACATTTGTTCTCTACATCTGTGTCTCTATTTCTGCCTTGCAAACTTTTTCATCTGTACAAATTTCTAGATTCCACATATAAGATATTTGTTTTTGTCTTTCAGATTTACCTCACTCTGTATGACAGTCTGTAGGTCCATCCACATCTCTAAAAGTGACATAATTTCTTTCCTTTTTATGGCTGAGTAATATTCCATTGTATATATATACCACATCTTCTTTATCCATTCATCTGTTGATGGACACTTAGGTTGCTTCCATGACCTGGCTATTGTAAATAGTTCTACAATGAACACTGAGGTGCATGACTTTTTTTGAATTATGTTTTTCTCTGGGTATATGCCCGGTAATGAGATTGCTGAGTCATATGGTAGTTCTATTTTTAGTTTTTTAAGGAACCTCCATACTGTTCTCCATAGAGGCTGTATCAATTTACATTCTCACCAACAGTGCAAGAGAGTTCCCTTTTCTCCACACCTTCTCCATCATTTATAGTTTGTAGATTTTCTGATAATGGCCATTCTGATCAGTGTGAGGTGATACTTCATTGTAGGTTTGATTTGCATTTTTCTAATAATTAATGATGTTGAGCAGCTTTTCATGGGCCTCTTGGCCATCTGTATGTCTTCTTTGGAGAAATGTCTATTTACGTCTTCTGCCCATTTTTTGATTGGGTTGTTTGTTTTTTTTTAATATTGAGCTGCAGGAGCTGTTTATATATTTTGGAGGTTAATCCTTTGTCTGTTGCTTCATTTACTAATATTTTCTCCCATTCTGAGCACTGTCTTTTCATCTTGTGTATAGTCTCCTTGGCTGTGCAAAAGATAATAAGTTTCATTAGGTCCCATTTGTTTATTTTAGTTTTTATTTCCATTACTCTAAGAGGTGGGTCAAAAAGATCTTGCTGTGATTTATGTCAAAGAGTGTTCTTCCTATGTTTTCCTCTAAGAGTTTTATAGTGTCCAGTTTTACATGTAGGTTTTTAATCAATTTTGAATTTATTTTTGTGTATGGTGTTAGGGAGTGTTTTAATTTCATTCTCTTACATGTAGCTGTCCAGTTTTCCCAGCATCACTTATTGAAGAGAGTGTCTTTTCTCCATTGTATATCCTTGTCTCCTTTGTCATAAATTAGTTGACCATAGGTGCACAGGTTTATCTCTGGGCTTTCTATCGTGTTCCATTTATCTATATTTCTGTTTTTGTGCCAGTACCATATTGTCTTGATTATTGTAGCTTTGTAGTATAGTATCAAGTCAGGGAGTGTGATTCCTCTAGCTCCATTTTTTCCCCTTAATATTGTTTTGGCTTTTCGGGGTCTATGTGTCTCCATACAAATTTTAAGATTTTGTTGTTCTAGTTCTGTAAATAATGCCATTGGTGATTTGATAGGAATTGCACTGAATCTGTAGATTTCATTGGGTAGTATAGTCATTTTCACAATATTGATTCTTCCAATCCAAGAACATGGTATATCTCTCCATCTGTTTATGTAATCTTTCATTTCTTTCATTGGTGGAAGCTCACTCTCACTTTTTTCATTTAACATAACATTGGAAGTTCTAGCCATAGCAATCAGAGAAGGAAAAGAAATACTAGGCATCCATGTTAGAAAGGAAGAAATAAAACTGTAATTAATTGCAGATGGTGTTATACTATATACATACACACATATATGAAAGCTTAAGGACTCACCAAAATACTATTAAAACTAACAAATGAATTAATTAAAATTTCAGGCTACAAAATTAATATAAAGAAAGATGTTTCATTTCTATACACTAATAATAAACTATCAGAAAAAAATTAAGAAAACATCCCATTTACAATTGCATCAAAAAAAAAAACACCTAGGAATAAATTTAACCAAGAGCATGAAATATCTTTACTCTGAAATCTATAAGTCATTGACAAAGGGAAGTAAAAATGACACAAATATAGGCATACCTCAGAGATACTGCAGTTTCAGTTCCAGACAACCTCAATAAAGCAAATAGTGCAATAAAGCCAGTGAGATAATTTTTTTTGGTTTCCCAGTGCATATAATAGTTATGTTTATAGTATACTGTAGTCTATTAAGTGTACAATAGCATCATGTGTAAAAAATGTACATCTCTTAACTTAATATATTTTATTTCTGAAAGATGGTGACTATTATCTGAGCCTTCACTGAGTCATAATCTTTTTGCTAGTGAAGGGTTTGAAACATTTGAGAATTAATAAACGTGACACAGAGACACAAAGTAGGCAACTGCTGTTAGTAAAATGATGCTGATAGCCTTGCTCAAAGCAGGGTTGCCACAGATTTTAAACTTGTAAGTAATGCAATATCTGTGAAGCACAAGAAAGGCAAAGCACAAGAAAACAAGGTATGCCTATGATTGGAAAGATATACCTTGCTTATGAATTGGAATAATTAATATTGTTAAAATGTTCAAAATATCCAAAACAATCTACAGATTCAATTCAATTCCTATGAAAATACCAATAACATTTTCCACAGAACTGGAAGAAATAATACTGGAACAAAAAATTTTGTATGAAATGACAAAAAACCCTGAATAGCAAAGGCAAACAAGAAAGAACAACAAAACTGAAGGTATCATGCACCTTGACTTCAAACTATACTACAAAGTTATCATAATCAAATAATATGGTACTGGCACAAGAACAGACAGATAGATCAAAGGAACGTAATAGAGAGCTCATAAATAAACCTATGCATATATGGTCAAGTAATCTATGGCAAAGGAATCAGGAATATACAATGAGAAAAGACAATCTCTTCAATAATGTACTGGATAAACTGGACAGCTACATGCAAAAAATGACTCTGAACCACTATCTTATACCACATATGAACTCACAAAGGATTAAAGACTTGAATGTAAAACCTGAAACCATAAAACTCTTAGAAGAAAACATTGGGAGTCAGATTTTGTCATAAATCTTAACAGTACTTTTAAAAATCTATCACCTCAATAAAAACAAAAATAAACAAATGGGACTACATCAAACTAAAAAGCTTTTGCATAGTGAAGGAAACTATCAACAAAGCAAAAAGGCAACATACTTAATGGGAGAAGATATTTGCAAATCATATATTTGATAAGGAATTACTATACAGAATATAGAAAGAACACATACAACATAATAAAAAAATCCACAATCTGATTGAAAAATGGGCAGCGGACTTGAAGAGACATTTTCATTTCTGGTCAACAGGCACATGAAAAAGTGCTCAACATCTCTAATCATTAAGGAAACACAAATTAAAACCACAATGAGATATCACCTCACCACTGTTAGAATGGCTATTATGAAAAAAGGCAAAAAATAAACAAATGTTGGTAAGAATGTAGAGAAAAAGAAATCGTCATTCACTCTTGGTGGGAATGTAAATTTGTGCAGCTACTATGGAAAACTGTGTGGAAGTTGCTCAAAAAAAATAAAAATAGAACTACCATAGTATCCAGGAACCCACTTCTGGGTATTTACCTAAGGAAAACAAAACACTGATTCAAAAAGATATATTTACACTAATTTCAATGCAGCATTATTTACACAAACCAAGATATGAAAGCAACCTAAGTGTTCATTGATAGATGAATGGATAAAGTTATGGGGATGTAACACACAGAATAGGGAATATAATCAGTAATATGGTAATAACTTTAGATGGTGACAGATGGTAACTAGATTTATCATGGTGAGCAGATCATAATGTGGAAAAATGTCAAATCACTATATTATATACTTTAAAATAATAAAACATTGAATGTCAATTATAATTCCAAAAAAATAAGAAATAATGGAAAAAAGATGGAAAATCTTTGTAGAGAAAAAATTGCCAGCAAAGTAGTAACAAATAGATTGATAGCAGTTTCCTCAAAAATAGATGCAAGAAAACTACAAAATATAACTCGACCCTAGAATTTGAAATCCAGATATATCTGGACATACATCTGCTATTCAGATATAAAGGTCATATGAATCCACTATATGACTTAAAGATATTGGGAGCGTCTGATTAGCAGATGGAAACTATTATATATAGGGTGGATAAACAACAATGTCCTACTGTATAGCACAGGGAACTATATTCAATAAGCTGTGATAAGTCTTAATGGAAAAAATATGAAAAAGAGTATATATTGTATGTATATATATGTATAGCTGAGTCGTTTTGCTATACATCAGAAATTAATCACAACATTGTAAATCAACTATATTTCAATAATTTTTCAAAAAGATAGACAACAGCAAAAAGAATAGTAAATCTATAAAAACAATATCATAAAATAATGGAACCCCAAAACATGCAGTGTGGATTGAAGGGCCAATAAGGTGAAAATTCAATGGGTGTGCCAATCAGTCTGTTTCAGAAGTTTAAGTCGCTCTGTGTCCAAACGACTGAGGAGCCATGTAAAATTTTTCAGGAAAAATATTTCTTACAGGTCAAGTTTGAGGTTCTTTACAACTCTTAAAAATCTGTGGATCCTCCTCCCCACGGATACACCAGAAATACAGCTACACGTGGAACAACTCCTACAGAACACCTACTGAACGCTGGCAGAAGACCCCAGACCTCCCAAAAGACAAGAAACTCCCCACATACCTGGGTAGGACAAAGCGGAGAGATTCCCGCACAGAGGATCGGTGCCGGGCAGCACTCACCAGCCGGAGAGGCTTGTCTGCTCGCCCGCCGGGGCAGGCAGCACTGGAAGCTGAGGCTTGGGCTTCGGTCAGAGCACAGGGAGAGGACTGGAGCTGGCGGCGAGAACTCAGCCTCAAGGGGGCTAATGTGCCACAGCTAGCCGGGAGGGAGTCCGGGAAAACTCTGGAGCTGCCGAAGAGGCAAGAGACTTTTTCTTCCCTCTTGGTTTCCTGGTGCGTGAGGAAAGGGGATTAAGAGCGCTGCTTAAAGGGGCTCCACAGACGGGCGCGAGTCGCGGCTGAAAGCACGGAGCCCAGTGACGGGCGTGGGACGCTGGGGCAGCTGCTGCCACCGCCAAGAAACCTGTGTGTGAGCGCAGGTCACTGTCCACACTGCCCTTCCGGGAGCCTGTGCAGCCCGCCACTGCCGGGGTCCCGGGATCCAGGGGCGGCTTCCCTGGGAGAACGCATGGCGTGCCTCGGGCTGGTGCAACATCACGCCGACCTCTGCCGCTGCAGGCTCGCCCCGCACTCCGTGTCCCTCCCTCCCGCCCGGCCTAAGTGAGCCAGAGTCCCTGAAGTGGCTGCTCCTTTAACCCTGTCCTGTCTGAGTGAAGAACAGATGCCCTCCGGCGACCTACATGCAGAGGCGGGGCCAAATCCAAAGCTGAGACACAGGAGCTGTGAGAAAAAAGAAGAGAAAGGGAAATCTCTCCCAGCAGCCTCAGAAGCAGCGGATTAAAGCTCCACAATCAACTTGATGTACCCTGCATCTGTGGAATACATGAATAGACAACAAATCATCCCAAATTGAGGAGCCAGGAGTCAGTGCTGTGCCTCTGAGGTGGGAGAGCCAACTTCACGACACTGGTCCACAAGAGACATCCCAGCTCCACATAATATAAAGCAGCGAAAATCTCCCAGAGATCTCCATCTGAACACCAGCACCCAGCTTCACTCAACGACCAGCAAGCTACAGTGCTGGACACCCTATGCCAAACAACTAGCGAGACAGGAACACAACACCACCAATTAGCAGAGAGGCTGCCTAAAATCATAAAAAGTCTGCAGACACCACAAAACACACCACCAGAGGTGGACCTGACCACCAGAAAGACAAGATCCAGCCTCATCCACCAGAACACAGGCACTAGTCCCCTACACCAGGAAGCCTACACAACCCACTAAACCAACCTTAGCCACTGGGGACAGACACCAAAAACAACGGGAACTACGAACCTGCAGCCTGCAAAAAGGAGACCACAAACACAGTAACATAAGCAAAATAAGAAGACAGAAAAACACACAGCAGGAGAAGGAGCAAGATAAAAACCCACCAGACCTAACAAATGAAGAGGAAATAGGCAGTCTACCTGAAAAAGAATTCAGAATAATGATGGTAAAGATGATCCAAGATTCTATTTCCAAGATCCAAAATCTTGGAAATAGAATAGACAAAATGCAAGAAACAGTTAACAAGGACCTAGAAGAACTAAAGATGAATCAAGCATCAATTAAAAACACAATAAATGAAATAAAAAATACTCTAGATGAGATCAATAGCAGAATAACTTAGGCAGAAGAATGGATAAGTGAGGTGGAAGATAAAACAGTGGAAATAACTGATGCAGAGCAAAATAAAGAGAAAAGAATGAAAAGAACAGAGGACAGTCTCAGAGACCTCTGGGACAACATAAACGCAACAACATTCGAATTATAGGGGTTCCAGAAGAGGAAGAGAAAAAGAAAGGGACTGAGAAAATATTTGAAGAGATTATAGTTGAAAACTTCCCTAATATGGAAAAGGAAATAGTTAATCAAGTCCAGGAGGCACAGAGAGTCCCATACAGAATAAATCCAAGGAGAAATATGCCAAGACACATATTAATCAAACTGTCAAAAATTAAACACAAAGAAATCATATTAAAAGCAGCAAGGGAAAAACAACAACTAACACACAAGGTAATCCCCGTCAGGTTAACAGCTGATCTCTCAGCAGAAACTCTACAAGCCAGAAGGGAGTGGCAGGACATAATTAAAGTGATGAAGGAGAGAAACCTGCAACCAAGATTACTCTACCCAGCAAGGATCTCATTCAGATGTGATGGAGAAATGAAAACATTTACAGACAAGCAAAAGCTGAGAGAGTTCAGCACCACCAAACCAGCTTTACAACAAATGCTAAAGGAACTTCTCTAGGCAAGAAACACAACAGAAGGAATATACCTACAATAACGAACCCAAAGCAATTAAGGAAATGGGAATAGGAACATACATATCAATAATTACCTTAAATGTAAATGGACTAGATGCTCCCACCAAAAGACACAGATTGGCTGAATGGATACAAAAACAAGACCCATATATATGCTGTCTACAAGAGACCCACTTCAGACCTAGAGACACATACAGATTGAAAGTAAGGGGATGGAAAAAGATATCCCACGCAAATGGAAACCAAAAGAAAGGTGGAGTAGCAATTCTCATATCAGACAAAATAGACTTTAAAATAAAGACTACTAGAAGACACAAAGAAGGACACTACATAATGATCAAGGGATCGATCCAAGAAGAAGATATAACAATTGTAAATATTTATGCACCCAACATAGGAGCACCTCAATACATAAGGCAAATACTAACAGCCATAAAAGGAGAAATCGACAGTAACACAATCATAGTAGGGGACTTTAACACCCCACTTTCACCAATGGACAGATCATCCAAAATGAAAATAAATAAGGAAACACAAGCTTTAAAAGATACATTAAACAAGATGGACTTAATTGATATTTATAGGACATTCCATCCAAAAAGAACAGAATACACATTTTTCTCAAGTGCTCATGGAACATTCTCCAGGATAGATCATATCGTGGGTCACAAATCAAGCCTTGCTAAATTTAAGAAAATTGAAATTTTATCAAGTGTCTTTTCTGACCACAATGCTATGAGACTAGATATCAATTACAGGAAAAGATCTGTAAAAAATACAAACACATGGAGGCTAAACAATAAACTACTTAATAATAAAGTGATCACTGAAGAAATCAAAGAGGAAATTAAAAAATACCTAGAAACAAATGACAATGGAGACACGACGACCCAAAACCTATGGGAGGCAACAAAAGCAGTTCTAAGAGGGAAGTTTATAGCAATACAATCCCACCTTAAGAAACAGGAAACATCTCGAATAAACAACCTAACCCTGCACCTAAAGCAATTAGAGAAAAAAGAACAAAAACATCCCAAAGTTAGCAGAAGGAAAGAAATCATAAAAATCAGATCGGAAATAAATAAAAAAGAAATGAAGGAAACAATAGCAAAGATCAATCAAACTAAAAGCTGGTTCTTTGAGAAGATAAACAAAATTGATAAACCATTAGCCAGATTCATCAAGAAAAAAAGGGAGAAGACTCAAATCAATAGAATTAGAAACGAAATAGGAGAAGTAACAACTGACACTGCAGAAATACAAAACATCATGAGAGATTACTATAAGCAACTCTATGCCAATAAAATGGACAACCTGGAAGAAATGGACAAATTCTTAGAAATGCACAACCTGTCAAGACTGAATCAGGAAGAAATACAAAATATGAACAGAGCAATCACAAGCACTGAAATTGAAACTGTGATGAAAAATCTTCCAACAAACAAAAGCCCAGGACCAGATGACTTCACAGGCGAATTCTATCAAGCATTTAGAGAAGAGCTAACACCTATCCTTCTCAAACTCTTCCAAAATATAGCAGAGGGAGGAACACTCCCAAACTCATTCTACGAGGCCACCATCACCTTGATACCAAAACCAGGCAAGGATGTCACAAAGAAAGAAAACTACAGGCCAATATCACTGATGAACATAGATGCAAAAATCCTCAACAAAATACTAGCAAGCAGAATCCAACAGCACATTAAAAGGATCATACACCATGATCAAGTGGGGTTTATTCCAGGAATGCAAGGATTCTTCAATATACGCAAATCAATCAATGTGATACACCATATTAACAAGTTGAAGGAGAAAAACCATATGATCATCTCAATAGATGCAGAGAAAGCTTTCGACAAAATTCAACACCCATTTATGATAAGAACCCTGCAGAAAGTAGGCATAGAGGGAACTTTCCTCAGCATAATAAAGGCCATATATGACAAACCCACAGCCAACATTGTCTTCAATGGTGAAAAACTGAAACCATTTCCACTAAGATCAGGAACAAGACAAGGTTGCCCACTCTCACCATTCTTATTCAACATAGTTTTGGAAGTTTTAGCCGTAGCAATCAGAGAAGAAAAAGAAATAAAAGTAATCCAAATCGGAAAAGAAGAAGTAAAGTTGTCACTGTTTGCAGATGACATGATACTATACATAGAGAATCCTAACGATGCTACCAGAAAATTACTAGAGCTAATCAATGAATTTGGTAAAGTAGCAGGATACAAAATTAATGCACAGAAATCTCTGGCATTCCTATATATTAAATGATGAAAAATCTGAAAGTGAAATCAAGGAAACACTCCCATTTACCATTGCAACAAAAAGAATAAAATATCTAGCAATAAACCTACCTAAGGAGACAAAAGACCTGTATGCAGAAAATTATAAGACACTGATGAAAGAAATTAAAGATGATACAAATAGATGGAGAGATGTACCATGTTCTTGGATTGGAAGAATCAACATTGTGAAAATGACTCTACTACCCAAAGCAATCTACAGATTCAATGCAATCCCTATCAAACTACCACTGGCATTTTTCACAGAACTAGAACAAAAAATTTCACAGTTTGTATGGAAACACAAAAGACCCCGAATAGCCAAAGCAATCTTGAGAACAAAAAATGGAGCTGGAGGAATCAGGCTTCCTGACTTCAGACTATACTACAAAGTTACAGTAATCAAGACAGTATGGTACTGGCACAAAAACAGAAAGATAGATCAATGGAACAGGATAGAAAGCCCAGAGATAAACCCACGCACATATGGTCACCTTATCTTTGATAAAGGAGGCAGGAATGTACAGTGGAGAAAGGACAGTCTCTTCAATAAGTGGTGCTGAGAAAACTGGATAGGGACATGTAAAAGTATGAGATTAGATCACTCCCTAACACCATACACAAAAATAAGCTCAAAATGGATTAAAGACCTAAATGTAAGGCCAGACACTATCAAACTCTTAGAGGAAAACATAGGCAGAACACTCTATGACATAAATCACAGCAAGATTCTTTTTGACCCACCTCCTAGAGAAATGGAAATAAAGACAAAAATAAACACATGGGACCTAATGAAACTTCAAAGCTTTTGCACAGCAAAGGAAACCATAAACAAGATGAAAAGACAACCCTCAGAATGGGAGAAAATATTTGCAACTGAAGCAACTGACAAAGGATTAATCTCCAAAATTTATAAGCAGCTCATGCAGCTCAATAACAAAAAAACAAACAACCCAATCCAAAAATGGGCAGAATACCTAAATAGACATTTCTCCACAGAAGATATACAGACTGCCAACAAACACATGAAATGATGCTCAACATCTTTACTCATTAGAGAAATGCAAATCAAAAGTATAATGAGATATCATCTCACACCAGTAGGAATGGCCATCATCAAAAAATCTAGAAACAATAAATGCTGGAGAGGGTGTGGAAAAAAGGGGACACTCTTCCACTGCTGGTGGGAATGTGAATTTGTACAGCCACTATGGAGAACGGTATGGAGGTTCCTTAAAAAACTACAAATAGAACTACCATATGACCCAGCAATCCCACTACTGGGCATATACCCTGAGAAAACCATAATTCAAAAAGGGACATGTACCAAAATGTTCATAGTAGCCCTATTTGCAATAGCCCAGAGATGGAAACAACCTAAGTGTCCATCATCGGATTAATGGGTAAAGAAGATGTGGCACATATATACAATGGAATATTACTCAGCCATAAAAAGAAATGAAATTGAGCTATTTGTAATGAGGTGGATGGACCTAGCGTCTGTCATACAGAGTGAAGTAAGTCAGTAATAGAAAGACAAATACTGTATGCTGACACATATATATGGAATTTAAGAAAAAAAATGACATGAAGAACATAGGGGTAAGACAGGAATAAAGACACAGACCTACTTGAGAATGGACTTGAGGATATGGGGAGGGGGAAGGGTAAGCTCTGACAAAGCGAAAGAGAGGCATGGACATATATACACTACCAAACGTAAGGTAGATAGCTAGCGGGAATCAGCCGCCTAGCACAGGGAGATCAGCTCGGTGCTTTGTTACCGCCTGGAGGGGTGGGATATGGAGGGTGGGAGGGAGACGCAAAAGGAAGGGGATATGGGAACATATGTATATGTATAACTGATTAAATTTGTTATAAAGCAAAAAAAATAAAAATAAAAAATTTTAAAAAATTAAAAAAAAAGATGTGGGATCTGTAGACAATGGAATATTACTCAGTCATAAAAAAGCAGTCCTGCCATTTGAGACAACATGGGTGAAACTAGAGAGTATTATGCTAAGTCGAATATGTCAGATAGAGGAAGACAAATACCCTGATTTTACTTACATGTGGAATCTGTAAAGCAAATGAACAAAAACAGAAATGAACAAAAATAACAAAACTGAAACAGAATCATAGATACTGAGAACAACAGGTGGTGGCCAGAGGGTAGGGGGCTGGGGCGATGAATGAAATAGGTGAGGGGGATTAAGAGGTACACACTTCCACTTACAAAATAGATGAGTCACAGGCATGGAATGTACAGGGTTGGGGAGGGTCACTGAAAATGTAACATCTTTGTATGGTGAAGAAGGTGGTCACAAGGCACACACTGCCAGTTATAAGATACATAAGCACTAGGGACGTAATGTACAACATGGTAAATATAATTAGCACTGCTGTACATTATATATGAGCACTGTTAAGAGAGTAAATACTAAGAGTTTTCGTCACAAGAAAAAAGGTTTTTTTTCTTTTTCCTTTAGTTTGTATTTATATGAGCTGACATATGTTCATTAATCTTAATGTGGTAATCATTTCATGATGTATGCAAGTCAAATCATTATTCTGTGTACACCTTAAACTTTTACAGTGCTGTATGTTAATTATATCTCAATAAAACTAGAAAAAGTTTGACTCCCCCCCCCAAAAAAAAACCTGTGGATCCTCGACAAATTTAAGCCAATCAAGTTTTCCGAGCTGAAAGGGTCCGTGAACTCACTTCCAAGTTTTGGATAAGGTGGGACGGGTCATGACATTTCATTGGTGAAGAGGTAGTGAAGAGCTATTATAGGTGCAAGCAGTATGCACTCAATTAATAACTATTGAATGAACGAACAAATGCATAAACACATACGTAAGTCAAAATATAGTTGTCTTTTTTAGATTTATTGTTAATGTTTATTACTTTGTTAAAATCACAGCACTAAAAAAAAAGAGTAATACCATGGGCTACTCATTTCCTTCAGTTTCCTCTGCCTAGTTTAGCATCTTTAGGTACTGTGACCACCTCTCAGACTGTATAGGATTGCACACAGTAGCAGCCCGAAGGCAACCGTTAGATACCAGCTCACTTGTACTTCAGTGGGAGGTCCTCTGTTGTCCTCAGGTCTGCAGAAATCTTACCTTTGGATCCAAGGTGTGTGTTCTATGATTTTGGAGTAGAATTTTAGGATATTTGTTGTATTTACTGTTGCTAGGAGTTTGGGGCAATCAGAGGTAAATTTTCACAATTTCATTCCTACCTTTTCACTCTACTTTCCACCAATAAAGGCAGGACCTTGCCTTTTGAGACTCTTGATTTGCAATAATCTTGATTTTAAAATATTTTCTTCCACGCAGGCTTTATTTTATTTTATTTTTTTTTTTGAGGCATGAGTCAATTGCAGGAGGAGTCTTTACGGTATTAGTGTGGAGTGGCTTGTGGAGAATAGTGGGAAAATAGTGAAAAAACTGGTGAAATCTGAACAAATCTGCACTTTAATGATAAAGTACCAATATTAATTTCTTAGTTTTGGCAAATTTATCACTGTTATATAAGCTGTTAATAAGGTGTTAACTTTAGGGGAAACTGGGGAGAATTTTCTGTGCTATCTTACAACTTTTCTTTAAACATAAAATTATTGAAAAAAATTTAAAAGTCCTAGTAAAGTCTAAAAAAAGTAGCCAGAGTTAATAAAGTATATGAACTGGTAAGAAGGCATACACAAGTGTGTGCCACATGAAATAGCACTTACTCAGTGGGCCTACACACTATGGTATAAACTAAGAACAACTAAAAATAAATTCCCTGAGGTAAGAGCAGTGAAAGAAGAAGACACAGACATACTAGAGAATGGACTTGAGTATATGGGGAGGGAGAAGGGTAAGCTGTGACAAAGCAAGAGAGAGGCATGGACATATATACACTACCAAATGTAAGGTAGATAGCTAGTGGGAAACAGCCGCATAGCACAGGGAGATCAGCTCGGTGCTTTGTGACCGACTGGAGGGGTGGGATAGGAAAGGTGGGAGGGAGGGAGACGCAAGAGGGAAGAGATATGGGAACATATGTATAACTGATTCACTTTGTTATAAAGCAGAAGCTAACACACCATTGTAAAGCAATTATACTCCAATAAAGATGTAAAATAAAAAAAATAGATGGAAGAGATATTGAATTACTGTACTACAAAATAGTGCAAAGAATTAGGAAATAGTAATCTTAACCATAGAATAAAAGCTATCATGGACTGGGTAGTGTGGATGGAGAAGGGTAGGGTGTCATTATGGAGCCTTCAGACTCCCTAAATGAAGCACTGCAGTCAGCATGCAAGTGCGTAAGTGGTTCCAGCCTGGGTTGAACAATGTCTTCAGGATTCAGACATGAGGGCGAGGTCTGAGCTGGACACATTTAAAACACAAAAAGCCATAGGGATGTGGATAAAAATGGAAAGTTATTATTTTCAGTTTAAACACTAGGAATGCTCTTTCCAAATTTAAACTAATGTAAACTAAATGCTGTACCATTAAAGCACAGAATAGAATATTTCCATCATACAAATAGTTTTGTTAGACAGCACTACTCTAAGATGCGGTTAGCATAACTCAAAACTCCTTAAGATACATAACAAAAATGTAACTAAAATTGGGGAGAAAGACATGTATTTCCATTTGGAATTAGCACTTTGATGGCCTCAGAGCATACAGTACTACTTTGGAGCATGTGGACCCAGTTCATGTCAATAACCATGACTGTAATGGCCCATGACACTGAATGGCTGAGGACACAGAAGACAGGGCCAAGAAACTTGTACACAGGTTTTCAAAAAGTGGGAGCTAAATGGACTCATTGGTAAGTTCATGGAAGTATCACAAAGGTGCTCTTAGGATAATTATTTAAGACTTTGGGGGATCTGAAGGAAATCCAATAAGAGGTAAGGGCAATGATAAAAGCAATGTAGATTAGAACAGACAAAGAGACCTTTTTGCACCCTGTTATTGTGGTTATCTGGGACAACATTGGCTTCATAAATTCACACGAATGGAATTGTTATCTAAATGGAAATCTCTCTGAAAAAGAATGAGACCTCAGAGGGAAAATGTCACTGAGCTTTAGAATTAGATTTGGAAGGAAAAGAGCTGGAATATATAAACCTCCTGGAAATTAACCATAGGCAGGAGTTGGCTGTGTGGGCAGAGTTGGAAGATTAAACAATTGCTGAATAGATGAATGAAGCTTAGAAATAGCCCAACTTGATCATATTGGACTGTCTGGGCACTTTCTCTCCTTTTCCCTGCATGTTTGAAGAAAGAGTGACATGCTCAAATTGAAAGATGAGATTTTATTACATAGTAATTGGTTGGTTAGATATTGAATACTTGTAGATATAACAGGAGTTGATATTATTTCTGTTAACATTTTATTAAGTTGGCACTGCTTATTCTAATATCATTAAAGTTGTAAATCAGACTTCTTTGGAGGAAATACAAGGAGGTCACCCTGATGATTACAGAGTTTTCAATAGTAGTAGATTGAACCACTTCCCTACATTTAAACAAATGTGTTTAAAAAATACTATTTTAAATCAATTCTAGGTGATTTCCCCCTACCATTTTCATACTTAGGAAGATTACGTTGTCTAAAGCCACATCTCTTGTCATGTTTCCATGACATGTTTCCAGTTAATTTTTCAGTTTTGGCAAGAACGTTAACAAAAGGGGATCTGTGACTGTGATTGTGGGTCAGCCCCAGAGTAAAGCAAAGGAGGGGGAATTTCTTCTTAAAAGAGACCTGGCCACAAAGAGTAAGTACTTTTAGTCAAAACTGGTTAGGCACTAATGAAATTTGTCAAGCAAGGAGGAAGTACTCATACCATAATGTGTACCAAAAAGTTAAATTACAGTTAGATAATTTTTCCCTTGGAATTTATCTCCTACATGATTTAAATTTAGAAGAAATCTCAGTGATTTTGTTAATTATTGTGGCTTTGTTATCAGAAATTTCTTTCTCCTTTGCTCAGTTCATTTCTGTGACTTGTGGCTTCAGTAAACTCAAAAATTGAAAACTGGTGTTTGGTTATTTTCATCTACATAAAAGTGCAATTTCTTGTGTAATACTGAAATTATTTTCTTCTCTAAATTGTTTTTTCTTTATTTTATTTTGTAAATGATTATAAAATTCTTTAAAGTAGTACAGTTACATGTAGTATGTTTGGCATATATCATTTGAATCTTTTGACCATATATTATGTTTTTTGCAGGGTAGTATGTATTCTCTTTACTATCTATCCTTGTCCATAGTCTGTAATGGTATTATGAAACCAAAGTAGAATTACAAGCATTTTATAGCTTAAAATGTATTTGTAGAGAAGAAGAAATATTGAAAATAAGTAACCTAGACATTCACTCAGGAAGAAAGTAAAATAAAAAAATGAGTAACGGGCTTCCCTGGTGGTGCAGTGGATGAGAGTCCTCCTGCCGATGCAGGGGACACAGGTTCGTGCCCCAGTCCTGGAAGATCCCACATGTCATGGAGCGGCTGGGCCCGTGAGCCATGGCCGCTGAGCCTGCGCGTCTGGAGCCTGTGCTCCACAATGGGAGAGGCCACAACAGTGAGAGGCCTGCGTACAGAAGAAAAAAAGAAAAGAGTAACACAGGAAATAAATATAAAGGCTGTATCATTAAAATAGAAATTAAAACAAATATAAGAGAAACGACCAAATGAGACACAGACAGCTTTTTTTGAAAAAAAATATAATATAACATAAAAGTAAACTCAAGAAGGCATGATAAACAAGATAATACACAAATAAAGAACACTGGGATTTAAAAACTGGTTGTTAATGGATGTAGTAAAAAGTGAAAATAAGAGAAAACTATGTACAACTTCATTTCAGGTCATTTGAAATCAAAATGAGGTGGAAATTTTTATTAAAAATTATAAATGAGTCAAATAAGACCCAAAAGAAAAAATCCTAAGGATACCAGTTACCATAAAAATTGAAACTGCGGGCAAATTTGTTAACTAATCCAAAAAGCCTCAGGCTCTTAATGACGATAAGTTTCAAGATATATAAAATAATGGAAAACAAGTGGAGTCATTTTATGAGGCTAGAATATCACAACACAAAAACTCAGTAACCCAACAAAAATACTTGAAGATAAACAAAACAAACAAATAGACCAAACACATAATAGCTATTATCCAACTGCACTTAGGTATTGAAGAAAATTGAGCTATACCATATAGAGTTTTTACCAGGAGTGTAAGAATAACTTAACATTAGAAAATCCATTAATGTGGTTGTCTATGTTAACAGATTAAAGGGGAAAAAATGAACCATCTAATCATCTCACTACTTGCTGAATAAAACTCTTAATAAAATTACACATACATTGATGAAAAAAATCTTATTGATTTTTGAATAAAAGAGAGCTTCCTTTGTATGGTTTAGTTTAGCCATCATCAACATGTAGTAAGTATACATAGTACCAAAATTTTAAGATTTACCATTATGATTAGGAAAAAGACAATGGTGTCTGCTATTGTCATTGCTATTCAAAGTGGTACTAAAGTGGTACATTCAGTGAGTAAATACCAAAAAAACATATAAAGAAAGATGAGATTGTCATTATTTGCACATGATATGATTTTCTCTACAGAAAAATAGAGAAATTAACATAAAAGGAAATAATTCAGCAATTTAGCTGGACAAAATATCAACTTGCTAAATCAATATAATAGTAAGACAAAAATTTCCATTAAATCCCACTTATCCAAAATGATATTCAGCAAAAACAAAATAAAACAGTATAAACAGAAAAACACTCTATTGGCAGGAAAAACAAGATAATTGTTTATGACATATGTAGATGTAAAATGAATACAGGTATTACATTTTTGTTAATTTTCTTCCTTTTTCTCATTACTTTTTGATGCCACCATGAATGAATAAAATGTTTCTCCATTTATTTAGATCATTAATTTCTCTCAACAACCTTCTTTAGTTTTCAGCGTACGTCTTGCATTTCCTTTATTAAATTTGTTGATATGTATTTTATTGTTTTTGAGGCTTTTGTGAATGAAATTGCTTTCCTAATTTCATTTTTCATTATCTGTTGTTAGTATATAGGAATATAATTGATTTTGATATATTTATCTTGTGTCCTGCTAGGAATTTATTGTACTTTTCAATTTGAGAATTTCCACTTAGTTTTTTTAAAAAAAATATTTTCTATTCTTTAATGATAACTCTATTTGATGCATCATGATTGACATACTTTAATTTTTGATTCTTCAACATGTGCATTATTCCTTGAAAATATTTAATTGTTCATTGTTTTCCAGCTTTGAGGTTTCTTGGTTATGTGAGTTATGTCTAACACTTGAACAACATCAAAGACAGTTTGTATTGACTTCCTTTCTCCCTGTGTATAGTCACACTTCCCTCTTTCTTTTTATACCTTCTTTTTTGTTGTTGAAAAATGGAAATTATAGATGACATGTTGATTCTGATATCCCCATGTTATTGTTGTTGTCCTTTGCTTCTTTGTATTGTATGTTTGTTTAGTCACTTGGCTGGGCTAATCTGTCAGTCTGACTCTCCCACAGTATTCAGCCACAGGTGTCTCTGCTAATTTTTTGGTAATTCTTGTTTTTCTTTTTAAGCGTGGTTTCTTAGGGATCACTCCTGTGTAAGCATAGCTTAATAAGGTCATGCTCAAACACTTTGAGCCAATAAGGCTTCTATCCTTTGCCAATGGATCTTTGTTTGAGTTGGAGAGAGTGTTCAAAGTTCAGGAAGTTTCAAGTCAGCCCTGATTCTACTTTCCCATCCAGTTTCTTATTTCTCCTTGCAGCATGTGCACAAGCCACATCTTCATCCAGGGACCTGCAGAAATCTGGGATTGGTTGTTTCTGGTCTCTTGTGAACATGCATGCAGCCTTGCTCCTGTGTGCATTCTTCCAGACAGGCAGGGATGTGTGGCAGTTTATCCATGCCCACTAAACTCTCCCTCTAAATTTTCTGGTTGTTCTGCAGGTATGTTGCTCCATTCAGTGTTAAACCCTCAGGATAACTGGGAAGTTAAACTTTTCCAGTTGTTTGCCTTTGAGTCTGCAATTATCTTCAGTGATGCCCTTGGGTTTGCCTGTTTTCCTTACTCTCTCTAAATCACATTAGCCACCTTCAGCAGGGAAGCCTCTGACTTTCATGGCCTTCCCTGCCCTAGTAGAACTTCACTGAAGGTTCTGGGCATAGGAAAAAGATGGGGGCAGTCCATCTTAGAACCACAGCTGTTCTTACCCCACTTATTAATTTGTGATATACCTTTGATCCATTTCCAGAGTCTCGATATGGCTGTTTTTGAAAATATTCTTGTTTTTCATTGTTTCACAGTTGGCTGGCCAGCACATGGGGACCTGGCACTTTAATGATTTGATAGAACAATGAGATCTGACATGTTCTTTACTGAGTTTGAGACTTGCAGATGCTGTAGACTATTATGAGTGGACTGCATCATTATTAGATGATCAGCCTCCTGAATATGCTACCTAGTTGTAAACATGGTACACCATTTACTAGTGTACTCTATGGGGTTCAGTTCATAATCATGTCAAGAAATATCTTTTGTCCATTTTTTGAGAAAAGATATAATTAAAACAGAGAAGTAGATTTTAATGATATTTGAGAAATATTGTGTTATGAAATACATAAATTGTGGCCTTTTTAGTTTCTCATATGGGTTATATTCCCTCTATTTACTGGGTCTTTGCATGTAATGTGGTCTCTTTTCCAGGCTAACTCCTAAACTTCCCTCAAAATACAGGTCTGTCGTCACTTTCTGGCAATACTTTTTTGATCTCCCTGACTTTGTCCATTCCTCTTATTATTAGTCATCATAGCACTGTGTACTTCTAAATTCAGTGTTTATGACAGCTGTGCTCATCTATTCTTCTGTATTCATGCTAAGCTCTACCAGGACAAGGACTTCAAAAATTCCCTAGAAACAACTGACAATGAAAACACGATGACCCAAAACCTACGGGATGCAGAAACTGCAGTTCTATGTGAGAAGTTTATAACAATACAATCTTACCTCAAGAAACAAGAAACACCTCAAATAAACAACCTAACCTTACACCTAAAGCAATTAGAGAAAGAAGAGCAAAAAACCCCCAAACTTACCAGAAGGAAAGAAATCATAAATATCAGATCAGAAATAAAAGAAAAAGAAATGAAGGAAATGTTAGCATAGATCAATAAAATTAAAAGTTGTTTCTT
The DNA here is from genome assembly GCF_025265405.1 of Mesoplodon densirostris. Taxonomy (NCBI): domain Eukaryota; kingdom Metazoa; phylum Chordata; class Mammalia; order Artiodactyla; family Ziphiidae; genus Mesoplodon; species Mesoplodon densirostris. The sequence continues at coordinate 117,810,319 of NC_082662.1, forward strand.
TGAGAGGATAAATACAATTGATAACCAGACTCATCAAGATAAAAAGGGAGAAGACTAAAATAAATAGAATTAGAAATGAAAAAGGAGAAGTAACAACTGACATTGCAGAAATACAATGGATCATGAATGATTACCACAAACAAATATATGGGAATAAAATGGACAACCTGGAAGAAATGGACAAATTCTTAGAAAAGCACAACCCTCTGAGACTGAACCAGGCAGATACAGAGAATATAAACAGACTAATCACAAGCACTGAAATTGAGACTGAGATTAAAAATCTTCCAAAAAACAAAAGCCCAGGACCAGATGCTTCATAGGCAAATTCTATCAAACATTTAGAGAAGAGCTAACACCTACCCTTCTCAAACTCTTCCAAAATATAGCAGAGGGAGGAACACTCCCAAACTCATTCTACAAGGCTCCCGTCACCCTGATACCAAAACCAGACAAAGATATCACAAGAAAAGATAACTACAGGCCAATATTACTGATGAACAAAGATGCAAAAATCATCGACAAAATACTAGTAAACAAAATCCAACAGTACATTAAAAGGATCATACACCATGAACAAGTGGGGTTTATTCCAAGAATGCAAGTATTCTTCAGTATATACAAATCAATCAATGTGATACACAATATTAACAAACTGAAGGATAAAAACCATTTGATCATCTCAATAGATGTAAAGAAGCTTTTGACAAAATTCAACACCTATTTATGATAAAACCCCTACAGAATGTAGTTATAGAGGGAACCTACCTCAACATAATAAAGGCCATATATGGCGAACCTACAGCCAACATCTTCTTAATGGTGAAAAACTGAAACAATTTCCTCTAAGATCAGGAACATGATATGGTTGCCCACTCTCACCACTATTATTCAACATAGTTTTAGATATTTTAGCCACAGCAGTCAGAGAATAAAAAGAAATAAAATGAATCCAAATCAGAAAAGAATAAGTAACTCTGTCACTGTTTGCAGATGACATGATATTATATATAGAGAATCCTAAAGATGCTACCAGAAAACTACTAGAGCTAATCAATGAATTTGGTAACGTAGCAGGATACAAAAGTAATGCACAGAAATGTCTTCCATTCCTATACACTAATGATGAAAAATCTGAAAGAGAAACTAAGGAAACACTCTCATTTACCATTGCAACAAAAATAATAAAATACCTAGGAGTAAACCTACCTAAGGAGACAAAACCTGTATGCAGAAAAGTATAAGATACTGATGAAAGAAATTAAAGATGATACAAACAGATGGAGAGATATACCATGTTCTTGAATTGAAAGAATCAGCATTGTGCAATAGATTATATGACCAAAAGCAATCCACAGATTCAGTGCAATCCCTATGAAACTGCCAATGGCATCTTTCACATAAGTAGAACAAAAAATTTCACAACTTGTATGGAAACTTGCCAAAGAAAAACAGAGCTGGAGGAATCAGACTCCCTGTCTTCAGACTATACTACAAAGCTACAGTAATCAAGACAGTATGGTACTGGCACAAAAACAGAAATAGAGATCAATGGAACAGGATAGAAAGCCCAGAGATAAATCCATGCACATATGGGCACCCTATTTTTGATAAAGGAGGCAAGAATATACAATGGAGAAAAGATATCCTCTTCAATAAGTGGTGCTGGGAAAACTGCACAGCTGCATGTAAAAGAATGAAATTAGAATACTCCCTAACACCATACACAAAAATAAACTCAAAATGGATTAAAGACCTAAATGTAAGGCCAGACAGTATCAAACTCTTAGAGGAAAACAGGCAGAACACTCTATGACATAAATCACAGCAGATCCTTTTTGACCCACCTCCTAGACAAATGGGAATAAAAGCAAAAATAAACAAATGGAACTTAAAGGCTTTTGCAAAGCAAAGGAAACCATAAACAAGGCAAAAAGACAATCCACAAAATGGGAGAAAATATTTGCAAATGAACCAACTGACAAAGGATTAATCTCCAAAATTTAAAAGAAGCTCATGCAGCTCAATATCAAAAAAACCAAAAACCCAATCCATAAATGGGCAGAAAACCTTAATAGACATTTCTCTAAAGAAGATATACAGATTGTCAACAAACACATGAAAGAATGCTCAACGTCATTAATCATTAGAGAAATGCAAATTAAAACTACAATGCGATATCATCTCACACCAGTCAGAATGGCCATCATCAAAAAATCTACAAACAATAAATGCTGGAGAGGGTGTGCAGAAACGGGAGCCCTCATACACTGTTGGTGGGAATGTAAATTGATACAACCACTATGGAGAATAGTATGGAGGTTCCTTATAAAACTGAAAATAGAACAACCATATGACCCAGCAATCCCACTACTGGGCATATACCCTGAGAAAACGATAATTCAAAAAGAGTCATGTACCACAATGTTCATTGCACCTCTATTTACAATAACCAGGACGTGGAAGCAACCTAAGTGTCTATCAACAGATGAATAGATAAAGAATATGTGGCACATATATACAATGGAATATTACTCAGCCATAGAAAGAAACGAAACTGAATTATTTGTAGTGAGGTGGATGGACCTAGAGTCTGTCATACAGAGTGAAGTAAGTCAGAAGGAGAAAGCCAAATACTGTATGCTAACACATATATATGGAATATAAAGAAAAAAAAAGTTTCTGAAGAACATAGGGGCAGGACAGGAACAAAGACACAGATGTAGAGAATGGACTTGAGGACACTGGGAGGGGGAAGGGTAAGCTGGGACGAAGTGAGAGAGTGGCATGGACATTTATACACTATCAAATGTAAAATATATAGCTTGTGAGAAGCAGCTGCATAGCACTGGAATATCAGCTTATTGCTTTTTGTCCAACTAGAGTGGTGGGATAGGGAGGATGGGAGGGAGATGCAAGAGGGAGGAGATATGGGGATATATGTATACATATAGCTGATTCACTTTGTTACACAGCAGAAAATAACACAACGTTGTAAAGCAATTATACTCCAATAAAGATATTAAAAAAAAAACAAATAAGTAAGTGAGTAAGTAAGTAAGTAAATAAATAAATAAATAAAAGGATTTTCTTGGAGCGCAGAATCTTGAGACCCGGTACCGCATCGCAGCACGCACGGCTGTGCTAAGGGATTATCTGACAGCAGCAGCCCTAGAAGACACAGCAGAGAGGAGGGAGAAGGGTCTTCCTCGGGGCCCGCCAGGCCACAATGGCTTCTCTCTGCTGCCTCCCTCTGGTGAAATATTTTAAAGAGGAGAACTAACTACCTAAAATAAATGTTCATATCCTGAGTCATCTATTTTAGACGTCTCTCCTAATTGTATTAAATACTAAGGTCTTTTGTGTAACAATTGTAATAAATGTCATAGTATATGTTTTACTAATGCTTACCTACTAAGTAATTACATCACAAGGATAGTATAATAGCTTAGGTAATGCCAGCTCCGCACAGGTTAAAAATGTGGTAATTTCCAGAAAAAACATGACGTTTAAAAAATTTAAAAGATATGGAAAATATAGACCTGAAAATTCTGTGGTAAAATAATCAGAATTTTATTCTTAAATATTCCCAGCCGGATCTTCATTATTTTAATCCTTATTCTTATTCATATTTTTATTCTTAGTCATTTTCTACCTCTATTTGTATTATAGAAGGAAATTAAAATAAAAATTAAAAATGCTCATGCCACGGAGCAACTATGCCCGTGCACCACAACTAGAGCCTGCAAGCCACACCTACTGAGCCCACGTGCCACAACTACTGAAGCCCGCAGCCCTAGAGCCCGTGCTCCACAACAAGAGAAGTCACTGCAATGAGAAGCCCGCTCACCGCAATGAAGAGTAGCCTCCGCTCACCGCAACTAGAGAAAGGCTGCACGCAGCAACGAAGTCCTAACACAGTCAATAAATAAATATATTTTAAAAAAAAGAAAAAAGTTAAAATGCTACCATTTTATTGAAGGAGAAATACACAAATACACACACATATAATTCATATAAATTCCCATTAAGTTTTCTTCTAGGATTTGCCTTCCCAGTGTTTCACTGATTTTTGCTAATTTCATACATTCTAGGCTTTATAATTAGTTGTGTATTTAATACCTACATATATAGAAGGATTGTGAGGGTTTAATGTTTGAATGTATTCGTGTTATTACTTAAAAGGCTTTAAGCCAGTAAAAATTTTAGTGAGTTTTCCCATCTACACACAAAAGTCTCACCGGACAACAAAAATATATATCAACAAGTTCATATTCAAATTCAGTCCAAGGAACCAGGCAAGAAACTGATATGAAGCCATCTCTCCACTGTCTTCTTCCCCTTGTAAATCTCTGCCAGTGAAAATCGTCAGAAACAAGGTCTCAGAGGAATGAGCCTCCAGATAATTTGTGGTCTTGTAGGTCACTCTGAGACTATGGAAGGAACAGATTTGGAAAGCAAAGGGAGTATTCAGTTTTAGGTGTTTAATTTGAAATGCCTATTAAGATTCAGAATGGAAGGTCAAACAGTCCATTGGGTTTAGGTCTAGATCTGAGATGAATCCATGCTAAAGACACTTATTTGAGAACAATAACAAAAAGTGTGAGAACTTCTTTCCAGTGGTGGAGATAGTCATATGAAGGGATAGTTGGAGTACAGTGCTGTGATTGCCTGTCAGAAGCAAGTGTTTTGTGTTGTGGATTAGGCTGAGGGCATAAGAGAAGGAGTGGCCAGTTCTGCTGAGGTTTACAAGAAAGACTTCAGATGTTCCACTTAAACTGAGACTTGAAAGGTGGTCATATACCAGGCCAACTCTGTGGGCACTCCAACCTGAGAGAGTGAAAACATGGAGATAGATAGACATTATTTCAGTTTTGAATGTTGTAGGGATTCTACGTATTTGGAAATATCTGAAGCACAAAGCAACACCAAAGAACAGAAGGAGACTAGGGAACATTTGCTACTTGTCCATAACAAGATAAATATAAAAACTGAAAGTAAATGTTTAGAAACTTTTATACCAGTTCAACAGAGTGATTCCATGTATGTTAATCTAATAATAAAACAAGAAAATGCCTTGTATTACCTTTTTATTTTGTGTTTGAAATCACTCTCATTTTCATTATATTTTACAACATCTTTGGTGCATAATAAATTTGGGGAAAAATTGATCTTTCACCTCAGAAAGATTGAGAAGAACAGACATAGATCATGAAGAAGTGGGCGTGGTCATATAAAAGACTGGAAATAAGGAGTGGGGCATAAAGTCTTTGCATGACATGCTGCACTATTTAAATGTGATCTCATAAGAAATGAAAGGTTGTGGCTTTAAAAATATGTTAAAAATTCTTAGAAAAAATGATATCAAGCATGTGTTAGAATTTACTACTGTACTAGCAAGTAAATCAGCAAGGTGAAGGTGATGAAATGATTAAAAAGTGAAAGTTTCAGGGATGGTGCAGAAGAGGAATGATGAATTTGTGAAACAGAACACTCATAAAATGAGTGATTATAATTTCATATCACAGTTTCATAAAAGCATCATGGCCAAGTCTTTATTTACACAAGATGTCTGTACAAGGATTACCTGAGATACCAGGTGTGCAGACATTAGGTCAGGATCAAAAAGAAAAAAAAAGCAGCAAACAATAGAGATATAACTTTGTCTAAAGTTGAAATATCATGTTTTTACTCCCCAACAACTAACATGAAAGCATAAAACTGTGTCAAACAGAGATCTGAAAGGACACAAGTTCTGGTTTTCATCATTAACAGGGGATCTTCCCCCTGCCAAGCTGTAAACAAAGCTGATGACCCAGTTCACCCATTTCTTACACTGGGGATGTTTTATTTTATTTTTTTCGACCTGAGAAGAGTTTTTGGTAAGGATGAAATATGATGTTTTCATTTTGGAAAGTTAACTGGGTCTGATGTAGAGAATGGATTTAAGGGGTCAAAAAAGAGACATTTTCAGTGATTACTGTGTACAACAAAAACAAGCCAGTAACAAAGAAGAGTTACTTTCTATGGACCTTCACCCTTCCTTGAAATTTGCCGGAAGTTTTGTCAATAGTAGCTACATAATCCCAGCAGTCTCTGTGATGGAATTCAAGGGAGACTTGGAGCCTGTACTTGGGCCCACAGTAAAGTGTGCCTCAGGACTATCTTTATGGGATGAGCACTATTGAAAAAAAATGTCTTAAGGGGCCCTGCAAGAACAGGCTTCAAAGTATCAATAGAAGCAAGAGAAAGTTAAAGATAACTTGGGGTTTTGTTCTCATTAAAGAAATAGGGGGGGCCTCCCTGGTGGCGCAAGTGGTTGAGAGTCCGCCTGCCGATGCAGGGGATACGGGTTCGTGCCCCGGTCTGGGAGGATCCCATATGCCGCGGAGCGGCTGGGCCCGTGAGCCATGGCTGCTGAGCCTGCGCATCCGGAGCCTGCGCGTCCGGAGCCTGTGCTCCGCGACGGGGGAGGCCACAACAGTGAGAGGCCCGCATACCGAAAAAAAAAAAAAAAAAAAAAAAAAAAAAGAAATAGGGGAATTGAAGTTTAGGAATGTGGTAAAAGTAATTTTTCAATTACTTCAATTTAAGCATTGCCTATGATAAACATTATGGCCCCTATTCTTAAGGAAAGCAAGAACAGTGTCACTCGAAAGTGATAAAATTTAATAAATAACCTGTTAGTACTGTGTCTGGGGAAAATGGAAAAAAATAAAGATATTTTAAGTATCAATATTTCAGCTAGAAATTAAGGAAATATAAAACATTAAAAGAGAATTGGTTACAGTAATTGATATTATTGTAAATGTCTACATTTGTCAAACATGTGACAAAATTTTAGTTTTTCTCCAAGAAAGAGTCTGTATCCACAATTTAAAAATGATCAGCGCCCCCACCCCCCCAGTAAGTGGGTCCCAGGGAAAGAACTTTTAGTGTCTGAATTAACCTTTCAACTACAAGGAGCATTCTTCCAAATGAATTTCAGTTCATGAGAAGTTTCTTATCAACTTCAAGCTGAAAACATAATTGCTACCTCTCTTAATTAATCTGCCTGAAATTACCAAGTGTCTGAAGTGACTTATGCCAGAAATGTGGACCTAGATATAGGATGTGTCTACTTTGAAAACATTATGGGGGGGGATGTTTAATGTGGAATTTTGGAGGGGAAATTTTCCACCTTCCATTTAAAGGTGAACATCTACAATAAAAGAAAAAACTTTGTCCTCACCTTGCTTTTGTTTTAGAAAATACAACTCTCTGACACTCTTCACTTCCTTATTTAAAAAAATAAGGCCACCTCATACACTACATTTATATTACCACAAAAACAAACAAAAATCAAAAGCCCTTCATTTTTCTGAGAGTAGATACCTAGGACCTATAAGCATGTGGTACGTTTGTGGTGGTGAAGAAGCCATACACTTATCTGTAGTGACAAGATATTGGGTTAAGTTCAGATAATTCAGCTGTTACTTGTGTGGCTGGGTGCCAAATGTTTTCACAAGATGCAAAAGTATTACAGGGAGGAGATAAGAAGAGACTCATAAGGTCTGAGAGACTTGACCACATTATCAACCAACTTGACTTGTTGACATGAACATTCCGTCTAACAATAGCAGAAAGCATATTCTTTTCAAGAGCACAAGGAACATTCATGAAGAAAAACCAAATTCTGGATGGTTAAACAAATTTTCATATATTTAAAATGATTGAAAATCATATGAATAATGTTCTGTGATCACAAGGCAATTAAACAAGAAAAAATAATGAAAAATTTCTGGAAACTCTTCATATATTTGTCAATAAGCAATACTTTTGAATAACATGGTTCAAAGGAAAGTTAAAATAAAGATTGGACAATATTTTGAATTAAACAAAATGAAAAGCCTACATATGCAAATTTGTAGGATGCACCCTAACAGTGTATAAAGGAAAATTTATAGCTTTAAATACTTAAATTAGAAAGGAAGAGCATCTAAATTCAATGATTTAAATTGCCACCTTAAGAAACTAGAAAAAAAGAAGACTATATTAAATACAGTGAAGTTGAAGGAAGGAAATTTTAGAGAAAAGAGTGAAAATGAATGGATGCAAATGTGAAGAATTATAGAAATCAATTAAATCAAAAGATAGTTCAAAAGATAAAAGAAGCAGATAAACATCCAGCCAGACTGATAAAAGAGAGAATATTAAAATTATTAATATCTGGAATGAAAGAGCAGGCATTTTTATTATTCATGGAGATTTTATAAAGAGGATAAAGGAATAATATTAATAACTTTATGTCAATAAATATGACAGTTGAGGTTAAATAAATAAAATTCTTGAAAGAAAGAGCAGGGGTGGCTATTCTTTTTTCAGACAAAATAGACTTTTAGTCAGAAAAACAGGAAGGAGAGATAAAGAATGCCTTTATATAATGATAAAATGGAAAAGTCATCAAGAGAATATAACAGTTGTAGATATTTATGTACCCAACAATGAAGCACCTAAATATATCAAGCATTATTAACATATGAAGGCAGAATCACGCAACAACCCATAATGGTAGACTTCATTACCCCATTTTCAACAATAAATAGACCATCTAGAATGCAAAAACACTGATGAACTTGGAGAGCATAGTGCTAAGTGAAATAAGTCAGTGAAAGAAGGACAAATACTGTATGATTCCACTAATATGAGGTATCTAAAGTAGTCAAACTCATAGAAACAGAAAGGAGGATGGTGGTTATCAGGGGCTGGAGGGTGGGGGAAATTGTGAGATTCTGTTCAATTAGTACAAAGTTTCAGTTATGCAATATCAAAAATTTCTAAGGATCTTCTGTACAACATTGGGCTTATAGTTAACAAAACTGTACTGTACATTTAAAAATTTGCCACACGTTTAGATCTCATGGTATGTTTTTTGGTTTTTCTTTTTAAAATTTTTTTAACATCTTTATTGAAGTATAATTGCTTTACAACGGTGTGTTAGTTTCTGCTTTATGACAAGTTGAATCAGCTATACGTATACATATATCCCCATATCTCCTCCCTCTTGTGTCTCCCTCCCATCACAATTAAAAAAAGACACATGCATAAGAGGTGTTTCTAAAAGCGCTTATTTTCTGTTGCATGAGTAATGTTACTGCAGTGAATGTATGTGTTCACCACACTACAGTGCATATAATACACTATGTAGACACAAGTATAAAAGATGTTTCTAAGAGTGATATCTGTGCATATGAATCAGTACTGTGCTGTTTCAGTGAAAGAGTATGTTCATCATACTGTGATGCATGTAATAAATTACATAAAGAAACATGTTTTAAGAAAGGGTATACATGGTTGTGGATCAGGAGTTAAGATGCTCTTTCTTTTCTTTTGTGTTTGAGGGTTAATTTGGCCCTAAACTTTTTCAAGGAGTATGAAGTCTGTTTTGTCGATATGAGTGTTGCTACCCCCGCTTTCTTACTGTTTCCATTTTCGTGAAATATCATTTTCCATCCCCTCCCTTTCAGTCTCTGAGCATCTTTCGTTCTGAAGTGAATCTTTTGTAAGTAGCATACAGATGGGTCTTGTTTTTTAATCCAATCAGTCACTCTTGTCTTTTGATTGGATCTTTTAGTCCATTGACATTTAAAGTAAATATTGATAAGTATTATTTGTACTTTACTAAGTTCTCTAACATAATAGGTGGATACAGTTATATCAGAATTAAATACTGGAGTCATAATCATGGAGTGCTTAATTGATTCCATAGTTGAGACTTATATACTCACACCATAATGGAAATTAATGACAGAATCCTTACTAATAGTAGAATAAGCAGGCTATTTGATTGTCTGAGTCTATGTGACAGCTAATTATAGGAAAGCCAGCTTCCCAATATATGGGCCCATGGGAATTTGAGTTTTCTACCCTTTCCTGCACTGGTAGAAAACCAGTGGTCTAGAGTTATAAGATTTAACAAATATGAACAGAGGATACCCAGTTATATTTGAATTTCAGATAAACAAAAAACATAATTTTTTAGTCTAAGTATGTCCCATGCAATATTAAGGGCATTCTTATAGTAAATCTGTCATTTTTGGTTGCCAGAATTTAAAATTAACTGGGCATCCTGCATTTTATATGGAAACCCCATACTGATACCACAAGAAATAGAATTTGAATGCAGTCATTTTTGCTGGAAAAAAGAAGAACACTGGCTCCTAGCTAGTTCATTATCCAAGTATCACAAACTGAGTTTTAGGTTCATTTGAAACAGTATTATTATGACACTATAAGTGGTGCTTACTTATGATTTATTTAGCTATAGTTTCATGCTATATAAGCCATGATATCACTGCCTTTTTTTTTTTTTTTTTTTTTTTTTTTTTGTGGTACGCAGGCCTCTCACTGTTGTGGCCTCTCCTGTTGCGGAGCACAGGCTCCGGACGCGCAGGCTCAGCGGCCATGGCTCACGGGCCCAGCTGCTCTGCGGCATGTGGGATCTTCCCGGACAGGGGCACGAACCCGTGTCCCCTGCATTGGCAGGCAGACTCTCAACTACTGCGCCACCAGGGAAGCCCTATCACTGCCTTTTTGTTTTTATTATATTTTAATACTTAATTTATTAATTACTGAGTATAAATTTTATAAAAATACCATATTAGTAAAAACCTATATTTACCTAAATATTAGAATAAAAGATGAAAATCATTATTTGCCTCTTTTCTAGGGAGGAACAGCCTTCTCAAAATTCAGTCTACATTACTCTAGAGGTTTCACGGAACTACACACAATGATAGAATAATTTTTAGTGCATCTTTCAGGAATATCAATTTTTACTTGGAGTTTTTAGAACAGTCTTGAATCTTTATGCTCTCAACATTTAAAAAATCTCCTTTTTTTTGTGAGGGAATCTATTTTTCCATAAAATTCAAGGAGGAATATATCTTTGTGCACAGTGAGTGGTAGGAAAATTTGGTATTTTACGTTTAAATTGCATAGAATTTTATAACTATCGTATAAAACTGTGGCATAAAGAACTGAAGTTTTCTGTGGGAGGGATGTAGATCAAGGCAAACATTTTAGCCTTGAAGAAGGATAGAAAGACCCTGGAGATGCTGTCATATTTCAGCGCTTAATATAAATGGATAAAAGAGATTGAAATAACTACGCTGATCTAGTCTACTGAGCTTATAGGTGGATCACATAATTAATTGAATAATAGTTAAAACTCCTAGGACTCAGATATGGGAGGTAGTGATTAATAGCTACTGCCCATATCAGAGAAGCTGGAGGGAGAAACCAGGGCTATTCTGGAGGCATATGTAAGAGGATGGGGTGAACCAGAAAAGAAAAGGTACCATATAGTCTGCATTCTGGTTCTTGTATATAGGGTCTTTCTACAGCGAATATAGATCTGTAATCATTGACAAAGTAATTCTGAGGAGTTCGTTTCTGAAACTTTCTTGAGTCTCTTGACTAAGTCCTCTACACTGACCTTGCTTTGGAGCAAGTATTCATCGGGAAATCAATGCCTATCAAAAACTTCAGCTTTGTTAATCACCTGTCACTGTTTCTGTGCCTTTGTTTCTTTGTCTGTTTGCAGCTGCTTTCAAGTCCAGAGTTTCCTATTCTGCAGAGTTTCCTGTTGTGTCTGAATTTCCTGTTGTGTTGTGACTCTCCCTTTATCCACAGTCACAGCCTTGCTCTGCTGTTCACTGCATGCGAAGATGGATCTTGTGTTGTTTCCTTGTTCGAATCTTTTTCAACCTGTTCCCACATTCACAGCTTTGTTCTCTAGAGAATTTTTCAGGTACAGAATTCATTCTCACTTGTGGTAGAAACACAGTGGACATTGCTTCTTTGTCTCTTTCTGAATGAATTGATTGATAACTGCTCAGTTTAAACCTCTTCTTCCCAAAGCTGTTTTTACATTATCCTGATTTCTAGTGGAAGCTTTTTTTCAGAGGTGTCCAAATATGGAGTTTTCCTTCTATGTAGATGCTTAAGAATATTGATTATTTAAAAAAAATTTTCTACAGCCACTGTTCTCACCAAGTGTATTTTCTGGTGTCTGTTTATCCTGAATTTATGATGAAAGGATAGAAATCCCTCATCCCCTCCACATTCAGGCAATTTACTAGATTTTGTGACTGTATTTGTTGCTCTGCTTTCTGAAAGCTGTGTTTTTCTCACACTTTTCATAGGATTTCACATCTCTGGAGATTCTCATTTTTTCTTCTGCCTGAAACATCATTAGTGTGCATTCTCCAAGTCTTATTTGGGTCTCAGATCTTCTTGAAACCGATTTCATGCTCTTTATGTTTGTGGACTTCTTGTATAGAATCTGCTGAGAATGGAGATTTGATATCATAGGGCTCATATTATAGTGTTTCTTTATAGGTCGACTCACTAATTTGCAGATGATTTACTGAAATATTTTCTACTTTTCTTATGTTAGTTAAATCTTTTATTTTTCCTAGCCTCTTCACCATGCAGCATGAAAGATTTTATAACACACATAGAACTATCAACTTTAACAATATAATAGCCAGTTATTTCACTAGTGAAATTAAGTTTATTCAGGAATAGCCAGAGGAATTGCAATTTGGGATATGCAAAGTATGGTGGGCCATAGGCAAATCCAGAGAACAAGGAGAGGGAAATTGCTTTTACCAAGAAAAGAGGGTGGTTGGAAGGTGCTATGATAACCAACAAGGGATTAATTTCCAGAATGTACAAACAGTTCATACAAGTCAATAACATACTCCTCGACTTTGAAATAGAGGCTGGAGTCCAGAATGGAAAAGTTTAGGAAATTCTGGCCTCCAACCAAAGGATGAAAAGCAAGAGCTATTACAAAGGAAGCCCATTGGTGGGAGTTACCAGGTCTTTTCTGCTGATATGTCCAGCAGCCTCCAGATTTCTAATGAGCCACCTCACCAGGGAGTCTAAAATAGGAAACTAACAAATTCCCCTGGACTATTGCATGGTTCATTTTTTGGCAAGAGATCCTCGAGGTCCATTTTCCCTTTGGATCATAGTTCCCAATTGAGGAGAGGCAGGACCTGCTTCAGGAGTGATGTAGTAATGGCTCCCTAGGGTGCTGAGTAGTGAAATTACCAAGCAGGGCATTTACACTAATGTTGATAATCAGAAAAATGCCTATTAATAACACTCATTAGCGTTGTTGCTGGGTTTGGCCATTCAGATGGAACACAATGAAAACTGTTTTTGGGAGTGTGGTGGTGAGTCTTGCTACTGGTTTAAATAATTTTGAGAGAATGGGAAGAAGATCTGTATGGGAATATTGAAATGGCTGTTTGCAGAAAATTATTTGAACAGTTTCTTAAAGGCTATGATAAAAGACAGGACAGCAGCATTACACTGTAACCTAGGACTCACATTTTGGGGAATGTGAAACCTTCACATTGATGGCTTGGGCTTCCTTATTTCATAGATAGCTTAAAGAATATGACTCATTAAATTATATAAAATATGACAGTATATTTATGCCATATCATAGATAATAACTAGTTACACCTTTTATCTTATGTTCAATTCAGAAACTGAAGATATTTTTAGAACTATGGTCTATTTATACATGATAGATAAGGATTTGGGGGTGGTAATAGGGGAAGTACCTAGATAAGGAGACAAGATAATGCTGAGGTTGAGCAAAAGGAAAACATTAGAGATATTGCAGAATGTTTATAGGAGGTATCCATAGTATCAATCTTCGGAAGGAAGGAAAGAAGGAAATATTTAATTAGGGCTTCTTATGTATAATTCTAGGCTACACTTTTACTTTTTCTGTTCATTAATTCTCATAATATTCCAAACTTCAGAAGAAAAGCTGAGATTTAGGAAGCTTTACTTGTTTACTCAAAGAAAATGCTGAAATACAAATGGTATTTATTCCTTTTTACTTCATATCTAGTGCTTTCTTTACAATATAAATCTTATTTTAGCTTCTTTGCTCATTTAATACCTTTACCAGCTACATGACAAATATATATGAATCAGTTGTGATGATTCATTCATGTATTAATTTGTTTAATCATTGTTTCTCTCACATATATGTTGAATATTTGTTATTTTCTAGGAACTCTGATACTGACGGGGTTAGAAGGATGCATGTGAATGCATGGTGCCTGGCCCATAAACTTTTGTCAAATGAACAACAGCATGGTGTCTGTCTTCTAAGAGCTTGAATTTTCCTGAGCAAGAGAGGTCATTATCTAGAATTACCTAAAATGTGAGAAGTTCTAGAGTATATGTTTCATGAGGACAGGGATCTTTGTTTTGTTCATTGGTGTATTTCAAACATCTAATAGAGTGGCTGTGACTTACTGTGTACCCAATAAATATTTGTTGAATTGAAAGAAGTGTTATGGGAAAGAAACTTAAGTGTAAAAGTTTTGCTTTTTCCTGAGAGTTCAGAGGATCTGTCCCACACTAAAAAAAGCATTGATGTGATATAACATGGCTCACTGCATGCTCAATGTCCATATGATTAAAAATATTGGAATAAAATCTGGGACATGGAAGAGATGAATTTGGAGTGTAGTGAGAACCAAACTTATCAATAGTCCCTCCCCCCTCTTTTGCCAAGGAATTGGACCATATAAAGTTTGCAGGGATCATTATAAAGTTTTGGGTAAGAAGGTACTCAATAAAATTGTTAATTTCTCTGCATTCACCACTTCTTCCCAGCTGAATTGTTTCGATACTCAGTTTTCCTGTTTATTCTCCTATTTCCTGCCACCCTGTCCCAGCTCTTCTCTGTGTCTGCAATGTCATGCTTCCCATTCTCAGGACCCTGTATTCTTTGCTGCCCAAATAACTCTTGAAGATATTCACCTCCAATTGGTCTTCTCAGGTCAAAAGCAGCGGAAGCAAAAATATATAGATTCCTGCCTTGAATGATTTTTTTTTTCTAATTTCCCCCTTTGGGCCTTACTATGAGAGAGGAAAGGCAAACAATATTGAAATTAAAGTGTCATGGATATATGTACATATATTTTTTCATTTTCAGATACACTAATTCTCTTCAGATTCCTCTTCTGCCTCTAGAGAGGAATCAGTCCTTTAAAAAAAAAAAAAAACACCAGATATGGAAATCAAGGGGCCTGAAAAGGTTAAAAAAAATTTTGTTTTCCAATAAAGTTGTCAGCCCATTGTGTTGTGTATTCTATATTCATAGTTCTACCTGCAAGGCAGAATAAGAAATATGTTTTAATTCTCACCTAAGATGCTGGTGCACATGTATACACACAGCCAGAAACAGAAGATTCACTTTAAAGAAGGGTCACTCATACATTGTGTACTTTCCCTAATGGATTCTTTGTTTCTCTCATCTATACTGTATGTATATTAAAACTGCTGCTGTTGATTCTATAACTTGATTCTATAAGCTCAGCGATGGGTTAAGTGTAAAATTGGAAAATCACTGTCTTTGAATGGCTGATTTGTTTACAAAGGAAAGAGCCCAGCAAAAAAAAAAAAACAACAAAAAAAACAAAGTCAAAGAAAATCACACCACTAGTAACATCATCTTATGTATACATGATATTTTAAGCACTTACATATACAGATACATTTAATCCTCAAGCTACCATTTTTCATATGAAGAAAATTTAACACAATAACTTGTTCACAGTCACACAGTTACCAAATGGAAAAACTAGGAACTAAATCCAACTTACCTGTGTTCAGATTCTGTACTCTCACCCACTACATAATACTTTCCTAAGCCTAGTACTACTAGCTCCTATTACGACTACCAAATTCTCCTTACTTTAAATACATCTTCATGCATAGATCTATTATAGTAAGATATATTTCACAAATGGAATTACTGGAAAAAATGAATAAATATATTCAAGGGCTTTGATACATTTTGCTGAATTTCTTACCATAAAATTATAAACAATTTTTAACCATATTAGCAAATACTATTGCTGCCAGTCATATAATCCACATCACTATTGCTAATTTGATGAGTGTAAACAATCTCTCAATTTAATTTGAACTGGCACTATATTTTAAATGATGTGAAACTAATTTTTATATGTTTCATGCATTTTATTTCTATGTTAGAATCTATATACTAAACCTATTTTCTACACTAGAAGTTTATTTTTTCCATCAGTATGTAATACATTTTTTAAATTAATATTAACATTTTGAAACTGGTTTTGGTAATTTTAATTTATTCTTTGTTTCCTGGTATTTCTGATTGTGCTTTTGTTGACAATATATATTTTATTTTATACAAATTGTTGGTTATTTACTTCTCTCTGATAATCTATCCTTAGTTTTAAGCTTATTTTTTCAATTTTTCCATCAAGTAATACCTTTTTTTTAAATC
Organism: Mesoplodon densirostris; assembly: GCF_025265405.1. Lineage (NCBI taxonomy): Eukaryota > Metazoa > Chordata > Mammalia > Artiodactyla > Ziphiidae > Mesoplodon > Mesoplodon densirostris. The sequence continues at coordinate 117,826,670 of NC_082662.1, forward strand.
TTTTTTGTTTTTATTTTTTGTATCTTTTGGTTAACATATCCACAAGAATTTTTTTGAACATTATGTGTTTTGGAGACTTAAACAACTGTTTTTCTCTTTATGAAAGAAGTATTTATTGAGCTACTATCATATTTCAGGAACAGTTTTTGTGGCATTGAGATCATCTCATTTTGAAGGTTTATTTAATTTCTTTTTGAAACAGTGTAGGCGTAGCAGGGTTTTTTTTTTTTTTTGAAGAGTAGCCATATGACAATATCCTTCATTTCTTCTAAAGAAATTGACCTATAATAAATTTTTATTTTGATGGGAAATATCTTTCCAGAAAATTATATATCTAGATTTTCAAATTTCCTTGCAAAGATTTGTAAAAAGGATTCTACTATGAAATTTGAAAATTTCTTTCCTAAAATGATTATTGCCTTATCGTTTTGTATCCTGTATATTTGTGGTTCCTCTTTTCTCTTATTTTTTTCAAGTTAAGTAGTAGTAGTTTGTATATTTTATCATTTTTTTCAAAGAACCAATGTATTTGTGCATATTTGTATGTATTCTAGCATTTTCTGCATTTCTATATTTTAATTTTATTTGTATAATTTAATATTTTTGTTTCCCTTTAATTTATTGTCCTATTTCTAAAATTCTGATGTTTTATAAAAATGTTTATTTAAAAAAGTATTTATATAATTAAGGTACTAATTTTCCTCTAATCACTGCTTTAAACTTGGCCCATATTTTCTAATAGGGAGAATATAATGGTATTATTTTGTGAAACATTTTATTTTACTTTGTATTTCTCCATTAACCCAACAATTGTTTAACAGTGTTTCTAAATTATCAGATGGAGGAGGCTTTTTACTTGATTATCCATTAATAGTTTATTATGTGGGATTAAGAAACATGTTTGTATTCTTTCCAATATGTGACATTGTTTCACATTTTGTTGTGACATAATAGTCAATATTCATAAAATTTCATGTGTCTTGAAAAGAAAGTACATACTTTTTTCTTAGAATATAAAGTTCAATATATACCTATAAGAGATATCTTACTAAATTTGCTGTTTAGGTTTCCTAAATCCTTAGATTTATTTTTCTACTTGATCTGTTTAGACCAGAGTGGTTTATTAAAGTTACCCATTATTTGTGTGTCTGTCTGTTTCTCCTTATAATTTCCTTCTTATAAAGTTTGCATCTGTGTCTTAGGGGGACATAAATTTATATTTATTATAACTTCATTGTGAATATTAGCTGTTAGCATTAAAAATATTTTTTGTTGTTTTTTTCTTGTTGTGTACATAATGTTCTTGGCCTGAATTTTAAGTTGTCAAATATCAAGATCATAACCCTTGCTTTATTGGTTTCTGTGTGCTAGGTATAATTTCTCTTCATTTTTTTAGCCTTTCTGAGCCACTGTGTTATAGATATATCTTATATAATGCATAGAACCAAGTGCTGTTTTGAGAGTATATCTTGTTTTTAAAAAATATTCAGTCTCTTTTTCTCAGTCATTCACATTTAACAGTTTTAAGTGATAGTAATTGAGTCTCATCTATTTTTTATGCAGCAATAAGTAAGCTTTTCCTACTTCAACATTTCTCTCTTCATTTTATTCTTATTTTTTAAACGTGTTACTTTTCTTGGTCAGGTACATATCATTTACATACTACTTGGATCTACATTTAGGTATATGTATTCAATGTCCACCACGAGTCCTTTGGCCAAAAGATCCACCAGACTTCTCTTGGTGAGGGATTTCTTCATCTAGTGACTTTAAGATAAGCTAGTGGTTTTAATATTCCTGGAGTGTTGGCATGTTTAAAACTATTTTTCTATGTCTTTTGTATGTCTGTGCATGAAAATCTTTGATCAAACTTTCCTTCCCAGAATTTCTTGAAAGTCTCCATACTCTCATCGTTCATTGTATATTGTTGCCAAGAAACATTATATCTACATGGTTTTTCTTAGTGTTAGTGATCAGTATTTTTGCTCAGCCTCATATAATTTTTCATTATATTTAAATATAATATATTGCCCAGGATATGTCTTATACTTAACAATTTTGGTCAACTTTCGTGAGAGTTTGGATAGTCATGGATATGACTAGTGTGAAAGGATGGCAAATCATTTCAATTTGTAGATGCATATTTCTATATCAGAGAAATTATCTTTAACAGTTTTAAATGTTGAGCTTGTTTTATGTTGAGATACATTGAGACATTGGCTACTTTACCAAATTCATTGATTAGCTCTAGAAGATTTCTGGTAGCATCTTTAGGATTCTCTATGTATAGTATCATGTCATCTGCAAACAGGGACAGCTTTACTTCTTCTTTTCCAATTTGGATTCCTTTTATTTCCTTTTCTTCTCTGATTGCTGTAGCTAAAACTTCCAAAACTAAGTTAAATAAGAGTGGTGAGAGTGGGCAGCCTTGTCTTGTTCCTGAACTTAGTGGAAATGGTTTCAGTTTTTCACCATTAAGGATGATGTTGGCTGTGGGTTTGTCATATATGGCCTTTATTATGTTGAGGAAAGTTCCCTCTATGCCTACTTTCTGCAGGGTTTTTATCATAAATGGGTGTTGAATTTTGTCGAAAGCTTTCTCTGCATCTAGTGAGATGATCATGTGGTTTTTCTCCTTCAATTTGTTAATATGGTGTATCACGTTGATTGATTTGCATATATTGAAGAATCCTTGCATTCCTGGAATAAACCCCACTTGATCATGGTGTATGATCCTTTTAATGTGCTGTTGGATTCTGTTTGCTAGTATTGTGTTGAGGATTTTTGCATCTATGTTCATCAGTGATATTGGCCTGTAGTTTTCTTTCTTTGTGATGTCCTTGCCTTGTTTTGGTATCAATGTGATGGTGGCCTCATAGAATGAGTTTGGGAGTGTTCCTCCCTCTGCTATAGTTTGGAAGAGATTGAGAAGGATAGGTGTTAGCTCTTCTCTAAATGTTTGATAGAATTCTCCTGTGAAGCTATCTGGTCCTGGGTTTTTGTTTGTTGGAAGATTTTTAATCACAGTCTCACTTTCAGTGCTTGTGATTGGTCTATTCATATTTTCTATTTCTTCCTGATTCATTCTTGGCAGGTTGTGCATTTCTAAGAATTTGTCCATTTCTTCCAGGTTGTCCATTTTATTGGCATAGAGTTGCTTGTAGTAATCTCTCATGATCTTTTGTATTTCTGCAATGTCAGTTGTTACTTCTCCTTTTTCATTTCTAATTCTATTGATTTGAGTCTTCTCCCTTTTTTTCTTGATGAGTCTGGCTAATGGTTGATCAATTTTGTTTATCTTCTCAAAGAACCAGCTTTTAGTTTTATTGATCTTTGCTATCATTTCCTTCACTTCTTTTTCATTTATTTCTGATCTGATATTTATGATTTCTTTCCTTCTGCTAACTTTGGGGGTTTTTTGTTCTTCTTTCTCTAATTGTTTTAGGTGCAGGGTCAGGTTGTTTACTCGAGATGTTTCCTGTTTCTTAAGGGAGGATTGTATTGCTATAAAATTCCTGCTTAGAACTGCTTTTGCTGCATCCCATAGGTTTTGGGTCGTTGTGTCTCCATTGTCATTTGTTTCTAGGTATATTTTATTTCCTCTTTGATTTCTTAAGTGATCACTTCGTTATTAATTAGTGTATTGTTTACCCTCCATGTTTTTGTATTTTTTACAGATCTTTTCCTGTAATTGATGTTTAGTCTCATAGCATTGTGGTTGGAAAACATACTTGATACAATTTCAATTTTCTTAAATTTATCAAGGCTTAATTTGTGACCCAAGATATGATCTATCCTGGAGAATGTTCCATGAGCACTTGAGAAAAATGTGTATTCTGTTGTTTTTGGATGCAATGTCCTATAAATATCAATTCAGTCCATCTTGTTTAATGTATCATTTAAAGCTTATGTTTCCTTGTTTATTTTCATTTTGGATGATCTGTCCATTGGTGAAAGTGGGGTGTTGAAGTCCCCTATTATGAGTGTGTTACTGTCGATTTCCCCTTTTATGGCTGTTAGTATTTGCCTTATGTATTGAGGTGCTCCTATGTTGGGTGCATAAATATTTACAGTTGTTATACCTTCTTCTTCGATCAATCCCGTGATCATTATGTAGTGTCCTTCTTTGTCTCTTCTAATAGTCTGCATTTTAAAGTGTATTTTGTCTGATATGAGAATTGATGCTCCAGCTTTCTTTTGGTTTCCATTTGCATGGAACAACATTTTCCATCCCCTTACTTTCAGTCTGTATGTGTCTCTAGGTCTGACGTGGGTGTCTTGTAGACAGCATATATATAGGTCTTGTTGTTGTATCCATTCAGCCAATCTGTGTCTTTTGGTGGGTGCATTTAGTCCATTTACATTTAAGGTAATTACCAATATGTATTTTCTTATTCCCATTTCCTTAATTGTTTTGGGTTCGTTATTATAGGTATTTTCCTTCTGTTGTGTTTCTTTCCTAGAGAAGTTCCTTTAACATTTGTTGTAAAGCTGGTTTGGTGGTGCTGAACTCTCTCAGCTTTTGCTTGTCTGTAAAGGTTTTAATTTCTCCATCAAATCTGAATGAGATCCTTGCTGGGTAGAGTAATCTTGGTTGCAGGTTTCTCTCCTTCATCACTTTAATTATGTCCTGCCACTCCCTTCTGGCTTGTAGAGTTTCTGCTGAGAGATCAGCTGTTAACCTGATGGGGATTCCCTTACGTGTTATTTGTTGTTTTTCCCTTCTTTCTTTTAATATGTTTCCTTTGTGTTTAATTTTTGGCAGTTTGATTAATATGTGTCTTGGCGTATTTCTCCTTGGATTTATTCTGTATGGGACCCTCTGTGCTTCCTGGAGTTGATTAACTATTTCCTTTCCATTATTAGGGAAGTTTTCAACTGTAATCTCTTTAAATGTTTTCTCAGTCCCTTTCTTTTTCTCTTCTTCTTCTGGAACCCATATAATTCGAATGTTAGTGCATTTAATGTTGTCCCAGAGGTCTCTGAGACTGTCCTCAGTTTTTTTCATTTTTTTTCTTTATTCTGCTCTACAGCAGTTATTTCTACTACTTTATCTTCCACATCACTTATCCGTTTTTCTGCCTCAGTTATTCTGCTATTGATCCCATCTAGAGTATTTTTCATTTCATTTATTGTGTTTTTAATCATTGCTTGATTCACCTTTAGTTCTTCTAGGTCCTTGTTAACTGTTTCTTGCATTTTGTCTATTCTATTTCCAAGATTTTGGATCATCTTTACTATCATTATTCTGAAATCTTTTTCAGATAGACTGCCTATTTCCTCTTCATTTGTGAAGTCTGGTGGGTTTTTACCTTGCTCCTTCACCTGTTGTGTGTTTTTCTGTCTTCTCATTTTGCTTATCTTACTGTGTTTGTGGTCTCCTTTTTGCAGGCTGCAGATTCGTTGTTCCCGTTGTTTTTGGTGTCTCTCCCCAGTGGGTAAGGTTTTTTCAGTGGCTTGTGTAGGCTTCCTGGTGGAGCTGAATAGTGCCTGTGTTCTGGTGGATGAGGCTCGATCTTGTCTTTCTGGTTGATAGGTCCACGTCTGGTGGTGTGTTTTGGGGTGTCTGTGGCCTTATTATGTTTTTAGGCAGCCTCTCTGCTAATGGGTGGGGTTGTGTTCCTGTCTTGCTAGTTGCTTGGCATAGGGTGACCAGCACTGTAGCTTGCTGGTCGTTGAGTGAAGCTGGGTGCTGGTGTTGAGATGGAGATCTCTGGGAGATTTTCGCTGCTTGATATTATGTGGAGCTGGGCGGTCTCTTGTGGACCAGTGTCCTGAACTTGGCTCTTCCACCTCAGAGGCACAGCACTGACTCCTGCCTGCAGCACCAAGAGCCTTTCATCCACCTGGCTCAGTATAAAAGGAGAAAAATTAGAAAGATAGAATTAGTAGAAGAAAGAAAGAAAGAAAGAAAGAAAGAAAGAAAGAAAGGAGGGAGGAAGGAAAGAAAGACAGAAGGAAAGGAGGGAGGGAGGAAGGAAAGAAAGAAAGAGAGAAAGAAAGAAAGAAAGGAGCGAGGAGGGGAAGGAGGGAGTGAGGAAGGAGGGAAGGTAGGAAAAAGAGAAAGATAAAGTAAAATAGAATAAAGTATGATAAAATATAATAGAGTTATTAAAATAAAAATTTATTTAAAAAATTAAAAATTAAAAACAAAACAAAACAAAACAAAAAACAAGAAAAAAAGCAAGAGGAAAAAAAAACAGATGGGTAGCACCCTGGGACAAGTGGTGGAAGCAAAGCTATATAGACAAAATCTCACACAGAAGCATACACATACACTTACTTTCACAAAAAGAGAACCAGAGGAAAAAAATCGTAAATCTTGCTCTCAAAGTCCACCTCCTCAATTTGGGATAATTCGCTGTAAAAAGAGGAAAAGGGGAAAAATTATATATCTTGTTCTCAATGTCCACCTCCTCAATTTGGGATGATTCGTTGTTTATTCGTGTATTCCACAGATGCAGGGTACAAGTTGATTGTGGATCTTTAATCCGCTGCTTCTGAGGCTGCTGGGAGAGATTTCCCTTTCTCTTCTTTATTCTCACAGCTCCCGGGTCTCAGTTTTGGATTTGGCCCCGCCTCTGCTTGTAGGTCCCCGGAGGGCGTCCGTTCTTCGCTCAGACAGAACGGGGTTAAAGGAGAAGCTGCTTCGGGGGCTCTGGCTCACTCAGGCCGGGTGGGGGGGGGAGGGAGGGGCAAAGAGTGCGGGGCGAGCCTGTGGTGGCAGAGGCCGGCATGACGTGACATTTCACCAGCCCGAGGCACGCCGTGCGTCCTCCCGGGGAAGCCGTCCCTGGATCCCGGGACCCCAGCAGTGGCGGGCTGCACAGGCTCCCCAGAAATGGGGTGTGGACTGTGACCTGTGCTCGCACAGAGGCCTCTTGGTGCCGCAGCAGCAGCCCCAGCATCCTACGCCTGTCTCTGGGGTCCGCGCTTTTAGCCACGTCTCGCGCCTGTCTCTGGAACTCCTTTAAACAGTGCTCTTAATCCACTCTCCTCGCGCACCAAGAAAGAAAGAGGGAAGAAAAAGTATCTTGCCTCTTCGGCAGCTCCAGACTTTTTCCCGGACTCCCTCCCAGCTAGCCGTGGTGCACTAACCCCTTCAGGCTATGCTCACGCCACCAACCCCAGTCTTCTCGCTGCGCTCTGACTGAAAGCCTATACCCAAGCCTCAGCTCCCAGCCCCGCCCACCCCGGTGGCCGAGCAGACAAGCCTCTCGTGCTGGTGAGTGCTGGTCGGCACCAGTCCTCTGTGCGGGAATCTCTCCGCTTTGCCCTCTGCACCCCTGTTGCTGTGCTCTCCTCCGCTACTCCAAAGCTTTCCCCCTCCGCCCCCCGCAGTCTCCGCCCATGAAGGGGCTTCCTAGTATGTGGAAACCTTTCCTCCTTCACAGCTCCGTCCCACTGGTGCAGGTTCTGTCCCTTTTCTTTTGTCTCTGTTTATTCTTTTTTCTTTTGCCCTACCCAGGTACGTGGGGAGTTTCTTGCCTTTTGGGAGGTCTGAGGTCTTCTGTCAGCATTCAGTAGGTGTTCTGTAGGAATTGTTCCATGTGTAGATGAATTTCTGATGTATCTGTGGGGAGGAAGGTGATCTCCGCATCTTACTCTTCCACCATCTTCCCAAAGTCCCTAGCCCAATCTTGAAAATGGAAGCAGTCACTTGCAATCTTCCACACTGTATTGTTAGGGGTAGACTGAGCAGTCAGCAGGAAGGTCTGGTTGAAGTAGTGTTGTCTGTTTCCATCAAACTTCACAGTTCCACTGGTCACCACAAGAACTGTAGTCTGGGCCTGAGTAACTTGCTCATGAACTGGCTGGCAATCTAGCATATTGATCTGAAACTCACGAGAAGGCAACATGTCAAAAAAATTAGTTAGGGCTTCCAGCCCTGTTACAACATTTCCATTCTATATTAAAGTGGTCTTGTCCAGATACAGCCTGGTTAGTGCCCATCTTCTTTTGTCAATTGTCTCATAATAAATATTGACAAATTCCTCAGCAGCTCTGCATGCCTGATCTACATAAGTTTTAAAATCCATAGACATGGCCATCGGGGAGCCTAAAGCAGCCTGTTCCGGCAGTGAAGATGTTACTAAGTACTCTCGTGTCCAGCTCCCTCGGCTGCGGGATGATCAAATACTTAGGAAGACAGAGAGACCCGCTAAACGCAGATAATTCTCTACCCTCCCATTGTCTCCCGGAAGTAACTCAGTCCGTTGTTCGAGTCTTCTCCCATTTTTTAATGCTTAGTCTGGCTAATGGTTTATCAATTTTGTTTATCTTCTCAAAGAACCAGCTTTTACTTTTATTGATCTTTTTAATCATTTCTTTCATTTCTTTTTCATTTATTTTTAGTCTGATCTTTATGATTTCTTTCCTTGTGCTAACTTTGGGGATTTTTTGTTCTTCTTTCTCTAATTGCTTTAGGTGTAAGGTTAGGTTGTTTATTTGAGATGTTTCTTGTTTCTTAACGTAGGCTTGTATAGCTATAAACTTCCCTCTTAGAACTTCTTTTGCTGCAACCCATAAGTGTTGGGTTGTTGTGTGTTTTCATTGTCATTTGTTTCTAGGTATTTTTTTATTTCCTCTTTGATTTCTTCAGTAATCTCTGGGTTATTAAGTAGTGTGTTGTTTAGCCTCCATGTCTTGGAGATTTTGATTTCTCTGTTGAATCTGAATGAGATCCTTGCTGGTTTGAGTAATCTTGGTTGTAGGTTTTTCCCTTTCATCATTTTAAATATGTCCCCCCAATCCCTTCTGGCTTGCAGAGTTTCTGCTGAAAGATCAGCTGTTAACCTTATGTGGATTCACTTGTATATTATTTATTGTTTTTCCCTCGCTGCTTTCAATATTTTTTTCTTTGTACTTAATTTTTGATAGTTTGATTAATATGTGTCTTGACATGTTTCTCCTTGGATTTATTGTGTATGGGACTCTCTGTGCTTCCTGGACCTGATTGACTATTTCCTATCCCATGTTAGGGAAGTTTTCAACTACAATCTCTTCAAATATTTTCTCAGTAACTTTCTTTTTCTCTTCTTCTTCTCGGACCCCTATAGTTTGAATGTTGGTGCATTTAATTTTGTCCCAGAGGTCTCTGAGTTTGTCCTCAATTCTTTTTTTTTTTGCGGTATGTGGGCCTCTCACTGTTGTGGCCTCTCCCGTTGCGGAGCACAGGCTCCGGATGCGCAGGCCCAGCGGCCATGGCTCATGGGCCCAGCCGCTCCGCGGCATATGGGATCCTCCCAGACCGGGGCACGAACCCGTATCCCCTGCATCGGCAGGCAGACTCTTAACCACTGCGCCACCAGGGAGGCCCATGTCCTCAATTCTTTTCATTCTTTTCTGTATTGTGCTCTGTGGCAGTTATTTCCACTATTTTGTTTTCCAGGCCACTCATCCATTCTTCTGCTTCAGTTATTCTGCTATTGATCCCTTCTAGAGTATTTTTAATTTCACTTATTGTGTTGTTCATCACTGTTTGCTCTTTAGTTCCTTTAGGTCCTTTTTAAATGTTTCTTTTATTTTCTCCATTTCTATTTCCAAGATTTTGGATGATCTTTACTCCCATTATTCTGAATTCTTTTTCAGGTAGACTGCCTGTTTCCTCATCATTTTTTAGGTCTTGTGGGTTTTTGACTTGTTCCTTCATCTGCTGTGTGTTTCTCTGTCTTCTCATTTTGCTTAACTTACTGTGTTTGGGGTCTCCTTTTCGCAGCCTGCAGGTTCGTAATTCCCATTGTTTTTGGTGTCTGTCTCCAGTGGTTAAGGTCAGTTCAGTGGGTTGTGTGGGCTTCCTGCTGGAGGAGACTAGTGCCTGTGTTCTGGTGGAAGAGGCTGGATCTTGTCCTCCTGGTGGGCAGGTCCACGTCTGGTGGTGTGTTTTGGGTTGTCTGTGGCCTTATTATGATTTTAGACAGCCTCTGTGCTAATGGATGGGGTTTTGTTACTGTCTTGCTAGGTGCTTGGCATAGGGTGTCCAACACTGTAGCTTGCTGGTCGTGAGTGGAGCTGGGTCTTGACGTTGAGATGGAGATCTCTGGGAGATTTTTGCCATTTGTTATTACATGGAGCTGGGAGGTCTCTTGTGGACCAATGTGCTAAAGTGGGGTCTCCCACCTCAGTGGCACAGTCCTGACACCTGGCTGGAGCACCAGGAGCCTGTCCTCCACATGGCTGGTGGTCTAGTGGTTAGGATCCGGCACTTTCACTGCTGTAGCCTGGTTTCAATCCCTGGTGGTGGAACTGAGATCCCAAATGCAGATGAGTGCTTTATTACTGAGGATATTAAAGCACAGGAATCAACAGCCAGATAAAGAGATTCATAGGGTGAGGTTGAGAACAAAGAAATTTCAGTCCTCTTGGAGTTTGGAGCCCAGCATGGTGGCATGTAGAGGCATTCTGCTTCACCAACCTGGAAGCTCTCTGAAATCCATTCTTTCTTCTTTATTCTGCTCTGTGATAGTTATTTCCACTATATTATCTTCCAGATCACTTATCGTTCTTCTGCCTCAGTTATTCTGCTATTGATTCCTTCTAGGGAATTTTAAATTTCATTTATTGTGTTGTTCATCATTGCTTTTTTGCTCTTTAGTTCTTCTAGGTCCTTGTTAAACATTTCTTGTATTTTCTCCAGTCTATTTCCAAAATTTTGGATAACCTTTACTATTATTACTCTGAATCTTTTTTCAGGTAGACTGCCTATTTCCTCTTCATTTGTTTGGTCTGGTGTGTTTTCACCTTGCTCATTCATCTGTTGTGTATTTCTCTGTCTTCTCATTTTGCTCAACTTACTGTGTTTGGAGTCTCGTTTTCGCAGGGTCCAAGTTCATAGCTCCCATTGTTTTTGGTGTCTTCCCCCAGTGGGTAGCGTTGTTTCAGTGGGCTGTGTAGGCTTCCTGGTGGAGGGGACTGGTGCCTGTGTTCTGGTCGATGAGGCTGGATCTTTACTTTCTGTTGGCTAAGGCTGAGTTCGGTGGTGTGTTTTGGGGTGTCTGTGGACTTAGTATGATTTTAGGCAGCCTCTCTTCTAATGGGTGGGCCTGTGTTCCTGTTTTGCTAGTTGTTTGGCATGGGGTGTGCTGCACTAGAGCTTGCTGGTCATTGGATAGAACTGGGTCTTAGAGTTGAGACTGATATCTCTGGGAGAGCTCTTGCTGATTGATATTATGTGGGGCCAGGAGGTCTCTGGTTGTCCAATGTACTATACTCGGCTCTCCCCCCTTACAGTCTCAGGCCTGTCACCCGACTGGAGCACCAAGGCCCTGTCAGCCACATGGCAATGAATGTGGCAGTCTCCATTATGAAGTCAGATGATGAGGGTCTGCAATAACTCTTCAGGTAGAACAGGCTGACTTGGTAGTACTTTGTCTACGAGGCTGTCTCCAACAGCTGATGGCTAAAAGATTAGGTCTCTGCATATGCTGCCAGAATCTTAAATGTTTATATAGAGGTCTTCACTGTGTTCAGTCATGGATTTGGTAGAGATCATCTCACAAACAGCTTACTCTCTCAAGGTTGTGTGCTTGAAACAGCACTTAAGCCTGAGTCTCTACAAGCTGCAGGAAGAAGAGACCGCCTGGTGTGGCCTGCAAGCCTTGATTCTTACCATGAACCCTGCTGCTGCCGTTGTGGAATCTGGCTTCCCCTGACACTCTGCAGTGAGTTTTCAGTGAAACTTTCTCTCTGTGCTGATGAGTTTCATGCTACCTGAGTTGCCCAAAGCCATAGAGTGCTTAAAAGTTGGGGCTGGCTTACAAACCCAGCAAATCTGGCTCTAAGGTCTGTGTTATGTCACCCAATGAGAGTTGAGAGGCCACACACCTAAACGCTTCACCCTCGTGAGCCACCTCCTCATACCTGCACTGCCACAGGAAGAATCGCCCATGTCGTTGTGTTTTATACCATGTTGCTTTGGGATTTGTTCTTTTTCCTAATCCGTGATCAAACATAGATTTATTTGAGACCAATATTTGTTAACACGTTGAATAAAAAAGACTCTAAAATATTTTAATTTCTACTTGTTAGGCTTTGACGGGAGGTTAAGTGTTGAGTATAAAGAATAATTTTGATCTAAGATAATTTTACTTAATGGGATTCTACATGAATAAATACATTCTTGTCTTCCCAGTTATCAGGTTTTTATGTTTATCCTTGCTAGACTAGAAAGTCAAAACTACTCTATGTTTCTTTGCTTTTTTACAACAGAAGAGACTGTTGGAAATCCTGACTCCAATTTACAATGCTTTTCATGACTCCTTGACCCATATACAATATTTTTTTCTAAAAGCAGTTTATGTATCACAATTCAATTACCATGCAACAGAACATGTTTTGATTTAAGTATGGTGGACTCCACATGAATCTATAAATAGAGACGAGGATGGGTAAGGAAAAGAAAATAGAAGGTGTAGGAGTAACTCTGGTTACTTAACATTATAGTTATCCTGTGTATAAATACAGATAATTAGTCTTTTGGTATCACTGGTTTGAATCAGCTGAAGACTGTATTCTTCTTTTTCTTGAATGTCATGGCTGTTCAAAGGCGGGGGTGGGGGGGACATGTGAAATAAATTGTCATAATTCACAATTAACTCAATCCCTCTATACTACATTCAGTAGAACCTCTTTCTCAATCCTCTGTTCAGGTATATGACCTTCTTTTCTGTTTATTTGCATATACTTATTGCTATATTATTTGGGGCTTGGAGATAGAATTGAGCATTATTACCATGGTAAATCCTAAGTTGTCAGACTAGAAATGTATATAATTTATATTTAAAATTATTTAACAGAATATTTTGAAGATCTGTGATGTGTTCCAGAAACACTGAAGCATCCCAGAGAAGGACTCAAATAATGAAAATTAAATGGATCTTAAAGTTCCAAAGGTCTCCATTTAGTAATTAAAATAGATACATATATGAAAAATTAAATCATAAATATATCTGAATTCCCTTCAAAATAACCTTTTAAAACAGCTTAATATACCATGAAATTCACACATTTTATTTGTACAAATTTGTATCAAATCTTTTATTTGATAGAGTTGTGTGATCATTACCACAATCAAGTTTTAGGACATTTTCATCATCCCCAAAAGATAAATCTTAACTGTTTGCAGCCAAATTCCATTGTGTCCCCATCCCAAGGTTATAACTAATATTTTTTCTGCTGATATATATATATATATATATATATATATATATATATATATATATATATATATATACATATACATATATTCCTTTCCTAGACATTTCATATAAATGGAATTTCCAATGTGTAGTCCTTTGCACTTGATTACTACCATTTAGCATAATGTTTTTGAAGATATTTATGTTGTGGTTTGTACCATAGTTCATTTCTTTTATTGCTGAATAGTATTTAATTTTATGGTTATATCAGATTTTGTTTGTCCATAAATTCATTTATTCATAAATTGATAGACAATTGGATAGTTTTCTTCTTTTGGCTATTATGAATAATGCTACTAAGAACAGTCACATAAAAATATTTATGTAGATAGTATTCACTTCTCTGTGGTATATTTCTAGCTCTTCTAATATAAAGAATGTATTTCCACATCTTTTTAACTGAACATTTTTATTTATTTATTTTTTTTATTAGTTTCTGCTTTATAACAAAGTGAATCAGTCATACATATACATCTGTTCCCACATCCCTTCCCTCATGCATCTCCCTCCCTCCCACCCTCCCCATCCCACCCCTCCAGGCGGTCACAAAGCACCGAGCTGATCTCCCTGTGCTCTGCGGCTGCTTCCCACTATCTATCTACCTTACGTTTGGTAGTGTATATATGTCCATGCCTCTCTTTCACTTTGTCACAGCTTACCCTTCCCAATCCCCATATCCTCAAGTCCATTCACAGGTAGGTCTGTGTCTTTATTCCCATTTTACCCCTAGGTTCTTCATGACATTTTTTAAATTCCATATATATGTGTTAGCATATGGTATTTGTCTTTCTCTTTCTGACTTACTTCACTCTGTATGACAGACTCTAGGTCTATCCACCTCATTACAAATAGCTCAGTTTCATTTCTTTTTATGGCTGAGTAATATTCCATTGTATATATGTGCCACATCTTCTTTATCCATTCATCCGATGATGGACACTTAGGTTGTTTCCAGCTCCGGGCTATTGTGAATAGAGCGGCAATGAACATTTTGGTACATGTCTCTTTTTGAATTATGGTTTTCTCAGGGTATATGCCTAGTAGTGGGATTGCTGGGTCATATGGTAGTTCTATTTTTAGTTTTTTAAGGAAACTCCATACTGTTCTCCATAGTGGCTGTACCAATTCACATTCCCACCAGCAGTGCAAGAGTGTTCCCTTTTCTCCACACCCTCTCCAGCATTTATTGTTTCTAGATTTCTTGATGATGGCCATTCTGACTGGTGTGAGATGATATCTCATTGTAGTTTTGATTTGCATTTCTCTAATGATTAATGATGTTGAGCATTCTTTCATGTGTTTGTTGGCAGTCTGTATATCTTTGGAGAAATGCCTATTTAAGTCTTCTGCCCATTTTTGGATTGGGTTGTTTGTTTTTTTGTTATTGAGCTGCATGAGCTGTTTATAAATATTGGAGATTAATCCTTTGTCAGTTGCTTCATTTGCAAATATTTTCTCCTATTCTGAGGGTTGTCTTTTGGTCTTGTTTATGGTTTCCTTTGCTGTGCAAAAGCTTTGAAGTTTCATTAGGTCCCATTTGTTTATCTTTGTTTTTATTTCCATTTCTCTAGGAGGTCGTCCAAAAGGATCTTGCTGTGATTTATGTCATAGAGTGTTCTGCCTATGTTTTCCTCTAAGAGTTTGATAGTTTCTGGCCTTACATTTAGGTCTTTAATCCATTTTGAGCTTATTTTTGTGTATGGTGTTAGGGAGTGATCTAATCTCATACTTTTACATGTCCCTGTCCAGTTTTCCCAGCACCACTTATTGAAGAGCCTGTCCTTTCTCCACTGTACATTCCTGCCTCCTTTATCAAAGATAAGTTGGCCATATGTGTGTGGGTTTATCTCTGGGCTTTCTATCCTGATCCACTGATCTATCTTTCTGTTTTTCTGCCAGTACCACACTGTCTTAATTACTGTAGCTTTGTAGTATAGTCTGAAGTCAGGGAGCCTGATTCCTCCAGCTCCGTTTTTCATTCTCAAGATTGCTTTGGCTATTCGGGGTCTTTTGTTTTTCCAAACAAATTTTGAAATTTTTTGTTCTAGTTCTGTGAAAAATGCCAGTGGTAGTTTGATAGGGATTGCATTGAATCTGTAGATTGCTTTGGGTAGTAGAGTCATTTTCACAATATTGATTCTTCCAATCCAGGAGCATGGTATATCTCTCCATCTATTTGTATCATCTTTAATTTCTTTCATCAGTGTCTTATAATTTTCTGCATACAGGTCTTTTGCCTCCTTAGGTAGGTTTATTCCTAGATATTTTATTCTTTTTGTTGTAATGGTAAATGGGAGCATTTTCTTGATTTCATTTTCAGATTTTTCATCATTAGTGTACAGGAATGCCAGAGATTTCTGTACATTAATTTCGTATCCTGCTACTTTACCAAATTCATTGATTAGCTCTAGTAGTTTTTCGGTTGCATCTTTAGGATTCTCTATGTATAGTATCATGTCATCTGCAAACAGGGACAGCTTTACTTCTTCTTTTCCAATTTGGATTCCTTTTATTTCGTTTTCTTCTCTGACTGCTGTGGCTAAAACTTTCAAAACTAGGTTGAATAAGAGTGGTGATAGTGGGCAGCCTTGTCTTGTTCCTGATCTTAGTGGAAATGGTTTCAGTTTTTCACCATTGAGGACAATGTTGGCTGTGGGTTTGTATTATATGGCCTTTATTATGTTGAGGAAATTTCCCTCTATGCCTACTTTCTGTAGGGTTTTTATCATAAATGGGTGTTGAATTTTGTCGAAAGCTTTCTCTGCATCTATTGAGATGATCATATGGTTTTTCTCCTTCAACTTGTTAATATGGTGTATCACATTGATTGATTTGCGTATATTGAAGAATCCTTGCATTCCTGGAATAAACCCCACTTGATCATGGTGTATGATCCTTTTAATGTGCTGTTGGATTCTGTTTGCTAGTATTTTGTTGAGGATTTTTGCATCTATTTTCATCAGTGATATTGGCCCGTAGTTTTCTTTCTTTGTGACATCCTTGCCTGGTTTTGGTATCAAGTTGATGGTGGCCTCGTAGAATGAGTTTGGGCGTGTTCCTTCCTCTGATATTGTTTGGAAGAGTTTGAGAAGGATTTGTGTTAGCTCTTCTCTAAATGTTTGATAGAATTCGCCTGTGAAGCCATCTGGTCCTGGGCTTTTGTTTGATGGAAGATTTTTAATCACAGTTTCAATTTCAGAGCTTGTGATTGGTCTATTCATATTTTCTATTTCTTCCTGAGTCAGTCTTGGCAGGTTGTGCATTTCTAAGAATTTGTCCATTTCTTCCAGGTTGTCCATTTTATTGGCATAGAGCTGCTTATAGTAATCTCTCATGATCTTTTGTATTTCTGCAGTGTCAGTTGTTACTTCTCCTTTTTCATTTCTAATTCTATTGATTTGAGTCTTCTCCCTTCTTTTCTTGATGAGTCTGGCTAATGGTGTGTCAATTTTGTTTATCTTCTCAAAGAACCAGCTTTTAGTTTGGTTGATCTTTGCTATCGTTTCCTTCATTTCTTTTCCATTTATTTCTGATCTGATCTTTATGATTTCTTTCCTTCTGCTAACTTTGGGGGTTTTTTGTTCTTCTTTCTCTCATTGCTTTAGGTGCAGGGTCAGGTTGTTTACTCGAAATGTTTCCTGTTTCTTAAGGTGGGATTGTATTGCTATAAACTTCCCCCTTAGAACTGCTTTTGCTGCGTCCCATAGGTTTTGGGTCGTCATGTCTCCATTGTCATTTGTTTCTAGGTATTTTTTAATTTCCTCTTTGATTTCTTCCGTGATCACTTCGTTATTGACTAGTGTATTGTTTAGCCTCCATGTGTTTGTATTTTTTACAGATCTTTTCCTGTAATTGATGTCTAGTCTCATAGCATTGTGGTCGGAAAAGATACTTGATACAATTTCAATTTTCTTCAATTTATCAAGGCTTGATTTGTGACCCAAGATATGATCTATCCTGGAGAATGTTCCATGAGCACTTGAGAAAAATGTGTATTCTGTTGTTTTTGGATGGAATGTCCTATAAATATCAACTAGGTCCATCTTGTTTAATGTATCATTTAAAGCTTGTTTTTCCTTATTTATTTTCATTTTGGATGATTTGTCCCTTGTTGAAAGTGGGGTGTTAATGTCTCCTACTATGATTGTGTTACTGTCGATTTCTCCTTTTATGGCTGTTACTATTTGCCTTATGTTTTGTGGTGCTCCTATGTTGGGTGCATAAATATTTACAATTGTTATATCTTCTTCTTGGATCAATCCCTTTATCATTATGTAGTGTCCTTCTTTGTCTCTTCTAATAGTCTTTATTTTAAAGTCTATTTTGTCTGATATAAGAATTGCAACTCCAGCTTTCCTTTGATTTCCATTTGTATGGAATATCTTTTTCCATCCCCTTACTTTCAATCTGTATTTGTCTCTAGGTCTGAAGTGGGTCTCTTGTAGACAGCATATATATGGGTCTTGTTTTTGTATCCATTCAGCCAATCTGTGTCTTTTGGTGGGTGCATCTAGTCCTTTTACATTTAAGGTAATTATTGATATGTATGTTCCTATTCCCATTTCCTTAATTGCTTTGGGTTCGTTATTGTAGGTATATTCCTTCTGTTGTGTTTCTTGCCTAGAGAAGTTCCTTTAGCATTTGTTGTAAAGCTGGTTTGGTGGTGCTGAACTCTCTCAGCTTTTGCTTGTCTGTAAATGTTTTCATTTCTCCATCACATCTGAATGAGATCCTTGCTGGGTAGAGTAATCTTGGTTGCAGGTTTCTCTCCTTCATCACTTTAATTATGTCCTGCCACTCCCTTCTGGCTTGTAGAGTTTCTGCTGAGAGATCAGCTGTTAACCTGACGGGGATTACCTTGTGTGTTATTTGTTGTTTTTCCCTTGCTGCTTTTAATATGATTTCTTTGTGTTTAATTTTTGACAGTTTGATTAATATGTGTCTTGGCCTATTTCTCCTTGGATTTATTCTGTATGGGACTCTCTGTGCCTCCTGGACTTGATTAACTATTTCCTTTTCCATATTAGGGAAGTTTTCAACTATAATCTCTTCAAATATTTTCTCAGTCCCTTTCTTTTTCTCTTCTTCTTCTGGAACCCCTATAATTCGAATGTTGGTGCATTTAATGTTGTCCCTGAGGTCTCTGAGACTGTCCTCTGTTCTTTTCATTCTTTTTTCTTTATTTTGCTCTGCATCAGTTATTTCCACTCTTTTATCTTCCACCTCACTTATCCGGTCTTCTGCCTCAGTTATTCTGCTATTGATCCCATCTAGAGTATTTTTCATTTCATTTATTGTGTTTTTAATCGATGCTTGATTCATCTTTAGTTCTTCTAGGTCCTTGTTAACTGTTTCTTGCATTTTGTCTATTCTATTTCCAAGATTATGGATCTTGGAAATAGAATCTTGGATCAGCTTTACTATCATTATTCTGAATTCTTTTTCAGGTAGACTGCCTATTACCTCTTCATTTGTTAGGTCTGGTAGGTTTTTATCTTGCTCCTTCACCTGCTGTGTGTTTTTCTGTCTTCTCATTTTGCTTATGTTACTGTGTTTGGGGTCTCCTTTTTGCAGGCTGCAGATTCATAGTTCCCGTTGTTTTTGGTGTCTGTCCCCAGTGGCTAAGGTTGTTTCAGTAGGTTGTGTAGGCTTCCTGGTGGGGGGGACTAATGCCTGTGTTCTGGTGGTTGAGGCTCGATCTTGTCTTTCTGGTGGACAGGTCCACGTCTGGTGGTGTGTTTTGGGGTGCCTGTGGCCTTATTGTGTTTTTAGGTAGGCTCTCTGCTAATGGGTGGGGTTGTGTTCCTGCCTTGCTAGTTGCTTGGCATAGGGTGACCAGCACTGTAGCTTGCTGGTCATTGACTGAAGCTGGGTGCTGGTGTTGAGATGGAGATCTCTGGGAGATTTTCGCTGCTTGATATTATGTGGAGCTGGGAGGTCTCTTGTGGACCCGTGTCCTGAAGTTGGCTCTCCCACTTCAGAGGCACAGCACTGACTCCTGGCTGCAGCACCAAGAGCCTTTCATCCACCCGGCTCAGAATAACAGGGAGAAAAAGCAGAAAGAAAGAATTAGTAGAAGAAAGAAAGAGAGAGGGAAAGAAAGGAAGAAGGGAAGAAAGGAAGGAAGGAAGAAAGAAAGAAAGGAGGGAGGGAGGGAGGAAGGATGGAAAGAGAGAAGGAAAGAAAGGAGGGAGGGAGGAATGAAAGCAAAAGGAAGAGTGAATGGAAGAAGGGAGGGAGGGAAGGAGGAAGGAAAGAAAGAAAGACAGGAGGGAGAGAGGGAGGAAGGGAAGAAAAAGAAAGTGGAAAGAAGAAGGGTGGGAGGGAGGGAGAGAGGAAAGAAAAAGAAAGAAGGAAAGGAGGAGCGGAGGGAGGGAGGGAGGAAGGGAAGGTAGGAAAAAAAGAAAGAGCAGGTAAAGTAAAATAGAATAAAGTATGAAATATAATAGCGTTATTAAAATTCAAAAGTAATTATTGAAAAAAAAAAATGGACCGAAAGAACGCTGGGACATATGGTGGAAGCAAAGCTATACAGAGAGAATCTTACACAGAAGATTACACATACACATTCACAAAAAGAGAGCAGGGGGAAAAATCAAAAATCTTGCTCTCCAAGTCCACCTCCTCAATTTGGGATAATTCGTTGTAAAAAGAGGAAAAGGGCGAGAAGTGTGAAATCTTGCTCTCTAAGCCGACCTCCTTAATTTGGGATAATTCGTTGTAAAAAGAGGAAAAGGGGGGAAAGTCTTAAATCTTGTCCTCAAAGTCCACTTCCTCAATTTGGGATGATTCGCTGTCCATTCATGTACTCCACAGACGCAGGGCACATCAAATGGACCGTGGAGCTTTAATCCGCTGCCTCCGAGGCTGCACAGAGAGATTTCCCTGTCTCTGCTCTCACAGCTCCCGGGTCTCAGCCTTGGACCTGGCCCCGCCTCTGTGCGTAGGTCGCCGGAGGGCGTCAGTTCTTCGCTCAGACAGGATGGGTTTAAAGGAGCTGCTGATTCGGGGTCTCTGGCTCACTCAGGCAGAGGGGAGGGAGGGGTGCGCAGTGTGGGGCGGGCCTGCGGCGGCAGAGGCCGGCGTGACGTTGCAGCAGCCCGTGGTGCTCCGTGCGCTTTCCCGGGAAAGCCGTCCCCGGGTCCCGGGACCCCGGCAGTGGCGGGGTGCACAGGCCCCCCGGAAGGCGGGGCGGACAGTGACCCGCGCTCGCACACAGGCCCCGCGGGGCGGCGGCGGCGGCAGCCCCAGCGTCCCACGCCCGTCTCCGAGGTCCGCGCCTTACCCGCGGCTCGCGCCTGTCTCCGGCGCTTCCCCAAGCAGCCCTCTTAATGCCCTCTCCTCGCACATCAGGAAACAAAAGGGAAAAAAGTCTCTTGCCTCTTCGGCAGCTCCAGACCCTTTCCCCGGACTCCCTCCGGGCTAGCCGTGGTGCACTAACCCCTTCAGGCTCTCTTCCTGCCGCCAGCCCCAGTCCTCTCCCTGCGCTCTGACTGAAAGCCGATACCCAAGCCTCAGCTCCCAGCCCCGCCCGCCCTGGCGGCCGAGCAGACAAGCCTCTCGGGCTGGTGTGTGCCTGAGGGTACCGGTCCTCTGTGCCAGAATCTCTCTGCTTTGCCCTCCGCACCCCTGTTGCTGTGCTCTCCTCCGCTACTCCGAAGCTTTCCCCCTCCGCCACCTGCAGTCTCCGCCCGCGAAGGGGCTTGTAAGTGTGTAGAAATCTTCCCTCCTTCACGGCTCCCTCCCACTGGTGCAGGTCCCGTCCCTATCCTATTGTCTCTGTTTATTCTTTTTTTCTTTTGCCCTACCCAGGTATGTGGGGAGTTTCTTGCCTTTTGGGGGGTCTGAGGTCTTCTGTCAGCGTTCAGTATGTGTTCTGTAGGAGTTGTTCCTCGTGTAGATGAATTTCTGATGTATCTGTGGGGAGGAAGGTGATCTCCGCCTCTTACTCTTCCACCATTTTCCTCCGGGTCCCCAACATTTTTATTTTTTGAGAGTAGTTGGCACATCTTCATCTCTCAGCTTTTGTACCTCAATTGCAATATAGAAAAGCTCACAGTAGTGTCACTTATGTAACACAAGATGTTATTATGAGGTTTATTATTATTATGAGGTTTATTAAAAGATGTTATTATGAGGTTTATTGGTAAATATTGAGTTTGGAATGTTATTGATTGTAAAAATAGTCAAATAGTTGACATGACCAGTGTTATGACCATAGTTAATCACCTTAATCACTCTAGTCCACATATTACAACAGACAGTATTTTGAAAGCAAAATCCAAACATGAAATTATCCTCATGAACATGAGTGGGAGAAGACTTGCTTACAATTTAAGGAGTTTATAGAATATCTAAACCCATTCATAGACCCAATTCATGATAGTCCTTGCTCATGGCCAATCTTATCTAAATTGCTTCACTGTATTTTTACCATTTAATCTTTTCTTTTCTACTTTTGACATTTTGTTATAATGTTCCTTTTTACCTGTTTGAGAAATTATTTATATCATTCTGTCACAGATTTTATGTTTTATAATTTGAAAATTATGACAGGATACATTAATTGGCATTTTGCATCTACCTACTAGATTTTCTTCCTGGATGTAAATGTCCCTTCAATGCTGAATTTCAGAAAAACTCACCATGGGGTAAAAAGAGATTCTATTCTGGTTAGGACAGCACATACAATTAACTAGAGTAGTGCTGTTTTATTACGTCACATGCATTAAAAAAAATTAAGAGGTGCAATCTAACATTTAGTTTCTGCATATAGAGTATGTAGACATTAGGAAATTAAATTCTATACTGCAGGAAGTTGTAGTAGTTAAATAGAAAGCTCCAGAAACAGACTTTACATTTAATGCCTTGATCAACTTTCATAAAAGGTGGCTAAGTTTTGTGTCCAGCACTAGTGCTTGGAATATTTTCTACAGCAGTCTGATACTAAAGTGCTTTTAAAAATTTTTTGTGTATCCTACTTTGTAGGTCTAATTTTCTATTATCCTCTTCATGTGTGGGCCCACTGAATGATTTTTTAATTTAACTCTTATATTTTTCTTAGTGTTTCTATAGTGAACAGCCTTAGAAGAGAGTAATATTGTTATTCTTTGGAGACAAGTGTGCTTATTGCCTATTCTCTATGTCAAAGCAAAAATGGTGCCAGACTATGTTAAACAGGCAAGGAAGGCTTTCTTCAAGGTTATTTTGGTAAAGGAGCATTAACTAAGTCTGAACTTGGCAACTCTGACATCATTAGATGAATGGATAAAGAAGATATGATACATATATACAATGGAATATTACTCAGCCATGAAAAAGAACAAAATAATGCCACTTGCAGCAATATGGATGGACCTAGAGATTGTCATACTGAGTGAAGTATGTCAGACACAGAAAGACAAATATCATATGTATATGTATAACTGATTCACTTTGCTGTACAGCAGAAACTAACACAACATTGTAAATCAACTCCACTCCAATAAAAATCAATTAAAAAAAAGTTAGGCTTTCAAGAATGTACACATTTGTTTGCATACACAGAAACATCTTTTTCTTTCTATAATTCCCAAACTATCCATATTTAAAACAATAAATTACTATTTACTGAACACTTACTAAGTGTTAGGCACTATTTTAGTTACAGGATACATTAGTAAACAAAAATAAAAAATACTGCCTTCATGGATCTTCTATTCTACTGCAGAGACATAAAACCTAAACAATAAGCAGGATATATTAGTAAATTATATGCTAGAAGATTATGTGTGCTATGGGAAAAAAGTGGAGCAAGGTAAAGAGCAGAGGTGTTGGGGGTGATGATTTTAAATAGAGTGTCCAAGAAGACCTCTTTAAGAAGGGGCCATTCAAGTAAATACATGAAAGAAGTGAGGAAGAACATTATGGAGGCATAAATTGTCCTTCCTTTTTGTCTCCTTTTATGAGTTAAAATTCAGTATCCATCCATGAACAAAAGTACCTCTCAGGGAGTTGGGGGATCCAGTATCATACACCAAAGGATCCAGGAGGAGTTTTTCCCACCTGTGCATTGGATAACAGGTAGATAAACCTTTTTATGCATTATGGAAATGGCAGGTGTCTGTGAACTGGCTTCAGCCTCTCTTCATTGCAGTAGGGGAACACCTGCAAGATGTTGACTTGGACATACACCCAACGGTAAAAGAGTCTTTGTAGAAGTCCTGGTTTACAGAGGAGAGATGTCAGCACTCTGTTGGAGTGAAAAAAAAAACAAAACAGAAAACAAACAAACAAACAGAAAACAGGTGCATTGGACAGTGTAAGAAGAAATTTGTCAGTGCCACCTGTCCCTCAAGGTTGCACAACTTGGGACTGAACTAGCTGACAATGATCTCTCCTGAAGGAAAAGGGAGAGAAATGACTGAGTGCCCACATTCCCCAGCTGTGTGGAATGCTGCTGGAGAAAACTTTTTCTGTCCCAGAGTACCCAGGGTACAGGCAAGACTTTCATGACTGGGTGGGGAGAGGAGCTCAAGAAAGGCAGATAAAAATACAAGAGAGCATTTAAGGGATGTGTTTTCTGTTGATTGTGTTCAAGACCGTAACAGCAAGTCCACCCACAAGCTGCTGGGAAAACCTCACTTGAGGATCTCCACACCTGGCCCATGGGCACCCCCAATACCCCAAGTGCCAAGCCCAAATCTCCCCCAAATCTTCAACCAGCTCCTTGTGAATGTTCCTGAAGTGTCTGTGAGAGTAAGATAAGGTAGACAGGGAGGAAAAACAGAAAACAGAAGAGCGTCTATGAACAAGGGAGAAAGCACAATGTTGAGCTACAGCACCACCTTCAGGAAAATAAAAGAGAAGTTTCCAATATCTCATCTGACGTGTTGTAAGATCAAGAGAAGACATACAAAGTTAAGAATTCTGCTACATAAAAAGAAATGAAGTATTGATACAAGCTGTAATATTGGATGAACCTTGAAAGCATACTAAGTGAAAAAAGCCAGTCATGTAGGACCACAACATATATGATTCCATTTATATGACATGTTCAGAACAGGCAAATCTATGTAGACAGAAAGTAGGTTAGTAATTGCCTAAGAATGAGAGTGGGGTGGGAAGATTGGGCATGTTGGCTAAAGGTGTGGATTAACTTCTTAGGCTAATAAAATGTTCTAAAATTGATAGTAGTGATGGGTGTATAACTATGTGAATATACTAATAGCCATTTAATTGGACTCTTTACATGGTTGGCATATATGATACATGAATTATATCTCAATAAAGCTGTTTAAAGAAGAATTCTGCTACAAGAGGGAGCATGGAGCAGGTGTATCCATGCAAGGTCAGGAAAGCCCAGGGTATAAGTAGGACCAACAAAGAGTACCTTCCACCTGAAGATGGCTAGTAAGGAATGGGGAAGGTGACAGCTACTCCAAATGCAAAAGTAGCAATGTAAATCTCCAAGATATGCAATGAACCAAGGAAACATGACATGATCAAATGATCACAATAATCCTCTAGTAAGTGAACCCAAAGACACAGAGATATGTGATTTGCCCAATAAATAATTCAAAGTAACTTTTTTGAAGAAACTTAATGAGCTAAAAGAAAACACACAAAGGTAACTCAACAAAATCAAGAGAACAATACAGAAACGAAATGAGAAATTTAACGAAGAGATATGTCATTAAAAAAGAGAGTCGTACAGAAATTCTGGTGCTTAGGAATTTAATGAATGAAATTAAAATGCAGTAAAGAAAATCAACAGAAGAGTAGACCAAACAGAAGATGGACTCAATGAGTTAGAGAATAGGAGCTTTGAAATAACTCAGAGAACAAAGGAAAAAGTATGAAAATAGCAAAGAAAGCCTATGTGATCTAATGGACATCATCAAAAGAACAAATCTCAGAATCATTGGATTTCTAGAAAGAGAAGACAGGGGAAGAAGACAGAAAGTTCTGAAGAAATAATAGTTGAAACCTTCTCAAATCTTGGGAGAGACTTGGACACCCAAGTTCATGAAACTAATACATTACCCCATTATTTCAATTCAGAATGATCTTCCCCAAGACACATTATAATAAACTTTCATAAATCAAAAACAAAGAGAGAATACTAAAAGCCACAAAAAAAATAAAGATTGCAACCTACAAAGTAACACCCATTAGGCTATCAGCAGATTCCTCAGCAGAAAATTTACAGACCAGGAGAGAGCAGAATGATATATTCAAAGTGCTGAATTAAGAAAAAAAGCCAGTCAAGAGCACTCTATCTGGCAAAGTTATTCTTCAGAAACAAAGGAGAAATAAAGATTTTTCCAAATAAACAAAAGTTGGGGAAGTTCATCAGTCACCACTAGACCTGCCTTACAGAAAAAAAATGCTGAAAGGAGTTCTTTAAGCTGAAATGAAAGGGTGATGATTAGTAATATGAAAATACATGAAAATATACAATACACTGGAAAAAGTAAATAGTCAGATTTAGAAATTTTGAATTTTGTAATATGATATCGTGTTAACTATTCAACTGTAGTATAAAAGTTAAAGAAGATAATTAAAATGAGTATAACTACTATAATTTCTTCATGTATGTAAAATATAAAAAGGGTTAATTTTGACATTAAAAACTTAAAAGAGAGGAAGTAAAAGAATGGAGGTTCCTGTGCAATCAAATGTATGTTGTTATCAGTGTAAGAAAGAAAACACAGTTTTAAAAATGGGTAAAGGATTTAAATAGTCTCTAAAGAATACATGCAAATCTCTAACAAGCACAGGAAAAAATGGTCAACAGTATTAGTCGCTGGGGAAATACTAATCAAAACCATGACATAGGGCCTCCCTGGTGGCGCAGTGGTTGAGAGTCCGCCTGCCGATGCAGGGGATACGGGTTCGTGCCCCGGTCTGGGAGGATCCCATATGCCGCGGAGCGGCTGGGCCCGTGAGCCATGGCCGCTGGGCCTGCGCATCCGGAGCCTGTGCTCCGCAACGGGGGAGGCCACAACAGTGAGAGGCCCGCATACCGCAAAAAGAAAAAAAAAGAAAAAAAAAAAAAAAAAAAAAAAAAAAAAAACCATGACATACAACTTCACATCTACTAGGATGGCAATACTACTACTACTACTAATAATAATAATAATGCAGAAAATACCATGTGTTGGCAAGGAAATGGAGAAATTGGGACTCATACATTTCTGGTGGGAATGTAAATTAGTGCAGCTGCTATGGACAACAATTTGATAGTTCCTCAAAAAGTTACAAATAGAATTACAATATGATCTAGTATTTCCACTCCTATGTGCATGCTCAAGAGAATTAAATACATATGTTTACCCAAAAACTTGTACATGATTCTTCACAGAAGCATCACACATAATAACCAAAAAGTGGGAACTACCCAAATGCCAATTGTTGATGAATGGATAAATAGATTTGGTATACATATGCAATGAAATATTATTCAGCCATTAAAAGGCATGAAGCCCTGATACATGTTACAACATAGATGACCCTTATGCTGGGTAAAAAGAACCATATGCAAAAGACCACATATAATATGATTCCATTTATATAAAATGTTTAGTATAGGCAAATCTATAGAGACAGAAAGTAGAGTAGAGGTTGCTGGGGGAAGAGGAGATGACTGCTAATGCATATGGGGTTTCTTCTCAGGCTAATGAAATGTTCTGGAATTAGATAGTGATGATGGCTGCCCAATTCTGTGAATATACTAAAATCCATTGAACCAACATTTTAAAATAGTAAATATTGTAGTATGCGAATTATCTCTTAAGTAAAAAAATCAGATCCAACCATGAATACAGACTTGAAAGAGGTTCATAATATACTCTTGCAGAAAAAAATAAGTTGCAGAATAATTTAAAGATAGATATCAGATATCTATCTATTTTTCTGTCTATGTATCTATCATCTATCTATCATGTCTCTCTCTCTCTCTAAGTGATGTGTGTTTGTGTGTGCATGTGTATATGTTTATAATCAGTCTAACCATAAATAGTGGAAATTCAAGGATAAGAAAGTTGGGGAAGAGAGGACATTTCAAAATCTATTTTATATATTGGTACTTTTTATTATTCTGAGGATCATATGTTATTTAGATAGTTTTACATTTATTTTTAAATAACAATATATTTTAATTAAAAAAATACTAAGTAAACCACTAAGAATCCTGCTGTTGGAACAGAGAGCAAAGGATATTTTTTCACTGCAACTAATTAATAAAAATTTGTTTAATAGAAATGGGGGCTCAGATTCCCCATACCCCTCCTGCTGAAAACCTGCCTTCACTTCCTGCCCTCAGGTGTGTGAGAGGAGCATGTTTCTTTCCAATAAATACCAATACATCAAAAAAAAAGAGAAAGAAATGGGGGGTATTTTTAAATGAAGAATTGTGTTACGGGTTGAATTGTGTCCCTCTAAAATTCATATGTTGAAGTCTTAACCACTGGTACCTCAGAATGTGACTGTATTTGAGAATAAGGTTTTGAAAGAGCCATTGAAGTTAAAATTAAGTCATTAGAATGGTCATTAGAGATGACTGACATCTCTATATGAAGAGGAATTTTTTTTAAAGGAGGAAATTTGAACACAGAATTATAGAGAGAAGACGATAAGAAGACATAGGCAGAAGATAGCCAAAAACAAGTCAAGGAGAAAGGCCACAGAAGAAACCAGCCCTGCTGACATTTTGAATTAGATTTCTAGCTTTCAGACTGTGAAAAAATAAATTTCTGTTGTTTAACTAGCCAAGTCTATGGTACTTTATTATGGCAGCCTTAGCAAATTAATACAGAACATGTGGTATAAATATAGTTTGCATATTTAGGAACTCTGAGTAGAATGAGATGGCTGGAGAGGCAGATGTGAGGAGAGAGAGATTTGAGGACAGTTCATGGAGGACCGTATGGCCATCCCTAAATGCTTACTTTTGTTGGTTGTAAATTGTGAACTTTTGAAGTTTTGAGGAAGAGAGGAATTTGATCTGATATTTTCTTAGGTTGAGATCCATGAGCATGGTCAATTTAGTAGTGGAGAGACTAATAGAAACAGAGATTTTAGGAGCAGTTTAGTGACCTAGGAAGATCAATTACTACCAAATAATTATTACACTTGACTGTTTATCTTTCTCCTATAATTAATACTGTACAAAATAGTCTCATCTTTATCTCATTTAAATGAAGACATAGACCATTATAGGAGAAGGCACCAATCTTCTTATTTTACAGATGAGTAGTCTGGGGTACAAAGTAAGAAATTAATTTACTCTTAGTAATTTTCTAGGTCACAGAGTAACTTCATGACATAAAATGTGTCCTCCTTCCTTGCAAATTTTTCCTTTGGATGGCCTCAGGCAGTGTGGGAAGTGAGGAAGAGGCAATAGTGCTGGTTGATTTATGAGGTTATCCACAGAATTGACTTCTATGTCACTGCACGGGGAGAGGGTGATGGTGTCCAGGGGTGTGTGTGACAAAGTATGGGAAATAGTTTTCACCATTGTTGGAGCAACGCTAGTGCCTTAGTCATAGCAGGAAGCAGCAGGGACAGTGGCACTGGTCATACCCATGGAGTGAAAATTCAAATGAGCTCTAGGAAAGGGGTGAGCTCTAGGAGAGTGGGTTCTCTGCCATGTACCTGCAGTGTGATAATAAAATTTTATGTAATCTCTGCTATATTCAGTGTTTACAAATGTAGTAGGGGGCTGAAAGTCCTGACTTAGATTATCTCAAAAATTTTAAAGAAATTGAATACATACAGAAATATATTCCTCTATATATGTATATAAAGGGGGTTTGGGGGATTCATGAGTAATAGATATTTGAAATTTGGAAATATTTATCATATTATCAAGCAATGGATATTTGAGTGGAATTGATTTGAATTTAAAGATGAAATAAGGACAATTGGTATCGCTACAAAACTGAGACATACTGTCCTTGTATAAAGTATCTCTATGTTTATTCGTTTTATTCTGTATCCCTCGGAAAAGTTTCTTTACAGCTTTATTTTAATAGTTCTAGACTAGAAATTGTTAAATATATTTCTAAATGTTTTCCAAGGAAAATAAGTAAAATTTCCCATTTTTGCAAACACCTTCCTTTGATCTTTTCACACAGTTATGTTGAGGTTCCAAAGGAACTCATATATCCCAGACCTAACATTTTCCTCTTGATATCTTCATTTGTAGGCTGTTTAGGGATTTACTCTTAAACTTTTCAGAGTCCTATAGGCACATATAAGGTTTCTAGTACATCTTTCTACTACCCTGGATCACTCTCTGTAGAGTTCACTTCTACAAATTCCTTCTGAGTTGTTGAACCACTGATTGTTACCAATGATGTCTCTTTTGGTCTCTTGCCAAGCCCAGATAGATACAACATCTGCTCTGCAGCTGTGTTATCAAGTCCCCTGGAATGATTAGTGCATTATGTTTTTTTTTTTAATTTATTTTTTGATACAAGTTCTTTCCATCTTGCTAATAAAGATTGATCAAGGGAAACGAGCAACTTTCTTGGCTGGGACATAAGGAGTGAAAATGCAAATACAGAAATTAAGTTCCAAAAGATTTTCCATAGGGAAAAGTACAAGATGAAGTGAAATGGTTGGAAAATCATCTCAAGAAGTATGGAAGGTTTATTTTTTTGGCGGAGGGAAGTATGGGAAATTACTTCATGAGCATTGAATGAGTTTCAATTAATGCATGAAAGTTGAATCAGTGCAGAAAGGACAAGGGATATTTTGCTAGAAGGTGGGGATTTTTAGAGTCTTATTTTTGCAATGAGCTGATCACCTTCTTCCTATTAGTTATATATGGACTGTATTTCTGGTCACTGGGCTCAATGCCTTATTGAGACAAGTACACTTGTGCCACAGTCACATTTTAATTACAAGGATCATAGAAAGAGGATGGCTCTACACATATAAAAGTGTACATGTGTGCTTTTCTGAGGAATTGTCTTCTCAAATGAAAGATGTCTAGGAGAAACTTGTGCTAGCAGAACTAAGCTAGCACAAGTAGAATTAATGTTTTATTTTATAAAGGCTGATTTTCTGAAAATGTGTGAAACTATTAGTAGCTCATTAAAATCACCAGGAAAGATAAAAAGACAGTAAGGAATTTAGAAAAAAATAATGCATTGAATTTTTTTCTCTGAATGTATCTACCCAATCAACCTATCAACTCTTAATCTTTGTGAATGTTGTTGTTTTTTTTTATATCACTGATTAGGAAAACAAAAATCTATGTGTTTTTAATAATCTTTCACTGACTTATATGAAATATATATCCTTGAGGCAGGAGAATCTTTGTGCTTGCTAAACACATACTTATTCATCTTTCTCAATGTAAATGTCTCTGTGGAGTTATTTAACTGTTGTCTCTCAGCTGTAATTCACTATTCTCTACTTTATATATAACTTAGGTTGAGATCCTGAAAATTACATTTTTTTGAATCATTATTGGTTCATCTGTTCAATGATAAAGAGTGTCTTAGAAAATCAGTCCTAACATCAAGGCCAGCCTGATAGGCTACAAATCCAATTTCAGCGCAACTATATTATATCATGGCCAAGGTCACAGAAATTCCCTAATTCTGCCTTGGTTTAAGCTTTCCTACAGTGTATTCAAAAGATATATATATATATATATCTTTATATATATATATATATATATATATATATATATATATATATATATATATATATATATATATATATAAAACAATGATGAATGGGAAATAAACATACCGATTTATTATTATTGGTTGAATTTATGCCTGAAACTTAAGTTCAGATTTCTCTATAAATTCAGCTGGAATACATGGCCTAGTTGAAGGCTGAAGGGGCTTTGTTTTCTTGCTAAAGTCAACCCCCAATCCAAAGATCTTATCTCTTTCCTGTAAGTTACATATGACTAAAGAGGGGAGCTAAAATTAACCAAGGGTGTGTGTGTGTGTGTGTGCGTGAATGTGTGTGAAAAGAGGAAGGACGGCAAGATGTTTAGTTCTAACCCATGAGCACAGGCCCAAAGCCAAATTAATTCTTTGGTCAAGTGAAAAAATAAAAAGAGCCAGAATAAAATGTCAGAAGGAGAATCATTCTAATATACATAACCTTCTAACAAACAGTGATCCTACCCAATTGTGAGTGTTCTGCTATCTGACTGAAAATGATGGTAGCCACAAGTCTTGGAAAAGAACAAAGCAAAGTTGGGAGTTTTTCTTGTTCCCCCTCCTTCAACACCATATTACATCAGGATAGGGATTAACTATACCATATGATATAAAGGCCATTTACCTAATACTTATCAGTATATCTTTTCTACAGAAGTCACATGGTTTAGCCTACTGTTGAAGATGAATATTTATGCATTTTGAAATCCATTAATTAAGAAAGTCATAGTCTTCACAAAGGGTCATGTGAGAGCATTGAAGGAGCATTAAAAAAGGAAGTGAGTGATGTGGAATCAGTATTAATTTTACTCAGTAATAGGAAAGACATTTAAATTTTATGAGTGTCAGTTTTCTCATCTATAAAAAGTAGGTTATAATATACACTTCCAAGGGATGCTCTAAAGTTCAAATATGGTGACATTTTAAAAGAGAAGCTCATAAATGCAAATTTGAACAATTAACACATTAAACTGATTCACATTAAGGGTTATCAGTTTATTTCCTTTTCATGAGATGACTTGATAGGCTAGAAGTCTGGGCTGAGCAATGGTCCTAAGGAAAAAGAGAAGTTGGTGGCCAAAGAAATTAAGTTTGTTTTGGTCTCTGTGACCTTCAGGCCCCGCCCTCAGGAAGTCACAAGCTTCAGAGAAATGGAAGAAATGCAGTAGGCTTACATTCTTAGCAGACAAGCTCAGCATTACACAATAAAAGAGGGCCTGTGAATAAAACATCCAGTTCCTTTCCTCTTCCTTCAACCCTTGAACGTATATAAGTCACTGATGAGGAAACTGGTGGAAGAAAAGACTAAGAAATGAAATGATTCAGTCAGAAGACCTTTATTAACAAGTTCATCTTGAAAAAATATATATAAAGCAAGGAAGAAGCTCTCTCCATGGAGCTCCTTGTTTGCTTTCCTTTCTGTAGGAAGGAGAGATAAGTAAAATGGCTAATTCAAATTCTGGCCTGAAATGCAAATGACAACCCCCAAAATTCGTGAAACAGAAACTGTTTGCTCTTTACACAGATTTTTCTATTTGATTACTATTTAATAAAATGGGTTTAAGCTTAACTTGCTTTTCTTGACCACTCTGCATGATTTTAGGTGTTCTCTTTAACCTATACCTTTGTGAATATCTTTAAGGAATGCTGACCAAATTAGATTTGTACCAGTTTATAAAAAAATTAGAAAAAAACCCAGCTCCCAGTAATAGAAACATAGAGGTGGAAAACCTTTTGCGTACTTTTCTTATT
This sequence comes from Mesoplodon densirostris, assembly GCF_025265405.1. Lineage (NCBI taxonomy): Eukaryota > Metazoa > Chordata > Mammalia > Artiodactyla > Ziphiidae > Mesoplodon > Mesoplodon densirostris. Next base: position 117,859,290 of record NC_082662.1, read on the forward strand.
TGAATATTAATTAGATATAACTTATGCACCAAAAATTATAACTTTACAAATGTTATCTCATTTAAAAACTGTGATCTGACTGTACTGAAGGACTGAGACTCAAGGAACATCCAGAAAAGGGAGAGATATAGAGACAGGAGAGTTAGGGTTGTACAATATTTTGTAGGATTGGTTTCCATTCTGGCTGAGATTGGGTAATGGTATTTGTCAGAGCCTAGAATTCTGAACATGTAGTTGTATTCCTACATTCTAATGTTAGCCATCCATCATTTATCCATCAATTGAAAAAACTTCAATAGGCAATAATTTATGTGATCATGGCAAGAAGCTATTATTTTTTTATTTTTATATTTGGAAATAAATGAGAAATGATCTCTGTTCTTGAACACTGTTCTCAATTGCTTGATCATTTTTGCTCAGAGAATTTTTTCCCACATACTTTGTGTTTTATTACTTGAAAAGAGCAGAATCTAGATTAATGTCATGGCAGAGAAATTGTTCTTCCCACAACTCTTTGAAGAGCTGATTTGAACTCTTTATTTCTCAAGCTGTAGATCACAGGATTGAACAATGGAGTTAGGATAGTGTAGGATACTGATATGAGAGCATCCTGGCTTGAGGAGTAGTTGGACTTCGGCCTTAAGTAGATAAAGGAGGCACAGCCATAATGGACAATGACAATAATGAGGTGAGAAGCACAGGTGGAAAAAGCTTTGTACCTGCCTAATGTGGAAGGAAACTGGAGTATAGCAGAGATGATGTAAATATAAGATACCAAAATCAATAACAGGGGGATAACCAGGACCAATGCAGAGAGCATGATAATGACAAACTGACTAAAGTGGGTATGGTGGGATGCCACCTTGAGAACAGGAGAAATGTCACAGAAGAAGTGGTGTAGTTGGTTGGAGGAGTGAAAGGGCAGGTGAAATACCAAGGATGTGATGATCTCTGCAATAGTGAAACCACAAAGACAGGCAGCAGCCACAAGTCCCACACACATCCCATGTCCCATGAACACTGTGTACCGCAGGGGGTTACAGATAGCCACATAACGATCATAACCCATGGCTGCCAGCAGGAAGGAGTGAGAGCAACCTAGGAAGAGGAAGGAAAACATCTGGATAGAACAGCCCAAGAAGGAGATGGTCTTCTTCTGTGCTAGCAGGTCAACCAGCATCTTGGGTACAATGACGAAGGTGTAGCAAGTCTCGGAGCAGGAGAGTCCAGCAAGGAAGAAGTACATAGGGGTGTGGAGGGCTCTGTCCAGCACAATGGTGGAAATGATGATGGCATTGGTGCCCAGGGTGAACATGTAGACGAGCAGGAAGACAACGAAGAGCAGCCGCTGCAGCCCAGCCAGAGATGAGAAGCTGAGGAAGAAATACTCTCTCACCAAGGTCTCATTGACCCACTCCATGGAAGACAGATCATCAGGAGACAATCTGGGAGGGAAGACAGTGCCAAGAAAACCCCCTGGAAACTAGAAGAATCATTAGAATGATTGTTATATTGATCATCATATCATGTGTTCTCAGGTTTTGAGTTCTAACTCATTCCTCTTCTTTCCAGTTTTTGTAAGACATGAAGAAGTATCTAAAATTATTCAAAGTGTGCATCCAAATTTGAGTCTCCCCAGTATTTTTAATAACATAGGAAAAATTTCTTGACATTTCCCAGATTTAACTATCCCTTCATCTCCATTCCCAGGATGAGGCTGCTATTAAACTTCTCAGCCTCTCACTCTAAGTTTACTCTGCAAAGCTAGTCCATTCAATTTTATTACCTTCATATTCTCCCACTTTCCTGCAGCTGCAAAATAAATCATCTGAATGCACTACATTTATATATTACTTTATTTATAACTTTATACATAATCTTCAATAGCTTTTCATTATCCATCTGCTTATACCTAAAAGTCTACTCTTAGTTTAATCTCTCCATAATCTAGACTTACATTCCATCCAACTCTTTCTGCCTTATTCCTGACATGGATCATCAACTCCACCTTCTTAAATGCTCATTAAGCTGACTCTTGCTTCCGTGTATGTATTCTGTTCCCAAATCTGGAAAAAGTTCTCCAAGATGGAATACTTCTACACATCCTCCAATGACTATCTTAGATTCTTTCTTCCTGCAGACAGAACCACAATCTTTCTTCAAGCCTCTTGTCCATTTTCATCACCTTTCATTAATGCCTACAAAAATCACCTTATGGTTATCTTTCCCATCACCATTCTCACACCTCTTCAGTCCAATTTTCCCCTGATGTCAGACTGATCTTCTGAAATATAAATTGTATCCTATTGCTCGCCTCTTCAAAAATTTTACTCATGGCTATAGCACAAAGTGAAAAGTCTTTATGGTTTTTAAGGTCTCCTTTTGGGAGCTAAACAATGTTTCAGTGTTTATTCATAGACACTATGGGATTCATCACTATTGTGCAATATGTTGTATTCTTCCTTGCCTCTATTCTTTGCTCATGTTAGTTTGTTAACCATTTTTTTCTTTACAAATATTTTACCATTATTCTGAAGCCTCAACCAAGTCTATTTTTTTGGAAGCTTCCTTGGAACCTCCTCATAAAGGAGTTGTTTCTTCCTCAGAATTCACATAAGACATTGATTGCCAATTTGATTTGTTGTCTATTTAATTTTGAAATAGTGTGCTTTTTTTTCTTTTCCATTAAATTTTATACTCGAGGGTAAGAAGAGAATCGTAAGCATTTTTATCTAAATTCTCCTCAGCATCTAGAACCATTTTAATTGCCTAATAGTTTCTCAATAAAAATTGTCATATAAATAAAAAAAGCTAACTTGGTATGTTGTTACATACCACATTCACATGACCAGGTTCTTCCCAGAACTCACAGAGTAAGAGAATCCTCAGTGTTCTCTGATCCTGGCTGTGAAGATTTTACAAGATCATAAATTTCTAAATATTTCTGTGCTACATGGAACTAAGTTTTACCCTTTCGAAGCAAAAGGAAAATCTCAGTTTATAATAGAAAATTAACACTGAAAAGAGCATCTGGTCACTGGAATTCTGTGTACCTAGATTTATTCTCAATTCCTAGTACGTTTGCAACTGTCTAGAACGTATCAGAATACAAATAAATGGGAGGGAAATTGTAAAGTGACCTTGAGTTTATCCCATTTAAAAAAGTATACTTTTCAGGGCTTCCCTGGTGGCGCAGTGGTTGAGAGTCCGCCTGCTGATGCAGGGGACACGGGTTCGTGTCCCGGCCCGGGAAGATCCCACATGCCGTGGAGCGGCTGGGCCCGTGAACCATGGCCTCGGAGCCTGTGCATTCGGAGCCTGTGCTCCACAACGGGAGAGGCCACAATAGTGAGAGGCCCGTGTACCACAAAATAAAAAAAATAAAAAAATAAAAAAAATATACCTTTCAAAATTATATCTTAACTGATATTAATAACAAAAAAATAATGTCATCATACTCTACCTTAGACGAGAACCACTAAATCAAGAATATCAGGCACTATTCAACAATTATTAATCAGAATGATTACAACCATGTGTCAGGCACTAGGTATGTGTTAAAAATACCCATATAAATGATTTGGTCCAAAGCCTCAAGTTGCTCACATTTCAAAGGTGAGACGTATTCAAAAGAAGAGATTGTTATAAAACGATGTGGTTGAATGATAGATATGCGTTTGCAATTGTGAGAAAACTGAGGAGACACTTTCTTTTATATAGCCTTGGAAAATTTATTTTGTATTTACTTCTGAGTTTATTGATGTCTGTTATAGCAATGTTGAATTAAAGCATTCTTGGAAAAATATCGTGAGTCTGGGAACTATTTAATTTCTATGACTTTTATACAGATGTGTAAGAGCTCAGGTAACCACAGTTACATCTCCTGCCTGGAAAGTGCTGCCCTGTCCCTTATATTTTCTGCTTCTATAGTTATACCTCCTCATCCCCCCAACCCAAACCTCGTGAAAGGGACAAATCTTCTCTTTCTCCATCTTATCCCCCTGGTTCTTTGTTCAGTACTTAACATAGGATTTTTATTGCCTAAAAGGTATATTTATTAATAAATAATTACTGTTATCTTTCTAATTCCAGGATCCTCAATTCTCAGGACTACTAATAAATTTCTACATATATAATCTTGAATTTTACCCTCACAAACACATGTAAAATTGAGTAATATAGGAATAAAATGTAGGAATTTTGAACTTAGATATAAGCTTTAAACCTGACTCTGGCATTTTCTTTTGGTAAGGTCTTACATTCTCTAAGCCCCATTTTCTCATTTGTATGGTGAAAAAAGTAATTCCTACCTTCCAGGTTACAGTGAAAATTAATTGAAATCATGTATACAGAAGAGACTAATTCAGTACATAGTGAGTGCTCAATAAATATTTCCCTCTAATCACTTTATTGTGGTTATACAGGGATTAAAATCAGAAATATTTTCATCAATGATATAATGAGCATTTAACTCATGGCAAATTGTTGAAGCTGCCTTTCTGTACTTTCTCGAGGGTGGGGAGTGGATTTAAGAGAGATTAACATTTTTCTGAATTCTCCAAGCTTGATTAAAAGTAACTTGGTTTTACATGGAGTCCTGTTCTGCACTGGAAGGGAAGCAAGTGTTACTGATCTTGAAGTTCCATGCAAGTTCTTTGGTATCTGGTTGTTATGTAGTCAGAGTCACCCAAACAGTTATCCATACCTAGTAGAAAGCAAAAGAGGTATCCTAAATTTTCTATTTTGGGGGGTGGGCTATAGGCTAAACTTAGAATATAAAACTGTAGTTAAACTTAGTCACATACAAATAACAATGTAGAGGTTTCTCATTATGGACACTCTATAATTGTCAATGATGCCTATTGTATATATGTTTTAATTTACATATTTAGAAATCAACCTCAACTCTTTGTTGAGCTCTTAAAATTTGGAGTAGATTGTTTCATAATTCTCATATTTTATGATTTTATCATTTTGATTATGTTTTAAGCACTGCAGTTATAAATGTGAATAAAATAAATTTTTCCTTTCTCAGAGGAGAGAGAATCAAATAGTTAGACATATTACAAGACAGACTATCATAAACACCATAAAGGAACAAGCAAAAAATGTCTGAAAATGTTGAGGAAAAAACAAACAATTTCATGGAAATCTTTGAATATTATCTATAAACATTTTGATATGTAGACTGAGCCTCAGTGGCACTATTTATGTAAACATTGGGATAGAGCTGATTAACATTTTCCTTAATGTTAATTGACCCTTCAGAATTGAACAAGTACCTGCTGTTTTGCTGTCATAGAGATACACTTCTTTTACAAAGGAAATACTTAAATTTATATAGGGTTGTGAAAAGAGAGACACACCTTTCCTCCCTTTGTCTTCCTTTTCTTTCTTTACCGAAACCTTCACATTGGGGTCACAAACTCAAAAACAAACAACTCAATTAACTTCTTTAGGGATCATCATCCCAAGCATCAGTCCATCAGTATTGCTTTTAATATTTCCAGGAAGAAAAATAGGACACAATTTTGGTATTAATTTATTAACCAAAATTTAGATTCATAGTATAGAAATATAATGTGAAGTATCATTTATCACACGTTTTTCATAGTACAGACAGGGTGAAAATACTGTTATATATAGTCTCTCATTTGGTCATCATGATCTCATGAAGTAGGTATTACTTTTAAAATCTTCACTATGAAAAAGAGTAATTTGAGAATCAAAGTGTTTATGGGCTCCACTCAAGTTCACACAGCTGGGAAACTAGCACTAGACTATAGATCTTCTGATTGGCATAGGAGTAAAATGTTTGTGTGTGTGTATGTGTGTTGGTGAGAAAGGGAAAACAGTATTCTGTCACCCTCCTTTCATATGAAGGTAATTAAAGAAAAGGATTCCTGTTACAATTTTATTACAGGCTCAAGTCCCAGCGCCACTGTGTATTAGCTCCAGGACTTTAACGTGTCTGAATCACTTTCCTCTTCTTTATAATGGGATTCATTCTGATATCTGCCAACCTAATTTTCAAGGTTTGTTCAAAATGAATGAGAAAATATCATTGCAATGGTTAAGTGTTACACAAATGTTAGTTTTGTAATTATAATTTAGAGTTGAAAAGTGGCAGACAGCTTTGAGAATATTACTCTCATACTGCTTGGTGTACTCCATTGATTTCAGGAAGGGTTTAATAGGATAAAGATGATTTCCCTTCCCCAAACTGGGGAAGGTATATTGCATTTTTTGTCCTTGTCTCTTATTTGAGGATCTCCAGAAAGCTGGGGTTATAAGTGTTATAGCTGTAGGATACCTTAAAGATTTAGCCTAGTAGTCTCATTTGACAGAAGAAGAAATTAAGCCTCAGAGAGTACTGTGAAGATTCCAAGACCAGAAAGCAACTGGGTGGATGTGCTAGCAATAGAACAGAGGACTTTTGTTTTTCAAATGAATGGGATTCCCACAGTATTGTGCTGCCTCCTGAAGATGTTTATTATGTAGATATTGACTTGGCTCTTTTCCTGAGTCTGCTCTCTATGACCTTGTGCTAGTGTTTCTGACTGTCTCTGATTTTATGTTCCCCAAAGGCAGGGTTTCTGTGTCTTTATATCTGCCAAGTAAAATTATTTTCATCAGAGTACTCCCCAATTTCTCAAACTTGGATTAAGTATTGTAAGTTTTTTTCTAGATCTCACCTAATATAGCCATTTCTGAAACAAAAAAGAGAAAATATTGTGATTTAAGATTTTGTAGGTATGTATATATATATACATACATACAATGGAATAGTATTTGGCCCTAAAAAAGAAGAAAATCCTGCCATGTGCGACAGCATGGATGGGCCTGGAGGACATTATGCTAAGTGAAATAAGCCAGTCACAGAAGGAAAAATTCCATTTGTATGTGGTATCTAAAATAGTCAGATTCATAGAAAAAGAAAGTAGAATGGTGGTTGCCAGTGCTTGGGGGAAGGGAGAAAGAGGAAGTGGCTGTTCATTGGATATAAAGTTTCAGTTACATGAGATGAACACATTCTAGAGATCTGCCGTACAACATTGTGCCTATAGCTAACGTTATGCTACTGTGTACTTAAACATTTACTAAGAGGGTAGATCTCATGTTAGGTGTTCTTACTATAAGGAAACAAAAGATTCTGTGAGGAAAATATTGAGTGCACTGTTGAATTAAATCAGAACGAAGACAGTGTCTGTGTAAATTTAGGAAGAGCAATGAGTCAGTTAATTCAGGATATGTATAAAATTTATATGCATAGTTTTATAAAAATTCACTTTAAAGTTTCATTAATCCTGGTTAACATTATTTGGAGTCCACATTCTTAGTTGTGGCTATCTCTTTGTTTCACTGGCATTGTACCAGCTTGGGCCCATCACCCTTCTCTGTCTCTTACCTGAGCTGTGAAAGGACAGGTCCTGCTGGGGGATAGATGTTTACTCTTATTCCCTCTCCACTGTCCAGTTTCTCATTGCTGTAGGTGCTCAGTCCAACATGGTTGCCTGTTATTCATAGATAGGCCCCAATTTGCCACTCCTTCTCCCTAGGCACAGAGGCTACAGGAGACGGAATGCAAGTTGAAGGGAAAAGATCAAAATGGGGCAGAAGCTACTGATCTCTACTCAGGGGTAGAGATATGATGATGGTCTGGGGACTTAGACCCCGACCAAAATAAAATGTAACCAGTTTCTTCCCAACTTTTTGTGCCAATTGACCGAAGACCACAAGTCATATCTAATAGTGATCATAGAGCAGTTGGCACTTTCATTGAATTTATTGGTAACGGGTGGTTCTGTGGGTTTCCTGATGCCAGAGTCATTGCCATGGAGACATTGCACTGGGTTTAATTAAACAGCTGAGTTGACTGTGGAAAATAGAGGCAAGTTATCAAATGCCAAAATGCTACAAATTGAGCCCGGGCATTAGGGCTTGGGGAGTAGAAGCCTCTAAGCCATGCTCAGATGCAGCAATTTTTGAAAATTTGATGAATTTTAAGTTGGTTTCTCAATTTTATGTTACCAAAGGGATGAAAAGATAATTACACACAGAATTCATGATGATAGGGGAAACTGAGTTCATTTTTTTAACCACTGAGTTCATTTTTTTTCTACCTCTCTATTCCATTATCCAGAAACTAATGCAGTGTATTGTTATACATAGGAGTCACTAAATAAATATGTGCTGAATGTTGGGTGAATGAACAGTCAGAGACAGCGATACCCTGATAATATAAATGACCTTTTGTTTTAAACAAAAATACCATTATTACTTTTCTAATCTCCAAAGTTTCTAGTTTCCACTTGCCTTGTGGCTAAGCCAGAAATTAATGATTTAAACATCACACATATCAATGAATGTTAAAGACATCTACCAATGGCTTGGTGCCTAATAAGAACTCATAAGTATCTGACAGATGAAGAAATAATGATATTAAGAACAAAAGTGAGAACAAAGCGAGACAAAAAATAATTTAGAATAAGAAATAATGCCCATAAAGAAGTAAGAATTAAGAAGAGTGGACTTTAATATATTTGAATCTGAATGCTGAACATTTTTTTGTTATTGATGTCCATCATTCAGTCCAAGCTCACAGTAGTTTTTTTAAAAAAACTACATTAAGGTATGATTGACATGGAAAAAGCTGTACATATTTAGTGTATATAACTTGATGAGTTTAATGTAAGTATACACCCATGAAACAATCACCGCCATCAAAGCCACAGACATATGCATCACCTTCCAAAGTTTTCTCTCACCAACTTTATTATTACTATTATTAATAATTGTGATAAGAAAACTTAACATAAGATCTATCTTCTTAGCAAATTTTAAGTATACAATACAGTACTATTACATGTAAGTACTATGCTATATAGTAGATCTCCAGAACTTATCTTATATAGCTGAAATTTTGTACACTTTAACCAACATTTCTACATTTCCCCCCTCTTCCCCAGCCCCTGGCAACCACCCTTGTACTATCTACTTCTATGTGTTTGACTATTTTAGATTCCAGACACAAGGAGATCATGCAGTATTTATCTTTCTGTATCTAGCTTATTTCACTTAGGATTACATCCTTGAGGTTCAACCACATTGTGGCAAATGGAAGACCTCACTTCTTTTTTAAGACTGAATAGCACTGTGTTCTATGTATTTTATCCACATTTTTAAAATCCATTTTCTTTGATGTGTACCATTAAGTTGTTCATATATTGGTCATCGTGAATGGTGCTGTAATGAACATGGGAATGCAGGTATTTCTTTGTGATTCTGATTTCAGTTCTTTATAAATGCCAATAAGTGGGATATCTGGATCACATGGTATTTTTTTTTTTTTTTTTTTTTTTTTTTTTTTTTTTTTTTTTTTTTTTGTGGTATGCGGGCCTCTCACTGTTGTGGCCTCCCCCGTTGCGGAGCGCAGGCTCCGGACGCGCAGGCTCCGGACGCGCAGGCTCAGCGGCCATGGCTCACGGGCCCAGCCACTCCGCGGCATATGGGATCCTCCCAGACCGGGGCACGAACCCGTATCCCCTGCATCGGCAGGCGGACTCTCAACCACTTGCGCCACCAGGGAGGCCCCACATGGTATTTTTATTTTTAGTTTTTTGAGGAACTTCCATACTATTTTCCCTAATGGCTGTACTAATTTATATTACCACCAACAGTGTACCAGAGTTCCCCTTTCTCCACATCCTTACCAACACTTGTTATCTTGTCTTTTTGATGATACTCATTCTAACAGATATAAGGTGAATCTCACTATGGTTTTAATTTTCACATCCCTGATGACTAGCCATGTGAGTAGGTTTCATATACCTGTTGGTTATGTGTATGTCTTCGAAATAGGGAAACCATAACCTCTTCTAGAAATGACTGTGGAAAAAACTGCATAGCAACTTGCCAAAGAAAAAAATTAGACCCTTATGCTACACCATACACAAAGATCATTTCAAAATAGATTAAGATTTAAACATGATACCTGAAACCATAAAACTCTTAGAAGAAAACATTGGGGAAAATCTTCTTGACATTTGTCTTGGCAACAAGTATTTAGAAATGCCACCATAAGCACAAGTAACAAAAACAAAAATCAACAAGCAGGATTACATCAAACTAAAAAGCTTCTGCACAGCAAAGAAACAGTCAACAAAATGAAAAGGCAATCTGTGAAATAGGAAACAGATTGGCAAACAATGTATCTGATAAGGGGTTAATATCCAAAGTGTATAAGAAACTCATACAACTCAATAGCAAAAAATAATAACTTGATTTAAAAATTGGTAAAGAAACTGAGTAGAGTTTTTTTTCAAAAAAGAAATACAAATGGCTACTCCCACTACTTATAGTACTCCAAATTTATTTTGTTTTTAAAACATTTTTTCTCATTCTCATCCAACTGATTCATCCTGAAATTTCAGGGGGAGCAGATGATCTGTACTAAGTCAGTCAAGACATTGAGTTCTCTCTGTAGTGTTTGGCTATAATGTTTGGTTCAGCATGGGCATGTGATCCAAGTCTGTTCAATCAGAAACAAGATTCAGTCTCCCAACTTTTGTTTTCACATCAAAAGAAGTGAATTATTTCTTCCTCTGGACTAGATTTTGTGAGCTGATGTTGTCAGAGACTGCCGAGTTTAGGCTAAAAATGAAGCCAAGACTGAATAAGAAGAGCTATGAGATGTATCCAGATAACCGAGGATGACTGTTTAACTTCTATCAAATATGGGGCTAGAACAATTATACCAATGGACTTTTCACCTTTCTTAAACCAAGAGATTTATTTTTTGCTAATGCCAGTTTAAGTTAGATTATCTTTTATTTGCAACCCAAAGAATTTTAAATTATAAGATTCTATTTCATTCCATGTTGGATTTGAGATGACTTAAAATATGTACTATTAAGGCAAGCATAAATGTATTATGTAAAAATATAAGAAATTAGAGCCAAAGTAAAGTGAAGATACATTCATATGAAATTGGGAGGGGTCATTATACAGAAATGTATATAGTGAGCAAATATGTGTATTAAATTTACTCTCAAAATTAAACATCGAAGTTCATACCAGCTAATTCAAGAGACAACATAATCAAGTCATATTGTTCTCAAATATAAAACATCTGAAGGATGTGATCTCCAACAGTACTTCCAGTAGAAGTACTGATCATATTAGTTAAACCATAAATCATCATTGGATATCCAAACAGAATAAAAGAAGATCTATCAAACAATGTGACCATATCACATATCAGCCTTATAGCCTAAGTGGAAAGTGTAGGCTTATTTATCTACTTTCAGCCCACCCAGATCTCCAGTTTACATGAATTATTCCTCTGGATTAAGATGGACCAGACTTTCCCCAGGTGCAATTCCCACTCTACAACCTCTTCAAGTCCTCAGGAGTTAGGGATGACAAAACAAAACATCCCAGTCCAATTGCTCATGACTCTTCTCCCTTCCACACCACCAACATGAGTGTGACTCTGAGGCTCTGTCATGTTTACTTCAATTTCTGTTATCTTGCTCCAATGTGCACTTCAAAATCATCTGATATCTCACATCACCCATCTTTTCTTTCCCTCCTCTTCCCAATAGTTTCTTCTTTTAAAGTTATTCTCAGTATTCTTCCACATTTTCACTTTGTCTTCTCTCTGGCAGTCTGAATTTGAGGAGTTTATCTTACTACTTTGCTCTACAGGCATCTCCCAAGATAAGCGAATAGGACGAGAGTCAAACATGTTTTCCTTTACTCAGTTGTTCTGCTTCAAAATCCACTGCACTAGATTCCTCCTCCTGTGCAGTTAGGAGGATAAGCCACAGCTTGAAAGGGGAATAGTTGTGAAGGAAGGGAGAGGAGGAAACAGGTAGTTCATTCTAAGTGTCAAATCTCTTAAGTTCTGTGTTGTCTCTGGGCCAAGATGGCCCACAGCCAACCAGTGTGTTATTAGGTGGAGGGCAGGTCACAAAAGATAACAGGAAGGAATGTCTAAAACAGCATACAAATGGATATTGGTATAAGTTAATTTCTTATTAGGAAAAATAGGAAGTAACTCACATTGAAACAGATTACAGAAGGAAATCAAAATTATTATAGAAATTTATTTATTCACTCATATTTATTGTACCTAATTTTACTATAAGTGGAACATTAAAAATTAAAATTAAATATACAATTGGTGAATAACACCCTATGAGTTACATTATTCTGAACATTCAGGGGATGTAAGGATGAATGAGGTATAGTGCTTGTCCTCATGGTGTTGTAATGTATTTATGGAGTAGGAAACAATTAGGAAACAATAATACTCTGTATATTAAAATACATAATTTATATCCACTTACCTTACATTGTCCATTAATCTTTTCTCTTGTCTTTTCAATTTAGCCTTTTCAAGTTGATTCTTTCCTAAATTTTAAGCACATTTTATTAAAGGGTAGCATACATCACAGAAATACACATCAAACTGTATATGTGAATTCACAGAGTGGTGTACCCATGTATCCACAACCAGATTTAGAAGTAGATTATTGCCCACCCCCTTGCCTGAGGAGCCATTATTCTAACTCCTACCAGCATATATTGACTTCCCCATTTAAAAAAAAATATGCATACAATTATATAGTGTGTATTGTTTTTATTTTGGCTTTTTTCATGCAAACTATGTTTGTGAGATTTAGGTATGATATTAATAGCAGTGGTAAATTTTTACTGCTGTATAACATTAAATTACATGAATGCACTTCAATTTATTTATTAGTTGTACTAGTGATAAATATTTAGATTATCCAGGTTAAGCCTATAGTGAAAAGTGCTGTTCAGAACGTAGTTATACCTACCTTTTAGTAACATATGTCTCAATCTGGTCTACACTAGCAGTGGAACTGCTGGGTAGTAGATTACTGCTGAAGATTGAACTTTTAGCCACAGCTCTCTATCTCTTTCTATGTCTTCTGCTCTGTGATATTGTAATCACTCTAATTAGATACAGAACATAATTCCCGACCCAAGAATTTTGATTTGGTATTGATATTTATGTTAGCCAATGAAATGTGGGCAGAAGGGATAATTCACTAGTTTCAAGTCTTGGCCAAAAGAAGCATTGCTGGTTTTCTGCTATCACCATAAGATAGCTCCCCTTGTCCTTTTAAACCTGGGATGTAGAATAGAAATGCTGGTGCAAATCTGATCCCAACCTATCAAAAGGGGCCAAACGCAAGAGACATGTAGCTTGAAGCAGAGTATTATGCTGAGCTCAGCTTAGATCAGCCAATCCTAAGGCAACCTGCCCACACAGCAAGAAATATTGTTTTGAGTGAAGTCAAGGAAGTGGTGCCATGTTACAAAGCCAGTAAGAGAGGCAGAGCTGTGACTCAAACACAGGGATGCCTGTGTCTAGGTTCAGTGTTTTTAATCTCTATCTTTAAAGATAAAATTATATAACTAGAAGGACCTTCAAGATGGTGGAGGAGTAAGACGTGGAGATCACCTTCCTCACCACAAAAACATCAAAAATACATCTACCTGTGGAACAACTCCTGCAGAACACCTACTGAACTCTGGCAGAAGACCTCAGACTTGCCAAGAGGCAAGAAAGTCTCCACATACATGGGTAGGACAAAAATAAGAAGATAAAACAGAGACAAAAGAATAGGAATGGGACCTGAACCTCTGGGAGGGAGCTGTGAAGGAGGAAAAGTTTCCACACACTAGGAGGCCCCTTCACTGGTGGAGACAAGGGGGTGGGCAGGGCAGAAGCTTTGGAACCATGGAGGAGAACACAGCAACAGGTGTGTAGAGGGCAAAGTGGAGAGATTCCCACACAGGGGATCGGTGCCTACCAGCACTCACCAGCCTGAGAGGCTTGTCTGCTCACCCGCAGTTTGGGTGGGTGTTGGGAGCTGAGGTTTGGGCTTTGGAGGTCAGATGCCAGGGAGAGGATTGGGGTTGCTTGCATGAACAAAGTCTGAAGGTGGCTAGTGTGCCACAGCTAGCGGGGAGGAAGTCCGGGAAAAAGTCTGGAATAACCTAAGATGCAAGAGACTATTGTTTTGGGGTGCATGAGGAGAGGGGATTCAGAGCACTGCCTAAACGATATCCAGAGACAGATACAAGCTGCGGCTATCAGTGTGGACACCAGAGACTGGCATGAAACACTAAGGCTGCTGCTGCAGCCACCAAGAATCCTGTGTGCAAGCACAGGTCACTATCCACATCTCCTCTCCCTGGAGCCTGTGCAGCCCACCACTGTTAGGGTCCTGTGATCCAGGGACAACTTCCCTGGGAGAAGACACAGCGTGCCTCAGGCTGTTGCAGTGTCAGGCCGGCCTCTGCCGTTGCAGGCTCGCCCTGCCTTCCATACCCCTCCCTTGCCCCAGCCTGAGTGAGCCAGGGCCCCCTAATAAGCTGATACTTTAAACCCATCCTGTCTGGGTGGGGAACAGATGCCCTCAGGTGACCTACATGCAGAGGCAGGGACAAATCCAAAGCTGAACCCCAGGAGCTGTGAGAACAAAGAAGAGAAAGGGAAATTTCTTCCAGCACCCTCAGGAGCAGTGGATTAAATCTCCACAATCAACTTGATGCACCCTGCATCTGTGGAATACCTGAATAGACAACGAATTATACCAAAAGTGATGTGGTGGACTTTGGGAGCAACTGTAGCCTTGGGGTTTGCTTTCTGTATCTAATTTGTTTCTGGTTTTATGTTTATCTTAGTTTAGTATTTAGAGCTTATTATCATTGGTAGATTTGTTTATTGATTTGGTTGCTCTCTTCCTTTAATTTATATATATATATATAATTTCTTTTTTTTCTTTTTTCCCTTTTGCTGAGTGTGTATGTGTATGCTACTCTGTGTGATTTTGTCTGTATAGCTTTGCTTTTACTATTTGTCCTAGGCTTCTCTCTGCCCATTTATTTCTTTTTTTTTTAGTATAATTTTTAGCACTTGTTATCATTGGTGGAATTCATTATTGGTTAGGTTGCTAGCTTATTTCTGTCTTTCTTTTTATAAGATTTATAAAATTTATAAGCGGCTCATGCAGCTTAATAACAACAACAAAAAAACCCAACCCAATCGAAAAATGGGCAGAAGACTTAAATAGGCATTTCTCCAAAGAAGATATACAGACTGCCAACAAACACATGAAAGAATGCTCAACATCATTAACCATTAGAGAAATGCAAATCAAAACTACAATGAGATATCATCTCACACCAGTCAGAATGGCCATCATCAAGAAATCTAGAAACAATAAATGCTGGAGAGGGTGTGGAGAAAAGGGAACACTCTTGCACTGCTGGTGGGAATGTGAATTGGTACAATCACTATGGAGAACAGTATGGAGGTTCCTTAAGAAACTAAAAATAGAACTACCATATGACCCAGCAATCCCACTACTGGGCATATACCCTGAGAAAACCATAATTCAAAAAGAGATATGTACCAAAATGTTCATTGCAGCCCTATTTACAATAGCCAGGAGTTGGAAACAACCTAAGTGTCCATCATCGAATGAATGGATAAAGAAGATGTGGCACATATATACAATGGAATATTATTCAGCCATAAAAAAACCCAAAATTGAGCTATTTGTAATGAGATGGCTAGACCTAGAGTCTGTCATACAGAGTGAAGTAAGTCAGAAAGAGAAAGACAAATACCGTATGCTAACACATATATATGGAATTTAAGAAGAAAAAAAAGTCATGGAGAACCTAGGGGTAAGATGGGAATAAAGACACAGACCTACTAGAGAATGAACTTGAGGATATGGGGAGGGGGGAAGGGTAAGCTGTGACAAAGCGAAAGAGAGGCATGGACATATATACACTACCAAACATAAGGTAGATGGTTAGTGGGAACAGCCGCATAGCACAGGGAGATCAGCTCGGTACTTTGTGACCACCTGGAGGGATGGGATAGGGAGGGTGGGAGGGAGACGCAAGAGGGAGGGGATATGGGAACATATATATATGTATAACTGATTCACTTTGTTATAAAGCAGAAAATTTTAAAAAATAGTTAAAAAAAAAAGAACGTCTCAAATACTGAATGGGATGTACTTATACTAGAACATTTTTCATTGTTTATCTGAAATTACAGTTTAACTGTGTATCCTGTATTTTTATTTGCTGAATCTCAAAACTCTCCCAGGGGGCATTTCAGCAGTGGACAGTACAGATGGAGAGAGGATTGCCAGCAGACAGGCAGCATTGGCAGAAACAGGAGCATGTGCCGAGCAGTGATCATTTGTGTCACCGGAGCAGAAAGGGTGTAGGTGAGGGACAAGGCTATTGAAGCAGGACCAGCCCCGGGGAGGGCCAGTGAAGCCAGACTCTGGAGTCACAAGGCCCCGTTCTCCCAGGCGGATGCTGCACCAGCCTCATGGTCCTGCAAGCCCATCCCTCCCCTCTAGTTAGTGTTCCACATTCAGCCTGAGTAACAGTCACAGAACTTCAGTCAGACCATCTCACTCCCTGCTCAGGCCACACCTAGAAAAAGACATCTGAGCTCCTTACCTGGACCTAGAAGACACTGTAGAATACGACCTTGCCTATTTGAATAAAATCTACTCCAAAATGTTGTTGTGAAGATTAAGGGGGATGGCAGTGTTCTCAACCTCGGCTGCCTGGTGAAACCACATGGGGAGCTTTAAAAAAGGCAGATGCCTGGCCCCAGCCCAAGGATTGTGGTTTAATTGGTCTGGGGGAGTCCTGGACATCAGGAGTTTAAAAAGAGTCCCAGTGATTCCGATGCACAACCAGACTGAGTGTCACTGATGTACAGTGTACTCTCTAGCCTGACATAAGCATTTGGTGAGGACCTGTTGCCTTCTGCCTCATGTCCAGCTTCATTTCTATCCATCTTCAGCTTCCCCCTCCCTCCCTGGCCTTCCACTCCCCAAGCCTAGGGCTTCCCACCTGCCATCCCTCTGCCCAGAATGTTCTACCTCCTTTCTCTTAACTTGGCCAACATCTATATTCATCTCTCTCTTCCCAAGTTTCTCTGTTCTCTTCTCCCAGAACACACTGCACTTTTTCTTTACAACACTTAGCATACTCTGCACTTATGTTTTTAATTGTGTGGGTACCTGCTTAGTTTCTCATTCCCAGCAGACTGTAACTTACATGGCAGAGCCCCTTTCTTTCTTGTTGCTCACTGTCCCCACCCCCCTGGAGCTGGACACATGACGCTGGCACTTGGTAAATGTCAAAAAAATGAATGGATGAAAGAATGACTGATCACGGGGGGATGTAGTTAGGTTTGCCTTTCCAGAGAGATCTTTCCAGCTGCTCTGTGCTGAATGCAGGTGGGGGAAGATAGGAAGAGACTGAGGCCAGAGTACCAGTGATTCCACAGCTGTGATAATACAGGCGAGAACTGATAGGGCCTTAACCAGGACAGAGGTGATGGAGTGGGAGGTGGGACAGATGAGAGGCTCTGTATAGGAGGGTGAGGATTTAGGGGAAGGGGTGCCATATGACTGAGGGTCTACCCTGAGGGACAGGCAGGATGACCAGATGGAATGTGAGCCAAAGGAAGAGGCTGTTGTCAGGAAACAGGAGTTCCGTTTTGGCCAAGTTGGGTTGGATGTGCCAGTGGGACATCAGATGGACATCTTGGAATCTGAGGCCAGGGACAGAGAAACCTAGGCTGGGGATGAAGATTTGAGAGTCACATCAATAGAGGCAAGAGTAAAAACCAAATAAAATTTGAAAGTTAAAATTGATTAATTTTTAATATTTAATAATTTTATTAATTTTTAATTTTAATAATTTAATTTTATTTATTTTCATTTTTTTCCTACCTTTTCTTCTGAGCCATGTGGCTGATGGGGTCTTGGGGTTCTGTCCGGGTGTCAAGCCTCAGCCTCCTGGTTGGAAGAGCTGAGCTCAGGACATTGGAACACCACAGACCTCCCAGGTCCATGTCATATCAGATTGCAAAAGCTCTCCAAGAGATCTCCATCTCAATGCAAAAACCCAGTTCCACTCAATGACCAGCAAGCTACAGTGCTGGACATCCCATACTAAACAACTAGCAAGACAGAAACACATCCCCACTGATTAGCAAAGAGGTTGCCTAAAATTATACTAAGTTCACAGACACCCCAAAGCACACCACTGGACACCATGCTGCCCACCAGAGAGACAAGATGCAGTTTCATCCACCAGAACACAGGCACCAGCTCCCTCAATGAGGAAGACTACACAACCCACTGAAATAACCTTATCACTGGGGGCAGACGCCAAAAACAATGGGAACTATGAACCTGCAACCTGCAAAAAGTAGACCCCAAACGTAGTAAGTTCCCAAAATGGGAAGACAGAGAAATACACAGCAGATGAACGAGCAAGGTAAAACCCCACCAGAACAAACAAATGAAAAGGAAATAGGCAACCTACATGAAAAATAATTCAGAAAAATAATAGTGAAATTGATCCAAATTCTTGGATATAGAATGGAGAAAATAGAAGAAATGTTTAACAAGTACCAGGAAAAATTAAAGAGTAAACAAACAATGATGAAGAACAGAATAAATGAAATTAAAAATTCTCTAGAAGGAAACAATAGCAGAATAACTGAAGCAGAAGAATGGATAAGTGACTTCGAAGGTTAAATAGTGAAAATAACTATCGCAGAGTAGAATAAAGAAAAAAAATGAAAAGAATTGAACACAGTCTCAGAGACCTTTGGAAGAACATTAAACTCACCAACATTCGAAATATAGGGGTCCCAGAAGAGGAAGAGAAAAAGAAAGGGACAGAAAATATTTGAGGAGATTATAGTTGAAAACTTCCTTAATATGGAAAAGGAAACAGTCAATCAAGTCCAGGAGGTGCAGACAGTCCCATACAGGGTAAATCCAAGGAGAAAAACAGCAAGACACATATTAATCAAACTATCAAAAATTAAATACAAAGAAAAATTATTAAAATCAACAAGGGAAAAGCAGCAAATAACATACAAGGGAATCCCTATAAGGTTAAAAGCTGCTCTTTCAGCAGAAACTCTGCAAGCCAGAAGGGAGTGTCAGGACATATTTAAAGTGATGAAAGAGAAAAACCTACAAACAAGGTTACTCTTCCCAGCAAGGATCTCATTCAGATTTGATGGAGAAATTAAAACCATTACAGACAAGCAAAAGATTAGAAAATTCAGCACCACCAAACCAGCTTTACAACAAATGCTAAAGGAAATTTTCTAGGCAGGAAACACAAGAGAAGGAGAAGACTTACAATAACAAACACAAAACAATTAAGAAAATGGTAATAGGAACATACGTATTGAAATTTACCTTAAATGTAAATGGATTAAATGCTCCAACCAAAAGACATAGACTGGCTGAATGGACACAGACACAAGACCCATATATATGCTGTTTACAAGAGACCAACTTCAGACGTTGGGACACATACAGACTGAAATTGAGGAGATGGAAAAGGATATTGCATGCAAATGGAAATCAAAAGAAAGCTGGAGTAGCAATTCTCATATCAGAAAAAACAGATTTTAAAATAAAGATTACTACAAGAGACAAAGAAGGACACTACATAATGATCAAGGGATCAATCCAAGAAGAAGATATAACAATTGTAAATACTTGTGCACCAAACATAGGAGCACCTCAATATATAAGGCAAATGCTAACAGCCATAAAATGGGAAATCGACAGTAACACAAAAATAGTAGGGGACTTTAACACCCCACTTTCACCAATGGGCAGATGATCCAAAGTGAAAATGAAAAAGGAAACACAGCTTTAAATGACACATTAAACAAGATGGACTTAATTGATATTTATAGGACATTTCATGCAAAAACAACAGAATACACTTCGCAAGAGCTCATGGAACATTCTCCAAGATACATCATATACTGGGTCACAAATCAAGCCTTGGTAAATTTAAGATAACTGAAATCATATCAAGTATCTCTTCTGAGCACAACGCTAAGAGACTAAACATCCATTACAGGAAAAAATCTGTTAAGAACACAAAAACATGGAGGCTAAACAATACACTACTAAGTAACCAAGAGATCACTGAAGAAATCACAGAGGAAATCAAAAAATACCTAGAAACAAATGACAATGAAAACATGACAACACAAACTCTATGGGATGCAGCAAAAGCAGTTCTAAGAGGGAAGTTTATAGCAAGAAAATCCTTCCTCAAGAAACAAGAAACATCTCAAATAAACAACCTAACATGGCACCTAAAGCAATTAGAGAAAGAAGAACAAAAAACCCCCAAAGTTAGCAGAAGGAAAGAAATACTAAAGATCAGATTAGAAATAAATGAAAAAGAAATAAAGGAAACAATAGTAAAGATAAATAAAACTAAAAGCTGGTTCTTTGAGAAGATAAAATTGATAAACCATTAGCCAGACTCATCAAGAAAAGAAGGGAGAATATGGAAATCAATAGAATTAGAAATGAAAAAGGAGAAGTAACAACTGACACTGCAGAAATACAAAGGATCATGAGAGATTACTACAAGCAACTATATGCCAATAAAATGGACAGCCTGGAAGAAATGGAAAAATTCTTAGAAAAGCACAACCTTACGAGACTGAAGCAGGAAGAAATAGAAAATATAAACAGACCAATCACAAACACTGAAACTGAGACTGTGATAAAAAATCTTCCAAAAAACAGAAGTCCAGGACCAGATGGCTTCAAAGGCAAATTCTATCAAACATTTAGAGAAGAGTTAACACCTATCACTCTCAAACTCTTCCAAAATATAGAAGAGGGAGGAACCCTCCAAAACTGATTCTACATGGCCACTATCACCCTGATACCAAAACCAGACAAAGATATTACCAAACAAGACAACTACCAGCCAATACCACTGATGAACATAGATACAAAAGTCCTCAACAAAGTACTAGCAAACAGAATCCAACAGCACATTCAAAGGATCATACACCATACTCAAATGGGGTTTATCTCAGGAATGCAAGGATTCTTCAATATACACAAATCAATCAATGTAATAAAACATATTAACAAATTGAAGGAGAAATACCATATAATCATCTCAATAGATGTAGAAAAAACATTTGACAAAATTCAGTATCCATTT
Organism: Mesoplodon densirostris; assembly: GCF_025265405.1. Taxonomy (NCBI): domain Eukaryota; kingdom Metazoa; phylum Chordata; class Mammalia; order Artiodactyla; family Ziphiidae; genus Mesoplodon; species Mesoplodon densirostris. The sequence goes on from NC_082662.1 coordinate 117,880,395, forward strand.
ATGATAAAAAACCCTCCAGAAAGCAGGCATAGAGGGAACATCTCAACATAATAAAGGCCATATATGACAAACACACAGCCAACATTGTTCTCAATCATGAAAAACTGAAACCATTTCCTCTAACATCAGGAACAGACAAGGGTGTCCACTCTCACCATTATTATTCAACATAATTTTGGAGGTTTTAGCCCCAGCAATCAGAGAAGAAAAAGAAATAAAAGGAATCCAAATGAGAAAAGAAGAAGTAATGCTGTCACTGTTTGCAGAAGATGACATGATACTATACATACAGAATCCTAAATATGCTACCAGAAAACTACTAGACCTAATTAATGAATTTGGTAAAGTATCAGGGTACAAAATTATTGCACAGAAATCTCTAGCATTCCTATACACTAATGATGAAAAATCTGAAAGAGAAATGAATGAAACTCTCCCTTTTACCATTGCAACAAAAAGAATAAAATACCTAGGAGTAAACCTACCTATGGAGACAAAAAACCTGTTTGCAGAAAACTATAAGACACTGATGAAAGAAATTAAAGATGATACAAACAGATGGAGAGATATACCATGTTCTTGGATTGGAAGAATAAACATTGTGAAAATGACTATACTACCCAAAGTAATCTATAGATTCAACGCAATCCCTATCAAACTACCAACGGCATTTTTCACAGAACTAGAACAAAAAAAATCACAATTTGTATGGAAACACAAAAGACCCCGAATCACCAAAGCAATCTTTAGAAAGAAATACAGAGATGGAGGAATCAGGGTCCCTGAGTTCAGACTATACTACAAAGCTACAGTAATCAAGATAGTATTGTACTGGCACCAAAGCAGAAATATAGATCTGTAGAACAGAATAGAAAGCCCAGAGATAAACCCATGCACATATGTTCACCTTAGCTTTGATAAAGGATGCAAGAATGTAAAATGGAGAAAAGATAACCTATGCAATAAATGATGCTGGGAAAACTGGACAGCTACATGTAAAAGAATGTAATTAGAACACTTCCTAACACCATACACAAAAATATACTCAAAATGGATTAAAGACCTAAATATAAGGCCAGACACTATAAAACTCTTAGAGGAAAACATAGGCAGAACACTCTATGACATACATCACAGCAAGATCCCTTTTGACCCACCTCCTAGAGAAATGGAAATAAAAACAAAAATAAACAAATGGGACCTAATGAAACTTAACCTCTTTTGCACTGCAAAGGAAACCATAAAGAAGGCGAAAAGACAACCCTCAGAGTTGGAGAATATCTTTGCAAATGAAGCAACTGACAAAAGAGTAATCTCCAAAATATACAGGCAGCTCATGCAGTTCAATATCAAAAAAACAAACAATCCCATCCAAAAATGGGCAGAAGACCTAGATAGACATTTCTCCAAAGAAGATATACAGGTTGCCAACAAACACATGAAAGGATGTTCAACATCACTAATCATTAGAGAAATGAAAATCAAAGCTACAATGAGGTGTCATCTCACATCAGTAAGAATGGTCGTCATCAAAAAATCTAGAAACAATAAATGCTGGAGAGGGTGTGGAGAAAAGGGAACACTCTTGCGCTGCTGGTGACAATGTAAATTGGTACAACCACTATGGAGAACAGTATGGAGGTTCCTTAAAAAGCTAAAAATAGAGCTACCATATGACCCAGCAATCCCACTACTGAGCATATATCCTGAGAATACCACAATTCAAAAAGAGCCATGTACCACAATTTTCATTGCAGCTCTATTTATAATAACCAGGACATGGAATCAACCTAAGTTTCCATCGACAGATGAATGGATAAAGAAGGTGTGACACATGTATACAATGGAATATTACTCAACCATATAAAGAAATGAAATTGAGTTATTTGTAATGAGGTGGATGGACCTAGAGAGTGTCATACAGAGTGAATTAATCAGAAAGAGAAAAACAAATACCATATGCTAACACATATATATGGGAAAAAATGGTTCTGAAGAACCTAGGGGCAGGACAGAAATAAAAAGATGCAGACATAGAGAATGCACTTGAGGACACAGGGAATGGGAAGTGTAAGCTGGGACGAAGTGAGAGAGTGGCATGGACATATATACACTACCAAATGTAAAATAGATAGCTAGTGGGAAGCAGCTGCATAGAGCAGGAAGATCAGCTTGGTGTTTTGTGTCCACCTAGATGGATGGGATAGGGAGAGTGGGAGGGACACACACCAGGGAGGAGATATGCGGATATATGTACATTTAGAGCTGATTCACTTTGTTATGCAGCAGCAACTAAGACAACCTTGTAAATCAATTATACTCCAATAAGGATGTTAAAAAAGAATATATATATATATATATATATATATATATATATATATATTATTGTGGTTAAACAAAACAAAACAAAACACTTTATATAAAATTTACATTTCACCACTTAAGTGTACAGTTCAGTAGTGTTGAGTATATTCATTATGTTATAAACAGATCTTCAGAACTTTTTCATCTTGCAAATCTGAAACTCCATACACAACAATTTCCCTTTTCCTAAGTGAAATAAGCCAGTCACAAAAAGACAAGCAAGACTCTTACCTACTGTGCTTTGAAGTGTTTTGTTACACAGCAAATATCAAATGAGAATATGCATATATTCCATATGCTAGACTCTGCCAAACAGGTTTTCAAAGTGGTTGGACCAGTTTATACTCCGGCCAGTATTGTATGCGACTTCCAGTTGCTCCACAGTTGCAACATTGGGTGAGAGTCAAATATGCTCTCCTTTCCTCAGTTATTCTCCCTCCACATCCTCTAGATTTTTCCTCTTGGTCAATTAGGAAGATAAACCTCAGCCTGAAATAATATTGCAACTCATTTTCATTTGAGACACCCTGGTATGTGTGGGTAATCACACTTGCATTTTCATGATACTAATGAAATTGAACACTTTTTCACAAGTTTATCATCCAATTGGATTTCCTCCTTTTTGAGAGTCATGTTCAATATTTTGCACACTAAAAATGGGGGAATATCTCTTTTCCTTATTGATTAACAGAAAATTACAAACATTCTATAAATTCTTATTTAATTAGTCATGTGCATTTCACATATTCTGGCTCTGAAAATTGCATTTCACTCTCTTAAGGTGTCATTTGATAAACAAGTATTCTTAATTTTAATGAAGTGTAATTTATCAATCTTATGCTTTCTTTTTTTTTTTTTTTTTTTTTTTTTTTTTTTTTTTTTGCTATACGCGGGCCTCTCACTGCTATGGCCTCTCCCGCTGCGGAGCACAGGCTCCGGACACACAGGCTCCGCGGCCACGGCTCGCGGGCCCAGCCGCTCCACGGCATGTGGGATCCTCCGGGATCGGGGCACGAACCCGTGTCCCCTGCATCGGCAGGCGGACTCTCAACCACTGCGCCACCAGGGAAGCCCAATCTTATGCTTTCTGAGTAACGCTTTGGTATGCTGTTTAAATAATTTTTGCCTCCACAAGATCATAATTTTTTAAACTATTCGAAAATGTTTATTGCTTACCCTTAAACATTTAGTTCTAATATCCACATAGAATTGATTTTTGTGTATGATATGAGATAGAGGTAAAGATTAATTGTTTTTTCTCTTGTGGATATCCATTTGTCCTTGTACTATTTTTCATAAAGATCATTTTTTATACTGGATGTGGGAGGAGGATGCACTTGAACTTCAGTGTCATTCTTGTCATGATCAGATGAATATATATGTATTGGTTTATTTCTGAATTATCTTTTTTGTTTCATTGCTCAAGGTATGTATACTTGCACCAATACTGTACTCTCTTTTTCATATGAATTTCTTATATATTTTATATTGGGAACTATAATTCATCTAGGTTTGTGCTTCTTTAAGATTACTTGGCCTTTCTTGTTCTTTTGTATTTCCATACTTCATATTCCTAGACATAGCAATTTTCTTTTCTGCTGAAACTCAGAAATATAATTTATTTTTATATTATTGACTTTATCAGGTGATTTAACAAAGGCATTTCATTTATTAATTCTTACTTATCTTTATATTTTTATGAAATTTCTATGTCCCTAATAATATTTTCTTTTTTATTAAAGCATAGTTTATATACAATATTATATTAGTTTCAGGTATACAACACAGTGATTCAACATTTATATACTTTATGAATTGATCACCACATTAGGTCTAGTAACAAACTGTCACCATACAAAATTATTATAATACTATTGACTATATTCCCTCTGCTGTGCATTACATCCTCATGACTTATTTATTTTATAATTGGAAGTTTGTACCTCTAAATCCCATTCACCTATTTTGCCCAGCCCCTCACTTTGTCCCTTCTAGTAACTACCAGTTTGTTCTCTCTATATATGACTGTTTCTATTTGGTTATGTTTGTTCATTTTTTTTTTATTTTATATTCTACATATAAGTGAAATCAGACCATATTTGTCTTTCTCTAGCTGACTTATTTCACTTACCGTAACACCCTGTAGGTCCACCCATGTTGTTGCAAATAGCAAGATTTCATTCTTTTTTATGGCTGAGTAATATTCAGTTGTATATATATGCATATATATTAAGTCTTCTTTACCCATTCGTCTATCAATAGACATTTGGGTTGCTTCCATATCCCAGATATTATAAACAAAGCTTCAATGAGCATAGGGGTGCATATATCCATTCAAAGTAGTGTTTTTATTTTCTTCAGTTAAATACTCAGGAGTGGAATTGATGGATCATATAGTAGTTTTATTTTTAATTTTTTGAGAAATCTCCGTACTGTTTTCCATAGGGGTTGTGTCAATTTACATTCTCACCAGTAGTGTATTAGGGCTTCTTTTCTTCTTCACACCCTCACCAACACTTGTTATTTTCTTTTCTGTCTTTATTTTATTTTATTTTTTTAATAATAGCAATGCTGACAGGCATGAAGTGGTATGTTATTTTGGTCTTAATTTGCATTTCCCTGTTGATTAGTGATGTTGAACATCTTGTCATGTACCTGTTATCCATCTGTTTGCCTTCTTTGGAAAAATGTCTATTCAGATCCTCTGTTCACCTTTTAATGCATTGCTTTGTTTTTTGATGTTGAGTTGCATGAGTTCTTTTTTTATTTTAGATACTAACCCCTTGTTGGATATATCATTTCCACATATCTTCTCCCATTTCATAGATGCTCTTTCCATTTTGTTGATAACTTGTTTTTCTTGTTGTTTTTTTTTTTTTGCTGTGCAAAACTTTTTAGTTTGATGTAGTTCCATTTGTTTATAATCACTTTTGTTGCCCTTTGCTTGATGAGACATGTCCAAAAAATATTAATAGACCAATGCCAAAGAGAGTAATGCCTATAATTTCTTCTAGAAGTTTCATGGTTTCAGGTCATACATCTAAGACTTTGTTCCATTTTGAGTTTATTTTTGTGTACAGTGTGAGAAAGTAGTCATTTGATTATTTTGCATGTAGCAGTCCAGTGTTTCTAACACTATTTATTGAAGAGGCTGTCTTTTCCCCACTACATATTCTTACCTCATTTGTCGTAGATTAATTGCCCATATAAATATGTGTTCATTTCTGGGGCCTCTATTATGTTTCATTGATCTATGAGTCTGTTTCTGTTCCAATGTCATAATGTTTTGACTACAGCAGCTTTGTAGTATAGTTTGAAATCAGGAAGTGTGATACATTCTGTTTTGTTCTCCTTCCTCAAGATTGTTTTGGCTATTCAGGGTCTTTTGTGTTTCCTTAAAATTTTTACAATTATTTGTTCTAGTTCTGTGAAAAATGCCATTGGTTCTGTGAAAAATGCCATTGATAGGGATTGCATTAATCCATAGATTGTGTGGGGAAGTATGGCCATTTTAACAATATTAAGTCTTCCAATTCAAGAGTATGTATAACTTTCTATCTATTTGTGTGATCTTCAATTTCTTTCAACATTGTCTTATAGATTGCTGAGTACAAGTCTTTTACCCCCTTAGTTAGATTTATTCCTGGGTATTTTATTCTTTTTGATATAATTGTAAATATGATGTCTCTGGCTGCAGGGCCTGGGAACCAGAGCTGGTGCCCCTTACAGGTGGGTGAGGCTGATCCTGGGGCTAGTGATGGCCCACTGGTGGGAGGATCTGTGTTCCAGGGTCTCTGTTTGAGGGTCCTGGGCATCCTTAAGTTGATGTCAGACTCACTGGTAGGTGAGATTGGGTCCTGGGCCCTCTGGTGGTCAGGACAGGGTCCCTTAGGACCCAGCATGCTAGTGCATGGGCCTGTGTCCCTTCCTGGCTAACTGATTGACCTGTGACTTCACAGTACAGTCTTGTGGGTGACCAAGTCCTGGTGCTGATAAGCTAGAGAGGATTCTAAAATATCACTTGCCAGCATGAGTGTCCTCATGGTAGAGTGAGCTCCCACAAATGGCTTCTGCTAGTTACTATGTCCCCAGGTTGAGCACTAGCTGCCTCCTGCCTCTCCAGGAGACTCTCCAAGATCAGCAGGTGGGTTTGACTCAGGGTCATTTCAAATTACCGCCTCCTCAATGGGTCCTGGAGTGTGTGAGATTTTGTGTGTGCTCTTTAAGAGTGAAATCTCCGCTTTGTACAGCTCTCTGGCTCTCCCAAAAGTAAGCCCTTCTGGTTTTCAAAGCCAAACCTTCTTGGGTGTCATCTTCCAGGTGCAGAGATTCTCCATAAGAATTGCAATTATCCTCTGTTTGTGGATTGCCCACTCAGGGTTATGGGTTGTTACTATACCCCATCTCTGCCCCTCCTATTCCTCTTGTTGTGGGTCCTTCTTTATACCTTTAGTTGTAGAAGATCTTTTCTGCTAGCCTTCCAGTCTTTCTCATCAATAGTTGGTCTGTAAATAGTTGTGATTTTGGTGTGTCTGTGGGAGGAGTTGAGCTCAGTCTCCCTAATCCACTGTCTTGGCCACTCCAGTCAGAAGGACTTTCCAATAAAAAAAGATTAAGGTGACTTGAAGGCTTTACTTCTATTTTTTTATTAAAAAATCAATTTGTTTATAGAATTGAAGTTTTATCTAGGACACTTTACTGAATATAACCTCCCTGACATATTGACTCACTCATATAGTTTTGGGAAATAAATATCTACTGAGAACCATTCTCAGAGCCGTCTTCACTTCTTTATTCCTCAGTGTGCAGATTAGGGGGTTGAATAGTGGGGTGATCACTGTATAGGTCACTGCCACAAGCTGTTCCTTATAGGAGGAGAAAAGGGATGTGGGCCTCAAATACATAAAGGAAGTAAAGCCATAGTGGAAAATAACCACAGTGATTTGGGAGACACAGGCAGCAAAGGCCTTATGCTGTCCCTCCACTGAGGAGATCTTGAGGATGGTGGAAACAATGAAGACATAGAAGATGAAGATCAACACTAAGGGAACCAGCAATACCAGAATGTTGAGGAAGAAGATAACCATCTCCTTCTGGTTGGTGTCTGTGCAGCCCAGTTTTATGACAGGGGAAATATCACAGAAAAAGTGGTTGATTCAGTTGGAGGCAGTGAAGGGTACACTAAAAACCAGGACGTTGGCAACCACAGAGATCAGGAAACCACAGAAGCCTGAGGCTAAAACCAACTGCATGCAGGTGGCTCAGCTGACAATGAGTGTATAGTTGAAAGGGTTGCAGATGGCAACATAGCAATCATAGCTCATCACAGCAATTAGGAAACAGTTGGTTCAAGCCAAGCCCACAGAGAAATAGAGCTGGGAAACATACCCAGAGAAACAAATAGTCAGACTTGTGGAAAGCCCTTGTTCAGCATTTTGGTACAATGACAAATGTATAGCAGATTTCAAAGCAGGAGAGGCCAAAGAGAAAGAAGTACATAGAGATGTGCAAAGCCAAATTCAGATGAATGACAGTCATGATGGTTGAATTGGCCATCAGAATGGTCAGGTAGTCCAGGAGGAAAATAAAGAAGAGAAAGATTTGCAGGTATGCCAGGTTTGAGAATCCTATAATGTTGGACTCAGTGATCATATTCTGGTTCTGTCTCTCTAGTAGGCACTGGTGTTCTGACTCAGACATCCTAACATTCAGAACAGAAAGAATTTGACAAAAGTGGAATGCTGCCATGGAAACCACAAATATGTTTCTGTACAAAGCTAATAATACTGGTATGAAAAAATGAGTAATGAGTTAAGCACATTGATCATGGAATGAGGGGAAAACAGGAGGCATGATGAGTAGTGATGTAAGTAATATCCTAATTCAATGATATCTGAAGAAATTTATTTTTGTAAGTTGTTTTCATTCTTTGTATTCTTATTTGCACAGAAAAGTCATATAAAGTTCATTAAATCAGTAAGTGATTTCAAGCTCATCTCATCCAATCCTGCCATTTTATGGAAGAAACTGAAGCTTAAAAAATTTAAACCATTTGCTTAATTGACATGAGTTCACCTAAACTTAACAGAAGGAGTAAAATGATGAATTAGAGAAGAAATCAATCAAATATAAACTAGAAAAAGAACATAAAATATCAATAAAACTAAAAGCTGTTTTTTTGAAAAAATAAACAAAATTGACAAAGTCTTAGCTACACTAAGTAGAATGAAAGAGAAGACTGAAATAAAAAATGAGAGAGAAGATATTATGATGTATGCCTCAGAATTTAAAAAGGGACATAAATGAATATTATCAACAATTGTGCACCTATAAATTGGATAATTTAGAAGAAATGAACAAATTTCTAGAAATATTAATCTATCAAAACTGTATCAAGAAGAAATAGAAAGCTTAAACAGACAATTAACAGATAAAGAGATTTATCAGTAATCAAAAATCTCCCAACAAAGAAAAGTCCAGGACCAGATGGTTTCATGGGTGAATTCTACCAAACATGCAAAGAATTAATACCAATCCTTATTAAACTCTTCCAAAAAATCAAAGAAGAAAGAACACTTCCAAACTCAAATTATGAGGCTAACATCACCCTTATACCAAGGCCATATTAAGACAAAACAAACAAACTGCAGGCCAACATCCCTGATGAACATAGATGCAAAAATTCTCAACAAATTATTAGGAAATTATTGATAAATATAAGAGAACGTTAAATTTATTACATATTATTCTTTGGATGCAAGGATGGTTGAAGATATACAAACCAATCAATGTACTATACCACATTAATAAAATAAAATAAAATGCATGATAAAATCTATAGATGTAGACAAAGTGTTTGACAAAATTCAACATCCAGTAATGATTAAAACTCTCTCTAAATAACTTACCTTAACACAGTAAAGTTTATACATGAAAAGCCAACAGCTAAATCATAATCGGTAGGAGAAAATTGAAAGTATTTCTCTAAAACTGGATACAGTAGGGAGGGTTCCCACTCTCATCACTCCTAATCAGCATAGTACTAGAAGTCCTAGTCAGAACAATTAGACAAGAAAAAGAAATAAAAAGCATCCAAATCAGAATGAGAAAAGTTAAATTATTTCTATTTGCAGATGGTACAATCATATATGTAGAAAATGCTAACAATTCAATCAGAATTAGAAGTAGTAAACAAATTTAGTAAAGTAGCAGATACAAAGTCAACATAAAAATCAGCCATTTTTCATTACACAAACAATGAATTATCCAAAAAGAAAATTAAGAAAACAATCTCGGGCCTCCCTGGTGGCGCAAGTGGTTGAGAGTCCGCCTGCCGATGCAGGGGATACGGGTTCGTGCCCCGGTCTGGGAGGATCCCATATGCCGCGGAGCGGCTGGGCCCGTGAGCCATGGCCGCTGAGCCTGCGCGTCCGGAGCCTGCGCGTCCGGAGCCTGTGCTCCGCAACGGGGGAGGCCACAACAGTGAGGGGCCCGCATACCGCAAAAAAAAAAAAAAAAAAAAAAAAGAAAACAGTCTCATTCACAATGGCAACAGAAAGAATAAAATATTTAGGAATTAACTTAGCCAAAGAGGTGAAAAACTTGTACACTGAAAACTATAAAATATTGAGAAAGGAAATTAGTAAAGAAACAGATAAATGGAAAAAGAATCAGTGTTCATGGGCTGAAAGAATTAATATTGTTAAAATGTCTATACTACTCAAAGTGGTCTACAAACTAAATGCAATCCCTATCCAAATCCTATAAGCATTCTTTACAGAAATGGAACAAACGTCTTGAAATTAATATAGAACCACAAAGGACACTGAATAGCCAAAACAATCTTGAAGAAGAAGAGCAAAGCTTGAGGCTGCACATTTTTTTTATTTAACAAAGTTAATCAGTTATACATATACATATGTTCCCATATCCCCTCCCTTTTGCGTCTCCCTCCCGCCATCCCTATCCCACCCCTCCAGGCAGTCACAAAGCTTGTTTTTGATTTCAGCATATATTACGAAGCTACAATAATCAAAATGGTATGCCTCTGACAAAATCAAACACATAGACCAGCAGAACAGACTAGAGCCCAGAACTGAATCTATGCATTTATGGTCTATCTATAACTTACAGATCTATAATTTAAGTTTATATTTTTATATTAAGCAAAACATTTTCAGAAAAATAAAATCAAATATGTAGCAATCATAAAAAAAGTAGGATCAATTACCCTACCTAGTGTAAAAGCCCCTTTCTGTCTGTAGAGTATTTGTACAATAGAACAAAGTAGACTGAAGTAACCAAAGGCAAGTCTCAATTTCTGTTTTTGTGTTTCCTGATAGAAACAACACTCCTTTGGAAAGTAACACCTCTAAACTATGAAGCTCATCATTATGAAGTCATTAGAGGTAATAATGAAAACAATCATTTCTGTCTCCCCTTACATTGATTCCCAGACTTACATATTCTCGTTATTGGAGAATAGGCACAATACATTGTTTGTTAGTTCAGAGTATACACTGCCTTGAGTAGACATGTGGGGTTTCATCATGTGTTGTCACACAGGTGGTGCTCTATCTGAGCCTTCAGTAAGCCATTTAATTTTCTATATGACATCTCATAATGAGTGATGTGTACATAGAAGGAGCCAGGTTTCCCATTATTATTTTCTAAATACAGTTTCCTTACTGACTTATGAGGTAATTTCTATTAAAGACCAAGTTTCCAAATATACATAGATCAATTTCTGAGCTCTCCTTTCTGTCTCTTTTGTAATATTTAACTCTTCCTGTTCCAGTAGCAAGCTCTCTTTATCACTAAGGCATCTTACTACTGGGAAGAGTGAGCCTCTATGTCACTTTTCCTTTTTCAAAAATGTCTTAGTATTCCATATAAACTTTAGAAATTTGTATTGTCAGGTTGCCTTCACAATTCATGCTGGGGTTTGGAATGGAATTATATTGTTTTTGGATTAGCTTGAATGAAATTGACAACTTTATGTATATAGTTATTCTAGTAAAAAAATTAAGATAACAAGAAAGTTAATGATAATGTTCAAATAGGTTTAAGACACTTGTTAAAAATTTAGGTTTTGGCAGAACACCCCAATGGTTCTAATTAAGATTTCTATGGACAAAAACCTGAGAAGATAAATTTGCAATTAAGCCCTCTTTTGACTCATAAACACTAAATTTGAGAATCACTGGACAAATATACCAGTTTCCTGACTTAAAATTCAATGAAAAATTTCCACTTGGCCTCTGCATTACAGTCTTAATTGTGGTGATTTTTCCTTCAGAATCCATAGCATATGGGCTCAACTTCCAGTGAAGACATGGGCTAATTATGCTTATGGCTCCTACTCCTCAGGTACCTCAACTAAGGCTACCTTTGAGAAACTTGTGACATTATTTTCCAAAATAACCTTGACTTCTAATTAACCACAGGGCAATGTCTCCAGTGCAGTTGATCAAGCCTCAGGAGTCCAACGATCAGTATATACTTCTAATAACCACACCCCATGTTGGTCACCAGAATTTCTAAAGATAATGACTTTGGCTGGAGAAGTTGAGAGACCTGATGGATAGAGGAGGATGCAGAGGAGAGCTTCTGTCTCAAGGCAGATTCACTCTCTTTTGCTGATATTTCTTCAGGTTCTGCTCTTTGGCTTAGAATCTACTTGTCAAGGGATCCCAGACCCTGAATGTTGCCGTCTGAATTGAAAGGAGGAGAGCAATGTAGGTACTTGCTAAACAGTGGGAATGTTGCTCTAGTCTGGGGTTTTGTGGGGTCTAGACCTGAGTGTGGGCTAGTGCTTGTGAACATTGCCCCCCCACTGCAATTCTGGCAAGTGGCAAGGTTAAGAAGGAGAATCATAGGCTGCTTTTAACTCCAGGTACTAAAAGTGATTTGGCATGCTCCATATAGTTCTCTGAATTTTTCTTAATGATCAGATTGGGTCATTTTTGATGCCAGCTAGATTTTCTTTTCTTTTTTTCTTTTTTTGAACTGGTTGCCCCACGGACTAAGTGAAACACATACTTAACTAAATCCTCTCTTCTCTATCTGCTATGTACTCATGGATGCATATTTTTACTTATAATCTAATACTTAAGCTCCATTTTAATAAGGTAATTCAGGATTTTCATGTGTATCTAAGAAAACAAAAATTTCACTTCTTTTATATCTGAGGCTGAGTACATAATTTCTCTCAGTTAATTGACTGATTTTTTCCCCAAAGATAAGTATTTGAACACTTCCAAATTTTGCATCAGAAAAAATTTGTAGATTTGCCCCCTTTTTGAGGTACCCAGTAACCTCAATTATTGAGTCACTATTTAAGCTTAAATTATATAAAATTTTTTGGAGCATCAAAGAAGTTAGAAAAATAAGGTGCAGAAGTGTCATCTCCAAGGATCATAACATGAATTCCATTGCTTGGTTCTACAATATCATAAAGGGAATTTAAGGGTCATCTAACTAGAGAATTCTGGAGTCTCTGAGTTGAAAAGTATCTTAAGGATTAGTATTCAACTTTTACCCTAAGTCAAAACTTCTTCTGCAACATGTTACTCAAGGAACCTCTGTTTAAGTACTTTCCAACAGTTTATTACAGTTATTGCCATACCGCCTTTAATTTTAAAAATAAAAAGACTGAATATCCATTTTTTTAATAATTTTTTTTAACAAACTCTTTTTATTTTGTTTGTTTGTTTGTTTATTTATGGCTGTGTTGGCTCTTCGTTTCTGTGCAAGGGCTTTCTCTAGTTGTGGCAAGTGGGGGCCACTCCTCATCGCGGTACGCGGGCCTCTCGCTATCGCGGCCTTTCTTGTTGCGGAGCACAGGCTCCAGACGCGCAGGCTCAGTAATTGTGGCTCACGGGGCTAGTTGCTCCGCGGCATGTGGGATCTTCCCAGACCAGGGCTTGAACCAGTGTCCCCTGCATTGGCAGGCAGATTCTCAACCACTGCGCCACCAGGGAAGCCCTGAATATCCAATTTTTAAAAATTTTTTATTACTTTCTGCTTTATAACAAACTGAATCAGTCATACATATACATCTGTTCCCACATCCCTTCCCTCATGCATCTCCCTCCCTCCCACCCTCCCCATCCCACTCCTCCAGGTGGTCACAAAGCACCGAGCTGATCACCCTGTGCTCTGCAGCTGCTTCCCACGATCTATCTACCTTACATTTGGTAGTGTATATATGTCCATGCCTCTCTTTCGCTTTGTCACAGCTTACCCTTCCCCCTCCCCATATCCTCAAGTCCATTCTCAAGTAGGTCTGTGTCTTTATTCCCGTTTTACCCCTAGGTTCTTCATGACACTTTTTAAAAAATTCCATATATATGTGTTAGCATACAGTATTTCTCTTTCTCTTTCTGACTTACTTCACTCTGTATGACCGATTCTATGTCTATACACCTCATTACAAATAACTCACTTTCGTTTCTTTTTATGGCTGAGTAATATTCCATTGTATATATGTGCCACAACTTCTTTATCCATTCATCCAATGATGGACACTTAGGTTGTTTCCAACTCCGGGCTATTGTGAATAGAGCTGCAATGAACATTTTGGTACATGTCTCTTTTTGAATTATGGTTTTCTCAGGGTATATACCTAGTAGTGGGATTGCTGGGTCATATAGCAGTTCTATTTTTAGTTTTTTTAAGGAACCTCCATACTGTTCGCCATACTGGCTGTACCAATTCACATTCCCACCAGCAGTGCAAGAGTGTTCCCTTTTCTCCACACCCTCTCCAGCATTTATTGTTTCTAGGATTCTTGATGATGGCCATTCTGACTGGTGTGAGATGATATCTCATTGTAGTTTTGATTTGCATTTCTCTAATGATTAATGATGTTGAACATTCTTTCATGTGTTTGTTGGCAGTCTGTATATCTTCTTTGGAGAAATGCCTATTTAAGTCTTCTGCCTATTTTTGGATTAGGTTGTTTGTTTTTTTGCTATTGAGCTGCATGAGCTTCTTGTAAATTTTGGAGATTAATCCTTTGTCAGTTGCTTCATTTGCAAATATTTTCTCCCATTCTGAGGGTTGTCTTTTGGTCTTGTTTATGGTTTCCTTTGCTGTGCAAAAGCTTTGAAGTTTCATTAGGTCCCATTTGTTTATCTTTGTTTTTATTTCCATTTCTCTAGGAGGTGGGTCCAAAAGGATCTTGCTGTGATTTATGTCATAGAGTGTTCTGCCTATGTTTTCCTCTAAGAGTTTGATAGTTTCTGGCCTTACATGTAGGTCTTTAATCCATTTTGAGCTTATTTTTGTGTATGGTGTTAGGGAATGATCTAATCTCATACTTTTACATGTCCCTGTCCAGTTTTCCCAGCACCACTTATTGAAGAGGCTGTCCTTTCTCCACTGTACATTCCTGCCTCCTTTATCAAAGATAAGTTGGCCATATGTCCGTGGGTTTTTCTCTGGGCTTTCTATCCTGTTCCATTGATCTATCTTTCTGTTTTTATGCCAGTACCACACTGTCTTCATTACTGTAGCTTTGTAGTATAGTCTGAAGTCAGGGAGCCTGATTCCTCCAGCTCCGTTTTTCGTTCTCAAGATTGCTTTGGCTATTCTGGGTGTTTTGTTTTTCCAAACAAATTTTGAAATTTTTTGTTCTAGTTCTGTGAAAAATGCCAGTGGTAGTTTGATAGGGATTCCATTGAACCTGTAGATTGCTTTGGGTAGTAGAGTCATTTTCACAATATTGATTCTTCCAATCCAGGAGCATGGTATATCTCTCCATCTATTTGTATCATCTTTAATTTCTTTTCATCAGTGTCTTATAATTTTCTGCATACAGGTCTTTTGTCTCCTTAGGTAGGTTCATTCCTAGATATTTTATTCTTTTTGTTGCAATGGTAAATGGGAGTGTTTTCTTGATGTCATTTTCAGATTTCTCATCATTAGTGTACAGGAATGCCAGAGATTTCTGTGCATTAATTTTGTATCCTGCTACTTTACCAAATTCATTGATTAGCTCTAGTAGTTTTCTGGTAGCATCTTTAGGATTCTCTATGTATAGTATCATGTCATCTGCAAACAGTGACAGCTTTACTTCTTCCTTTCCCATTTGGATTCCTTTTATTTCCTTTTCTTCTCTGATTGCTGTGGGTAAAACTTCCAAAACTAGGTTGAAGAAGAGTGGTGAGAGTGGGCAGCCTTGTCTTGTTCCTGATCTTAGTGGAAATGGTTTCAGTTTTTCACCATTGAGGACAATGTTGGCCGTGTGTTTGTCATATATGGCCTTTATTATGTTGAGGAAAGTTCCCTCTATGCCTACTTTCTGCAGGGTTTTTATCATAAATGGGTGTTGAATTTTGTCAAAAACTTTCTCTGCATCTATTGAGATGATCATATGGCTTTTCTCCTTCAACTTGTCAATATGGTGTATCACATTGATTGATTTGCATATATTGAAGAATCCTTGCATTCCTGGAATAAACCCCACTTGATCATGGCGTATGATCCTTTTAATGTGCTGTTGGATTCTGTTTGCTAGTATTTTGTTGAGGATTTTTGCATCTATTTTCATCAGTGATATTGGCCTGTAGTTTTCTTTCTTTGTGACATCCTTGCCTGGTTTTGGTATCAAGTTGATGGTGGCCTCGTAGAATGAGTTTGGGAGTGTTCCTCCCTCTGATATTGTTTGGAAGAGTTTGAGAAGGATTTGTGTTAGCTCTTCTCTAAATGTTTGATAGAATTCGCCTGTGAAGCCATCTGGTCCTGGGCTTTTGTTTGATGGAAGATTTTTAATCACAGTTTCAATTTCAGAGCTTGTGATTGGTCTATTCATATTTTCTATTTCTTCCTGAGTCAGTCTTGGCAGGTTGTGCATTTCTAAGAATTTGTCCATTTCTTCCAGGTTGTCCATTTTATTGGCATAGAGTTGCTTATAGTAATCTCACATGATCTTTTGTATTTCTGCAGTGTCAGTTGTTACTTCTCCTTTTTCATTTCTAATTCTATTGATTTGAGTCTTCTCCCTTCTTTTCTTGATGAGTCTGGCTAATGGTGTGTCAATTTTGTTTATCTTCTCAAAGAACCAGCTTGTAGTTTGGTTGATCTTTGCTATCGTTTCCTTCATTTCTCTTTCATTTATTTCTGACTGATCTTTATGATTTCTTTCCTTCTGCTAACTTTGGGGTTTTTTTGTTCTTCTTTCTCTCATTGCTTTAGGTGCAGGGTCAGGTTGTTTACTCGAAATGTTTCCTGTTTCTTAAGGTGGGATTGTATTGCTCTAAACTTCCCCCTTAGAACTGCTTTTGCTGCATCCCATAGGTTTTGGGTCGTCGTGTCTCCATTGTCATTTGTTTCTAGGTATTTTTTAATTTCCTCTTTGATTTCTTACGTGATCACTTCGTTATTGACTAGTGTATTGTTTAGCCTCCATGTGTTTGTATTTTTTACAGCTCTTTTCCTGTAATTGATGTCTAGTCTCATAGCATTGTGGTTGGAAAAGATACTTGATACAATTTCAATTTTCTTAAATTTACCAAGACTTGATTTGTGACCCAAGATATGGTCTATCCTGGAGAATGTTCCATGAGCAGTTGAGAAAAATATGTATTCTGTTGTTTTTGGATGGAATGTCCTATAAATATCAACTAAGTCCATCTTGTTTAATGTATTATTTAAAGCTTGTGTTTCCTTATTTATTTTCATTTTGGATGATCTGTCCATTGGTGAAAGTGGGGTGTTAAAGTCCCCTACTATGATTGTGTTACTGTCGATTTCTCCTTTTATGGCTGTTAGTGTTTGCCTTATGCATTGTGGTGCTCCTATGTTTGGTGCATAAATATTTACAATTGTTATATCTTCTTCTTGGATCGATCCCTTTATCGTTATGTAGTGTCCTTCTTTGTCTCTTCTAATAGTCTTTATTTTAAAGTCTATTTTGTCTGATATAAGAATTGCAACTCCAGCTTTCTTTTGATTTCCATTTGTATGGAATATCTTTTTCCTTCCCCTTACTTTCAATCTGTATGTGTCTCTAGGTCTGAAGTGGGTCTCTTGTAGACAGCATATATATGGGTCTTGTTTTCGTATCCATTCAGCCAATCTGTGTCTTTTGGTGGGAGCATTTAGTCCATTAACATTTAAGATAATTATCGATATGTATGTTCCTATTCCCATTTCCTTAATTGTTTTGGGTTCGTTATTGTAGGTATTTTCCTTCTGTTGTGTTTCTTGCCTAGAGAAGTTCCTTTAGCATTTGTTGTAAAGCTGGTTTGGTGGTGCTGAACTCTCTCAGCTTTTGCTTGTCTGTAAATGTTTTCATTTCTCCATCACATCTGAATGAGATCCTTGCTGGGTAGAGTAGTCTTGGTTGCAGGTTTTTCTCCTTCATCACTTTAATTATGTCCTGCCACTCCCTTCTGGCTTGTAGAGTTTCTGCTGAGAGATCAGCTGTTAACCTGATGGGGATTACCTTGTGTGTTATTTGTTGTTTTTCCCTTGCTGCTTTTAGTATGATTTCTTTGTGTTTAATTTTTGACAGTTTGATTAATATGTGTCTTGGTGTATTTCTCCTTGGATTTATTCTGTATGGGACTCTCTGTGCCTCCTGGACTTGATTAACTATTTCCTTTTCCATATTAGGGAAGTTTTCAACTATAATCTCTTCAAATATTTTCTCAGTCCCTTTCTTTTTCTCTTCTTCTTCTGGAACCCCTATAATTCGAATGTTGGTGCATTTAATGTTGTCCCAGAGGTCTCTGAGACTGTCCTCTGTTCTTTTCATTCTTTTTTCTTTATTTTGCTCTGCATCAGTTATTTCCACTCTTTTATCTTCCACCTCACTTATCCGTTCTTCTGCCTCAGTTATTCTGCTATTGATCCCATCTAGAGTATTTTTCATTTCATTTATTGTGTTTTTAATCGATGCTTGATTCATGTTTAGTTCTTCTAGGTCCTTGTTAACTGTTTCTTGCATTTTGTCTATTCTATTTCCAAGATTATGGATCTTGGAAATAGAATCTTGTATCAGCTTTACTATCATTATTCTGAATTCTTTTTCAGGTAGACTGCCTATTACCTCTTCATTTGTTAGGTCTGGTAGGTTTTTATCTTGCTCCTTCACCTGCTGTGTGTTTTTCTGTCTTCTCATTTTGCTTATGTTACTGTGTTTGGGGTCTCCTTTTTGCAGGCTGCAGATTCATAGTTCCCGTTGTTTTTGGTGTCTGTCCCCAGTGGCTAAGGTTGTTTCAGTAGGTTGTGTAGGCTTCCTGGTGGGGGGGACTAATGCCTGTGTTCTGGTGGTTGAGGCTCGATCTTGTCTTTCTGGTGGACAGGTCCACGTCTGGTGGTGTGTTTTGGGGTGCCTGTGGCCTTATTGTGTTTTTAGGTAGGCTCTCTGCTAATTGGTGGGGTTGTGTTCCTGCCTTGCTAGTTGCTTGGCATAGGGTGACCAGCACTGTAGCTTGCTGGTCATTGACTGAAGCTGGGTGCTGGTGTTGAGATGGAGATCTCTGGGAGATTTTCGCTGCTTGATATTATGTGGAGCTGGGAGGTCTCTTGTGGACCCGTGTCCTGAAGTTGGCTCTCCCACTTCAGAGGCACAGCACTGACTCCTGGCTGCAGCACCAAGAGCCTTTCATCCACCCGGCTCAGAATAACAGGGAGAAAAAGCAGAAAGAAAGAATTAGTAGAAGAAAGAAAGAGAGAGGGAAAGAAAGGAAGAAGGGAAGAAAGGAAGGAAGGAAGGAAGAAAGAAAGAAAGGAGGGAGGGAGGAAGGATGGAAAGAGAGAAGGAAAGAAAGGAGGGTGGGAGGGAGGAATGAAAGCAAAAGGAAGAGTGAATGGAAGAAGGGAGGGAAGGAGGAAGGAAAGAAAGAAAGAAAGACAGGAGGGAGGGAGGGAGGAAGGAAAGAAAAAGAAAGTGGAAAGAAGAAGGATGGGAGGGAGGGAGGGAGGAAAGAAAAAGGAAGAAGGAAAGGAGGAGCGGACAGAGGGAGGGAGGGAGGGAAGGTAGAAAAAAAAGAAAGAGCCGGTAAAGTAAAATAGAATAAAATATGAAATATAGTAGCATTATTAAAATTAAAAAGTAATTATTGAAAAAAAACAGACCGATAGAACCCTGGGACATATGGTGGAAGCAAAGCTATACAGAGAGAATCTTACACAGAAGATTACACATACACATTCACAAAAAGAGAGCAGGGGGAAAAATCAAAAATCTTGCTCTCCAAGTCCACCTCCTCAGTTTGGGATAATTCGTTGTAAAAAGAGGAAAAGGGCGAGAAGTCTGAAATCTTGCTCTCTAAGTCGACCTCCTTAATTTGGGATAATTCGTTGTAAAAAGAGGAAAAGGGGGGAAAGTCTTAAATCTTGTCCTCAAAGTCCACTTCCTCAATTTGGGATGATTCGCTGTCCATTCATGCACTCCACAGACGCAGGGCACATCAAATGGACCGTGGAGCTTTAATCCGCTGCCTCCGAGGCTGCACAGAGAGATTTCCCTGTCTCTGCTCTCACAGCTCCCGGGTCTCAGCCTTGGACCTGGCCCCGCCTCTGTGCGTAGGTCGCCGGAGGGCGTCAGTTCTTCGCTCAGTCAGGACGGGTTTAAAGGAGCCGCTGATTCGGGGGCTCTGGCTCACTCAGGCAGAGGGGAGGGAGGGGCGCACAGTATGGGGCGGGCCTGCGGCGGCAGAGGCTGGCGTGACGTTTCAGCAGCCCGTGGCGCTCTGTGCGCTTTCCCGGGAAAGCCGTCCCCGGGTCCCGGGACCCCGGCAGTGGCGGGGTGCACAGGCCCCCCGGAAGGCGGGGCGGACAGTGACCCGCGCTTGCACACAGGCCCCGCGGCTGCGGCGGCGGCGGCGGCGGCGGTGCCGGCGGCGGCAGCAGCAGCCCCAGCGTCCCACGCCCGTCTCCGAGGTCCGCGCCTTACCCGCGGCTCGCGCCTGTCTCTGGCACTTCCCCAAGCAGCCCTCTTAATGCCCTCTCCTCGCGCACCAGGAAACAAAAGGGAAAAAAGTCTCTTGCCTCTTCGGCAGCTCCAGACCCTTTCCCCGGACTCCCTCCGGGCTAGCCGTGGTGCACTAACCCCTTCAGGCTCTCTTCCTGCCGCCAGCCCCAGTCCTCTCCCTGCGCTCCGACTGAAAGCCGATACCCGAGCCTCAGCTCCCAGCCCCGCCCGCCCTGGCGGCCGAGCAGACAAGCCTCTCGGGCTGGTGTGTGCCTGAGGGCACCGGTCCTCTGTGCCAGAATCTCTCCGCTTTGCCCTCCGCACCCCTGTTGCTGTGCTCTCCTCTGCTACTCCGAAGCTTCCCCCTCCGCCACCTGCAGTCTCCGCCCGTGAAGGGGCTTGTAGTGTGTGGAAACCTTCCCTCCTTCACGGCTCCCTCCCACTGGTGCAGGTCCCGTCCCTATCCTATTGTCTCTGTTTATTCTTTTTTTCTTTTGCCCTACCCAGGTATGTGGGGAGTTTCTTGCCTTTTGGGGGGTCTGAGGTCTTCTGTCAGCGTTCAGTAGGTGTACTGTAGGAGTTGTTCCACGTGTAGATGAATTTCTGATGTATCTGTGGGGAGGAAGGTGATCTCTGCGTCTTACTCTTCCGCCATCTTCCTCCGGGCCCCTGAATATCCAAATTAAGTACCTTGCTCGAAGTCACACAAAGCTAGAACTGAAATATAGATCTTCTCACTCCAAACTGAGGGATTTTTTACCTTAATTTTATAGACTGTGGGTATTTGCTGGAAGATCTTTTTATTCTTCTGCACTTATATCTTTCTATCCTTAGTACTGATATAACATGCTCTGGTGGTCTTTGATGTTTTCTTGAACAGATGAGGGCTGCCCTCTCAGATATACTGTGCCAGTGAGTCTCCATACACCACGAAAAGGGAAAATATATCAATCATAAAACTCGTTTAGACTGTGTGGTTATAGTAAGTGTATGTAAAAATCCCCTTAACTGAAATCAGCTGCTCTCATGGGTTTGAGTGACAAATAATCTAAACAGTTTTCTTTTTTGGTTTTTTGTTTTTGGTATTGGGGAGAAACAGGTGCTCCTACAGCATCAGATAATTCTAGCTTCTGTGGTCTACTCTATAATTCATACTCAGTGGAGTGAGAATATAGTGGGGATGAGGTGTGGATTAGATGACAGTAGAACCAGAAAAATCTTGGGAAACTAATAAGAGAAGGATAAGCAATGATCATAAATTTAGATTTCCCTCACTGTTTTGAAAGAGACAAGGTCCCTTTGTCCAGGTGGAGGTATTATACAGGGAAACTGCCTTGTTAGTTTGCCTTTCTTCACATAGAAAATATATGTATATTATACCAATATATATAAGTATACACATACAAATGTATGTATATAACAGGGATATATATGGTATTTACATTCTTTATATTTATATATAATAGAGATACCTTTAGAGTTACAGAATGAAAAATATTCCTATTACTTGTGTCGAAGAACTTTAAAAACAGCATGTGTGACTATCCTAATATAAACCTCAAATAGTTACACCTACTAAGTTTATGACCACTTTCTAGGAATTAAGAGAGAACAAAACTTATCTTCAAATTCTAAGGATAGGTACAGTGAGGTTCAGAAATTTCCGACCACTTAACTTAAGGTCTAGAAAGCCAAGTTTTGCTATTATCATGAAAAATGAAAAAACAAAATTCTGGTAGCAGATGCAAACAATTCCTCAACACATAATGATGTAAAAGTTTAAATATACTGAGAAGTGTACAAATGAATACTGGATACAACCAATAAATGTTAAATGATTTTGCATACAAAGAACATTTTCTTTACTTCTTAGGCTTAGGCAGTTGGGAAATACACCCATGAAAAAAATGGTCTGATATAAGCCCTAAAAACGACTTTAGAAATAATTTTTTCTAGCAGTTTTCAAACTGTGTTTAGTAGCAGAATATCCAAAAGGAATCTTATTGACATAACAATATGCAAAATATATAAAGCCTGGGCCTCCCTGGTGGCGCAAGTGGTTGAGAGTCCGCCTGCCGATGCAGGGGATACGGGTTCGTGCCCCGGTCTGGGGGGATCCCATATGCCGCGGAGCGGCTGGGCCCGTGAGCCATGGCCGCTGAGCCTGCGCGTCCGGAGCCTGCGCGTCCGGAGCCTGTGCTCCGCAACGGGGGAGGCCACAGCAGTGGGAGGCCCGCGTGCCGCAAAGAAAAAAAAAAAAAAAAATATATATATATAAAGCCTATGATTTGATCAGGAGATGTAATCCTGGAAAACTGCCCAATTGTCACATTCTCTGTCACTCTGTGTGACAAGGAATGTCTTGCCATTTTTGGAAAACTCTATTTTTCTGAGGCACCTCGGAACAGGAAAAGTGAAGTGTGTTTTAAATACCACAAAGTAGATGAGATTCTTTCTAACAGTATGATGATTCTTCTCTTTCTAAAAAAAGGAGAAAATTTTCTTTAAACTAATGTTATCTTCTGTTCCACCCTTGGCTCAGTGCTCTAGTTTGTGGAACTTCCAGTAATGTTTCTAACTGGTCTGAAAACTAAAGTTTTTTTTCTTTTTTTCATATTGTTTTGCCTATTGACATAAAATTGTTACAATGAGTACTTGACATAAGGTATATGATATACTAACCACATATCTTATCATATAATAAGTTGTCAATAAACATAAATCCCCTCACAGTTTTGCTCAGAGATAATCTAGTTCTTCTTTTCCTTCCCCATTTGTGGTTGGATAAACTGAAATTCACCTGCTGTGTCTGAACATTACTCATTCTTTCATTCCACTTTCTGATCAAGTTCAGATAGCTGAAGTTTACCATATTTTTCACTTTTGGAGAGCTGTTTTCCTTAAGCTTGTAGTGAGCAAAGGAAAACACAATAATCCATAAGTAAGATACAAGGGGAGAAAAACCAGATACTTCCTTAATCCTTAGCTAGAGAGATAACATGTTCTTGGTCTTGGAAAAAAGGCCTCTAATTGGTCATCAGTTGTTTTGTTCCATATTTAACCTTAATTCTTATTTTGGCAGGTATTTTTGGAGAAAATGAAAGAGTTCCACCAAACATCTGGAAATGCCTGCCACCTGTAGGCTTTGTGCTGACTTCCCCGTGTATATTTCTCCCTCCCTGGATCCTGGCCTCTGACTCTGACTCTGGCTCTCCTAATAACGTGACCATGGAATGGGTTAATGAGACCTTGGTGAGAGAGTTTGTCTTCCTTGGCTTCTCATCTCTGGCTGGGCTGCAGCGGCTGCTCTTCATTGTCTTCCTGCTCATCTATCTTTTCATCCTGGGCACAAATGCCATCATCGTTTCCACCATTGTCCTGGACAGAGCCCTCCATACACCTATGTACTTCTTCCTTGCTGTACTCTCCTGTTTTGAAACTTGCTACACTTTCATCCTTGTACCCAAGATGCTGGTTGACCTGCTGGCCCAGAAGAAGACCATCTCCTTCTTGGGCTGTTCTATCCAGATGTTTACCTTCCTCTTTCTAGGTTGCTCTCACTCCTTCCTGCTGGCAGTCATGGGTTATGATCATTATGTGGCCATCTGTAACCCTCTGCAGTACACAGTGCTCATGGGTTATGGGGTGTGTGTGGGACTTGTGGCTGCTGCCTGTGCCTGTGGCTTCACTGTCTCACTGGTCACCACCTCCCTGGTACTTCACTTGCCATTCCACTCCTCCAACCAACTACACCACTTTTCTGTGACATTTCTCCTGTTCTCAAGCTGGCATCTCATCCCTCTCGCCTCAGTCAGTTGGTCATATTCATGCTTGGTGTGTTTGCCTTGATTATTCCACTGTTACTTATCCTGGTTTCCTATATCCGTATCATCTCTGCCATTCTAAAAATCCCATCCTCTGTTGGAAGATACAAAGCTTTCTCTACTTGTGCCTCCCATCTCATTGTGGTAACTGTTCGTTATGGTTGTGCCTCTTTCATCTACTTAAGGCCCAAATCCCATTACTCTTCAAGTCAAGACATCCTCATATCTGTGTCTTATACCATCCTCACTCCATTGTTCAATCCAATGGTTTACAGTCTGAGGGATAAGGAATTCAAATCAGCCGTTTGAAGAACAATGGTCCAGACTTCGTACCCTGTTAATTAAAGAGGCAGTTAATAACTGTTCAGTTAATTGTATGCCTTTTATGTGCCAAGTAAAATGTGTGCTTTCAAATATTTTCTCATTTAAATGTAGAACATGCTGTAATGTAAAGACGTTTTTCATATGAAGAGAATGAGGCTGAAAGATGATAAGACATTCTGGCTTTCTGCCATGAGTAATACTCTAAGAAGGCTATGTAGACATGTGAAAAGATTACTCATTTCTAGAATAAATTTCATCACATTTACTGCTGTAAAAATTTATTATTCAGAAACAAATAAATCCATTGATGAGAGCAAAGATGCACCAAAGCTGTCTGGTTCAAAGGAACAGAAGAATATATGACTATCTATTCCTACCCCTCCTGATATTAGTTCTTCCTTTACAGAAGAAAACAGGCAACCTTGGTCCCCTCCATTCTACAGCAAACTTAGTGTCCCTTTTTGGTCCCTGATTCCCCACCACCACCACCAAATCTACATATTGAAATGGCTTTACCTTTACTTGGGATTGCTTTGTCCTTTCCTTGTTTGAGACTGTAACTTTATTATGGAGTTTCCTTCATATATATATATATATATATATATATATATATATATATATATATGCCCTTCTAATATTATCCTGTCATAGGCCCCAAATTCATTCCCTGAATATCATACCTATTTATTCTCCTCAAGGCAGCTGCTAACATGGAATGATTGCTGAAGTATCTCAAGTAATCTAGCAAAAGGGTAGAGTTAATATTAATAGGGTGAAAAGCAAGACTTCCCTAATGTCCAGAAAATCCATGAAAAAGTTCTTCAGTGACTCCTCTTTCCATAGAGGATGAAGCCAAGGATTTATCACCTAGTCCCCGCCACCTCTGTGACATTATTATTTCTAACATTATTACTATCCACTTCTCATATGCACCTTGTTGTGCCTTCTGAAGATAATCCACTATTTGCTGGTCCTCAAAGTAACATGATTCTGTAGTCTGCCATGTTTTCTCACTTGCTGTTTCTTCTCTGGAAGAATAATTTTTTTAAAAAAAGAGTGGTGAAGTCACGTTCAGGTGTGTGGCTGCCTACGTGGATGAGTTGACATTCACCAAGACAGGACATGAAGGTGGCTGAGCCAGCTTGGCAGCAGAAGATGGCAGAATAAGGAAGGCTATTCATAACACAAACTTCTCTTTAGTTCCAGGTACAGTACCAGGAACAGGGTCGACAAGGTTGCTTTTAATATAATGAATCTGTATTTCCTGAAGGCACAGATTTTATATTAAACACAAGCTTGTCAACACGGTTTGGTTTTCTTCAATATTCTTTATTGAAACTATTCTGAGATATAAAGGAATTTTTCCTTCAGGAGAAGGGTGGGAAGTCAAACACCAACATCCCCCAATTCTATTTTATTTCTATGGGAGTAATTTTGCTTATCCATGCTCAACAGCTGTGCTCTCCTTGACCAAATCTGTTTAGTCATTACACCAAATTATGCCTTTGTTCACAAAGGGATGGAATGAGGTAACATGAAGACATCTGTATAAATCCAATCTTAATACTAATAACATCACTCAAAGGATAAACCATACATTTGGATTCCTGTAAAGAAAGGCACTTCCACAAATTTCTATTTCAGACAACATGGAATTAAAAGTCTAAAACTTACTTGGCATAAACTTAAATATTTCCGAGCTCTAACACAAAGTCTTACAGTCTTATAGTGACATTCTTGAGATCTTTACCCTGAGGCAATAGTTTCCTAAAGCACCTTGAGTTTAATCTTTCCCTTGAAGCCGTTTCTTACTTTCAGAATCTTTGCTGGGAGATATTGGGGATTGGATGGGAAAAGCTTTATTTTCAAACCCAGGAAGTTCTGGATTCTTTATAGTTCTTCTAAATTTTTCTCAGAAGCTTAACGACATCTTATTTTGTTCATTTCTTTCTTCTCATATGTTATCATTGATTGGAACTTTCTATAATCTTCCTAGAAATTTCTCATGAGTTTAATAAGTGATTTTTCTGTGTTCCAGGCTATAGTAATGCAAACTTTCCAAGAAAGCACGTAAATGTCCCCTTTTACCAAATTATAATAACAGCTTCCTCTCTGTCCTTCAAATGCTTACCAACAGTGGCCTCAAGGCTCTTACACCTTTCAGTGATAGATTCCTTAAGGCTTTACAGATTTTCCTACCATCAAGTCCAAACTCAGTGCCATATTTTTAAAGTTTTAATTATAATAGCACCCTGACTTTAGATACCAAATTCTGTTCTAGTTATTTATTTCCATTTAACAAACTACCCTGTAGTTTAGCTAAGATAACAGCAGTTATTTATTTTACACACAAATCCACAATTTTGGCAGGGCTTCATGGGACAGCTTGTATCTACTTTTTGTGAGGTCACCTTGGTTGGCCCAACTAGGGCTGAAGGGCCATTTCCAAAACTGGTCACTTATGTGGCTCATTAGTTCATGTTAAATGTTGGCTGTGTGCAAATCTGGGGCTATTGAGTCTTGGTTTATTACCACATGGATTTTATAAGTACTGCTTGGGCTTGCATGGTGGCTAGAGTAGGATATCAAGATGGCAGAGTAGGAGGACACCAAGCTCACATTGCTCCACCCACACATCAAAAATACAGATACATGTGGAACAATTCTCAGTGAAAACTGGAGGCTAGCAGAAAGACTCTTATACAACCAAGACTGTAAGAAAGATCTACACAGGGTTGGGTAGGGAGGGAAGAGAAGTGATCAGGTTGGGACATTCACCCCTCGGAGGGGACACAGAAAAAGAGGTAGATTACACAGGCTCAGAATAAGTCTGAACCACATATTGGATGCCACATCCCTGAGCTCTGACACCAGGAGGACGAGATCCCTTAGTTGGTTTGAAAACCATGAGGACTGACAGCAGGGTTGTAGAACCTAGACCCTTCTCATGAAGAGCATGTACATGCTTGCTTACACCCAAAACAAGGTGGAAGAAGCAGAGTGAAGATGCCCAGAACTCCGGCCAGTTTTCCACAACCACCCTAGTGCTCACCTCAGCCCTGCTCTGGTCCCTCTTGCTCTGCAACACAGCTCCACACTAGGATGAAGGTGCTGCAGCAGAGGAGAGGGCACAGTTTCAGGGGATAGAGACAGCTCAGACCCAACACAGCATTCAAACTGGGTTCTGGCAGACATTATGGCATTCATGGGAGCAGCAGATCAGAAGTAGTCAGAATTCTGACTGATGTTGGGACAGCCCCAGCCTATGCCCTTACTCAGGCCAAATCAGTTAAATGTAATAGATATACACAGGATATTCCATCCAAACTCATCCCCAAGTGTACAGGGAACATGCTCCAGTATAGATCAAATACTAGGCCACAAAACAAGTCTCAGCAAATTGAAGGGGACAGAAATTATATCAAGTACTTTTTTCTGGTTCTAATAGTATGATAGTAGAAATAAGTTATGGTAAGAAAAATGGGAAAAACACAAACGTGTAGAGACAAAACAACATACTACTAAAGACCCAGTGGGTCAGTGAAGAAATCAAAGAAGAAATCAGAAAATACCACAAAACAAATGAAAATAAAAACACACATTCCAAAATCTAAGGGATGCAACAAAAACAATTTTAGAGGAAAGTTTATAGTGATACAGTCCTACCTCAAGAAAGAATAAAAATTTCAAAAAAACTACCTAATATACCACTTAAGGGAATTAGAAAAAGAAGAGCAAACAAAGCCACAGTCAGTCAGCAGAAGGAAGGATAATAAAGATAAGAGAGAAAATAAATTAAATAGAGACCAAAAAAAAGAAAAGATAAATGAAACCAAAAGCTTGTTTTTTGAAAAGATTAAAAAAAATTATAAGCCAAGCTCAACAAGAAAAAAGAGAGAAGACCCAAATAAACAAAATAAAATTTGAAAGAAGAGAAATAACAGCTGATGTCACAGAGATATGAACAAATCGTGAGAATATTACAAACAGTTAAATGACATCAAATGGGCTAACCTAAAAAAACTGGATAAATTTCTAGAAATATACATCTCTCAAGACTGAATCAGGAAGAAATATACAATCTAAACAGACTTATCATTAGAAGTGAAATTGAATTTGTAAAACAAAACAAAACAAAACAAAAAACTCCCAGCATACAGAAGTCCAGGACAAGGTGGCTCACAGGGCAAATTCTATCAAACACATAAAGAAGAGCTAAGGCCTATTATCAAACTATTCCCCCAAATTGCAGAGGATGGAACATCCCCAATTTTATGATATGGGACCCTTATTACCCTGGTACCAAAACCAGAAATAAAGAAAATCCAACCAGTGTCTCTGATGAATGTAGATGCAAAAATCCCCAACAAAATTTAGCAAATCTAATTCAACAATATATAAACAGGATCATACACCATGATCAAGTGGGATTTATTCCAGGGATACAAGGATGGTTCAATATCTGCAAATCAATCAATGTAATACACCATTTTAACAAAAAGGAAGGGTAAAAATCACATGATCATCTTAATAGATGAAGAGAAAGGATTTGAAAAAAATTAATATTTATTCATGATAAAACTGTAAAATTCTTATTGAAGTTGGTATATAGGGAACATATCTTAACATAATAAAGGCCATTTATGACAAACCCACAGCTAACATAATACTCAGTGGTAAAATGCTGAAAGCTTTTCTTCTAAAATTAGGAACAAGACAACGATTTCCAGCCTCACCACTTCAATTTAACATAATGTCAGAAGTTCTAGCCACAGCAGCCAGGCAACAAAAAGAAATAAAAGTCGTCCAAATTAGAAGAGAAGAGGTAAATTGCCACTATTTTCAGTTGACATGATACTATATATAGGAAGCCCTAAAGTCTCCACAAAAAATATTTGACCTAATAAATGAATTCAGTAAAGTTGCAGGATACAAGATTAATACACTGAAATTTGTTGATTTTCTATACACTAGTAATAAGCTGTCAGAAAGGGAAAGCAAGAAAACAATTCTGTTTAAAACCACATCAAAAAGAATAAAATAAATAGGAATAAACTAAACCAAAATGTGAAAGATCTGTACTCTGAATACTGTAAAACAATGATGAAAGGAATTGAAGAAGATACAATGAAATGGAAAGATATCCTGTGTTCATGGATTGGAACAATTAATATTATTAAAATGTCCATACTACTGAAGGCAATCTACAGATTCAATACAATTCCTAACAAAATATTCATGACATTTTCACAAGTAAAACAAATAATCCTAAAATTTATATGGAACCACAAAAGACCCTAAATAGCCAAAACAATCTTGAGATAAAAGAACAAAGCTGGAGGTATCACACTCCCTGACTTCAGACCATACTACAAAGTTATAGTCATCAAAACAGTATGGTACTGGCACAAAAACAGACACATATATCAATGGAACAGAATAGAGATCACAGAAATATACCTATATACCTATGATCAATTAATCTACAATAAAGGAAGCAAGAATATACAATGAACAAAAGACAGCCTCTTCAATTAGTGGCACTGGGAAAACTAGATGGCTACATGTAAAAGAAAGAGATTAGAACATTTTCTCATACTATACCAAAATAAACTCAAAATTGATTAAAAACTAAATATAAGACTGGAAACCATAAAACTTCCCGAAAAAAAATATAGGTAGAATATGCTTTGACAGAAAATGTAGCAATATATATTTTTGGATCTGTCTCCTATAGCAAAAGAAACAAAAGCAAAAATAAACGAATGGGACCTAACTAAACGTAAAAGCTTTTACACGGAAAAGTAAACCATTGACAAAATGTTTTCCCTACTGAATGGGAGAAAATATGTGCAAATGACGTGACCAATAAGGGGTTAATATCCAAAATATATAATCAACTCAATATAAAAAAAGATTAAAAAATGGGCAGAAACAACAAATGCTAAAGGAACTTCCCTAGGCAAGAAACACAACAGAAGGAAAAGAACTACAATAACGAACCCAAAACAATTAAGAAAATGGGAAAAGGAACATACATATCAATAATTACCTTAAATGTAAATGGACTAAATGCTCCCACCAAAAGACACAGACTGGCTGAATGGATACAAAAACAAGACCCATATATATGCTGTCTACAAGAGACCCACTTCAGACCTAGAGACACATACAGACTGAAAGTAAGGGGATGGAAAAAGATATTCCATGCAAATGGAAACCAAAAAAAGCTGGAGTAGCAATTCTCATATCAGACAAAATAGACTTTAAAATAAAGACTACTAGAAGAGACAAAGAAGGACACTACATAATGATCAAGGGATCAATCCAAGAAGAAGATATAACAATTGTAAATATTTATGCACCAAACATAGGAGCACCTCAATACATAAGGGAAATATTAACAGTCATAAAAGGAGAAATCGACAGGAACACAATCATAGTTGGGGACTTTAACACCCCACTTTCACCAATGGACAGGTCATCCAAAATGAAAATAAATAAGGAAACACAAGCTTTAAATGATACATTAAACAAGATGGACTTAATTGATATTTATAGGACATTCCATCCAAAAACAACAGAATACACATTTTCCTCAAGTGCTCATGGAACATTCTCCAGGATAGATCATATCGTGGGTCACAAATCAAGCCTTGGTAAATTTAAGAAAATTGAAATTGTATCAAGTATCTTTTCCGACCACAATGCTATGAGACTAGATATCAATTACAGGAAAAGAGCTGTAAAACATACAAACACATGGAGGCTAAACAATACACTACTTAATCACGAAGTGATCACTGAAGAAATCAAAGAGGAAATTAAAAAATACCTAGAAACAAATGACAATGGAGACACGACGACCCAAAACCTATGGGATGCAGCAGAAGCAGTTCTAAGAGGGAAGTTTATGGCAATACAATCCCACCTTAAGAAACAGGAAACATCTAGAATAAACAACCTAACCTTGCACCTAAAGCAATTAGAGAAAGAAGAACAAAAACATCCCAAAGTTAGCAGAAGGAAAGAAATCATAAAAATCAGATCAGAAATAAATGAAAAAGAAATGAAGGAAACGATAGCAAAGATCAATAAAACTAAAAGCTGGTTCTTTGAGAAGATAAACAAAATTGATAAACCATTAGCCAGACTCATCAAGAAAAAAAGGGAGAAGACTCAAATCAATAGAATTAGAAATGAAAAAGGAGAAGTAACAACTCACACTGCAGAAATACAAAAGATCATGAGAGATTACTACAAGCAACTCTATGCCAATAAAATGGACAACCTGGAAGAAATGGACAAATTCTTAGAAATGCACAACCTGCCAAGACTGAGTAAGGAAGAAATAGAAAATATGAACAGACCAATCACAAGCACTGAAATTGAAACTGTGATAAAAAATCTTCCAACAAACAAAAGCCCAGGACCAGATGGCTTCACAGGCAAATTCTCTCAAGCATTTAGAGAAGAGCTAACACCTATCCTTCTCAAACTCTTCCAAAATATAGCAGAGGGAGGAACACTCCCAAACTCATTCTACGAGACCACCATAACCTTAATACCAAAACCAGACAAGTATGTCACAAAGAAAGAAAACTACAGGCCAATATC
The DNA here is from genome assembly GCF_025265405.1 of Mesoplodon densirostris. Lineage (NCBI taxonomy): Eukaryota > Metazoa > Chordata > Mammalia > Artiodactyla > Ziphiidae > Mesoplodon > Mesoplodon densirostris. The sequence goes on from NC_082662.1 coordinate 117,912,450, forward strand.
ACTGATGAACATAGATGCAAAAATCCTCAACAAAATACTAGCAAACAGAATCCAACAGCACATTAAAAGGATCATACGCCATGATCAAGTGGGGTTTATTCCAGGAATGCAAGGATTCTTCAATATACGCAAATCAATCAATGTGATACACCATATTAACAAACTGAAGGAGAAAAACCATATGATCATCTCACTAGATGCAGAGAAAGCTTTTGACAAAATTCAACACCCATTTATGATAAAAACCCTGCAGAAAGTAGGCATAGAGGGAACTTTCCTCAACATAATAAAGGCCATATATGACAAACCCACAGCCAGCATCGTCCTCAATGGTGAAAAACTGAAACCATTTGCACTAAGATCAGGAACAAGACAAGGTTGCCCACTCTCACCACTCTTATTCAACATAGTTTTGGAAGTTTTAGCCACAGCAATCAGAGAAGAAAAGGAAATAAAAGGAATCCAAATCGGAAAAGAAGAAGTAAAGCTGTCCTTGTTTGCAGATGACATGATACTATACATAGAGAATCCTAAAGATGCTACCAGAAAACTACTAGAGCTAATCAATGAATTTGGTAAAGTTGCAGGATACAAAATTAATGCACAGAAATCTCTGGCGTTCCTATATACTAATGATGAAAAATCTGAAAGTGAAATCAAGGAAACACTCCCATTTATCATTGCAACAAAAAGAATAAAATATCTAGGAATAAACCTACCTAAGGAGACAAAAGACCTGTATGCAGAAAATTATAAGACACTGATGAAAGAAATTAAAGATGATACAAATAGATGGAGAGATGTACCATGTTCTTGGATTGGAAGAATCAACATTGTGAAAATGACTCTACTACCCAAAGCAATCTACAGATTCAATGCAATACCTATCAAACTACCAATGGCATTTTTCACAGAACTAGAACAAAAAATTTCACAATTTGTATGGAAACACAAAAGACCCCGAATAACCAAAGCAATCTTGAGAACGAAAAATGGAGCTGGAGGAATCAGGTTCCCTGACTTCAGACTATACTACAAAGCTACAGTAATCAAGACAGTATGGTACTGGCACAAAAACAGAAAGATAGATCAATGGAACAGGATAGAAAGCCCAGAGATAAACCCACGGACATATGGTCACCTTATCTTTGATAAAGGAGGCAGGAATGTACAGTGGAGAAAGGACAGTCTCTTCAATAAGTGGTGCTGGGAAAACTGGACAGGGACATGTAAAAGTATGAGATTAGATCACTCCCTAACACCATACACAAAAATAAGCTCAAAATGGATTAAAGACCTAAATGTAAGGCCAGACACTATCAAACTCTTAGAGGAAAACATAGGCAGAACACTCTATGACATAAATCACAGCAAGATCCTTTTTGACCCACCTCCTAGAGAACTGGAAATAAAAACAAAAATAAACACATGGGACCTAATGAAACTTCAAAGCTTTTGCACAGCAAAGGAAACCATAAACAAGATGAAAAGACAACCCTCAGAATGGGAGAAAATATTTGCAAATGAAGCAAATGACAAAGGATTAATCTCCAAAATTTATAAGCAGCTCATGCAGCTCAATAACAAAAAAACAAACAACCCAATCCAAAAATGGGCAGAAGACCTAAATAGACATTTCTCCACAGAAGATATACAGACAGCCAACAAACACATGAAAGGATGCTCAACATCTTTACTCATTAGAGAAATGCAAATCAAAACTACAATGAGATATCATCTCACACCAGTCAGAATGGCCATCATCAAAAAATCTAGAAACAATAACTGCTGGAGAGGGTGTGGAAAAAAGGGAACACTCTTGCACTGCTGGTGGGAATGTGAATTGGTACAGCCGCTATGGAGAACAGTATGGAGGTTCCTTAAAAAACTACAAATAGAACTACCATATGACCCAGCAATCCCACTACTGGGCATATACCCTGAGAAAACCATAATTCAAAAAGAGACATGTACCAAAATGTTCATAGCAGCCCTATTTACAATAGCCCGGAGATGGAAACAACCTAAGTGTCCATCATCGGATGAATGGGTAAAGAAGATGTGGCACATATATGCAATGGAATATTACTCAGCCATAAAAAGAAATGAAATTGAGCTATTTGTAATGAGGTGGATGGACCTAGAGTCTGTCATACAGAGTGAAGTAAGTCAGAAAGAGAAAGACAAATACTGTATGCTGACACATATATATGGAATTTAAGAAAAAAAAATGTCATCAAGAACATAGGGGTAAGACAGGAATAAAGACACAGACCTACTAGAGCATGGACTTGAGGATATGGGGAGGGGGAAGGGTAAGCTGTGACAAAGTGAAAGAGCGGCATGGACATATATACACTACCAAACGTAATGTAGATAGCTAGTGGGAAGCAGCCGCATAGCACAGGGAGATCAGCTCGGTTCTTTGTGACCGCCTGGAGGGGTGGGATAGGGAGGGTGGGAGGGAGACGCAAAAGGGAGGGGATATGGGAACATATGTATATGTATAACTGATTAAATTTGTAAAATAAAAAAAAAAGGATGAGGCAAACCAAGTAGAAAATAAATATATCATATACTCTCACTTTTGTAATAAAAATACACATCACATAGTCCATATTGGTTACCTCTTAAGAGAACAAAGTAAAGGAAAGGATGGATTTTTAAAATTAAAAAAAAAATGGGCAGAAGACCTGAATAGACATTTTTCCAAAGAAGACATACAGATGACAAACAGGCACATGAAAAGTGCTCAACATCACTAATAATCAGAGAAATGCAAATCCAAACCACGAGATATCACCTCACGCCTGTCAGAATGACTATCATCAAAAAGTCTACAAATAAAAAATTGGCAAGTATGTGGGGAAAAGGGTATCCCAGCACACTGTTTATTGGAATGTAATTGGTGCAGGCACTATCGAGATTCCTCAGAAAACTAAAAATAAAACTACCACATGATCCAACAATTCCACTCCTTGGAATATATCTGAAGAAAATGAAAACATTAATTCAAAAATATATATGCACCCCAATGTTCACAGCAGGTTTAGTTATAATAAACCAACCTATAGAAGCAACTTATGTGTCCATCAACAGATGAATGGATAAAGAAGATGTGAGGTATATATATAAATATATATACACACAAGGGAATATTACTGTCACAAAAATAATGAAATTTTGCCATTTGCAATAACATGAATGGACCTGGAGGGTATTATGCTTAGTGAAATTAGTCAGACAAAGACAAATATTGCATGTTATATTTATATGTGGAATCTAAAAAAATAAAACAAACAAGTGATTATAACAAAACAGAGAGACTCACAGATATAGAGAACAAACTAGTGGTTACCAATGGGGAGAGAGAAGGCAGGATGGGCAAGATGGGGGTAGGAGATTAAGAGGTATAACTTACTATGTATAAAGTAAATAAGCTATCAGTATATATTGTACAACAGAAGGAATATAGCCAATATTTTATAATAATTGTAAATGGAGTGTAATCCACAATAAAATTGAATCACTATGTTGTATACCTGAAACTAATATAATATTGTAAATCAAATAAACTTCATTAAAAAATACGTGTAGGGAATAAAAGTTGATGTTCCAATATGGCCAAGTGACACATGAAAAGATGCTCAACATCTTTAATTATTAGACAGATTCAAATCAAAACTAAAATGAGTAATCACCTCACACAGATCAGAATGTCCATCAGCAAAAAAATCTACAAATAATAAATGCTGGAGAGGGTGTGGAGAAAAAGGAACCCTCCTACACTGTTGGTGGGAATGTAAATTGGTACAGCCACTGTGGAGAACAGTATGGAGATTCCTTAAGAAACTAAAAATAGAGCTACTGTATGATCCAGCAATCTCACTCCTGGGCATATATCCAGAGAAAAACATGGTTTGAAAGGATATATGCATCCCAATGTTCACTGCAATGCTGTTTACAATAGCCAAGACATGGAAGCAACCCAAATGTCCATCGACAGATGAATGGATAAAGAAGTACAGATTGTACTTGTATATTGTGGTACATATATACAATGGAATATTACTCAGCCATTAAAAATAATGAAATAATGCCATTTGTAGCAACATGGATGGACCTGGAGATTATCATGCTAAGTGAAGTAAGTCAGACAAAGACAAATGTCATATGATATTGCTTATATGCAGAATCTAAAAAATATGATACAAATGAACTTATTTATAAAACAGAGACAGCCTCACAGACTTAAAGAATGAACTTATGGTTACCAGGGTTAAGGGTTGGGGGAGAGCGATAGATTTGGAATTTGGTATTGACATTTACATACTACTATATTTAAAATAGATAACCAACAAGGACTTATTGTATAGCACAGGGAACACAGCTCAATAAAATGTAATGACTTATATGGGAAAAGAAATTGAAAAAGAATTGATACATGTGTATGTATAACTGAATCATTTTGCTGTACACCTGAAATTAACACAACATTGTTAATCAACTCTACTCCAATATATAAAAAATAAGTTGATGTTCCAAGAATTAGGAAGTAGAAGCTGACAGGCTCTAGAGACCAGAGTTTATAAACCAACATATCATCAATTTTGCTATAATCTATTGGAACAAATAGTCATTCAGCCTACCCAGATTCAGGGGAAATATATAGCTTTCAGATGAATCTTCTCACTGAAAGATTTCCTGAAGTTCTAGCCATGGTCCCAATCTGTGACATAACTGAAGGAGAGAGAAGCCACCAAGTCCTAGTCATCAAATTCTTACTTAATACCTTGGAATTTTCTTCTCCTCTTCATGCCTGCAGCATCTCTGATATAATTTATATAAGAGCAGATCACACGAGCCCCTGAGAAAGACATCTATGAGTGTCTAGTATTACCCCATTTCTAGCCCGAAGTGTCTGGACTCACTGACAGAGGGAATAAATATGTAATGTGAAATTAGGAGGTAGACTCCTGAGAAGTCTCAGCTAATACCTAAAACAGGGCACTATGACATCTTACTCCAGAACCCAAATTTTCTTTCTTTATTTATTGAACAAATATCAATCATGCTCATGTTATATTCCAGAAACAAATACGTTTCTCATGTGTCTGAAAGACCTATGTTGCTTCTGCCCTTCTAATTTTCTGTCCTCTATTCTTTGTATCTTTCTTCCTCTCTTCTAGCTTTCAGAAATGTGAATATGAAATGGATATTTTTCTCAAAGCTAAGAATAAAAATTTAGTCATTAGATAGGGATACTCAAAGGAGGTAATTAACAAATTACCTGTCTGTTTTAACAAATAGAACCAAGAAAACCTCCACCTCTCTAATAAGTCCCCAGAGGATTTCTGGGAGGAAACCAACTAATTTCCACAGTATATTAGAAAGGGTCTTTTCTTTGACTAACTAATTCTCATAGTGTATTACCATAGTTCTACTTGTTAATTGGGGAAATTATGGATACACATTGGGTAAATGTGGTAATTAGATCCCTATGGAGATAAACATTTCAATTACTAACCAAGGCATTGAAGTCATTGCTAATGTAAAAAGGAAGACCATTGTCGTACTCATTGAGGACTTACCTAAACTATCCATGGTACAGGTGAAATTTTCGTGTGGAGCAGTGTAGATAGTTTTTTTTTTTTGCTTTTTTGTTTTTTTGTTTTTGCAGTACACGGGCCTCTCACTGTTGTGGCCTCTCCCATTGCAGAGCACAGACTCTGGATGCGCAGGCTCAGCGGCCATGGCTCACGGGCCCAGCCGCTCCACGGCATGTGGGATCTTCCCGGACCAGGGCACGAACCCGTGTCTCCTGCATCAGCAGGCGGACTCTCAACAACTGCGCCACCAGGGAAGCCCTAGTTTTCTTATAATGGTCCAGAGTTTGTAGAAAATGGTAGAAGAGCCCTTGGACATTATGACAGTGAAGATAATTTTGGCAAATTTCATCTAGAAACCTTATAGAAGATTCCAGGATGTGTCCGAGAATGAAGACACCTGCATGTTACTGGGCACTCAACTCCGATTTGAAAAAAATGTAAATTTTAATTTTTATTTAGGGACTCTCATTTCCTTATTGAGAAGAGCAGTGACAATCCACTTATTTTTATGTCAAATTTTAAAATTGTTGAGTTTTCCCTGGAGCCAGTGATCTGTTATCCCCTAGTTGTTAGTAGTGGAAAATAGAAAATGTGATCAAATGATAGAAAGGGCAGTTTGATGGTAAAAAAATGTAAGGATAAAGATAAAGACCAAGATGAAGAGGAAGGCAGGGCCACAGGGTAAGTTTTGATTTTTTATAAGGGGATACAGTATAAGAAAAAAAGAAAACAAAAATTTATACAGAACATGGAACATAAGGAGAGCATAAAAAGTATTTTTACTTAGGAGGCACATGGTGGTGCAAAGGGGACCAAGTTGCTGTAAAGTGAACTGAGATCATTATTAATTCATTAATGGGCTATTTATTTATTCATCAAGACTTTTTCATATATTCCATATATTTAAATATTGTGTTATGTTTTAAGAATTCACAGGGCATATGTTGTGGTATTTATCCTTGAGGCTGTCTGGTCTATTGGAGAGACAATCAGGAGACAATAATTTGGATGTAACATGTTGAGTATTTTGATAAAGACACATGAAAAAACCTTTAAATATATTAAGCTTTAAATATACTAGAAACAACAAATTCTTCCTAGACAGATTAGAGAAACTTCAATAACTGGTGACTTTAAAAAGTGTGAAGAATGAGTGGATCACAGATGAAAGTTAGAGGATATTTGAGGCTGACATTTCTCTCTCTCTCTCTCTCTCTCTCTCTCTCTCCAAGAAGTCCTGAAATACAAAGGCATATATAGAAAACTCTATGTATTTTAGTGCAAGTCCTGTGTGATTAAAATTTAGGTTGCCAATGTAGATAAGGGGTAAAATTAGTTGCCTTTATAACCAACTTAAGAAATTGGCTTTACCTTACAAGTGATAAAGAAATATTGAGCAAAATAATGAAAAATCAATTTGCTCTTTCCCCTTGTTGAAGAGGTAACTTAATTACCCTATATGTCCTTTTCTTTTTCCATCTTTTTATTTTCTCCAAGCTTTCTTTGAATGTGTAATATCCTCCTTTCCAAATTCAGAAAATAGCAATACCACTTGTTTGTCCGCACACCCGAAGGACTGTGGCAGCAGCCTCCCTATGGCTCTTTTATAAAAGGTATAATGACTTGAAATGGTCTGTAGGGCCTTTATTTTCTTTCCTGCTTATGTCTGCATGTCCAAATCCAAAATATTCTCCCCAGCTTATTTCAACTGCCATCTCTCTGCCATGCAGATGTCTCAGATCCTAGAATCTGTAAGTAACAAATCTTTCCCCGTATAGAATTCCCATATTCCTTTAATGACAATTCATGTTCTATTTTGTGTAAAGATCTTATCTCCAGTAGACTATAAGCTACTTGTAACCAAGGTCCTTGCCATTTCATCTTTTATTTACCCACATTACTTAGCATAGTGCCTGGCATGTAACAGAAACTCCACAAATATTTGTCAATGAATAAATCAATAGCTATTTCCAAAAAAAAAACACTATCTGCTACTTACCAAATATTTTATGCAGCATTCCAGACTGGGTTAAGTACAGTCAACGTTTTCCATAGTTAACTTATTCTGCAGCTTCAGTTCCCACATAAGTTCTGTGGATAAGTTTGAAAAAGTAAATGACGTATTACAGGGGTTTGCAGGGGAGGGTCAGGGAATAGCCATTGAGTAATGTGGCCTTTCTTTCCTTTCAGAAATTCCATCTTTCTCTGGGTAATTATTCACTGTCTTTTCTGAGGATGACCCTATAAAAGAGAAAATATTCAAAGAAAGGAGACCAGGAAGTTGGAAATGTAGAGAAGATATCCCAGGAGGGATAATAAGGGAGTCTTCGTTCTGGTCAAAAGCACAGGGTATACTTCTTATTTATAAAGTTTAGAGATAAGGCAATTCAAAGATATCAAAAGTCCTATTTCAAAATTTTACTAAAACTTTATCTAAGCAAAAGATCAAACAATAATAGAAATTGTATTATTTGTAAAGGACTTTAAGACCAACAGTAAAGTGCTATTAAAAATTTAAAAGTGTGAGGTAATGGAGAAAACCATTTGATAATCAGAAAAGAAACTGAAAAGGCAGCACTTTTTTTCTTCCAGTTTTACTGAGATATAATTAACATGCAACACTATGTAAGTTTAAGGTATACAGCATACTGATCTGATTTACATACATCATGAAATGATTATCACAGTAAGTTTAATGAACACCCATCATCTCATATAGGTACAAAATTAAAGAAATAAAAAAAATTAAAAAATTAAATAAAGTATTAATAATTATATTTTTTCTTGTGATGAGAACTCTTAGGATTTACTCTCTTAATAACCTTCATATATAACATACAGCAGTTAATTATATTTTTTTGGGATGACAACAATTTTTAATTGATCATTTGTCTCTGCATTTAGAAAATAATATTATAGAGATTTTTCATCACAAAATGTCAAAGCAGAAGGTTAATATTTTATGCTAGATTAATATCAAGGGAAAAAGTTAAAAAATCCCTGAAATCAAATGTCATCTACCCAGGAGTCATGAAATAATTCAGAAGAGAAACTGGAATCATTGGTCACTTTGGTTCTTCAACAAGTTTTCAAGTACTTGGTATATACTAGACACTACGGTATGTGTGGGGATGCAGTTTCTGTCTCTGGTGAGTTAATTTGTGTAGTCAAAGATAAACTTATAATACTAATGCCAAAGCAAATAAGATTCTAATGATTGCTAAGGAAACCCAGATAAAGTGATAAAGCACAATTAAGAAGCTGTAGGAACGACAATGTGCACATGTTATTTTAACTGAGAATTTAAATATATTCGCACAATTAAAAGAAGAATAAAATGAAGACAAACATAAAGTATGGACTATTTCCAGATGTAGGGGGTAGTATGAAAAAGGACATGATTGTTCAAGTTTTCTCAATGTTAAAGTGCATGTGAAGAGATATATAGTGGAAGTTATGAGTGGAAATTACTTTTCAGACAAGAATGAAAGTCAGAATATAGCTTTTTTAACTTTATAGATAATTGAAGGCCATTTAGTTTTGTTAATAGGATAGAATTTGCCCTATAGAAAGACTTTACTGCTGTAGCGAATTGTGGCTTAGAGTAGGAAGAGATAGAATCCTAGGAGTCCATTCATAATGCTCTTGTAATAATCCAGGTAAGAGCTAATTTCTGGAAGAACAGAAGAAATGGATTCTAGAACTATTACAGAAAAAAAATGGATTGGATGTGGAGGATGAGAATTATCATGTGTTTAAACATGCCTCAGAAATTTACAGCTTGGATGACTAAGAAGTTTTGGAAACTTTTTATTAATATACAGAATCCAGGTAAAGGAAAATATTTGGGTTGGAGTTTGGAGAGGATAAGAATGTTTTAAATAAAAATATATAATCTAGTACCAACAATAAGAACTGTGTCAGAGGCCTCAGGGAAAGTATCTGAGCATCACTGCTCAGGAATCCAGAGACAGATACTGGGAGCGACAGTCTGTTGGGTCTCCAATTCAGGTATATCAAGGATAAGATACATAACCAAGTGGAAAAACAGTGAATGCTGAAGGAAAACTAATTAATTCTAGCCACAAATTTTCTGCAAAGGGAAATTGGGCCTGGTGTCCCAGAAGAGTTTGTAGAGTATTCATAACACTAGTTCTAAGACAGTAGCTGTAGTTCTAAGCCAAATTAATTTTAATGAATGATTGCATTAAAACTGTAGTCAATTTTAATGTGATATATAATTAGTAAAAAAAGAGAATTCTGTTCTTTAAGGACAAGCAGCACAAAGACAAATCAATGGTTATTGACCTAGATGAAGAAAGTATTAAAAGCAGGTGGAACATAGATCTTCAGACATTGGTGGTATTGCTTGTGAAATATATGTATCAGTAATGTGGATAAAACTATGACCACTTAAAATCATAATTAATGTAGAGAAAGGCTTTTTTGAGGATTAAATTACCAAAAAATTAAGCAGAGACTATATAAGTCTGCAAGGAAGGGGCCTGAAGAACAGGCTTTCTTTGAGCAAATGTCTGTACATTTCATATGAACACTTGTCCCCAAATTCAGTGCTAAAATCATAGGCAGAAAAATAGCACTGTGGGTGCATATTAATTTAGGATAAATTTTGCTTAGTTTACAATCCTTTTTTTTCCTCCCATGCCTGTTGTTTCTCTTCCATATGAGACTGGCTACTTTATGAAGGGTAAATTCCCTTGACTTCTCACTTCTAAAGGTCTCTGAAATTGATCATATTGACTTTATTCCGTGGGATCTACTCTCCATGGCCAATTTCTCCTGTGTTACTGAATTCCTCCTGCTGGGTTTTTCCAGCCTTGGGGAATTGCAGTTTGTCCTCTTTGTGGTCTTTCTCTGCTTCTATTTGATCATCTTGAGTGGAAACATTACAATCATCTCAGTCATCTGCTTGGATCACAGTCTCCACACACCCATGTACTTCTTTATATGTATCCTTTCTACCTCTGAGACCTTCTAAACAATTGTCATCCTCCCCAAGATGCTTATCAATCTGTTCTCCATACTTAGGACACTCTCCTTCATGAGTTGTGATTCAGAGATGTTCTTTTTCTTTGTTTTTGCTGTCACCAATTCCTTGCATCTAGGAGTGATGGGCTATGATCGTTATGCTGCTGTCAGTCTTTGCACTACCCCATTCTCATGAGCTGGAGGGTTTGTGAGCACTTGGCAGTAACTTGTATTGTTAGTGGTTTCCTAATATCTCTACTGGGAACAACTTTGGTCTTTAGCCTCCCTTTCTGTGGCTCCAACAAGGTCAAGCATTATTTTTGTGATATTTCACCAGTCAGCTATCTCGCCTACACTGAAGCCTACATTAATGAACCTGTCATCTTCATTTGTGGGGTCTTGGGGCTTGTGCCCTTGATCTTCATCTGCATCTCCTATGAATTTATTGTCTCTACTATCCTGAAGATCTCATCAGCTGAAGGCAAGCAAAAAGCATTCTCCCCCTGTGCCTCTCATCTCATTGTAGTCATTGTCCACTATGGCTGTGCTTCCTTTGTCTACCTGCGACCCTCAGCCAAATATACAACAGGCAGACAGGCTGGTGACCTATAACATCATCACCCCACTGTTGAACCCTATGGTATACAGCCTCAGGAACAAAGATGTACAGCTGGCCATTCAGAAAATGATTGGAAAGACTGGGTTTTCTGTTAAGACTTTATAATTAAAACATTTTTCAACAGTACACACAAATTTGATTCAAATATGTCTCTAATTGTTTAAGTCATAAACGTTTCAAGTCTATTCACCTGTATGACTGTGTGGCTTTGGATAAGTTGTTTGACACTGTGGGGCTGTAATGTTCTCTTAAGTAAAGCACACATAGCAACATGTTTGTCACAAGGTTGTTGCAAAATTAAGGGAGATATCAGAGCATCTGTCATTAAAAGACAACTCTCCTACTTATCTTCTTCTTCAGAGATAGTTCTCAAAATGATCCTAACAACCATTATCTCTTATCCTATGTTTGGCTTGTTAGCCCCAAATCTCTGGTTGTCCTCTTTGTTTAAGATTTTGTCCAGCTGAAAATGAGGTGCGGATATAGGACTAAGACATGATGGAGAAAAATGTTACTGTACTAGCAATTAGAAAACTATTTAAGTCATGACTAAAAAAACTATGGTTGTTCTTTAAATCTAAGTTTAAAATATAGAATATAGGGATAGTATAGTTTTTGCTCCACATGGTTTTTGTTTGTATCTAATGGATAAGATGAAAGTAAGCATGAGTAAAATGCAAAGCTGGACAGAACTCGAGACTCATTATATCAATTAAGACTTTGTACATCTCTGCAAGGACCTTCTATTTCTTTCATATTCTCCAAAAATGATATTTCTGGATGTCTTTTCTGACCACTCATTTGAACCACTCTTGATATAACATAGAAGACATGCTACAGAACTTCATGAAAAAAATAATAACTATCCAGTCCCAATGCAGGCTGAAGATGTCTACATGGCTTTCCACACTGAATTTATTAAGAGTGGCTCCCAGTTTCAAATTTCTCATCTGACTACCTAGTATAAGAGAGAGAAGGACTCTGTCTTCATGAAAATTAATTTGCCTTAGAATTACAGCTACGGTCTTAGAATTAGTGCTTGATTCCTCTACAAACTCTTATAGGACACCAGACCTGATTTCCCTTTGCCTAAAATGCGTGGCTGGAATTATTTAGTTTTCCTTCAACGTTCCTTCAGTGGTCATCTTGTCCTACCATTCACCCATACAGAAATTTCTTCATCAGTATTTCCAAGCCTGCACTGACTACCAGTAACTTCACAAAATATACATTCTTGCTGTTATCATTTCTCACTACTATTTCCCCTCATTTAAGCTGATATTTCCCTCTTTGCGATCTTAGTACTTTCTGTCTCTTGTGTCATACAGTAGGTATAATCTTGGTTCACAGATGTTTAAGACAGTTACAATGATAATCTGATCCTTTCCCATTACTCAAGTGACCGGATTTCAGACACCTCACCTTCTTGTGTGCAGTCCTTTATACTTGCTGCTGATTACCAATATTCTTTTTGTTTTAATTAATTAATTAATTAATTTTGGTGACGCCACAGGAATGCGGGGATCTATTCCTCCATCAGGGATCGAACCTACACCCCCTGCAGTGGAAGCACAGAGTTTTAAGTGGACTACCAGAGGAGTTCCTTCAGTGTTCTTTTTAAAGCTTAATGAATAAAACTGACATTCATATTTCATGTGTGACCTCCATTTTCAAGGTAAAATGTAACTGTATCCTCCCTTGAAATTTTACTTAGATTTTCAAATAAAAGTGTATAAAATAATCAATAAAGCTCTCATATTTTAAAATTACTACTTATATTTCTATTCTTGGCTGCCTGTTTTCAATTTTGGATTAAGTCTTTTTATATAATTTTTATTCTTACTAGTTAAATAATTAAGGCATTTTTAACATCTTTATTGGAGTATAATTGTTTTACAATGTTGTGTTAGTTTCTGCTGTATAACAAAGTGAATTAGCTATATGTATACATATATCCCCATATTCCCTCCCTCTTGTGTCTCCCTCTCCACTCCCTATCCCACCCCTCCAGGTGGTCACAAAGCACGCAGCTGATCTCCCTGTGCTATGTGGCTCCTTCCCACTAGATACCTCTTTTACATTTGGTAGTGTATATATGTCAATGACACTCACTCACTTCGTCGAAGAATACCCATACCCTTCCCCAGGTTCTCAAGTTCATTCTCTATGTCTGCGTCTTTATTCCTGTCCTACTCCTAGGTTCTTCAGAAATTTTTTCTTTTTTTTTTAAGATTCATATATATATATGTATTAGCATACGGTATTTGTTTTTCTCTTTCTGACTTACTTTACTCTGTATGACAAACTCTAGGTCCATCCACCTCAATACAAATAACTCAATTTCATTTCTTTTTATGGCTGAGTAATATTCCATTGTATGTATGAGCCACATTTTCTTTATCCATTCAGTTGTCAATGGACACTTAGGTTGCTTCCATGTCCTGGCTACTGTAAATAGTGTTGCAATGAACGTTGCGGTAAATGACTCTTTTTGAATTATGATTTTCTCAGGGTATATGACAAGTAGCGGGATTCCTGAGTCATATGAAAGTACTAATTTAGTTTTTTAAGGAAATTCCATACTGTTCTCTATAGTGGCTGTATCAATTTACATTCCCACCAACAGTGTGAGAGGGCTCCCTTTTCTCCACACCATCTCCAGCATTTATTTTTTTTTAGATTTTTTGATGATGGCCATTCTGAATGGTGTGAGATGATAACTTATGTAGTTTTTTTTCACATCTTTATTGGAGTATAATTGCTTTACAATGCTGTGTTAGTTTCTGCTTTATAACAAAGTGAATCAATTATACATATACATATGTTCCCATATCTCTTCCCTCTTGCGTCTCCCTCCCACCCACCCTCCCTATCCCATCTCTCTAGGTGGTCACAAAGCACCAAGCTGATCACCCTGTGCTATGCAACTGCATCCCACTAGCTTTCTATTTTATGTTTGGTAGTGTATATATGTCCATGCCTCTATCGCTTTGTCACAGCTTACCCTTCTCCCTCCCCATATCCTCAAGTCCATTCTCTAGTAGGTCTGTGTCTTTATTCCTATATTACCCCTAGATTCTTCATGACATTGTTTTTTTTCCCTTAAATTCCATATGTATGTGTTAGCATACGGTATTTGTCTTTCTCTTTCTGACTTACTTCACTCTGTATGACAAACTCTAGGTCTATCGACCTCATTACAAATAGCTCAATTTTGTTTTTTCTTATGGCTGAGTAATATTCCATTGTATATATGTGCCACATCTTCTTTATCCATTCATCTGATGATGGACACTTAGGTTTTTTCCATCTCTGGGCTATTGTGACTAGAGCTGAAATGAACATTTTGGTACATGTCTCTTTTTGAATTATGGTTTTCTCAGGGTATATGCCCAGTAGTGGGATTGCTGGATCATATGATAGTTCTATTTGTAGTTTTCTAAGGAACCTCCATATTGTTCTCCATAGTGGCTGTACTAATTCACAGTCCCGCCAGCAGTGCAAGAGTGTTCTCTTTTCTTCACACCCTCTCCAGCATTTATTGTTTCTAGATTATTTGATGATGACCATTCTGACTGGTGAGAGATGATATCTCATTGTAGTTTTGATTTGCATTTCTCTAATGGTTAATGATGTTGAACATTCTTTCATGTGTTTGTTGGCAGTCTGTATGTCTTCTTTGGAGAAATGCCTATTTAGGTCTTCTGCCCATTTTTGGATTGGATTGTTTCTTTTTTAATTATTGAGCTGCATGAGCTTCTTGTAAATTTTGGAGATTAATCCTTTGTCAGTTGCTTCATTTGCAAATATTTTCTCCAATTCTGAGGATTGTCTTTTGGTCTTGTTTATGGCTTCCTTTGCTATGCAAAACCTTTGTAGTTTCATTAGGACCCATTTGTTTATTTTTGTTTTTATTTCCATTTCTCTAGGAGGTGGGTCCAAAAGGATCTTGCTGTGATTTATGTCATAGAGTGTTCTGCCTATGTTTTCCTCTAAGAGTTTGATAGTGTCTGGCCTTACATTTAGGTCTTTAATCTATTTTAAGCTTATTTTTGTGTAGGGTGTTAGGGAATGATCTAATTTCATACAATTATATGTACCTGTCCAGTTTTCCCAGCACCACTTATTGAAGAGGCTGTCCTTTCTCCACTGTACATTCCTGCCTCCTTTATCAAAGATAAGTTGACCATATGTGCGTGGGTTTATCTCTGGGCTTTCTATCCTGTTCCATTGAGCTATCTTTCTGTTTTTGTGCCAGTACCACACTGTCTTGATTACTGTAGCTTGGTAATATAGTCTGAAGTCAGGGAGCCTGATTCCTCCAGCTCCGTTTTTTGTTCTCAAGATTGCTTAGGTTATTCGGGGTCTTTTGTGTTTCCATACAATTTGTGAAATTTTTTTCGAGTTCTGTGAAAAATGCAAGTGGTAATTTGATAGGGATTACACTGAATCTGTAGATTGCTTTGGGTAGTAGAGTCATTTTCACAATGTTGATTCTTCCAATCCAAGAACATGGTATATCTCTCCATCTATTTGTATCATCTTTAATTTCTTTCATCAGTGTCTTATAATTTTCTGCATACAGGTCTTTTGTCTCCTTAGGTAGGTTTATTCCTAGATATATTATTCTTTTTGTTGTAATGGTAAATGGGAGTGTTTTCTTGATTTCATTTTCAGATTTTTCATCATTAGTGTATAGTAATGCCAGAGATTTCTGTACATTAATTTTGTATCCTGCTACTTTACCAAGTTCATTGATTATCTCTAGTAGTTTTCTGGCAGTATCTTTAGGATTCTCTATGTATAGTATCATGTCATCTGCAAACAGTGACAGCTTTACTTCTTCTTTTCCAATTTGGATTCCTTTTATTTCCTTTTCTTCTCTGATTGCTGTGGGTAAAACTTCCAAAACTAGGTTGAAGAAGAGTGGTGAGAGTGGGCAGCCTTGTCTTGTTCCTGATCTTAGTGCAAATGCTTTCAGTTTTTCACCATTGAGGACGATGTTGGCTGTGGGGTGTCATATATGACCTTCATTATGTTGAGGAAAGTTCCCTCTATGCCTACTTCCTGTAGGCTTTTTATCATAAATCGGTGTTGAATTTTGTCGAAAGCTTTCTCTGCATATATTGAGATGATCATATGGTTTTTCTTCTTCAATTTGTTAATATGGTGTATCACATTGATGGATTTGCATATATTGAAGAATCCTTGCATTCTTGGAATAAACCCCACTTGATCATGGTGTATGGTCCTTTTAATTTCCTGTTAGATTCTGTTTGCTAGTATTTTGTTGAGGATTTTTGCATCTATGTTCATCGGTGATATTGGCCTGTAGTTTTCTTTCTTTGTGACATCCTTGTGTGTTTTTGGTATCAAGGTGATGGTGGCCTCGTGGAATGACTTTGGGAGTGTTCCTCCCTCTGCTACATTTTGGAAGAGTTTGAGAAGGATGGGCGTTAGCTCTTCTCTAAATGTTTGATAGAATTCTCCTGTGAAGCCATCTGGTCCTGGGCTTTTTTTATTGGAAAATTTTTAATCACAGTCTCACTTTCAGTGCTTGTGATAGATCTGTTCATATTTTCTATTTCTTCATGATTCAGTCTTGGCAGGTTGTGCATTTCTAAGAATTTGTCCATTTCTTCCAGGTTGTCCAATTTATTGGCATAGAGTTGCTTGTAGTAATCTCTCATGATCTTTTGTATTTCTGCAGTGTCATTTGTTAATTCTCCTTTTTCACTTCTAATTTTATTGATTTGAGTCTTCTCCCTTTTTAAATTGATGAATCTGGCTAATTGTTTATCAATTTTGTTTATGTTCTCAAAGAACCAGCTTTTAGTTTTATTGATCTTTGCTATCATTTCCTTCATTTCTTTTTCATTTATTTCTGATCTAATTTTTATGATTTCTTTCCTTCAGCTAACTTTGGAGTTTTTTTTTCTTCTATCTCTAATTGCTTTAGGTGCAAGTTTAGATTGTTTATTTGAGATGTTTCCTGTTTCTTAAGGTGGAATTGTATTGCTATAAACGTCCTTCTTTGAAGTGCTCTTGTTGCATCCCATAGATTTGCATCTTCGTGTCTCCACTGTCCTTTGTTTCTAGGTATTTTTTAAATTAGTTTCTGCTTTATAACAAAGTGAATCAGTCATACATATACATCTGTTCCCACATCCCTTCCCTCATGCATCTCCCTCCCTCCCACCCTCCCCATCCCACCCCTCCAGGCGGTCACAAAGCACCGAGCTGATCACCCTGTGCTCTGCGGCTGCTTCCCACTATCTATCTACCTTGCGTTTGGTAGTGTATATATGTCCATGCCTCTCTTTCGCTTTGTCACAACTTACCCTTCCCCCTCCCCATATCCTCAAGTCCATTCTCAAGTAGGTCTGTGTCTTTATTCCCGTTTTACCCCTAGGTTCTTCATGACATTTTTTTAAAATTCCGTGTATATGTGTTAGCATACGGTATTTGTCTTTCTCTTTCTGACTTACTTCACTCTGTATGACAGACTCTAGGTCTATCCACCTCATTACAAATAGCTCAGTTTCATTTCTTTTTATGGCTGAGTAATATTCAATTGTATATATGTGCCACAACTTCTTTATCCATTCATCCGATGATGGACACTTAGGTTGTTTCCAGCTCCGGGCTATTGTGAATAGAGCTGCAATGAACATTTTGGTGCATGTCTCTTTTTGAATTATGGTTTTCTCAGGGTATATGCCTAGTAGTGGGATTGCTGGATCATATGGTAGTTCTATTTGTAGTTTTTTAAGGAACCTCCATACTGTTCTCCATAGTGGCTGTACCAATTCACATTCCCACCAGCAGTGCAAGAGTGTTCCCTTTTCTCCACACCCTCTCCAGCATTTATTGTTTCTAGATTTCTTGATGATGGCCATTCTGACTGGTGTGAGATGATATCTCATTGTAGTTTTGATTTGCATTTCTCTAATGATTAATGATGTTGAGCATTCTTTCATGTGTTTGTTGGCAGTCTGTATATCTTCTTTGGAGAAATGCCTATTTAAGTCTTCTGCCCATTTTTGGATTGGGTTGTTTGTTTTTTTGCTATTGAGCTGCATGAGCTGTTTATAAATTTTGGAGATTAATCCTTTGTCAGTTGCTTCATTTGCAAATATTTTCTCCCATTCTGAGGGTTGTCTTTTGGTCTTGTTTATGGTTTCCTTTGCTGTGCAAAAGCTTTGAAGTTTCATTAGGTCCCATTTGTTTATCTTTGTTTTTATTTCCATTTCTCTAGGAGGTGGGTTCAAAAGGATCTTGCTGTGATTTATGTCACAGAGTGTTCTACCTATGTTTTCCTCTAAGTGTTTGATAGTTTCTGGCCTTACATTTAAGTCTTTAATCCATTTTGAGCTTATTTTTGTGTATGGTGTTAGGGAATGATCTAATCTCATACTTTTACATGTCCCTGTCCAGTTTTCCCAGCACCACTTATTGAAGAGGCTGTCCTTTCTCCACTGTACATTCCTTCCTCCTTTATCAAAGATAAGTTGGCCATATGTCCGTGGGTTTATCTCTGGGCTTTCTATCCTGACCCACTGATCTATCTTTCTGTTTTTATGCCAGTACCACACTGTCTTAATTACTGTAGCTTTGTAGTATAATCTGAAGTCAGGGAGCCTGATTCTTCCAGCTCCGTTTTTCGTTCTCAAGATTGCTTTGGCTATTCTGGGTGTTTTGTTTTTCCAAACAAATTTTGAAATTTTTTGTTCTAGTTCTGTGAAAAATGCCAGTGGTAGTTTGATAGGGATTGCATTTAATCTGTAGATTGCTTTGGGTAGTAGAGTCATTTTCACAATATTGATTCTTCCAATCCAGGAACATGGTATATCTCTCCATCTATTTGTATCATCTTTCATTTCTTTCATCAGTGTCTTATAATTTTCTGCATACAGGTCTCTTGTCTCCTTAGGTAGGTTTATTCCTAGATATTTTATTCTTTTTGTTGTAATGGTAAATGGGAGTGTTTTCTTGATTTCATTTTCAGATTTTTCATCATTAGTGTACAGGAATGCCAGAGATTTCTGTACATTAATTTTGTATCCTGATACTTTACCAAATTCATTGATTAGCTCTAATAGTTTTTCGGTAGCATCTTTAGGATTCTCTATGTATAGTATCATGTCATCTGCAAACAGTGACAGCTTTATTTCTTCTTTTCCAATTTGGAATCCTTTTATTTCCTTTTCTTCTCTGATTGCTGTGGGTAAAACTTCCAAAACTAGGTTGAAGAAGAGTGGTGAGAGTGGGCAGCCTTGTCTTGTTCCTGATCTTAGTGGAAATGGTTTCAGTTTTTCACCATTGAGGACAATGTTGGCTGTGGGTTTGTCATATATGGCCTTTATTATGTTGAGGAAAGTTCTCTCTATGCCTGCTTTCTGCAGGGTTTTTATCATAAATGGGTGTTGAATTTTGTCGAAAGCTTTCTCTGCATCTATTGAGATGATCATGTGGTTTTTCTCCTTCAACTTGTTAATATGGTGTATCACATTGATTGATTTGCGTATATTGAAGAATCCTTGCATTCCTGGAATAAACCCCACTTGATCATGGCGTATGAGCCTTTTAATGTGCTGTTGGATTCTGTTTGCTAGTATTTTGTTGAGGATTTTTGCATCTATGTGCATCAATGATATTGGCCTGTAGTTTTCTTTCTTTGTGACATCCTTGCCTGGTTTTGGTATCAAGTTGATGGTGGCCTCGTAGAATGAGTTTGGGAGTGTTCCTTCCTCTGAAATTGTTTGGAAGAGTTTGAGAAGGATGGGTGTTAGCTCTTCTCTAAATGTTTGATAGAATTCGCCTGTGAAGCCATCTGGTCCTGGGCTTTTGTTTGATGGAAGATTTTTAATCACAGTTTCAATTTCAGTGCTTGTGATTGGTCTATTCATATTTTCTATTTCTTCCTGAGTCAGTCTTGGCAGGTTGTGCATTTCTAAGAATTTGTCCATTTCTTCCAGGTTGTCCATTTTATTGGCATAGAGTTGCTTATAGTAATCTCTCATGATCTTTTGTATTTCTGCAGTGTCAGTTGTTACTTCTCCTTTTTCATTTCTAATTCTATTGATTTGAGTCTTCTCCCTTCTTTTCTTGATGAGTCTGGCTAATGGTTTGTCAATTTTGTTTATCTTCTCAAAGAACCAGCTTGTAGTTTGGTTGATCTTTGCTATCGTTTCCTTCATTTCTTTTCATTTATTTCTGATCTGATCTTTATGATTTCTTTCCTTCTGCTAACTTTGGGATTTTTTTGTTCTTCTTTCTCTCATTGCTTTAGGTGCACGGTCAGGTTGTTTACTCGAAATGTTTCCTGTTTCTTAAGGTGGGATTGTATTGCTATAAACTTCCCCCTTAGAACTGCTTTTGCTGCGTCCCATAGGTTTTGGGTCGTCGTGTCTCCATTGTCATTTGTTTCTAGGTATTTTTAAATTTCCTCTTTGATTTCTTCCGTGATCACTTCATTATTGACTAGTGAATTGTTTAGCCTCCATGTGTTTGTATTTTTTACAGAACTTTTCCTGTAATTGATGTCTACTCTCATAGCATTGTGGTCGGAAAAGATACTTGATACAATTTCAATTTTCTTCAATTTACCAAGGCTTGATTTGTGACCCAAGATATGATCTATCCTGGAGAATGTTCCATGAGCACTTGAGAAAAATGTGTATTTTGTTGTTTTTGGATGCAATGTCCTAGAAATATCAATTCAGTCCATCTTGTTTAATGTATCATTTAAAGCTTATGTTTCCTTGTTTATTTTCATTTTGGATGATCTGTCCATTGGTGAAAGTGGGGTGTTAATGTCCCCTACTATGAGTGTGTTACTGTTGATTTCCTCTTTTATGGCTGTTAGTATTTGCCTTATGTATTGAGGTGCTCCTATGTTGGGTGCATAAATATTTACAATTGTTATATCTTCTTTTTGGATTGATCCCTTGATCATTATGTAGTGTCCTTCTTTGTCTCTTCTAATAGTCTTTATTTTAAAGTCTACGTTGTCTCATATAAGAATTGCAACTCCAGCTTTCTTTTGATTTCCATTTGTATGGAATATCTTTTTCCTTCCCCTTACTTTCAATCTGTATGTGTCTCTAGGTCTGAAGTGGGTCTCTTGTAGACAGCATATATATGAGTCTTGTTTTTGTATCCATTCAGCCAATCTGTGTTTTTTGGTGCGAGCATTTAGTCCATTTACATTTAAGGTAATTATCGATATGTAAGTTCCTATTCCCATTTCCTTAATTGTTTGGGGTTCGTTATTGTAGGTATTTTCCTTCTGTTGTGTTTCTTCCCTAGAGAAGTTCCTTTAGCATTTGTTGTAAAGCTGGTTTGGTGGTGCTGAACTCTCTCAGCTTTTGCTTGTCTGTAAAGGTTTTCATTTCTCCATCACATCTGAATGAGATCCTTGCTGGGTAGAGTAGTCTTGGTTGCAGGTTTTTCTCCTTCATCACTTTAATTATGTCCTGCCACTCCCTTCTGGCTTGTAGAGTTTCTGCTGAGAGATCAGCTGTTAACCTGACGGAGATTCCCTTGTGTGTTATTTGTTGTTTTTCCCTTGCTGCTTTTAGTATGATTTCTTTGTGTTTAATTTTTGACAGTTTGATTAATATGTGTCTTGGCGTATTTCTCCTTGGGTTTATTCTATATGGGACTCTCTGTGCCTCCTGGACTTGATTAACTATTTCCTTTCCTATATTAGGGAAGTTTTCAACTATAATCTCTTCAAATATTTTCTCAGTCCCTTCCTTTTTCTCTTCTTCTTCTGGAACCCCTATAATTCGAATGTTGGTGCGTTTAATGTTGTCCCTGAGGTCTCTGAGACTGTCCTCTGTTCTTTTCATTCTTTTTTCTTTATTTTGCTCTGCATCAGTTATTTCCACTATTTTATCTTCCACCTCACTTATCTGTTCTTCTGCCTCAGTTATTCTGCTACTGATACCATCTAGAGTATTTTTCATTTCATTTATTGTTTTTTTTTTTTTTTTTTTTTTTTTTTTTTTTTTCGGTACGTGGACCTCTCACTGCTGTGGCCTCTCCCGTTGAGGAGCACAGGCTCCGGACACGCAGGCTCAGCGGCCATGGCTCACGAGCACAGCTGCTCTGCGGCATGTGGGATCTTCCCAGACCGGGGCACGAATCCATGTCCCCTGCATCGGCAGGCAGACTCTCAACCTCTGTGCCACCAGGGAAGCCCCCATTTATTGTGTTTTTAATCGATGCTTGATTCATCTTTAGTTCTTCTAGGTCCTTGTTAACTGTTTCTTGCATGTTGTCTATTCTATTTCCATGATTTTGGATCACGGAAATAGAATCTTGGATCATCTTTACTATCATTATTCTGAATTATTTTTCAGGTAGACTGCGTATTGCCTCTTCATTTGTTAGGTGTGATAGGTTTTTATCTTGCTCATTCACCTGCTGTGTGTTTTTCTGTTTTCTCATTTTGCTTATCTTCCTGTGTTTGGGGTCTCCTTTTTGCAGGCTGCAGATTCATAGTTCTCCTTGTTTTTCTTGTCTGTCCCCAGTGGCTAAGGTTGTTTCAGGAGGTTGTGTAGGCTTCCTGGTGGGGGGGAGTAGTGCCTGTGTTCTGGTGGTTGAGGCTCGATCTTGTCTTTCTGGTGGACAGGTCCACGTCTGGTGGTGTGTTTTGGGGTGCCTGTGGCCTTATTATGTTTTTAGGCAGCCTCTCTGCTAATGGGTGGGGTTGTGTTCTTGCCTTGCTACCTGCTTGGCATAGGGTGACCAGCACTGTAGCTTGCTGGTCGTTGACTGAAGCTGGGTGCTGGTGTTGAGATGGAGATCTCTGGGATATTTTCGCCGCTTGATATTATGTGGAGCTGGGAGGTCTTGTGGACCTCCTCTTGTGGACCCGTGTCCTGAAGTTGGCTCTCCCACTTCAGAGACACAGCACTGAGTCCTTGCTGCAGCACCAAGAGCCTTTCATCTACCCGGCTCAGAATAAAAGGCAGAAAAAGTAGAAAGAAAGAATTAGTAGAGGAAAGAAAGAGAGAGAGAAAGAAAGGAAGAAGGAAAGAAAGGAAGGAAGGAAGAAATAAAGAAAGAAAGAAAGAAAGGAGAGAGGGAGGCAGGAAGGATGGAAAGAAAGAAAGACAGAAAGGAGGGAGGGAGGGAGGAAGGATACAAAAAGAAAGAGTGAAATGAAGAAGGGAGGGAGGGAGGGAAGAAAGAAAGAAAGAAAGACAAACAGGAGGGAGGGAGGGAGGAATGAAAGAAAGAGAGAAGATAAAGTAAAATAGAATAAAGTATAAAATATAGTAGCATTATTAAAAATAAAAAAAGTAATTATTGAAACCCCCCCCCAAAAAAAAACGGATGGATAGAACCCTGGGTCCTATGGTGGAAGCAAAGCTATACAGAGAAAATCTCACACAGAAACATGCCCATACACAT
The DNA here is from genome assembly GCF_025265405.1 of Mesoplodon densirostris. Taxonomy (NCBI): domain Eukaryota; kingdom Metazoa; phylum Chordata; class Mammalia; order Artiodactyla; family Ziphiidae; genus Mesoplodon; species Mesoplodon densirostris. The sequence continues at coordinate 117,936,093 of NC_082662.1, forward strand.
TCACAAAAAGAGAACAGGGGAAAAAAAATCGAAAATCTTGCTCTCCAAGTCCACATCCTCAATTTGGGATAATTCGTTGTAAAAAGAGGAAAAGGGGTAAAAGCCTGAAATCTTGCTCTCAAAGTCCACCTCCTTAATTTGGGATAATTCGTTGTAAGAAGAGGAAAAGGGGAAAAAATCTTAAATCTTGTCCTCAACGTCCACCTCCTCAATTTGGGATGATTCGCTGTCCATTCATGCACTCCACAGACACAGGGCACATCAAGCGGATCGTGGAGCTTTAATCCGCTGCCTCCGAGGCTGCACAGAGAGATTTCCCTGTCTCTTCTCTGCTCTCACAGCTCCCGGGTCTCAGCCTTGAACCTGGCCCCGCCTCTGCACGTAGGTCGCCGGAGGGCGTCCGTTCTTCGCTCAGACAGGACGGGTTTAAAGGAGCCGCTGATTCGGTGGCTCTGGCTCACTCAGGCCGAGGGGAGGGAGGGGCACACAGTGCGGGACGGGCCTGCGGCAGCAGAGGCCAGCGTGACATTGCACCAGCCTGAGGCGCTCTGTGCACTTTCCCGGGGAAGCCCTCCCTGTGTCCCAGGACCCCGGCAGTGACGGGCTGCACAGGCTCCCCGGAAGAGGGGGTGGACAGTGACCTGCGCTCGCACACAGACCTTGTGGCGGTGGCAGCAGCAGCCCCAGCGTCCCACATCCGTCTCCGTGGTCCGCGCCTTCAGCCGTGGCTTGCGCCCGTCTCTGGAGCTTCTTTAAGCAGTGCTCTTAATGCTCTCTCCTAGCGCATCAGGAAACAAAGAGGGAAGAAAAAGTCTCTTGCCTCTTCGGCACCTCCAGACTTTTTCCCTGGACTCCCTCTGGGCTAGCCGCGGCGCACCAACCCCTTCAGGCTCTCTTCCTGCCGCCAGCCCGAGTCCTCTCCCTGCGCTCCGACCAAAACCCGATACCCGAGCCTCAGCTCCCAGCCCCGCCCGCCCCGGCGGCTGAGCCGACAAGGCTCTCGGGCTGGTGAGTGCCAGTCGGCACTGATCCTCTGTGCGGGAATCTCTCCGCCTTGCCTTCCGCACCCCTGTGGCTGCGTTCTACTCCGCGGCTCTGAAGCTTTCCCCCTCCGCCACCCGCTGTCTCCGCCCACAAAGGGGCTTCTAGTGTGTGGAAACCTTTCCTCCTTCACGGCTCCCTCCCACTGGTGCAGGTCCCTTCCCTATCCTTTTGTCTCTGTTTATTCTTTTTTCTTTTGCCCTACCCATGTATGTGGGGAGTTTCTTGCCTTTTGGGGGGTCTGAGGTCTTCTGTCAGCGTTCAGTAGGTGTTCTGTAGGAGTTGTTCCACGTGTAGATGAATTTCTGATGTATCTGTGGGGAGGAAGGTGATCTCCGTGTCTTACTCTTCCGCCATCTTCCTCCGGATTCTGATTTGCATATATTGAAGAATCCTTGCACCCCTGGGTTAAATCCCACTTAATCATGGTGTATGATCCTTTTAATGTGTTATTGGATTCAGTTTGCTAGTATTTTGTTGAGGATTTTTGCAACTATATTCATCAGTGATATTGGCCTGTAATTTTTTTGTGGTATCTTTGTCTGGTTTAGGTGTCAGGGTGATGGTGGCCTCATAGAATGAGTTTGGGAGTGTTCCTTCCTCAACAATATTTTGGAAGAGTTTGAGAAGGATGGGTGTTAACTCTTCTCTAAATGTTTGATAGAATTCACCTGTGAAGCCATCCGGGCCTGGACTTTTGTTTGTTGGAAGATTTTTAATCACAGTTTCAATTTCATTACTTGTGATCGGTCTGTTCATACTTCTGTTTCTTCCTGGTTCAGTCTCGGAAGGTTATACCTTTCTAAGACTTTGTCTATTTCTTCCAGGTTGTCCATTTTATTGGCATAGAGTTGCTTGTAGTAGTCTCTTAGGATGCTTTGTATTTCTGTGGTGTCTGTTGTAACTTCTCCTTTTTCATTTCTAATTTTTTTGCTTTGAGTCCTCTCCCTCTTTTTCTTGATGTGTCTGGCTAATGATTTATCAATTTTGTTTATCTTCTCAAAGAATGAGCTTTCATTTTTATTGATCTTTGGCATTGTTTTCTTTGTTTCTATTTCATTTATTTCTGCTCTGATCTTTACAATTTCTTTCCTTCTGCTATCTTTGGGTTTTGTTTGTTCTTCTTTCTCTAGTTCCTTTACGTGTAAAGTTAGATTGTTTGAGATTTTTCTTGTTTCTTGAGGTAGGCTTTATAGGTATAAAGTTCCCTCTTAGAATTGATTTTGCTAATCCCATAGGTTTTGGGTCATCACGTTTTCATTGTCATTTGTCTCTAGGTATTTTTTGATTTCCTCTTTGATTTCTTCAGTGATCTCTTGGTTGTTTAGTAACATACTGTTTAGCCTCCATGTGTTTGTGTTTTTTAAGTTTTTTTCCATGTAATTCATTTCTAATCTCATAGCATTGTGGTCAGAAAAGATGCTTGATATGATTTCAATTTTCTTAAAGTTACTGAGGTTTTATTTGTAACCCAAGATGTGATCTATCCTGGAGAATGTTCCATGCACACTTAAGAAGAAAGTGTAATCTGCTGTTTTTGGATAGAATGTCCTATAAATATCAATTAAATCTATATGGTCTATTGTGTCATTTAAAGCTTCTCTTTCCTTATTTATTTTCATTTTGGATGATCTGTCCATTGGTGCAAGTGAGTTGTTAATGTCCCCCACTATTATTGTGTTAGTTGATTTCCTCTTTTATAGCTGTTAGCAGTTGCCTTATGTATTGAGGTGCTCCTATGTTGGGTGCATATATATTTATAATCGTTATATCTTCTTGGATTGATCCCTTGATCATTAGGTAGTCTCCTTCCTTGTCTCTTGTACCACTCTATTTTAAAGTCTATTTTATCTGATATGAGTATAGCTACTCCAGGTTTCTTTTGATTTCCATTTGCATGGAATATCTTTTTCCATCCCCTCACTTTCAGTCTGTATGTGTCCCTAGGTCTGAAGTGGGTCTCTTGTAGACAGCATATATATGGGTCTTATTTTTGTATCCATTCAGTAAGGCTGTGTCTTTTGGTTGGAGCATTTAATCCATTTACTTTTAAGGTAATTATTGACATGAACATTTTCTTATTTGTTTTGGGTTTATTTTTGTAGATCCTTTTCTTCTCTTGTGTTTCCCACTTAGAGAAGTTCCTTTAGCATTTGTTGTAGAGCTGGTTTAGTGGTGCTGAATTCTCTTAGCTTTTGCTTGTCTGTAAAGCTTTTGATTTCTCCATGGAATCTGAATGAGATCCTTGTGAGGTAGAACAATCTTGGTTGTAGGTTCTTCCCTTTCATCACTTTAAGTATATCATGCCACTCCCTTCTGGCTTGTAGAGTTTCTGTTGAGAAATCAGCTGTTAACCTTATGGGAGTTCCATTGTATGTTATTTGTCATTTTTCCCTTACTGCTTTCAATAATTTTTCTTTGTCTTTAATTTTTGCCAATTTGATTACTGTGTGTCTCAGCAAGTTTCTCCTTGGGTTTATCCTGTATGGGACTCGCTGTTCTCCCTGGACTTGGGTGGCTATTTCCTTTCCCATGTTAGGGAAGCTTTTGACTATAGTCTCTTCAAATATTTTCTCTGTTTCTTTCTCTCTCTCTTCTCCTTCTGGGACCCCAGAATGCGAATGTTGCTGTGTTTAATGTTGTCTCAGAGGTCTCCTATGCTGTCTTCACTTCTTTTCATTCTTTTTTCTTTATCCTGTTCTGCAGCAGTGAATTCCACCATTCTGTCTTCCAGGTCACTTATCCGTTCTTCTGCCTCAGTTATTCTGCTATTGATTCCTTCTAGTTTAGTTTTCATTTCAGTTATTGTATTGTTCATCTCTGTTTGTTTGTTTTTTAATTCTTCTAGGTCTTTGTTAAAATTTTCTTGCATCTTCTCGATCTTTGCCTCCATTCTTTTTTCTGAGGTCTTGGATCATCTTCACTATCATTATTCTGAATTCTTTTTCTGGACGGTTGCCTATCTCAACTTCATTTAGTTGTTTTTCTGGGGTTTTATCTTGTTCCTTCATCTGGTACATAGCCCTCTGCCTTTTCATCTTGTCTATCTTTCTCTGAATGTGGTTTTTGTTCCCCAGGGTGCAGGATTGTAGTTCTTCTTGCTTCTGCTGTCTGCCCTCTGGTGGATGATGCTATCTAAGTGGCTTGTGCAAGTTTCCTGATGGGAGGGACTGGTGGTGGGTAGAGCTGACTGTTGCTCTAGTGGGCAGAGCTCAGTAAAACTTTCATCCACTTGACTGCTGATTGGTGGGGCTGGGGTCCCTCCCTTTTGGGTGTTTGGCCTCATGCAACCCAACACTGGAGCCTACCTGGGCTCTTTGGTGGGGCTAATGGCAGACTGTGGGTGGGCTCACGGCAAAGAGTACTTCACAGAACTTCTGCTGTCAGTGTCCTTGTCCCCACGGTGAGCCACAGCCACCCCCCGCCTCTGCAGGTGACCCTCCAACACTAGCAGGCAGGTCTGGTTCAGTCTCCCCTGCAGTCACTGTTCCTTCCCCTGGGCCCCAATGTGCACACTACTTTGTGTGTGCCCTCCAAGAGTGGAGTCTCTGTTTCCCTCATTCCTGTCAAAGTCCTGCAATTAATTCCCACTAGGCTTCAAAGTCTGATTCTGTAGGAATTCCTCCTCCTGTTGCTGGACCACCAGGTTGTGAAGCCTGACGTGGGGCTCAGAACCTTCACTCCAGTGGGTATAAGTGTTCTCCTGTCTGTGAGTCACTGACCCAGCAGTACTGGGATTTGATTTTACTGTGATTGTGCCCCCTCCAACCATCTCATTGTGGCTTCTCCTTTGTCTTTGGATGTGGGGTATCTTTTTTGGTGAGTTCCAATGTCTTCCTGTCGATGATTGTCCAGCAGCTAGTTGTGACTCTGGTGTTCTCATAAGAGGGAGTGAAAGCATGTCCTTCTACTCTGCCATCTTGGTTCGTCCCCCTCTATTTAATTTTTAACAGGTCACTTTGGAATGGCTTTTCACTGTGTTTCCTGCTTTTCCTCCTAACTCTGGAACCCTACACTCCACAGGCCCTCCTTTCCATGTGCTGCCTCTTCCTTTCCCTGCAGATCCTAACCAGTGTAGAGTTTTGAATGTGTAAAATGTGCATAATTATGTGTGAGTGCTTTGCATGGGTATGCATGTATATATGTGCCTGCATATATGTAGTCATGTATGTATGTGCACATATGTGCATATTGTGTATATTTGTGTTCATGTATGCACATATACACAAGTGAGAATAGATTCATACCTCTGTGTGTCTAATAAGTGCATTTCTGAAGTTTATTGTTGTCTAAGAAAGAGCTTTCTTTTTGAGTTAAAACAGGTAAAAAAATGAGAATCCACCTCATCTTGCCTTCTAAAGAAACAAGGCATCTTCTGGCAAGGTGGAAAGAATCAAATCTATCAGGCATGTCACTCAGAATGGAGTAGACCAATGCAAACTTCTGCAGGTGCTTTGTATTCCTGGACTCCTCCAGCTTTGGGGAACTGCAGCTCGTGCTCTTTGCATTGTTCCTCTCCCTGTATCTTTTCACCCTGACCATCAATGTCTTTATTATCATAATCATCAGGCTCAACGGCCATCTGCACACCCCTATGTACCTCTTCCTTTCCTTCTTACCTTTCTCTAAGACCTGCTATACCTTGGGCATTATCCCTAGGATGCTTTCCGGCCTGGTCAGGGGTGGGCAGGTCATCTCCTATGTGGGCTGTGCTGTCCAAGTGTTCTTCTCTGCTTTGTGGACCTGTACCACCTGCTTCCTCCTGGCTGTCATGGGCTTTGACAGATATGTAGCCATCTGTGCCTCACTACACTATGCCAGCCAGGTTGGCACCTCCTTCTTGAGTGGGTATCTCTTTGGGCTGGGAATGACACTGGTCATTTTCCACCTCCCATTTGCAGCTCCCATGAGATCCAACACATTTTTTGTGACACGCTGCCAGTGCTGAGCCTGGCCTGTGGAGATACAGGCCTGAGTGAGCTAGGGATCCTTATCCTCAGCCTGTTGGTCCTCCTGGTCTCCTTCTCCTTCATCACTATCTCCTACACCTACATTCTGACAGCAATCCTGAAGATCCCCTCCAATGAGGGGTGGAAGAAGCCCTTCTCTACTTGCCCCTCACACCTCACAGTGGTCATCGTTCACTATGGCTATGCCTCCTTCATGTACCTGAGACCCAAAGCCAGTTACTCTCTTGAGCAGGACCACCTTATTGCTGTCACCTATACTGTGGTGACTCCCCTCCTCAATCCCACTATTTATAGTCCATGAAATAGGGCTGTGCAGACAGCCCTGAGAAATGCTTTCTGAGGGAGGTTGCTGGGTAAAGGATGAAGGCTACCATAATGGGATAGTATCCTCTATGTAGGCTGGACATACACCAGAAACCCAAGCCAATGGGACAGATATTCAGGGCTTTAGACCAAAGCTACCCCAACTCCAATTCCCCGAGAGAGCCCCATCCTGTCTCTTGCATGCCCCCTCACCCCCAGGGCTTCTGGGGAATGCAGATGCAGGGTTTCCTGCTCTGGTTACTGTGCTTAACTCACACTGATCTCAGGCTCTGAATTTTCACTTTCAGCCTCCCATACACCACACTTAGTTCCTGAAACCCAGTTCATTAAGAATTTTCTAACTGAGCTGAACAAGATGAGGGGAGTTTCAAGTGCCCAAGTTCAAAGCAGAGTTGGCTGGGGCACTGTCAGGGATACTGTAGAGATTTCTAAAATCATTTCATAATTAGATTATCTGACCAATAATGTTCTTCCAATATCTGAATCTCAGTGACTATAAGGTTGGCAAATCAGTTTGAATGCTTTCCTAAATGAAGAGGTCAGTTATTATTATTTTTTCTCTCCCAAAAGGTGTCTTTAATCTTTTTATGTAGTTGTCTTCTTTATCTCTGGCTCATTATTACTTTGCCCTATTCTTTTTAATTGGCTCTTCTAGTTGCTTAACTTCTATTTCAGAAAATAGATTTATTTACTATTTCCTTCAATAATAGTTGTTGCTCTCTAATGGCCTCCTAATCTTGGGTGTAAGGACCTCCTCACTTGAGTCACTCCCTAGTATGGATACTACTCTTTAGAATCTATGGTGGAACTCTCTGTCCTGCCTATTTTACTTTCAACTCACAATATGTCATGCATGGTACCAGACATTTCTAGGGATAAGTAAAGGTGGAATGAATTCACACAGTTGTCAGGAAGAAGTTTGAATACAGATTCTGCCACTTACAGTGTGACCCTGGGTAAGTTATTTAATCTTTCTCAGCTTCAAAGTCCTCACTTGTAAAACGGTTGTAACTTCATAGTTTTGTGTGGCTGACTAAACAGGTTCATACGAGTAAATAATTTAGTGCAATAATTGGATCATAAAAATCTTCCAATAAATGTCACCTGCTAGTATTAATAATGTGCTAAGCAAAGTGATACTGGCTTTTAGTTTAGGGAGAGGTTATTTTCGGTGGAGGATCAGAGCAGATTTCATGTCTAAGGTAGTACTTGAACTTGTTCCTAAAGAATGAGTAAATTTTGAATGCAGTAAGTGGAAATAAAGTGCATATATTCTAAGAAGACAGAACAGAATAACTACAGTCTCAGTGGCAAGACAATATAGGCTTATTACAGAGTGTGGTGAGTTGTCCAGAGGGACAAAATATCTCACAAATGATGGGTGAAGTTAACTTGGGTTAAGATTTCTTTGAGGAGAGCATTGTGAATACCTTGCTTCAGACTTGATACTTTTGGTAGTGGAAGATAGGACACAGTATACCTTTGAGCAGAGAGTGGAGTTGAATCTGGGAAGTGATTTAGGAAGATTAATCCAGCAGCAGAGAGGATGATAAATCTCAGCAAGGAGAAAACAGAGGCAAGAAGATCAGTAAGAAATCCATTGCCATCATTTAAAGAAAGGCAAAAAGACCTGAACAAGGATAGAGGTATTGGAAACTGAAAGAAATGGAAACATAAGAGATTCTGAAAATGTAGGATTCATGTGATTCTTCAATGAGTTAGAAGTGGGACAAAACTTAAGAGAGAGGAAAGAACTTACATTGGGGGAATGTTTTTCAGATAGGAATCCATATTTTTACATGCTCTCAGGGAAGAAACATATCCTCTAGGGAGAATTCAGTGGAAATCAAATTTGGCAGGAAGAAAGCTAGTCCAAGAGAAGAGAATAGGTTGTAGAGAAGTAGGAGATTCAGTTAAATGGCAGAAAGACTTGGGTTAGGGGAGAAAAGCCATGTACTCTAGGCTCCTTTTCACTAGGTCTGGAAGTAATCTCCTCATTGCATTGAGGTATTTGAGCAAATTCATTTCCAAAACGTATTCAGTTCATCTAGCATAACATTCCCTAAATGCACACTCAACAATGATGGGTAAAGATGTTCTAAAAATTGCTATGTAATACTCAAAGTTCAATCTACCTTCCAAATGTGGTAATCTTAAGTATGAAAGGGTATAAAAATCACATGAGGGATCTTTCAGTATATGTTCCTGGGAGCCATCTCAATAGACCTTGACACAATTGATCTGGGGTGACAGGCAGAAATAGTTTACAAAATGTGCCTAGGTGATTCAAATTCCCTCCCTTGATTATGAATATGGCCATGTGTTTAAAAAGAACAAATCCTCCTCCCAGGTATATACATACGTATACACATAGCAAAGCAGAGGTCCCTCTGATGTGAACATGACCACATATGCCCAACTCATTGTTCTTTAAAGAGCCAATTTATTCCATAAAGCTCTGGAGTCAGATTTCCTGAGTTTAAAGCCTAGCTTTGCCACTTTTTAGATGTGTGATCTAGAGGAAGTTTATTAACATTTCTGTGCCTCTATTCTCAATGGCAAAATGAAATTTTAACAGTATCTATTTTGTAGGCCTTTTTGTGATGATTAAGATAAAATCTTTAGAACAGAGTCTGCCATACATGAAACAACCAATATGACCATATTTTATTATTTGGAGTTTCTAGGCAGAATCAATTTAGCCTGACATATTTGTTACCTAGTTCATGCTGGCAGAAGCCAGCGCTGGCAGTGTCCAGCATCTTATATTTCATGATATAACCAGCCAAAGAAGAGTAAAGTGCTGTTACCTGGCACAGTGTCTGACTGGAGAATGTAGGAAGATGGACCTAGATCCAGAGACCCGAGAAGAGTAGGTACTGGGAAATGGATCAGCCTATAGGAAAAAAGAATCAGATGGCTTCCAGGCAAATGTGTGGCATCAGGGAAGCCCATAGAATGTAAAAGGGAGAGTTCTGTTAAAAGTGGAATCGTTTTTGAGTCCCAATCAAGCAATAAGAATCATAAAAGAAAAATCAAGGGCTTCCCTGGTGGCACAGTGGTTGAGAGTCCGCCTGCCGATGCAGGGGACACGGGTTCGTGCCCCGGTCTGGGAAGATCCCACATGCCGCGGAGCGGCTGGGCCCGTGAGCCATGGCCGCTGAGCCTGTGCATCCGGAGCCTGTGCTCCGCAACGGGAGAGGCCACAACAGTGAGAGGCCCGTGTACCACAAAAAAAAAAAAGAAAAATCAAGAATGTAGCCTCAGGGCTGGGTCTCAGAGGCAGGCTCCCCTCTATAAATTGTAAAGAAAAGAGTTACCAAAGAGCAGCAGGGATTCCAGTTCAAAGTAAGTAAACAGAAGGTCAAGAAAAGATCACTTTGAAATATTAGGAACTTAACCCTGAGATCAAGAGGAAAATTTGATACAAGTTCTAATTGTTATAATATTATAAATTGAATATTTATAGTCCCCAATTATGTATGATAATTCCCATATTACCATTTTTTGCTTGAGTGCATGGGTGGTCAGAATCTGATTTCAGAAGATGCTGTATGTAACTCTAACAGTACCATCTTCTTAGGGAATTTTTGTTGATTCTTTAGATAAATACAATCTTCTTTAGCCTCTATATTATTAATCTCCTTTTATGAGATGGTACTACTGGTCCTTTGCCTTAAAGACTAACCACATGCTTAATAATCTGCTTTAGCACTTACAGATACTTGGCAGGGTTCAGGAGGAGAATGAAACCATAGTCACTTTTGCCTTTGGTTATTACAAACATACATTTTTTAGATTTTCCATATTTGGGCAGTGTGATATTAAATGACACTGATTTTTGATGGCCTACTGGGCTATGAATATTTTCAACTGTAATCATATTTGGTAACTCATAATTTGGTAACACAATTTAGACATTTATGAACATTTTTTGAAATACTTTTATTATTGTCATACTTCATAGTACCCAATTGTTTAAGCAAAAATCAGTAAAAATATTTATACATTATTAGCAGCAAAGACAGCTTTATAGTTTTAACCAAAATTTCTATAAATGGCTCCTGTGACAGGATTTTTCCCTTAGCAAGGACTAATTTCTATACAAAGAATGGGATTGAGACTTGAAATGGTAACCAAGTGGCAATATACATGGATAAGGAGGTGGAGTCTGTGCAGGATACAAAAACAGCTAGGCAGTTTCATACTGAGAAAAAAAATGAACTAATTCTTCTCACAAGCAAATGACACCATAAATTTTTACAAGTCAGAACAGAATGTCAGCATTCAAACCTGTTCAGATCAAACCTGGTCTGGAAATTATTTGGAAATAGCACCACCTCTTGTTTTTTTTTTTTTTTTTTTCTCTTTTCTTTTTTCTTTTTTCTTTTAGAGATTTTATTTTATTTTTTTTAGAATATAATTGCTTTCCAATGTTGTGTTAGTTTCTGCTGTACAATAAAGTGAATCAGCTCTACGTATACCTATATCTCCTCCCTCTTGGACTTTCTTCCCCCACATCCCACTCGTCTAGGTCACCACAGAGCACTGAGCCGAGCTCCCTGTGCTATACAGCGGGTTCCCACTAGGGATCTATTTTACACATGGTAGCATATTTATGTCAAACCTAATCTCCCAATTCATCCCACTCTCCCCTTCCCCCTCTGTGTTCACATGTCCGTTCTCTACGTCTGTATCTCTATTCCTGCCCTGCAAACAAGTTCATCTGTACCATTTTTCTAGATTCCACATATATGCGTTAATATACGATCTTTGTTTTTCTCTTTCTGACTTACTTCACTCCGTGGAAGCAACCTAATTGTCCATCGAAAGATGAATGGATAAAGAAGATATGGTGTATATATATATATATATATAAAGGAGTATTACTCAGTCATAAATAGGAACAAAATTGTGTCATTTGTTCTTTTCCTTAATTCTATAAAAATTCTACTGACTCTTAACACTAATAGGAGATAGAAGTAAATCAAAACAAAGATTCTTTTTATCACATTAAAATTTTGGAGAAAATTCAGGGACATACAGGACAAAAAAAAGACCTGCCATGCTCATATTTTGCTGTTCTGAGAGTAATAACTTCACTTTAATGGGGAAGTATGAAAAATGGACAGATTAAGAAGAAAATGTGTGCTGTGCTGGTCTTCTCTGTGTGATTCCATTTTATAGACTAAAATATTGGGGTTTCCCAGAATATCAAATATCTCCATTTTCAAAAGTAAGAATTTAAACACATTTCAAGCTCAAGAAACACTGTTTGTAAGTTATCTTGGATCTTATGTATCTACTGCACCCAAGCACTTATTTACAGTGTAATTAGATGCCTATATTTAGATGACAGTACAATTCTCAGAAATATAGAAACCCAATTGAGTCAGGAACATTTTACTTCATATTGTGCTATCAAAAAGAACTTTAAAAATGTTTTTTTAAAAGAGGAAATACTTTATTCTATAATCAGAAAAGACACAAAGCAATAAGGATAGGTAGAAATCAACAAATGAAAAATAGAGACCTTGTTTAATACCCCTCAGCAGTGACTAGTTGCATATAAAATAAACCCATGGCCTCCTCTCCTCCAATTTTGTTAATGCCTTTATTTCCCAAGCTCAATAATTTTTTTCAGGTCCTGCAATAAATGTAACACACACACACACACACACACACACACACACACACACACACACACGACTATCTTTCCACCCTCTATACTCGCCTGTCTTCTTCGTCCCCTAATACTTCCCACAACACCAAGATTCAATATTCTCTGACCCAGGAATAGCTGCTTATCACTTGCCAAAGTAGGAATTGATGAAGCCAACATAATCATAGCCAGCAGGCTGGCTTCGGCCGCGTGGGTCCATGTATTGCTGCATATGTGAGGCACAGAATGACACTTGTTCTGGGGTTAGGGCCTGAACATAAAAAAAGAAAGAAAGAAAGAAAGAAATACAGTAATAAGGATTAAAAATAGCTGGCTCTTTGGGGCTTTTAATATGCCCTAAACCCAGGAAGTGGAGAGACTTTGGAAGAAGAAGCCAGCCCTGGTCCTATCATGTGCTTTTCTTATAGAAAGAAATCTATAATTTCTAATGAATAAGACCAACTCATCTCTTCAACTTAGTTCTTATCCAAAGAGTCCCATCTCACTCTGACTGCACTATTTACACCATTCTCTAAATTTGGCTTATTAAATAAACAGGATAAATAAATAGCCTTAAAAACCAAGTAGCATGTTTGGGATTGACACTGAGAGTCGTTAGAGATTGACTGTAGATTTTTGAGTTGTGTCAAGACAACATGAGTGATCAAAGCAAATGATATCCAGTGCATAACACTATCTGAGAAAAAGTGGGGGAAGGAACGTGGTTGCCTATGATAAGTAGGCAGCCAAGCCTGAGATGAGCAAAATGTAGATTGTGATGAGAGTGTAATGAGAGTGGATGCAAACTGGAATCTGACCTGCTTCATGTCCTCTTTGGTAATATAGGCCTTGCCCTCTGCCAGGGCTTGGAAAGCATCCTCTAGTTCATCACTGGACTTGATGTTCTCTGACTCCTTGTCGATCAGGAAGTCGGTATATTCGGTTTGTGAGATATAGCCCTTTCTGTTGGAGAAATAGATCAGGAATTGTCCCCTCTCAAGACAAAGAGGAAGGCAGATTCCTTTCTCATCCTACTCAGTGTCTCAGAGACAGAGAGAAGCTGTATTCTCCAAGTGTCTGTCCCATCTCAGCTCTCTGAGACTATGGGCTATGATCTCTATTTGACCCACATCCTCATGTCCTTACAGCCAAATAAACAGTTTCCTATGTTCTAGCCTCTGTTTCCACATGGGTCAGTCAGCCTGAGTCTCTAAGTAGAATTTGGGGATTTTCCACTAGCACCAGTCTCTAAGTATCTCAAGCTCTTCAAGTTTAGTTGAAGACCTCTATTTCTGATCTTCTTTGGTCCTTGGTATAAGAAAGAATTGGTCCCTAATTAGTAACGCAATCCCTCTATGACTCTGGTCCAAGCACACAGCAACCCCATCTGCAGGAGCTGGCCTTTGAATAATCCATGTCTCGTTAAGATATTACACAAGGGAAGGAATTATTCTCTCAAGTTCCTTTCCAGAGCCAGCTGAAATTCCTAGATCAAACATAAACCAGGAATTGAACAAATTGCAGAGCTGGTGCCTGAGCTGGAGTTAGTGCCATGAACTTCTGAGCTAATCCTAAAAGGGCACCAAAAGCTGCTCAATTCATTTATGGTAGTCTGTATACTCCTACTCTCAAGATGAATTAATTTCATATTTTATGGATCATTTTACTTTCTGTGCTTGCCCCCCTCTCCCCAAGCCTCATTCCCTGCTATGGTCTGGCCCTTGGTCTTCCTCCTACCTCCCTGGATCAACAGCATCCAGGAATTTCTCAAACTTGGGCTCAGGTTCACCTTCCTCCACCATGGGCAAGTAGTAATTGAGCCCTCTCAGGCAGGACCGGAAATCTTTGTGACTTAAGCGACCTGTCAAATTCTCATCAAAGTGCCTAAAGAATAAAAACATTTTATCAAGTTCAATAGGAATCAGATTAAAAAAGAAAAGAATAGATCTTTTTGTACTAGTTGGAGCTTTAGTAACATTCCATAAGGATATCAGTTGAGTGGAGAGCTTGCCTGTGTTTCCACACTTTTTTTAAAATCTATTGTATGGAGGGAAATGAATAAAATGTTGAACATAAGATAAATGTATTTCCTAAAATCAAGGAATCTCATAGACATACTAAAAGCCAAGACTTGAAGCTAAATAACATATCTATATCTTCATTAAAGATCCTACTAAACCACACTGAGGGAAAAAAAAATAATAGTTACTTGGAAATTCATTTTGATTGTCTGGAAAACAAAGAACCAATCGTTATACTCACCTGAAGGCTGTTTCAAACTCCTGTAGTGTCTCCTCACTCAGACCAGTGATGTCTCTGTAAAGAAAAACAAAAATTAACCCATGAAGTAAACAGAGAAATAGAAAAAGGCATGCCATAGGAATAAGAGAGGAATTTTAGTGACTATTATGCTAGTCAAGTGATCTAGTTCAGGGGTTGGCAAACTATGGTCCATGGGCCAAATCCAGTCGGCCACTCACTTTTGTATAGTCAATCAACTGAGAATGGTTTTTACATGATTAAAAATAACCAAAAGAAGAAGTCTGTTTCCTTAAACATTAAAAATTGTGAGAAATTCAAATTTCAGTGTCCATAAATAAAATTTTATTGGAACATGTCCATGCTCATTCATTTATGAATTATCAATAGATGTTTTCTCTTCACAACAGCAGGGTTGAGTAGTTAACCCAGAGGCTATATGTCTCACAAATTGTACGATACTAATTATCAAGATCTTTACAGAAAAAGTTTGCCAATTTCTGATCCAGATAACTAATGCTGCCAAAAAAGCTATGGAGAACTAAGACTGCTCTGATATAATTAATTTATTTAGAAAAAAAATGAAATTTTCTCTTCTGCTCTATACTTTGAATATTTATTTTATTCTAGACATTTTGGTGGGAACTTTACAAAAGGGAATGCTTTCTGAAGAGGTCATATAAGATGGTGAATAGACTCAGAGAAATGGGTGGCAAAAAGACACAGGGGGATGGGAGCACTGTGTCCCAGTTTATAATAGCCTCCTATAAAAAGATAAATAATCATTCTGTGGTTCAGTAAAGAGAGAGAATATCGGTTCTGGGGATAGTGAGTGTACTATCCCTGAAGAAACTCCTATATACAGTACCCCAAACTTTAGCTCTTGGAGATAAGTTTCTAATACCTAACACCACCCACACCCTTGCCCAGCCCTGGCCACAGGTTCTCAATACCTGGCTTGGATCTGTTGTTCCAGACTGTGTTGCCTTCTCATCCCAAGCTGGTAGAGCTGGTCCCACTGCTGAGCCAGCCCAATGGTGCTGTATTTAATGTCCAGGACCAGAGCCTCTTCTAAGTTTTCACCCAGGTCCTCAATCTTGGTCAGCTTACGCTTCATTGCCTGGATCTCCTTCTGCTTCCTCTGGAAAAAGACAAAGAAAAGAGGCAGTCAACCAGGGTACCAGATCCAAACCTAGGGATGATACAGAAGGTAAGAAGCTAATAAGTTTAGACTTCACTTCATTGCTCCTTTTCAATTATCTTCAGGAATTTTCCTGTCCTCTGTAAAAAATGAACTACTCACTTATATTTGTATTCTTCATTTATAAAGTGGTGATTATCATTCTGGTAATCTGTAATATATAAATCTAAGTGTCAACAGTTATGTGCTGCAGATAAAGAAGGGTAGGATTTCCAGGATCCATGCTCCCAGTGATTTGCCTCATGTATTATTTGCACTATTGATTGTGGTTGAGCTCTGAGGTCCACTTAAACTTCCCAGTGTTCACACTTCAGTCTCCTTCAATGGCTTGGACAGACTTCCACAAGACTCTTCTGTCATTCAGGCATATTATATGCCAAACATCTACATTTAGGTCATGTTTTCTGAACAGGGGAATGTCTTTTCCTAAAGAAGGGGGGAGTGAATTCGTTGTGATGAGGAGGGTAGTTGTGAAAACATATTAGATATTACAATGGTTTGTGGCCCTGCAAAAATCAGTCCTGTCTGACAACATCTTTTTAGATTAAGTTCTCTCATTAGGGATAAATTAGATTTAATTAGTTAATTTTTTCTTCTGGTGGTGGGGGGAAAGAAAATAAGATTAAGGTTAAAAACACTGTTCTAGCCAACTGCTATTTTTTTTCTTGCCATTTTATTTTTTTAACATCTTTATTAGAGTATAACTGCTTTACAATGATGTGTCTGTTTCTGCTTTATAACAAAGTGAATCAGTTATACATATACATATGTCCCCATATCTCTTCCCTCTTGCATCTCCCTCCCTCCCACCCTCCCTATCCCACCCCTCTAGGTGGTCACAAAGCACGAAGCTGATCTTCCTGATCTATGCAGCTGCTTCCCACTAGCTATCTATTTTACATTTGGTAGTGTATGTATGTCCATGCCACTCTCTCACTTTGTCCTAGCTTACCCTTCCCCCTCCCCGTATCCTCAAGTCCATTCTCTAGTAGGTCTGCATCTTCATTTCCATCTTGCCCCTAGGTTCTTCTGACCATTTCCTTTCTTTCTTTCTTTTTTTAGATTCCATATATATGTGTTAGCATATGGTATTTGTTTCTCTCTTTCTGACTTGCTTCACTCTGTATGACAGTCTCTAGGTCCATCCACCTCACTACAAATAACTCAGTTTCATTCCTCTTTATGGCTGAGTAATATTCCATTGTATATATGTGCCACATCTTCTTTATCCATTCATCTGTTGATGGACACTTAGGTTGCTTCCATGTCCTGGCTATTGTAAATAGAGCTGCAATGAACATTTTGGTACATGACTCTTTGAATTATGGGTTTCTCAGGGTATATGCCCAGTAGTGGGATTGCTGGGTCATATGGTAGTTCTATTTTTAGTTTTTTAAGGAACCTCCATACTGTTCTCCAGAGTGGTTTTATCAACTTATATCCCACCAAGAGTGCAAGAGGGTTCCCTTTTCTCCACACCCTCTCCAGCATTTCTTGTTTGTAGATTTTTTATTTTTTTTTTTTTTTTTTGCGCTACACGGACCTCTCACTGTTGTGGCCTCTCTCATTGCGGAGCACAGGCTCCAGACGTGCAGGCTCAGTGGCCATGGCTCACGGGTCCAGCTGCTCCGTGGCATGTGGGATCTTCCTGGACTGGGGAATGAACCCGTGTCCCCTGAATCGTCAGGCGGACTCTCAACCACTGCTCCACCAGGGAAACCCTGTTTGTAGATTTTGTTGTTGTTGTTGTTGCTAATTGGCATCTTTATTTATTTATTTATTTATTTTTCTTTTTTTTTATTAGTTTCTGCTTTATAACAAACTGAATCAGTCATACATATACATCTGTTCCCACATCCCTTCCCTCATGCATCTCCCTCCCTCCCACCCTCCCCATCCCACCCCTCCAGGCGGTCACAAAGCACCGAGCTGATCTCCCTGTGCTCTGCAGCTGCTTCCCACTAGCTATCTACCTTACGTTTATTAGTGTATATATGTCCATGCCTCTCTTTTGCTTTGTCACAGCTTACCCTTCCCCCTCCCCATATCCTCAAGTCCATTCTCAAGCAGGTCTGTGTCTTTATTCCTCTTTTACACCTAGGTTCTTCATGATATTTTTTTAAAAATTCCATATATATGTGTTAGCATATGGTATTTGTCTTTCTCTTTCTGACTTACTTCACTCTGTATGACAGACTCTAGGTCTATCCACCTCATTACAAATAGCTCAGTTTCGTTTCTTTTTATGGCTGAGTAATATTCCATTGTATATATGTGCCACATCTTCTTTATCCATTCATCTGATGATGGACACTTAGGTTGTTTCCATCTTTGGGCTATTGTGAATAGAGCTGCAATGAACATTTTGGTACATGTCTCTTTTTGAATTATGGTTTTCTCAGCATATATGCCTAGTAGTGGGATTGCTGGGTCATATGGTAGTTCTATTTTTAGTTTTTTAAGGAACCTCCATACTGTTCTCCATAGTGGCTGTACCAATTCACATTCCCACCAGCAGTGCAAGAGTGTTCCCTTTTCTCCACACCCTCTCCAGCATTTATTGTTTCTAGATTTCTTGATGATGGCCATTCTGACTGGTGTGAGATGATATCTCACTGTAGTTTTGATTTGTATTTCTCTAATGATTAATGATGTTGAGCATTCTTTCATATGTTTGTTGGCAATCTGTGTATCTTCTTTGGAGAAATGTCTATTTATGTCTTCTGCCCACTTTTGGATTGGGTTGTTTGTTTTTTTGATATTGAGCTGCATGAGTTGCTTGTATATCTTGGAGATTAATCCTTTGTCAGTTGCTTCATTTACAAATATTTTCCCCCATTCTGAGGGTTGTCTTTTTGTCTTGTTTATGGTTTCCTTTGCTGTGCAAAATATTTTAAGTTTCATTGGTCCCATTTTTTAATTTTTGTTTTTATGTCCATTTCTCTAGGAGTATAGCTCACTGCTTCACTCAATTATTAAGAGATAATCTAGATTCAATTTTATTTTCTTACCACATCAAATAATAACAGAAATTTGTCAATGTTGCAAGTTTTAGGCCAGAAGCTTTTGCATTTGTTCCCTTACTTAATCAGTAGAGTAAGTCCATAATGTATCTATTATTGACTCCATTGTATAGATACAGAAATTGAAGTTGAGATTTAAGCAAACTGACATCCATGTCCATGAAGTGGTGGCCAAAGGTTAGAATGCAAATTGTTGGCAGGGTTGACACCAGAGCCTTAGGCTTTTGACTTTTGCACCAGGGGACTTACTGCAAAGAATCACCAGTTTCCTTTGAGTAGTTTTTCTTGCACTTTTTCTAATTCCAGCAATGTTTAGAGCTAATGAATGAACATTACTTACTTTATTTGCTTCCAGCTGGGATTCCAGAGTTCCTGTTTCTTTCAGCAAAGATCTAGTTAAGAACCACAGGAAAACATTACTTATATTATCAGAGGTCAGTATTTTACACAAACAGAGTAACCCAAAACCCCTACACTTCTATAGTTCTTCCAAGTTATATGGCTTTTCTGAAATGAATTTTCACAATGCCAAATTTTCACAAGGCCAAACCCTCTCTGTTTATTGGCAAAAAATGAAAAAGAAAGTAAGGCTGTCCCAGTTCTTCTCTGCCTATGAGAAAGCTTCCATACTTCCCTCCTAGTTAATATTCTCAAATATACCTTTAACCTAATGTAGGCAATACTTCACCTAGTGGGGTGTAGGGCCAGAATGATATACACTTTGCTTCTCTTTCTTACCCCACATTTTACTTAGGGACCATCAGATTGCAATGGGATGAAGATGCTTTAGTACTAAGGCCTCCTTAACTAATTCTTTCAGAATGATACAACAAAACAAACATGATAACATAAAATACTGACCCATCCAGAAAATAATCCCTGGATATGGATGTCCAGAACAGGAATCAGAAGAGAGAAAAGTGAAATCACATGTTAACATGGTTTACTTAAATGATCTTCTTTCTTCAGATTTATGACACATTCTAAATTCTTTGTACCTAGAAAGTATGAACTTGTTCCACCCACTGTCCCCAAAATGTCCCCCACACTGAGAAGCTCAGAGCCTTCTGTGCATCTCTTTACTTTAAGATGAAGGGCTCAGGTGTCAGGTGCTATGCTCAGTGTTGGGCACCTGCTGCCAGGGGAGGAGGGACCAAAACCAGAGGCAGAGGAGGGTGAGCTGTATATCCTCTGCTTTCTGTCAGATGTTTTATTTAGCCATGATACAGAATTTCTTTTTGTTCATTGTCTGATTTATCCTTGTCAACGTGTTTGTAGGAACATTAGCATGGATTGCCTAAAACAACACTTAACTCCACAATGCTGACCCACCTGCTGAATATAGTCTACCACCTTTGACCATTTACTCATTTGTTATACCCTCTAAGTCTCCTCTTTTCCAGGTCATTTGCCCCAGAAGGTGTGACAAATGTTATTTTCATGTATAGAACATTTTGCATTTAATAAAAGCAATTAGCATATATTATCTCACTTGATTCTTTTCACAGTTTTAGCAGTCAAGCAACATAATAATTTCCTATGAAGTATTCACAGTGTACTCTGCTCTGGTTGTGCCAATAAATACATATGTGATCTTGATCAAGTCAATTTATCTACTGAAGTTCTTTCCACATTTGGAAACAGTGGTAATAGGATCAGCTCTGTACACTTTTCAAGGTTGCTCTGAAAGTTGAGATAATGGATCATAGAAATACTTTGTAAAGTACAAAGGGGAAGGCAAACATAAGGGATTGTTATTATTTTTGGACTGTTATTATAGGCAAGAGGGAACAAAAGTAAGAGTATCAAGGAGAGAATACAGAATGGGCAATGAGATGAAATTCTCATTTCTCAATTTTGCAATGATTGATTTAGAGTACAGTCAATTCCAAATACAGAGCACAGACAGGATATGGTGATTTTAGGACAGCATAAATACTGTAAGAGTCCCCCTTCCTTCCCTCAGTTATGTATTTCATCCCTATAGTAAATGGAAAGTATAGCTTATGGATGATGAGTTTGGGGGTATCACAGCACACCTGGTCTGCACGATCCAATCAAGGAAGGCACTGGCATTCTGTTCAAATTCTTGGCACATCTCAAAGTTCTTGACCTGTCTTGTCTCTTCCTTTTCCAGCTCCTGCTCCCTGTCCTAAAACCCCAAATCACAGATAGTAATGTGCAGATTGCAGACCTTTCTTTGAAATAAAATAACTGTTTCTGAGTCTCACCTGCTCATCTCCCTCTTTCAAATTTTACTTATCTTCCAATACTATTGCCTGTGTGCTCACTTTTCTTCCAACCCACCTCTTCTCATCTCAGAAATGTGAAAGAAGCTTATGCAACTTCCCATAAATACTTACAGGTATTACCAAGGCCAGTAACAAATAAACTAGTAACAAAGGCAAATCTTTCCTCAACTCATTTTTTTTCCAGTTGAAATTTCATTTAAATGGACATAAAAGTAGCTTTAAAGGAAAAGATAATGAGTTGCCAAATGAAATTGGTGATTTTATAGTGAATTTTTTCTTTGTAAACTTTAAAAATACTTTCCATAGCTTCAGTAATGAGCATTACTATATACAGACAAAAATTAAACACAAACACATTAAAAAGGCACTTTTGGAGATGTGTATAAAATAGAGAATGCCTTGGAGTATATACACTGTAAAGGTATATACAAGCCTCATGAACTTCTCATAACCTATTTTTAGAGCCATCTCCTGGAGCTTGTGCTTGCTTCCTTGAATCACCACTCAACACCCAGATGCTTGAGACTCTAACCTAGGGCATAGGGCTATGCCTGTTGTGAATATATTTCCAAATTTTTTCTTAGATTGTCTCAGTGCATGAGTGCTGTCCTAATATAATTATTAATAGTGTTCCTTTCTTTCTCAAAAGTCCCCAAACTTGGATAATATATCAAGTGATCATGCTCACTATAGCCAAAGGAACTCTCTGCTCTGCCCCAAGCTACCTTGATGATGTCAGATAGGTGATTCCAGATCCTTTCTAGCACCTCCACTGTTAACCATGTATAGGGGCTAGAGGACACATTTAAGGCCTTAATCTGCTGGTCTAGCTCTAGCAAATAGTTGAAGTCTCCTTGGGCCCTTGACAAGGAGGCCAAGAAGTCCTCATGGTCCTTCTGCAGCTGCCGAATTGCATCCAGTGAGACACAGCGCACAGGCTCTGAGAGGTCCTCCTCAGCATTCTCACACCAGTTGTTGAAAGCTGAAGCCTTGTGTGCAAATTCCATGAACAGATCCTCGGCCTATAGAGGAAAAAAAAAGAAACTTCCATCTTTTCTGATAAAGTTTGTCAGCAGAAAAGAAGACTGAGGATAAAAAGATGACTGTCTTCAAATATTTTCAGGGCCAACACTCTAAGAGGGCAGAACTAAAACCAATGGAGACCATGTGATCAGATGGATGGACATGTGCATTCAAGGTACAAGCCCCCATCCTAGCATTTTCTCTTTTTCTTCCAACACCTACAAATGAAGTTGGATGACTTCTAGGATTATATTAGTTATAAGATTCCAAAAGTGGCAAGGGTAGATTTAAATGATAAGATTTCATGATTTCTTGTTCTGATGTCTGTGTTCCAAGTCTACTTGGCACATAGTAAACATGCACAAATAAGTGTTAAATGAGTGAATTGATAACTGATTGAATAAAAATCAGCCATAAAAAGAAACAAAATTGAGCTATTTGTAATGAGGTGGATGGACCTAGAGTCTGTCATACAGAGTGAAGTAAGTCAGAAAGAGAAAGACAAATACTGTATGCTGACACATATATATGGAATTTAAGGGAAAAAATGTCATGAAGAACATAGGGGTAAGACAAGAATAAAGACACAGACCTACTAGAGAATGGACTTGAGGATATGGGGAGGGGGAAGGGTAAGCTTTGACAAAGTGAAAGAGTGGCATGGACATATATACACTACCAAACGTAAGGTAGATAGCTGGTGGGAAGCAGCCACATAGCACATAGCACAGGGAGATCAGCTTTGTGACCGCCTGGAGGGGTGGGATAGGGAGGGTGGGAGGGAGATGCAAAAGGAAGGGGATATGGGAACATATGTATATGTACAGCTGATTACATTTGTTATAAAGCAGAAACTAAAAATAAATAAATAAATAAAAAGATATAATTTTAAAAAAAGGAAGTAGGAAATATTATTAAAAAGGAGCTGGGCCTCCCTGGTGGCGCAGTGGTTAAGAGTCCGCCTGCCGATGCAGGGGATACGGGTTCGTGTCCCGGTCTGGGAGGATCCCATATGCCGCGGAGCGGCTGGGCCCGTGAGCCATGGCCGCTGGGCCTGCGCATCCGGAGCCTGTGCTCCGCAACGGGAGAGGCCACAACAGTGAGAGGCCCGCATACCGCAAAAAGAAAAAAAAAAAAAAAAAAAAGGAGCTAATTAAAGTAATGCTCACATCTTTGGGCAAGACAATTAAAAGAAGACATGCAGGAGGTGGAAATGGTTCAGTGAAAACAAAAGCTCAAGGCTAGTAATAGGAAAGTGACATTTACTTTTACTTCTGAATTTAATCCCATCAGACAGTCCCTTAGGCAAAACTGTCCAGTAAGCTGTCAGCAGCAAACTTCATACTTTCTCTCTCATTGGGTTAGGCTTGCTTTCAAAAAAAAAAAAATCAATTTGTGGGATAGGCATTTCTTCTTTCTCTCCTCTGATCTTCTGCAGACCACACTTCTTTGATGTCTCTTTGCTTATACTGCATTCTCATCATACCTTCTTTCTGCTTTTTCTCCCTGTTATTCTGAGCCGGGTGGATGAAAGGCTCTTGGTGCTGCAGCCAGGAGTCAGTGCTGTGCCTCTGAAGTGGGAGAGCCAACTTCAGGACACGGGTCCACAAGAGACCTCCCAGCTCCACATAATATCAAGCAGCGAAAATCTCCCAGAGATCTCCATCTCAACACCAGCACCCAGCTTCAGTCAATGACCAGCAAGCTACAGTGCTGGTCACCCTATGCCAAGCAACTAGCAAGGCAGGAACACAACCCCACCCATTAGCAGAGAGCCTACCTAAAAACACAATAAGGCCACAGGCACCCCAAAACACACCACCAGACGTGGACCTGTCCACCAGAAAGACAAGATCGAGCCTCAACCACCAGAACACAGGCATTAGTCCCCCCCACCAGGAAGCCTACACAACCTACTGAAACAACCTTAGCCACTGGGGACAGACACCAAAAACAACGGGAACTATGAATCTGCAGCCTGCAAAAAGGAGACCCCAAACACAGTAACATAAGCAAAATGAGAAGACAGAAAAACACACAGCAGGTGAAGGAGCAAGATAAAAACCCAACAGACCTAACAAATGAAGAGGTAATAG
Organism: Mesoplodon densirostris; assembly: GCF_025265405.1. Taxonomy (NCBI): domain Eukaryota; kingdom Metazoa; phylum Chordata; class Mammalia; order Artiodactyla; family Ziphiidae; genus Mesoplodon; species Mesoplodon densirostris. The sequence continues at coordinate 117,959,944 of NC_082662.1, forward strand.
GCAGTCTACCTGAAAAAGAATTCAGAATAATGATAGTAAAGCTGATCCAAGATTCTATTTCCAAGATCCAAAATCTTGGAAATAGAATAGACAAAATGCAAGAAACAGTTAACAAGGACCTAGAAGAACTAAAGATGAATCAAGCATCGATTAAAAACACAATAAGTGAAATGAAAAATACTCTAGATGGGATCAATAGCAGAATAACTGAGGCAGAAGAACGGATAAGTGACATGGAAGATAAAATAGTGGAAATAATTGTTGCAGAGCAGAATAAAGAAAAAAGAATGGAAAGAACTGAGGAGAGTCTCAGAGACCTCTGGGACAACATTAAATGCACCAACATTTGAATTATAGTGGTTCCAGAAGAAGAAAAAAAAAGAAAGGGACTGAGAAAATATTTGAAGAGATTATAGTTGAAAACATCCCTAATATGGGAAAGGAAATAGTTAATCAAGTCCAGGAGGCACAGAGAGTCCCATATAGAATAAATCCAAGGAGAAATACGCCAAGACACATATTAATCAAACTGTCAAAAATTAAACACAAAGAAAACATATTAAAAGCAGAAAAGGAAAAACAACAATTAACACACAAGGGAATCACCATCAGGTTAACAGTTGATCTCTGAGCAGAAACTCTACAAGCCAGAAGGGATTGGCAGGACATATTTAAAGTGATGAAGGAGAAAAACCTGCAAACAAGATTACTCTACCCAGCAAGGATCTCATTCAGATGTGATGGGGAAATGAAAACCTTTACAGACAAGCAAAAGCAGAGAGAGTTCAGCACCACCAAACCAGCTTTACAACAAATGCTAAAGGAACTTCTCTAGGGAAGAAACACAACAGAAGGAAAATACCTACAATAACGAACCCCAAACAATTAAGGAAATGGGAATAGGAACTTACATATCAATAATTACCTTAAATGTAAATGGACTAAATGCTCGCACCAAAAGACACAGATTGGCTGAATGGGTACAAAAACAAGACCCATATATATGCTGTCTACAAGAGACACACTTCAAACCTAGAGACACATACAGATTGAAAGTAAGGGGATGGAAAAAGATATTCCATGCAAATGGAAATCAAAAGAAAGCTGGAGTAGCAATTCTTATATCAGACAAAATAGACTTTAAAATAAAGACTATTAGAAGAGAAAAAGAAGGACACTACATAATGATCAAGGGAGCGATCCAAGAAGAAGATATAACAATTGTAAATATTTATGCACCCAACGTAGGAGCACCTCAATACATAAGGCAAATACTAACATCCATAAAAGGGGAAATTGACAGTAACACACTCATAGTAGGGGACTTCAACACCCCACTTTCACCAATGGACAGATCATCCAAAATGAAAATAAATAAGGAAACACAAGCTTTAAATGATACATTAAACAAGATGGACTTAACTGATATTTATAGGACATTCCATCCAAAAACAACAGAATACACATTTTTCTCAAGTGTTCATGGAACATTCTCCAGGATATTTCATATATTGGGTCACAAATCAAGCCTTGGTAAATTTAAGAAAATTGGAATTGTATCAAGGATCTTTTCCAACCACAATGCTATGAGAGTAGATATCAATTACAGGAAAAGATCTGTAAAAAATACAAACAGGGCTTCCCTGGTGGTGTAGTGGTTGAGAGTCCACCTGCCGATGCAGGGGAGACGGGTTCATGCACTGGTCTGGGAGGATCCCACATGCCGCGGAGTAGCTGGGCCCTTGAGCCATGGCCGCTGGGCCTGCGCGTCCGGGGCCTGCGTGTCTGGATTCTGTGCTCCAGGGCGGGAGAGGCCACAATAGTGAGAGGCCCACATAACACACACACACACAAAAATACAAACACATGGAGATTAAACAATACACTAGTTAATAATGAAGTGATCACTGAAGAAATCAAAGAGGAAATTTAAAAATACCTAGGAACAAATGACAATGGAGACACGACCACCCAAAACATATGGGACGCAGCAAAAGCAGTTCCAAGGGGGAAGTTTATAGAAATACAGTCCCACCTTAAGAAACAGGAAACATCTCGAGTAAACAACCTGACCCTGCACCTAAAGCAGTTAGAGAAAAAAGAACAAAAACCCCGCAAAGTCAGCAGAAGGAAAGAAATCACAAAGATCAGATCAGAAATACATGAAAAAGAAATGAAAGAAATGATAGCAAAGATCAATAAAACTAAAAGCTGGTTCTTTGAGAAGATAAACAAAATTGATAAACCATTAGCCAGACTCATCAAGTAAAAAAGGGAGAAGACTGAAAGCAATAGAATTAGAAATGAAAAAGGAGAAGTAACAACTGACACTGCAGAAATACAAAAGATCATGAGAGATTACTACAAGCAACTCTATGCCAATAAAATGGACAACCTGGAAGAAATGGACAAATTGTTACATATGCACAACCTGCCAAGACTGAATCAGGAAGAAATAGAAAATATGAATAGACCAATCAGAAGCACTGAAATTGAAACTGTGATTAAAAATCTTCCAACAACCAAAAGCCCAGGACCAGATGGCTTCACAGGCGAATTCTATCAAACATTTAGAGAAGAGTTAACACCCATCCTTCTCAAACTCTTCCAAAATATAGCAGATGGAGGAACACTCCTAAACTCATTCTATGAGGCCACCATTACCTTGATATTAAAAGCAGGCAAGGATGTCACAAAGAAAGAAAACTACAGGCCAATATCACTGATGAACTTAGGTGCAAAAATCCTCAACAAAATACTAGCAAACAGAATCCAAAAGCACATTAAAAGGATCATACGCCATGATCAAGTGGGGTTTATTCCAGGAATGCAAGGATTCTTCAATATATGCAAATCAATCAATGTGATACACCATATTAACAAATTGAAGGAGAAAAGCATATGATCATCTCAATAGATGCAGAGAAAGCTTCTGACAAAATTCAACACCCATTTATGATAAAAACCCTGCAGAAAATAGGCATAGAGGGAACTTTCCTCAACATAATAAAGGCCAAATATGACAAATCCACAGCCAACATTGTCCTCAATGGTGAAAAACTGAAACCATTTCCACTAAGATCAGGAACAAGACAAGGCTGCCCACTCTCACCACTCTTATTCAAATTAGTTTTGGAAGTTTTAGCACAGCAATCAGAGAAGAAAAGGAAGTAAAAGGAATCCAAATTGGAAAAGAAGAAGTAAAGCTGTCACTGTTTGCAGATGACATGATACTATACATAGAGAATCCTAAGGATGCTACCAGAAAACTACTAGAGCTAATCAATGAATTCGGTAAAGTTGCAGGATACAAAATTAATGCACAGAAACCTCTGACATTCCTGTACACTAATGATGAAATATCTGAAAGTGAAATCAAGAAATCATCCCATTTACCATTGCAACAAAAAGAATAAAATATCTAGGAATAAACCTACCTAAGGAGACAAAAGACCTGTATGCAGAAAATTATAAGACACTGATGAAAGAAATGAAAGATGATACAAATAGATGGAGAGATATACCATGTTCCTGGATTGGAAGAATCAATATTGTGAAAATGACTCTACTACCCAAAGCAATCTACAGATTCAGTGTAATCCCTATCAAATTACCACTTCCATTTTTCACAGAACTAGAAAAAAATTCACAAATTTTATGGAAACACAAAAGACCCCGAATAGCCAAAGCTATCTTGAGAACGAAAAACGGAGCTGGAGGAATCAGGCTCCCTGACTTCAGACTATATTACCAAGCTACAGTAATCAAGACAGTGTGGTACTGGCACAAAAACAGAAAGATAGCTCAATGGAACAGGATAGAAAGCCCAGAGATAAACCCACGGACATATGGCCAACTTATCTTTGATAAAGGAGGCAGGAATGTACAGTGGAGAAAGGACAGTCTCTTCAATAAGTGGTGCTGGGAAAACTGGACAGGTACATAAAATTGTATGAAATTAGATCACTCCCTAACACCATACACAAAAATAAGCTCAAAATGTATTAAAGACCTAAATGTAAGGCCAGAAACTATCAAACTCTTAGAGGAAAACATAGGCAGAACACTCTATGACATAAATCACAGCAAGATCCTTTTGGACCCACCTCCCAGAGAAATGGAAATAAAAACAAAGATAAACAAATGGGACCTAATGAAACTTCAAAGCTTTTGCACAGCAAAGGAAACCATAAACAAGACCAAAAGACAACCCTCAGAATGGGAGAAAATATTTGCAAATGAAGCAACTGACAAAGGATTAATCTCCAAAATTTCTAAGCAGCTCATGCAGCTCAATAGCAAAAAAACAAACAACCCAATCCAAAAATGGGCAGAAGACTTAAATAGGCATTTCTCCAAAGAAGATATACAGACTGCCAACAAACACATGAAAGAATGCTCAACATCATTAATCATTAGAGAAATACAAATCAAAACTACAGTGAGATATCATCTCACACCAATCAGAATGGCCATCATCAAGAAATCTAGAAACAATAAATGCTGGAGAGGGTGTGGAGAAAAGGGATCATTCTTGCACTGCTGGTGGGAATGTGAATTGGTACAGCCACTATGGAGAACAGTATGGAGGTTCCTTAAAAAACTACAAATAGAACTACCATATGACCCAGCAATCCCACTACTAGGCATATACCCTGAGAAAACCATAATTCAAAAAGAGACATGTACCAAAATGTTCATTGCAGCTCTATTCACAGTAGCCTGGAGATGGAAACAACCTAAGTGTCCATCATCTGGTGAATGGATAAAGAAGATGTGGCACATATATACAATGGAATATTACTCAGCCATAAAAAGAAACGAAACTGAGCTATTTGTAATGAGGTGGATAGACCTAGAGTCTGTCATACAGAGTGAATAAGTCAGAAAGAGAAAGACAAATACCATATGCTAACACATATATATGGAATTTAAAAAAATGTCATGAAGAACCTAGGGGTAAAACGGGAATAAATACACAGACCTACTTCAGAATGGACTTGAGGATATGGGGAGGGGGAAGGGTAAGCTGTGACAAAGTGAAAGAGAGGCATGGACATATATACACTACCAAACGTAAGTTAGATAGCTAGTGGGAAGCAGCCGCATAGCACAGGGAGATCAGCTTGGTGCTTTGTGACTGCCTGGAGGGGTGGCATAGGGAGGGTGGGAGGGAGGTAGACGCAAGAGGGAAGGGATGTGGGAACAGATGTATATGTATGACTGATTCACTTTGTTATAAAGCAGAAACTAATAATGATTAAAAAATAGAGTAGAAATTAATTAAGGGTCTGATTTTGTATTTGTGTGTTTTCTGATTCCTGTAACTACCTACCTTAAGTTGTTGCCAGGTACAATACTTCCCTTAACTTGTTGCCAGGTACAATACTTCTTATGGTCTAGAAATACTCAGTAATTTCACTGACCATCTTGACTTCCTTTTACTATTAATATTTTTATCATCAACATTCAATACCTTAGCAGCCACCACTAGAAAGAACATTTTAAAACTTATATCCATATAAAACATGATGGTTTATATTGCATTTTCAGATCTATTATCTCTTTTAATAGTAATAACATAGAACGAGATATGATGGTGATATTACCCTGTTTTATAAATAGATAAATCAAGGTTCAGAAATGTTAGGTGACACAGGCAAGGTCCCCCAGCTAGGAAATATAAGAACACAAGTTATACTTGTCTAATATTCCTTTTATTTGAGTTAGCAAAAAAGACAAGGACAACCTTGACTCCTACATTCCAGTATTAGTTCTTCCATACAGTAAGATCTTCTATCCCTTGTCTCACCTACTTCTTTCCATTATATGTACCTGGCTTCCATCATAAGTCAGCTGGATAACTGATAAATCAGTCAAAAAAATACTCCCTATCAATCTAAAAAAATGAATTACTTCTTGCTCATAAGAATGTCTTCCTGATTCTTTGCAATGTACTCACTTAAATGTCTACAGTATTCAAACACAGTTTCCAGTATCTATTTCTGGATTTCATGGCTAAGGTACAGATAATCGAGGCCTGATGGTTTTTCATCTTTTTTTTTTTTTTTTACCTTCTGTAGGGGCAGCTGTTTTTCCAGCAATTCCTGTCTGTGGGCTTCAGAAGCTTCCAGCAGCTGTTCCCAGAGCCTCAGCAGGGCAGCATGGCGCTCCTTAATGGCTTCAGTCTGGCTGTGCTCAGCAGCCACTAGTTGGTCCTTCAGGTCAGTTATCTCAGACAGTCTCTCTTGCTGGAAGCTCTGCAGACTGGCATGCAGTGTGTCCTGAGAAAGACCCATAGAGAAACTGTGAACAGAAAAATAATGTAGATTCCAAGGGGTCGTTCATACCTGGGTTCCACCAGATTGGACCTACACAAGAGTTTAGAGTGGTGCCCAAGGAAAATGAAATAGGACTTAGAGACTTTTGTAAACATTTGGGATTGGAATTATAGTCAAATACCCGTGTTTTAAAATTGGATTTTAGATTAGGTACAAAATTAATATTAAGGGAGTATTGGAGCATGATGTGATATTCCAAATATTTCCGAATCAAAACTAAATCCTTCTTAAGTCTCACATTCTAAAACTCTTTTATATCATTTATTAGATTTTGCATTCTAATTAGCAGTAGTACACTACTAGAAATTGTGGAAGTATTCAAACTAACAAAAGACCTTATACAGGTGTCAGTTATACAAATGATTGTGTATGTGTGTGTGTGTGTGTGTGTGTGCACGTAAATGATATCAGAATCACAAAATTCAGGATATTCCACTTCCAGCTTTAACAGGGTGGTATGTATTTGACAAATTCTCCCTTTGAGAACAACTTTTAATGCTGGATAAAAGTACAAAAAATCAGCTGTTTGAAAGGGATCAGAATGTAACTCAGGTAGCTATAACTTGAGGGATCAAAATTCCAGGGAGAAGGAAATAGTAGCAAACTAAGAGTAATACTCTCTGTCACTTTTCCCTTTGAAGTATAAGCTGTACAGGGTGAGGTAGTGGAGGAAGAAGATGCTCAGATCTTTTGATCATCTCATGGAACTAAAGGCACAAAAATAGGAGTTCTAGGAAACTGGGGAATCCACAGTTTGAGGAAATCATGAAAAGGGAGCTGCAGAAAAGGAGGCTCAATAATCTCCCTGTATGTCCCCCTCAGGGTATTTATAGATTCCTAAACACAAGTCCTAGAAGTCAAGCAGAAATTGTAGCTAAGAATGTAAAATCTAAAGAATCTAAAGTCTAAAGAATCTAAAATCTAAGAATTTTCTGCAGTCTCACAGTGCTGAGATCAGGACACATCAATTAGGAGCAGACTTAGTGAAAGAGGTTTAGTTGAAACCTCTAAAGTCCCTAGTTTTAAGAGCGAACAGAAAAAGGCTAGTCCTCAGGAAAACTGAAATCACATCTTGAATCATTACTGAAAAAAGTGGGGTTGGATAGGGGTTAGGGTAGAGGAGGTGTCAAATTATAGCTTTAAATAAAACTCATGAATTAATTACTTTAAATGTAAATGGATTCACTACTCCATTAAAATCATCAATAGATAATAAATCAATACTCATCTATATTATATTTATAAAAGACACATCTAAGACATACAGATACTCTGCACTTCTATGTTCATTGCAACATTATTCACAGTAACCAAGATACAGAAGCAAACTAAGTGCATGTCAACAGAACAATAGATAAAGAAGATATGTGATATACACATATGGAATATTATTCAGTCAGGAGGAAGAAGGAAATCTTGCTGTTTGAAACAACTTGGATGAAACTTGAGGGCATTATGTTAAGTGAAATAAGTGTCAGAGAGAAAGACAAATACTGTAAAATGTTACTTACATGTGGAATCTAAAAAAGCCAAACTTAGAGAAACAGCCAAACTTAGAGTACATTGGTGGTTGCCAGGGGCTGGGAGGTGAGGGAAATGGGGAGAAATTGGTCAAAGGGAACAAACTTCCACTTATAAGATTAACAAGTGCTGGAGAGCTAATGCACAGCATGGTGATTATAGCTAATATTTCTGTATTATGTACTTTAAAATTGTTGAGAGTAGATCTTAAATGTTCTCACCTTTAAAAAGAAATGGTAATTATGTCACAGGATGAAGGTGTTAGCTAATGCTACAGTGGTAACCATTTTGCAATTTATAAATGTTAAGCAGAGACTAATAAAAAATATAATAAATAAATAAATAAATAAATAAATAAATAAATAAAATAAATGTTCCAAATCAACAACAAAAACAAAAAAATATAAAGGCATATAAATATTTTTTAAAGGGTTGGAAATAGATATACATTGCAAAGAGTAAACAAAAGAAAATTGGTATAGCATACTCATATGTGAAAAAAATTTAAGAAGTGTTAAAAAAACGTGTTATTGGAGAGAAAGAGAAACTTCATAATTAAAAGAATCAATTCATCAAGATTATTTCATAATTCTAAATGTCAACACAACTTTTTACCTAGCTTTAAAATATATAAAAGTCAAATATTTAAATAACATAAGTAACAAAACCTGATAGGTAATATAAATTATTGCAAAATACACATTCTTTTCAATTGTACAAAGACTATTCACCAAAAGAGACCATTTGTTGGATATAGACCTCCTAAAGTAATATAGATGGTGTTTTAAAAATACAGATGAATAAAATAGATATAAAAGTCATAAAAGATAATTAGAAAATTCCCAAATATTTGGAAATTAAGAAATAAATGACAGAATAACCAATGGGTCAAAAAAGAAATTGCGTTAGAAATAACAGAACATTTTTAATTGAATGATAACAAAAACAACATATGAAAGTTGTGAGATGCAGCTAAGGGTTTACTTAGAAGAAAATGTATATCCTCAAATCAATATATTAGAAAAGAAGAATGCTTAAATATTTTACAACCTCAATATCTGTCTTAAAAATTTTAAAAATCGAGGGAGGGAGACGCAAGAGGGAAGGGATATGGGAATAGATGTATATGTATGACTGATTCACTTTGTTATAAAGCAGAAACTAAAAAAAAATTTTTTTAAATCAAGTAATATCAAAGGAAGTTAAAAAATAATAAAGATATAAAAATATATTAATAGAATATAGTACAAAAATACAACAGAGAAAAATTATATAGCCAAAAATTGGTTCTCTAATAAAAATGAACACCTACTGGCAAGACTGATGAGGGAGAGAAAACTAGCAAATTATCTCTATCATGAAGGAAAGGGGAACAATATTATAGGTCTTACAGACAATAAAACCACAAATTTAGGAATGAAAAAATCCTGTGTGAAGCTTCTGTGTGTTGTGGGTCTTGGACTTCACGGGCATCTATCAACAAGGCAACCCTGCTCTCACCTGCTTTGCCAGGAGAGTGAGGAAGGCAGCGAGGTCTGCACCATTGCCATTGATCTTCAGGCTTGTTTCTTTCTCAGCTGAAGAACAAAGATAATTAATAAGAAGGGAAATAGAGTTGGTCTTGTATCAGCCGTGGTAAGGAGAAAAGGAATATTTACTATAGACCACAAGAGAGCCTCCTGACTCTCAAAGCAGATGATTCATTGGAATATGGGGAGTGTAGTGTCCAGTGAATTGTTTTTCTAGACTTATGCAGGATAAAACTGACTGAAACAGAGCTGGAGCCAACAGGACTTTTGAATGTTTCATAAGGAAAACTGCAGACTAGAGATAAATTATAAGTAAATCAAACACACAGTTTATTGCCTAGAATGTTTTGTCATGGCCCTATCTTGCTGAATATCACATGTGAAATCACCAGTTTCCAAAAAAGATGTTCTCTGGAATTATAGTACTTAGTTATCCCCTCAGTATGTGTCTCTGTGTGTTTGTGTGTGTGTGGGCATGTGTGTGTTTGCACATGTGTGAGTGTAATTGTAATTGTGTCCAGATGGGATAGGAATGAGTAATGAAGGGAACATCTTTCTTCCCATGGTAAGCAACAGAGCTCCAGGATCCACTCTATAAATGGAATTATCAACATTTCTCCAACCTAAGACCCTGGCCCTCACACGTCATACCTATCCAGGCCTCAGCCACATCAGCCTTCCAGCTGAACTGCTGAAAGTCATAATCATCTTCCAGTTGTAACTTCCAAGCAGCCATTGCCTTGGCCAGAGAAGGGGTCTTTTCTTTTAGAGCCTCTATCTTGGTAGAAATCTTCTCTTTATTCTGACTTTCCTCCTGTAACACCAAGGTCGAAAGGAGGAGAGACAGATATACTGATGTGTGTCCAGGGCCAGAAATGTGAATTCTTTAGTACTATTAAAAAGCTCTCATCTCTCCCATTCCAAATGTATAGCTACTCTCTTTTGTTTGTTTGTTTTGTTTACGGTACACGGGCCTCTCACTGTTGTGGGCTCTCCAGTTGCAGAGCACAGGCTCCGGACGCACAGGCTCAGCGGCCATGGCTCACGGGCCCAGCCGCTCCGCGGCATATGGGATCCTCCCGGACCAGGGCACAAACCCGTGTCTCCTGCATCGGGGGATAGACTCCTTCTAGGTCTAGTGAAATTATTCTGTTATTCACCTATAATAGCATAATATCTATTCCACCCAGATGATTGTTTCTACCCCAGCATTTGGACAATCTTCTCATGTTTGTCCATATAAGTGTGATCTTCTTAGTTGGCATAAGCATCTTGAAGGTACAGAGTCATCTCTGTTTAGGATTCTTTTGTATTCTTTAGGATTCAGCATTTAGATCACTGAGCCTCCATTAAAACAGGCAGTTAAACAAAACAATGGTTCTCAAATTACAAAGAGGTTTCAGTGGGGTCCTCATCTCTAGAGGCATGCAAAGAAATTTCTTCACATTCTTACAATACTCTATGACCAAAGCAAGTCATGTATAAGATATTTTTAAAGGCTGTATTCTGCAGAGGATAAGAGTAAGAGTGTCAACAAATGATTTTTTAAAAAATTTAAAAAGTGCACCTATAAGAACTTGAAAAAAAACTTCCAGAAAACAGAAATTGAATAAAAAATTATTTACTGAAACAATAACACAATAACAAAAATCCAGCTTAGGAGAGATTATCAATGTTCTATGTATGATTTTATCACTGCTCATGATTCTACATTTGGGCCAATCCTTTTTTGAAAATCCTTTTTTTACCCAGAACCCCTAGCACAACTCACCTTGCTCAGGATTTCTTCTCCTTGAGCACACACATTTTGCACTCGGATCTCATGAACAGCAAAGTCATTCTCCAAAGCTTCGAGTTTCTTTAGCAAGCTCTGCGTAAATGAGCCAGTGAGAATCAAAACTTCCAAGACTAGACAATCTATGCCACTTACATTCTGATTCCTTTTAATGCCATTCACCAGGGATGATTCAACTAAATTGTCAGACTAGATGAGTGTCCACTTACTCCTGCATAGCTCCACTAAATTCCTCTCCCCGAACTCTTCACTAGCCAGAAAGGCAATCTTACCAGAAAAAGAGTCAAAGGAATACAAGTGACATTGTTTCTAACTTACCATGTGACCTTAGACTTTTCTGGATTTGGGAATGAGTGTTGATCAAGGTAATACATAAGGATTTCCCCACATTGAAATTTACATAATTCTAGGAAACATTCCATCTAGTAGAAAAATATTAAGTATCAAGAACATCGTATACTAAGAACTGACCTGAAAGTATTCTTCTTCCAGCAGAAGAAAGATTCTAATTTTACAGGTGAAAATGTTGACTACTTAAGAAAAGATTCCAATTAAAGAGAAGAAAATTGATCCATTCAGCCTGTTACTCACCTGAGTAGCAGCCAAAGTGTCTCCAGAATCCCCTCGGGTAACCATAGCTTCCTTTTCACTGATCCAAGCTTCCTCCTCCTCAGCATTCTCCATGAATTCTAAGTATTCTAGGGACTCTCCCAACCGAATCCCTCTATAAGAGGAAAGTAAACCCCAAAAGATAAGAAAAAACTAGTAAGCAATGGGAATGTAGCAGAGTGGAACTATCTTGTAAGATTTTAATTGGCTATAGGACTATATGGTTATAAGGGAGAAAAATATCCCTTCATTCTTTTATTACTAAGCACTGCATGTAATGTTAAAACTGGGGAGATGTATAAAGTAAAACGGGGATGTGGGGGATAACGTGGTATGAAGGATAACACATGTAGGGCAACAATGATAAAAGACAGCTGCAAGTAAGCACAAGAGTAGAGGTATATTCAGAACACAGAGGCAGTGTCATTTCTGCCTGGGGTACATGGGGAAACCTTCATGGAAGACTTGGCATTTGAGCAGGCACTTAGAAATTAGACAGAGATTGGTAGCTGGGGAGAAATGCTGAGCAAACACTTAAGTATCTTCTCCATACCAACCGAATACCTGCAATTCAAGAAGAGAATTGAACCTCATAGCCCCAACTCACCGAGCCTTGGTCAACTCTTTGAGCTGGTCCCAGTGTTGAACAAACTGATCCAGCCTCTCCCGAATCTCCTCTCGCCCCACGGCAGCCTTGTCTCCCAGCCTCTCCGCCATATCCAGCACATTCTGAAGAACACACCCCCTCCATGTCACATTACCCCACAACCTCTCCCCATTTATCCACAGCTTCCTTGCAAAGTATCTAGTCCTTCACACCCTCGGGCTCATTTACAAACTGGAGGTACTCGAGGTGGTCCTGATAATCCTGGTAGAATGAAGAAAGCTGCAGTAAGATCTAGCAAGCTAAACTTTACCAAGTATTTAAACAAATACATTGATGTTTGCATGAGGCTACTTTACAGGATCTGCTTTATGCATTATTCGTGGTCACAAGGTGACCCTGCTGCCAAGACAAGACTTAGGGTTGCCCTCTTTCCATACAGCTCAGCTCAGGTACAGCTTTTCCAGATGTCCCAAACTGTAACCTAATTGTCAGCAATTGTACCCTGGACTAAAAGTGCTCCTTCCACGGAAGAGCATGAGTTTCCATGCAAATTCTTCTGTTCACAGGAGACAAAATGTGGAGAACACTAGTGAACTCTACGACTAACTCTCTATGTGACCTTGGCACGCCACCTTCATGTTTTGTAGCCTCAACTTATTTATCCATAACATGGACTACTATTAGATTATCCCAGTCTTTTCAGGTTTTATATTCTTACCTGGATGCTGGGTTCATGTGCCACCAACTCCCCTTCTAGGCGTTTGTGTTTCTTCAGTAATTTCTGAACCCCCTGCAGATCCCTCCCATAATCCTGGGATCGCACTCGTACCAACTTCTCCCTAAGACCAAGGAAAAGACAAAAAATATAGACTTTAGACATCTGAGGTCATCCTAAAATGAAGATTTTCTAAGAGTGTGTGTTTGGCTGGGGGTGGTGTGGGGGTAAATTCTGGAACACTGTGGTATCATTAATCACAAAGTTAATTAGAGGCAGAGGCTTTCAGCAAAATATCTGACTTATGGCAATACAAGTTAAAATAGCATATTGATCTCTACCATATGCATAGTCGTAACAGCCTTCCCATTACTTCCCTTGCCTGTCTATGTGTGTATCTTCTCCTCTTTGCTCAAGAACTTACAGTAATGTTTCTCTTTCAAAAAATGTGAAAATTAGAGACACACACACCTACGTATATACATATACAAACATATATGCATATATGACCTTTGTCATTTTTGTCTATTAATATCAGTAACTAATTTAGGTAGAATAGGTATAAAGAGGAATATTATAGGAATCATAGCCGTTGGATAGGTTCTGAGCATAAAATGTTTGTATATCACCATGAAGCATGGTAAAAGACTTCATAGACAAGATTATATCATCTTACTATTTCTAAAAAGGTTCAAAAATATCCTACTAGTTGCCCTATGCACATTTCTTTCCTCTAATTCGTTGATTACAAGTAAGAATCAGCAGGTTTGTAGAAGAGGAACATGATGAGGCAGGGTGGAAGTAGGGCAAATAATTTAATTTCTAAGATTTTCCAATCATATTTTTTACAACAAAAGTCGAATTAGCAATAATACCATAGCAGGTACTATGTAACATTTTATGCCAGTGTCAAGTTCAGTGGCATATTACAATAGATACACAAGATACAGAAAGAATCATGACAAAGATCTCATCAGTCCGGTAAGTTGTAAATGCTCAGCTGTCTCATTCAGAATGAGCATTACACATTCTATGAACTATCCAAAACAAATATATACAGTTTCTTAATTTTCTTCCCAGAATGTATGTTAACTGCTTCCCACTCCCTCCATGCCTGTCTCCCTCTGTCTGCGTACAGTGAAAAAATTTGGGAAAAATAAAACCAATGTTCATTTTAGGCTAAGGCAGACATGATTAAGAAGTAATGTGAATTGCAAGAAACAACTATGTATTTCATTTCAGCATCAAATAAGAACATGTTTGGTGGATTATCTATTTTCTTGGACTATCCATGCAATGTGAGCTGGCAGCACATACTCTATCCAGAATTCCTCATTGTCTAGGTCCTGGAAGAACTGGAACAAGGCATAGGCCTCTTTCAGTTTATCATGGTGTTCAGCTGCCAATTTCTGGACATTCAGGAAGCGCTCGTTGACATTATCCCTTTTCTCCACAATCTGGTCAGTATTGAAAGTCCCACTGGAGATCAGATCTGCAGCCAATGTATTCAGGTCCTTGAGTGCATCCTAGAAAGCCCAAGTGTCCTCAGTGAATAGTACAGTATAGGTATTAAGTAGACCCTGGACTTTAACCACCACTAGTTCAAGTTCAAAGACTGGGTCAAATAGATCATTTCTGAAGATAATGAATTTGACCTTATGCTCTTTTAACTCAGATTGGATAAGGGCAAGACCAGAGGCAACATGGATAGCATGGCTATATTATTCGAACTATACATTTGGCCTTCTGATGTTTTCCCCTGTATTTTCTTCCTCTCCCCATATGGAACATAAGACCTTGGTAAACAATGCTGTGTCTCCAAGCAGAACTATCTTTTCACAGTATGACACAGATTGATGGATTGAAATATTCAAGAAGAAGCTACTCTATTGGTAATATTCTTAGGCTGGTCCCACCCAGGACACAGCCTTCTTCTGTGTCTCTTTGCATTCTAAGTCTGCCCCCTAGTGATGTCACAGCGAATATCATCAAGTCCTGAAACTGAACTTAGAAAGCCTTTGACTTCTTGCCCTTTCTGTGGGAATTTGTGTTACCCAATAAAACCGATAATATAAAATGCTCCAGTGTGAAATGAACACCTGTCTGAATGTTTATTACAGCTCCCAGGACACATCTATGCGTGATATTAGGATACAACTGGAATGCTCCATAAAATTTTCAGAGTGTATTTGTAGTTCAACTCCACAGCATGTGTCCCTTATTTTTCTTTTTCAGTAGTTCTGTAAAATAAACTTCTATTTTCTCTCAAAGACCAGATCAGATATTCAGCTTTGGAAGAGAGTGAGTTTATATACATAGGTCATTAAAAAGTAAACAAGATCATTTTTAGGATCTACTTCTTGGAGTCTTAGAATCTATTCAATATAATTTAATGAAAATAGGTTAATGGCTCTGAAGCCCATGGACTTGACCTGATTATAATGACTGGTGGATGAGAACACTAAGTTCAGTTTTGCAAGCCTATGTTTTCAAATGGACTCCTAAGACAGGAGAGAGAAAAGTCACAAACATTTCCATTCTGGCCAGAGGAGTGGGATTCCAACACTACTTACCTTTCGGGCCAACATCTCTGTTTCCAATAGCTGATGCTTCTTTAGCAAGTTTCCTGCTGAAGCCAAATCCCTGGCATGATCTTTCATGGACAGCAGTGTCTCTGCCTTGGAATGGAAGGATAAATAAATAAAGCTGCCAGACACAAACTGTCTTTAAGGAGACCAAGATTAGCAAATACATCCCCAAACTTTTCCCAAGAAGAGTCAAGGAAATTGTTCATGCAAAAGTCTGTTTATCTGACAAGTATTTATTAAGCTCCCATGCCCACACCATTTCCAGATATAATTACCTCTGAGAGCCAGAACTCAAAGTCCCGGATGCCTGTGTTGTACCTCTGCTGGCGACTAGCTTCGTTGAGCTTCTGTCCTTTGTCAATTGTTCTCTCAAACAAGTAGTCCCAGTTTTTCTCCAACTCTTCTACTTGACCCTAGCCTCCCAAAATTGAGTGGTCATTATGGTGTTTAGGGTCCTATGACAACTTGAAAGGATAACGTAGGGAGACTCTGGAGTTAGGGTCTAGTCAAAATCTGCCAGTACTGGAATCTTATATATTGATATTTTAAATCAGTTATGCTGGTTTAAATCTGGGAAAGCAATGGGAGGTGTTAGAAGAAATTTTGAATAAAGGGTCATGGGCTGATTACAGAGGCTGATGCCTAAATATCAAAGCTCTTGTTAGTAGGGATAGAAAATATAAGGCAAGCATGATAACACATAGGAATTAAGTCTAAAGCTTTCTTGGAGGTCAAGGTACAGAGTATGATGGGAGTGATAAGGTCTGAGCATCACTATTTTCCTCCTCCTTTGTGCAAAAATCAAAGGGAAGACAATTAACTATGAAACATATTCCATATCCCTACACGTGGAAACACTGAAAGAGTATAAAAGATTTCTCTTCATGTGCCTTTGTAGCCCAAAACCCATTGTGAGCAGAACCTACCTTCATGGTCTCTTCATTGCCATCACATGCCCTCCTCTCAATCAGAGTGTTCCCCAAGGTGATGACTCCTTTCACCTGCTCAGCTCGGCCATAGACCTCATTTTCAAAGGTCTTGTGCTTCAGATATTTTCTCTGAAGGGAAAGCAGAAACTAAATTACCACCTAATTTAGGAAGCAAGATGAAATAAATTCTGTTTAAAAGGAAGAGTTAACATTTCTATCATAACCAAGGTGATGATAACTTCTGAAGAACTCACTCAACGTTAGACTCAGAAGTCCCTGAAGGCAGTGACAGTGCTCTGACCAGTAAGGAAGTGTTCAGTATCACAAGGTGACTATTCATCTAACAATCTGAGTATATTGAAGTTTTCCAAGATTCTTATCTTGAACTTGCCTGAATGTTGGTGGGGTCTTTGTAGGATTCATCACAGGCTATGGGCAGCATCTCACTGATCCATTCTTCTTGGTCCTTGAGGTCATGGTAGAATTGTTTTAGGTCAGCATAGTCTCCAAGTTTTGTTCGCTCAGCAATCAGCTGTTCTTTGAGAGCCTTCCACCTGGAAATCGGGGCTAGATTACTCTCTGTCTTCTACCCTTCCACCAAGCTTTGATGCCATATTCATGAATCTTCTTACTTGCTTACCTGCCCTTTCTCCTCTCATTATTTATATATTTTTATGTCATATATATAACATAGTTATATATTATTTATTCATATATTTCCTTATATATTATATATATATAATATATTATATATATATATAATATATTATATATATATAATATATATATATATATATATTATTATGTATTCATATGTTATATATAGCACAGTCTCATTATTTTCAGATATAAAATAAAGTGATTAAGTCAGGTAATTTCTAAGGTAACTTCCAAGTCTTTCATTCTATGAGACTAGATCAGAACATTTCCCAAATTTTCAAGATAGTTTTAGGCATTTAGAAATGAGAACTCAGTGTTATCACCATCCTCAATGTTGACAAAGAGGCCACTTTGCTACATCTACCTATAACTCACAAAACAATTGCTCGGGCCTGACCTGTCTAGTACCCGTTGGAGCCGAGCAGCAATCTCTTCCTTGGCATAGTGGTCATCAGCTATGAGCTGCTCAGCAAAAAGTTCTAGTTCAGTGATCTTCTTTTCCTAGATAAAAGAAAGAGAAAAAGCCCAGATGAACAGAAATTAGGCCCTTCCTGCAATCCCAGACTCCCTCTTAGAAAAGGTCTGTGATATCTTTGTGGCTTCACAAAGGGAAACAAAACCAAGGCCAAAAGGTAAATGCCTTATGGGGAGGTGTATTTTAACTCAACAAGAGGAGAAACAATAACGATACAGAAATGAGCTACTTCCCATCTCAGTATGGTGCTGAGTTCCCTATAGAAGAGACACTTCCCATGGCCATTGTAGATG
The DNA here is from genome assembly GCF_025265405.1 of Mesoplodon densirostris. Lineage (NCBI taxonomy): Eukaryota > Metazoa > Chordata > Mammalia > Artiodactyla > Ziphiidae > Mesoplodon > Mesoplodon densirostris. The sequence goes on from NC_082662.1 coordinate 117,978,006, forward strand.
ATGATTCCTACATTGGATGGGATGTTAGGCAGTATATAAAATAGCTTCCAATTTTAAAAGTCAAGTTTTAAGAAGCTGGATTTAAAGTAAAAAGTCCAATGTCACAAGTGACTTGGCTAAGACTAAGCCACCATGTGCCCTGCCTACTTCAGAGTTTTCTCTAAGAATCAAATGGGAATTAAAATAAGTATAAACTACAAACATGTATAGAATTTCTGTTATTATTACTAATAGATATTATTGGAATTCTTATGTTAGTTTTTATTACCTGGGCAGTGATTGCTTTGTCCAAATCATCACGTTTCTTCATCAAGGCCTCCAGACTGTCTAAGGAACCCTTATCATCTGACCTTAGGTAATTCTCACGTACCACCATCCAGCTCTCAGCCTGATCACAGTTCCCTCGGAAAAACTATGGGGAATAAAGTTAAATGTATATGATATATTCATTCCAAGTGGACAGAGGAAATTACCTCCCCAGTCTCCTGTGATATTGATATAAGGGACCCTGTAAGGGGTGTCAACATTCTTCCAAAAAACATTCATACTATAAATCTTAGCTATACTGGACCTTTTACTCTTCTCTGAAAACATGTTTTATGTTCTCATATAAGCTATACTCCATTCTTGGGGTACTATTTCCCATATCCTATACATAAATACTGGGTAGTTATTTCTTTAAGACTCTGGTAAACACTATTTTTCAGGGTACCATGTGAGTGTCTCACTCCCTTCCCTCAAAAGTGTTAATCACTCTGTCTGCCATAATCTCAAAACACTCATACATATTATCAGTAATTATCTTACTGTATGAGAATGATCTGCCTGCATGTCTAATTTCATTACTTTTAGAAAAGGGACACTATCTTACTAACCTTTGTGTTCTCAGGGCCCTGCACACAGTAGGTTCTCAATAAAACTCAATCAATCAAACCCTCAATCAATCAATAAAGTATAATCACCCAATTTTACACCCCCATGCCCTGGGACTGACCTCCATTTTGTTTGTTTTTTTTAACAGGAATAAGGAGTAAAGAACACCACAATGAACAGTCTACAGAGCAGGAAATACAATGTCAGATAATCAAGAGATGGCCTAATGCTTTCACCATGGAGGTCCAGTGAAATAAGCACCTGTATTAACCATGTAAAATTGCATAGATGAAACAGAGTGCAGTTAATCCTGCCTAATGATTGGGAATTTTCAGTACCTGCAATTCAAGACACTGATCTAGCATCTTCTTGCGTTGTTCCCAAGCTTTCTCCAACTCATCTCTCTCTAGTTTGACAGCTTGAAGCTTTTCTTCAATGTCAGGGCTGGCACGGTGCCCACTGCTTATAAGATCTGTACCGAAGTCTTCTAAGGCTTGGAAGGTGGGAGCCTCGGCCTCCATTTCAGCAAGATGTTCCTGTGGCAAAAAGAGGGCAGGGACTGGTGGGGCCAGTGACATCTCACCAAAGTTGTAAAATGAGGGAAGGTCGTGAGGTCATGTGATCAGGGACTACGGCTTTTGTAACCATACCTGGTGTCGCTCTATCATGATCTCTGTGCCAGTTAAATCCTCAGCTAGCTCCTGGGATGATACCATGCCACCAATGCCACTAAGCCAATTCTGTTGGTCCCTAGAGAAAGAGAATATTGACAAGAGAACCTTGTAACTTGCTACAGAACTGTCCGTCCTTGGGTTTTTTCTCCTCTAGAAAACATTTCCATGTCAGTATTTTCTATCAGGTTTATATACTTCACAAATTTTAGATTTGTTGTGTTCACTTTATAACTTAATAATAGCATTCCCTTGCCTTTGAAATTTTCTTTACTTATTATCTCTTTTGATTCTTGCAATAATTTTGTGTAGAATTCTGGGAATTCTTTTCTTTCCATTTTGGAGATGCAGAAGTTGGCCTAGAGAATGTAAGCAATTTGCCCATGTGCTAAAACTAAAAGCAGACATCTGGAGTAGAACCCAGACACTGGAATCCTAGACTGGTACATATTCCATTACTCCTAATAAGTCCTGTTCCTTTAAAGTGGATGGATCTTGGGTTTAAAGACCTATTTTAGTATAGAATCTCAGGAAAGGCATGTCTTTCTTCTTACTTTTATTCCCAATAGAATCCAGTACATGTTTCTGTCCAACACATACACAGACATAGCACCCCCACCCCCTACTCCTATGCTATTGACTAAATCAGGGCCATTTCCCACTCTTTTAGCAGTCAAGAAATTAGACAAGGAGAGCTCAAGTCCATCTGCTCCAGATGGTAAATGTCAAATAATAATGCATTGACTTAAAAAATTATATATGATGGTCAGATTAAGCATCTCATGAAGAATGCCCTTGCTCTTGCTTGCTAAATAGGAATCAGCAGCTTTAGGGCAGAATAGTCTCTTCTTTTGTAAACTTATTTATTCACTTATTTAAACAACTAAGTTTTATTGGATGTTTACTAAGCACCAAACATTGTGAAAGAGATATATTTGTGTCTTCCAGGAGCTCACACTTTATATTGAAAGAAGAAAAAAAAAAAGGCAAACAAAACATAGACACTAATACATATTTTTAAAAAATACTAAAAAACAACACTGGCCTAAAGAGATAAAATAAGGTGTTAGAGTTGCTCTGAGGGTAGGGATATTACTTTTGAAATATTGAAGAGTAAGACTTCATAAAGAGAAAGAGGCAGCATTTAACTTGGAAGCTGAATTACAGGTAGAACCTATATATATACAGAGAGAGATGAGCATATATATGATTTGGGGGAATGAGTATGGATGCTATTTATTTATACTGTATGAAAAACTATAGCTTTCCAGAGACCCTGAATTGGGGAGGGGTTTGCCAAGGGCAACTGCAATCATTTGCCAAAGTTGCCCCCTTTTTTCTTCAAAAGTGTTGCATTGCAAATTACTACTTCCTGAACCCTCAATTCTAAATGATCCTCTCAGCAGACTGATATGATGGGGCAGAATGTGAGAACTGTTCCACAGATAAAGTGCATATTTGCTAAAACGTGATAATGTCTAAAGTCTTTAGCAAGGCAGTGAAACTTCTCCAGGACTTGATTTTAACATTTCTGAGTTTATCTCTTGCTAGTTCTCCTTACACCTTTGACATACAAAACCCACGCTCTAGCTCTCCCAACATCATGGATATTCTGTGCCTTTCTTATTCTCACTCTTTTGTTTTCATAGTTCCATCTATTTGTTAGGATGTGTGTTTTAGGCTGTATTATGTTATACCATGGTTATCTGTATTCTCCTTTGCTTCTCCAGTAGACTAACACCCCCCCATATCCTGTAATTCCTGATATAACACCCTATATATAGTATACACTCTATAGAAACTTACTTAATTGGCATAGATAACCTCACATTCCTTCAAACTGAAATATTTCAGTTTGAAGGAATTGGCTTGAAATATTGAAAATGAGAATTTTGTACCTTACTGGAGGTACAATCTGGACCTAGAGGTACACTCCAAACCCAGCAGTGAAGAGCACCTGTACATAGACTGCTCCTAGATGCTCCACTCATGGGTCAGACTTGGAAATTGCCCACCCCACCTGGTGGAAGTCTGCCTCTGGAGCTTTACCTGGCCTGGCTGAGGAACAGGAAGAATTTTAGGTCCTCCTGTAGGTTCTCCTTACGTTCCGCCGTAAGCCCCAGCAGGTCATCCCAGGCCTGATTCAGCTCCAGTCGCTGCCTCTGCAGGTCATCGGTGGCATCTGGGTGGGACTCACTGAGCCGATCTGCTGTCTCTCCCAATACAGCCACCTAGGAAGTCAAGAGCTCTGACAATCAGCCTGGAGTCACACCTGAATCATAGCAAAGGAAGAGTTCCAAGCCCCAGTGGTGCTCCTTCCTCAAATAGACTTCAACGAAGTACAAGAACACCTTGCTACATTATAAAATATTGTACATTTAAGAATAAACCTTTGTAAAAATAAATAAGCAAACAAACAAATAAATATATAAGAAGGCTATCAGGCAGGGTGATTGACTCGGTTGGTGGCAAGGGTCTAATTTTTAACGTGAAAATCTTTTCAATGGAGACATTTTCTGAGCTTCTTTTTGCTTTACATGATAATGCAAGTTCTATGATGTCTCTGATTTTTCCAAAGTGTATTTGGCAAGCTCTAGGGTTCATTTTTTGGTCAGAGTAGGATTAAGTTCCTTCAATCCCTTGCTAAGGAAACTCTGTACCATACTTCGTCATAGACCTGGTCATTTCCTATTTATCTGAGGCTACTGATCTCCAACTTACTTTGGTAAGTTCTGGCCTATTGGAACTCACTAAAGAGGTACTTAGATAATAGGAAGTTCATTTACAATAAATTTTCCCTCAATGTAATTTGGTGCAGCCACTGTGGAAAACAGTATGGAGGTTCCTCAGAAAACTAAAAATAGAATTATCCTATGATCCAGCAATCCCACCCCTGGGCATATATCCAGACAAATCTATAATTCAAAAGTTACTTGCACCCCTATGTTCACAGCAGCACAATTTACAATAACCAAGACACGGAAACAAACTAAATGTCCATCGACAGATGAATGGATAAAGAAGATGTGGTATATATACAAAGGAATATTACTCAGCCATAAAAAGGAATGAAATAATGTCCTTTGCAGCAACATAGATGCAACTAGAGATTATCATACTAAGTGAAGTAAGTCAGAAAGAGAAAGATAAATACCATATGATATCACTTATATGTGGAATCTAAAATATGACACAAATGAACGTATCTATGAAACAGAAATAGAATAGTGGACATAGAGAACAGACTGGTGGCTGTCAAAGGGGAGGGGGTTGGGGGAGGAATGGAATGGGAGTTTGGGGTTAGCAGATGCAAGCTTTTCTATATAGAATGGAAAACAATAAAGTCCTACTGTATAGCACAGATAACTATATTCAATATCCTATGATAAACCATAATAGAAAAGAATATAATAAAAGAATATATATATATATATATATGTATATATATATATATATATATATATAACTGAATTACTTTGCTGCACAGCAGTAATTAACACAACATTGTAAATCAACTATAATTTTTAAAAATTTAAAAAGTTTTCCCTCCATGTGAATGGCTCTGGGGCATGCCCTCTTAGTGGACTTGCCTTAGGGACAAGGTAAAAGTACAAGTATGGAGTAGGATAAAAGTACAAGTATGGAGTAGGATAAAACTATAAGAATAAGAGACTCAACAATAAAACCAAAGAAAATGACATTAATAAGTATAAATATGAAGATGAACGTGTTGGAAAAGTTTAAAAGCATGTCTCACCTTTTCCTCCAGGGGTATGAGGTCTCTCTCAAAGCTCTCATGCTGTCGCTGAAGGGCCTGAACACTGAACAAGTCTGAGCCAGGGTCAGCAGCACTGAGGGCCTGGCACTTCTTCTCAATCTGTTCCTTGGTGTCATCTGCTTCTCTGGTGCATGAGAGTGAAGAGTTTAAGGATAATAGGCATACTAGAGGCAGACTAGCTGAGTTCACAGAGAAGTCATCACTACCATCATCATCATCTTTTTTAGTGTGTTAGAACTTAGGTGCATGTAATCTTTACAACAACTACTTGAGGCCTAGTTACTATTACCAGTCCCATTCCATTTACATATGAGAAAACTAAAGTTTAAGAGGCTAAGCAGGAAAAAAAGAAAAAAAGTTAACTATTTTTTCAAGGTTATACCACTGCCAAATGGTGGATCCTAACTTTCAACCAGGTAGTCTGATGGCAAAGTTCCATGCTTAACTGTTACGATTCATGATTTTCAATCTTAAGCCATTCTAAACAAGACCTGTCTGCATTTCAGTTTTCCCTTCTCTGAGTATTCAAAAATACATTTATACACAGTAAAGGGGTTTGGTTTTCATTGGGCTTGTTCATTCGTTTGTTTGCTTACTTTGTTGTGTGTGTTTCTTAGTGTAGACACAGATTTGGAAATCAGACATAAAAAACTATTGAATCAACAGTCAGAGTCAGTGTAATATTTCTTGCCCTCTACTGTCTACTTCTAGCTCAGACATGTAATTACTTAAACCTCTTGTTTCAATTTCAGTTTTCATTCACTATCATGAAAACATATAAAGACTGATAGTTATGTATGTACCAGGGCCCAAGCCTAGGTATAGAAAATTGAATTTTGTTGTCTGGGAGTAGCCTATGCGCCAAGTGAGGAATCTACTACTGAAGCACCTGATTTCCGATTTTCTCCAGGAAGAAGGGTTAAATTTATAGCTATGGATCTACTATACTAAGTAGAATTGGCAGTTCTTGAGTGGGTTCTAGAGTAGCACTGCTTTTCAGGTAAAATTCTTACCTGTGAAACATTTGGACAGCATGGGCACTGCCCAACAGCTGGCGCTGTTCCTCTGCCAGCCTCTGCAAGGACCCCCAGCGGGCATTCAACTCCTGAAACAGGCAAACACAGACTTTAGCTAGGGAGCTAACTCAGACAGCTCAGTGGTGTCTAAAGACTAGATGGTTGTGGCTAAAACTTCCAAAACTATGTTGAATAATAGTGGTGACAGTGGGTAAACTTGTCTTGTTCCTGATCTTAGTGGATATGGTTTCACTTTTTCACCATTGAGGACAATGTTGGCTGTGGGTTTGTCATATATGGCCTTCATTATGTTGAGGAAAGTTCCCTTTATGCCTACTTTCTGGAGGGTTTTTATCATAAATGGGGGTTGAATTTTGTCAAAAGCTTTCTCTGCATCTATTGAGATGATCATACGGTTTTTCTTCTTCAGTTTGTTAATATGATGTATCACGTTGACTGATTTGCATATACTAAAGAACCCTTGCATTCCTGGGATAAATCCTACTTGATCATAGTGTATGATCCTTTTAATGTGCTGTTGGATTCTGTTTGCTAGAATTCTGTTGAGGATTTTTGCATCTATGTTCATCAATAATATTGGCCTGTAGTTTTCTTTCTTTGGGACATCTTTGTCTGGTTTTGGTGTCAGAGTGATGGTGGCTTTGTAGAATGAGTTTGGGAGTGTCCCTCCCTCTGCTATATTTTGGAAGATTTCAGAAGGATAGGTGTTAGCTCTTCTCTAAATGTTTGATAGAATTCGCCTGTGAAGCCTTCTGGTCCTGGTCCTGAGCTTTTGCTTGTTGGAAGATTTTTTTTGTGGTACGCGGGCCTCTCACTGCTGTGGCCTCTCCTGTTGCGGAGCACAGGCTCTGGACGCGCAGGCTCAGCGGCCATGGCTCACGGGCCCAACGGCTCCACGACATGTGGGATCTTCACAGACCGGGGCACGAACCTGCTTTCCCTGCATTGGCAGGCGGACTCTCAACCACTGCGCCACCAGGGAAGCTGTTGGAAGATTTTTAATCACAGTTTCAATGTCAGTGCTTGTGACTAGTCTGTTCATATTTTCTGTTTCTTCCTGGTTTAGTCTCGGAAGGTTGTGCATTTCTAAGAATTTGTCCATTTCTTCCAGGTTGTCCATTTAATTGGCATACAGTTGCTTGTAGTAATCTCTCATGATCCTTTGTATTTCTGCAGTGTCAGTTGTGACTTCTTTTTCATTTCTAATTCAATTGATTTGAGTCTTCTCCCTTTTTTTCTTGATAAGTCTGGCTAATGGTTTATCAATTTTGTTTATCTTCGCAAAGAACCAGCTTTTAGTTTTATTGATCTTTGCTATCATTTCCTTCATTTCTTTTTCATTTATTTCTGATCTGATCTTTACAATTTCTTTCCTTCTGCTAACTTTGGCGGTTTTTTTGTTTGTTTGTTTTTCTTACTCTAATGGCTTTAGGTGTAAAGTTACATTGTTTATTTGAGATGTTTCTTGTTTCTTAAGGTAGGATTATATTGCTATAAACTTCCCTCTTAGAACTGCTTTTACATCATTCCATAGGTTTTGGGTCATTTTGTTTTCATTTTCATTTGTCTCTAGGTATTTTCTGATTTCCTCTTTAACCACAGCAATCAGAGAAGAAAAAGAAATAAAAGGAATCCAAATTGGAAAAGAAGAAGTAAAGCTGTCACTGTTTGCAGATGACATGACACTATATATGGAGAATCCTAAAGATGCTACCAGAAAACTACTAGAGCTAACCAATGCATTTGGGAAAGTAACAGAATACAAAATTAAGGCACAGAAATCTCTTGCATTCCTATACACTAATGATGAAAAATCTGAAAGTGAAATTAAAAAACACTCCCATTTACCATTGCAAAAATAATAATAATATATCTAGGAATAAACCTACCTAAGGAGACAAAAAACCTGTATGCAGAAAATTATAAGACACTGATGAAAGAAATTAAAGATGTTACAAATAGATGGAGAGATATACCATGTTCCTGGATTGGATGAATCAACATTGTGGAAATGATACTACTACCCAGAGAAATCTACAGATTCATTGAAATCCCTATCAAACTACCACTGATATTTTTCACACAACTAGGACAAAAAATTTCACAGTTTGTATGGAAACACAACAGACCCCGAATAGCTGAAGCAATCTTGAGAAAGAAAAACGGAGCTGGAGGAATCAGGCTCCCTGACTTCAGACTACACTACAAAGCTACAGTAATCAAGGCAGTATGGTACTGGCACAGACACAGAAATATAGATCAATGGAACAGGATAGAAAGTCCAGAGATAAACCCACACACATATGGTCACTTTATCTTTGATAAAGGGGGCAAGAATATACAGTGGAGAAAAGACAGCCTCTTCAATAAGTGGTGCTCGAAAACTGGACAGGTACATGTAAAAGTATGAAATTGGAACACTCTCTAACACCATATACAAAAATAAACTCAAACTGGATTAAAGACCTAAATGTAAGGCCACACACTATCAAACTCTTAGAGGAAAACATAGGGAGAACACTCTATGACATAAATCACAGAAAGATCCTTTTTGACCCACCTCCCAGAGAAATGGAAATAAAAACAAAAATAATCAAATGGGACCTAATGAAACTTCAAAGATTTTGCACAACAAAGGAAACCATTAACAAGACGAAAAGACAACCCTCAGAATGGGAGAAAATATTTTCAAATGAAGCAACTGGCAAAGGATTAATCTTCAAAATTTACAAACAGCTCATACAGCTCAATATCAAAAAAAAAAACAAAAACAAAAAACAAAGAACCCAATCCAAAAATGGGCAGAAGACCTAAATAGACATTTTTCCAAAGAAGATATACAGATTTCATACAGACACATGAAAGAATGTTCAACATCATTAATCATTAAAGAAATGCAAATCAAAACTACAATGAGATATCATCTCACACCGGTCAGAATGGCCATCATTAAAATATCTACAAAGAAGAAATGCTGGAGAAGGTGTGGAGAAAAGGGAACCCTCCTGCACTGTTGGTGGGAATGTAAATTGATACAGCCACTATGGAGGACAGTATGGAGGTTCCTTAAATAACTAAAAATAGAAGTACCATACATCCCAGCAATCGCACTCCTGGGCATGTACCCTGAGAAAACCAAAATTCAAAAAGAGTCATGTAACAAAATGTTCATTGCAGCTCTATATTTACAATAGCTAGGACATGGAAGCAACCTAAATGCCCATCGACAGATGAATGAATAAGGAAGATGTGGTACATATATACAATGGGATATTACTCAGTCATAAAGAGGAATGAAACTGAGTTATTTGTAGTGAGGTGGATGGACCTGGAGACTGTCATACAGAGTGAAGTAAGTCAGAAAGAGAAAAACAAATACCGTATGCTAGCACATATATATGGAATCTTAAAAAAAAGAAAAGAAAAGAAAAAGGTCATGAAGAGCCAAGGGCAAGACGGGAATAAAAATTCAGACCTAATAGAGAATGGACTTGAGGATACGAGGAGGGGGAAGGGTAAGCTGGGACAAAGTGAGAGAGTGGCATGGACATATATACACTACCAAATGTAAAATAGATAGCTAGTGGGAAGCGGCCGCATAGCACAGGGATATCAGCTTCGTGCTTTGTGACCCCCTAGAGGGGTGGGATAGGGAGGGTGGGAGGGAGGGAGACGCAAGAGGGAAGAGATATGGGGACATATGTTTATGTATAACTGATTCGCTTTGTTATAAAGCAGAAACTAACACACCATTGTAAAACAATTATAACCCAGTAAAGTTGTTTAAAAAAAGACTAGATGGGGCTTAAACCCTGGTTGTTTTCATGTTATCTCCTTTAGAAAATGCAGTGGTTTCTTTCTTTCTTGGATAGCTTGAATTTGGGTCTCAAGTCTGCCAATATAATTAAGAAAGGAATTAGTTTTCTTCTGAAACTGATGTTCTAGAGTGGAACAATGAACCTTGGAGCAGCAATTGATGTTGGCTGCCACAGAGATACATTACAACCTCTGAAAAGTGAGTGGAAGATGTTGCCTTGGTAGTTAGAAGGTATTACCTTTCTCTATGAGAAATATAATACCATTCTGCATCTTGAAATGACTAAACCAGGTAGCCTCCTAGAGCCCTATTTTACTGTAGAGAGTAAGCAAATTGTTCCTATGCACTTTCCTTCTCACTCTTACCCCACGTCAATCACTACAAAAGGAGGCAAAGAATTCATCCTCACTGGTTTATGACAACTCAGAGAACTGGACTAGACATTCTATTAATTCATTACATCTCTTATGGAACCACAATTCCAAATCTGAGTCAGGTCTAGAATGCCTTCTCCCCCATCTCTACTACCTATATTCTTCTTTCATCAGATTTTATCAGAGTATCTCTTCCAGTAAACTTTCTTGATTAACCACTTCCCACTGTCATAGCTCCTTTATCTGCACTTTCTTTGTATTCATGCATTTGATCACTGAATTTCTTGTGACGATGGGGGTGTGTGTGGCAATTTATAGATTTCAGGTCAGTTAAAATGGATACATGGCTGGACTATCTGAACTACTTCCTTTGACCTTTCCTGTAGCTAGCTCCATACTCCCATTACCTTCTGCATATTCTAGTTGATCTTCAGAATATGAATAAGCATTTTTAAATGAAATGAAGATTCCCCAAACCTCGTAGTGAGAAGAAAGAAGGAGCCATAGTTACCTGCTGTATTTGAGCTCCTTCTGGTGTCAGAAGCTCTTCAAATTGAAGATCATCAGCCACCTTGTTGATATCCCTCAGCCGAGGCTCATTGGTCTTCAAATCCTAGGTGGGAAAGTGTATCCAAAGCAGTATAAATCCCCTTCTCAAGAATCTTTCATACTTACCTGCTCATCTTTGCCCCAACGTGGCTAAAGGTTAAAACATTTTGCTAACTATATTTGCAGTACACAGCAAACTGCCTTCCTCCAATCTGACAGAAAGAAGAGTACCTTTAAACTCCCTGATACCCAGTGTCTATCAAAAACATGACAAGAAAACTGTTATTTATATGGATTATGGAGCACATTAATTTTCCTAGATTTCTCCCTGGATTAAATTATACCATCAAAGGTGTCTATACCTGAGCCATGTAATGTTCTTTGATATCAATACAAATTCCTCCACCTTTTGTAGAATTTCATTGTCTGAGTTGCAATTTGCTTATATTAAGATATGTTGTAACAGCTCTAGGGAATTCATCACCATGTCTATGGTGATGACATTGTTTATTTCACTATGCAATGGCATTTTAATGAGTTTTCTCATGGAAGTCACATTCTTGATATTCTTTTATAAATTGTACCCTCTTTTTTTCCCCTTCCCTTTCTTTCACTTCTCTCTCTCTCCATATGTATATATATATATGTACTTTATATATCTATCGATTGATAGCTTTGTATAACTTTGTATTCCATGTGTAAGGAAAGTATCATATGGAAAAGAAAGAAGGAAGTAGTTTTCACTAATTTCTAGTTAAAATAATAGAATGGATCTGAGAGAATAAAGGAGAATGGAAATGTTTTAGGTAGGCAGAAAATTAGAAATTATCTGGTTGTAAAGTCAGCTTGTTCTTCCCACCTTTCCATCCAAATTTCTCCCCCATAATTAGACCTTGCAAGAGTCTCACAACACCCCATCTCAACTTGGGCAGCAGGAACACAAGACAGTATAGGACAAGTTGTGAAGATTCTTGGAGACCAGCACTTCCAGTAGGATGTGGGAGTGGCAGGAACTGCAGGCTGCAAAGTCAGGGTGATTAGTTTCCTCTGCATGTTCCATCCACTTGTAATACCCAGAGAAATATTTGAAATGTGGAAGTCTCAGTAGTTTTGGGGAGGCTATATAGCAAATATGAAATTAAGGAGTTACTGAGGAGAAGATATAGGGTAAAAGGAGATGATGATAACCCTCGTAAAGCTGTCTAGAGGAGTTAGTTCTTCTTTCTCACCATTTGGAACTCATCAAACTTTTTCTGCAGCTCCCAAACATCATCTAATTCCAGCCCGCTGTTTTCTGCCTTTTTCTCTTGGATCCAGTCCAGCATGTCTCCTGCCTCATAGGCCAGCAAAAACTCATTGTAACGTTGCAATAGATGACGTCTGCGTTCTTCTGCCCGATCCAGGAGAGAAAGGTACCTGGATGGAGAAACAAAGAGAATGGGAAATGTGGAATAAGAGATGGAGAAAACACAGAAGAGTAGAAGCAGGGTGAGAAAGGGAAATAATGAAAGGGACAAAAATGGGAAGGAGGAAAAAAATCAAAATAAAACAGTAAAGAGAAGAGGAAATAAAGATGGAAGGAAAATAGCATTGAGAACAGAGAGACAAAAGTGTTCCATTTAAAAACAATAAAAATGTCAATGTTCCAACAGTATGACTGGCAATACACCTTCCTCATTCTATAGAAGTGAAAATCTCACATTCCTATTGACAACTGGATATGAAGTAGCCTGCCATAGTCAACAAAGTTCACACGGAAGTCAGAAGACCTTTTGATAACCTTGAAAGAGTGAAAGATTGCCAGGCAGGGAGTCAGAATACGTGACCCTAATATGTGTCTGACCTCTGGCGCTTGACTTAATGGTTCTGGGGTTCTCTTTCCTCATTTAAAAAGTAAAGAGTTTGAATTACCCTAAGTTTACCTTCAGCTCTTAAAATCTGTGAATTTGCAAAGCATCCTTAATCTAACAGATATAGAATCGTAAGACTTGTTTTTGACCAATCTGGAATGTTTGGCCAAACACTGTTCTGTTCTCCAGCCTTCAGAACTTACTGGTTTTCAATCTGTTCCTGACGCTGGGTGATGTCGCCTGGTTCTTCTCGCCTCCGTTGCGGGAGCATAGGGAACTCATCACGGGCAAGTTTCCTGACGTAGACAGCTGGCACAAAGCCCTGGTGATCATCAGCTTCCACTTTCCACCAGTCCTAAAGGAGAGAAAATCCCCACTTCTTCCTTAGTTCTTGGAAAATCCACATATAGGAGAAGTTTTAACCCTCATAACTAAGTCTCTAGGCAAAGGGACAAGCTGATGGCCAGAAGAAGCAAACCATTTCTTATGGGTAGCATATATTTTTTATATATTACAAAGGACATACATCAGAGTTGCAGGAATTGCAGAGATAAGCCTCTGAAATCAAGGAATCTGATATTTGATGCTAGATCCTTAACTTTGATGAGGTTTTCAAAAACTGACAGCCATTCTCTTCATGATGGGGCATTTTGTCCACTAGGAATTCACAAAAAAACCCATAGGGCCAGAACCAAACTGGGCTTTTCATGGGTGAAGCACCTGTGTATGACAATATTGTGTAATAACTTCTCACCGTTCCTCTCCCAGAGCCCCTAAAAATTGTGTGTTGCCCTGAAATTCACCTATGCGAATGCTTTTGCTTAAGTATGACCTTGATCTCCACAGGATGTTTGCTATGCTAACTGCTTGGGAGTTAACATCCTCAGAGAATAATGTGGTGAAATGAAGAAGACTGAGCAAAGAGAAAAGAGGACTGGAACACAGCTTATTTGATAATAAAAATCTTGCTTCTCTAAAAGAATTACTTGGCCTCAGAGTAACAAATCCCAAGCTTTCTTTTTTTCTTCTCAATCATTTTTGGAGATTAATGAAGCATTAGAATATAAAAATATTTCTCATGCTCTTATGAGAAATATATTTAAAATCCTAGACAATACTTTGTCAGTATTCTCACAGTCATAAAGGCTAAAGAAAATCTAAGTTGACAGAAGACTTCTGTTGACCAGTCTCCTCTTAACCCCAGCCATTTTTGTTCCATTACTAGGAACACTGGGTCAGAAGAGGAGCAAGGAAAGATGAGAAGAAAGAGGCAGTTTAATCCTGTAAACATATTACATAATTGTCACTCATGGCTTACATGTCTTTGGGATAGTTACTTAAGCTCTTTGAGTCCTCACTTTGTTAACTGTAAAATTGGTATTATAATCTCCAAAGATATGTACATGATCCTACACAGCATCTGAAGGAAAGATACTGCTCAATAAATTATGGTTATTTAAGAGAGAGAGAAATAGAAAAATATTGGCTGGTTAAAATATGGGTATCTGGCAGGGTTTGGAGAGTAGACTGCAAGAGCCACCTTGTTGATGGGGAGAAAGGTAGAAGGGAAAGTCACCTTGTTGATGGAACTGAGCAGTGTTAATATATCATCTTTCTTCATGGTGACTTCTCGGGGGCTGCGGGCCTGGAAGTCATATAAGGCCATAACCCTCTCTTCTCGAGCAGCTTCCTCCACGGGTGCAGCCTGTTGTTGCTGAACAAAAACAGTAAGCAGAACAAGCCAGTCACCCATAGGAAAGATTTCCCTGTACAGCCTACCCATGGTGGGCCGTCCTGCACCTTACAGGAGAGAGGAGCCCCTGGCTGAAATCTTTTACATGGCTGCCAGTAACAGAGCTATTGCAATATGCCATCTTCAGAGATATCATTCCATCCTAACACTTCTCAGGGAACAGGTGAGTTGGGAAATACAAACACAGAGTGAGCAAGTAAGAATGTAAGTTTTCAAAAACATATTAAATGCTCTAAACCACCAGTTCTTAAGCAGGCAAGAAAGGATTGTATACATTCATGTTCCAGAAAATTGTTTGCGAAAGTGAAAGACCCACTATCTCTCATCACATTCTCCATTCCCTGGGTCTTTAAAGCATTTTGTCAAGCAACCGTGGACCTTCTTTTTTAGAGATGAGTGATCTACAGCACAAGAAAGGCCACAGAATTTAAAAAATTGAGAACATAAACTGAGATCAAATATCTTGTCTCTCTCTCCTTTTAACTTGTCCTTTAAGATATAGTCTTCTCTGATTTTCATTTTTCCCAAATATCATATATCTGAGAGAATGAACAAAATATAATCCCTCTTCATAAGCAATGGCCCACACCTTCTTCAGATTGGAGCTGAAGATGTACTTCCCCTTACATATCCCTCTGATTTTGTATCCTTCAAGTACTGCTTCTTCATAACTTACAATTCATAAATCCACCTGTTTTTGTGTAGGCACCCACTGTGCAGAGCTTGAGGAATGCACAGCACTGAAGCTCTGTAAATATATATTGACTTGACACAGTGAGTCTATGTCTTTTCTACTCCCAGTGTATGGATTCAGAGCTCCTCATAAGACAGAATTCCTTGAATGTAAGAAGTGTGTCTCTGTTACTTCCACTATACTAGGAGATACCCATATCATTTAGTTGATTCCAGCTCCCATCACTCTTCAGGACACTTATTTTCACCTTGCAGCCTAGCCATTCTCACATTCTCAATCCTTTGCATTTCCCATTTCCCAAATACATTTGATTATTTTGTGCTTCATTGCATTTACTTTCATAGCTTATTCACTAGAAGAGCCCTTCTTCTCATTATCTGCATAGTAAACTACCCTTAAAAAAATAAACTAGCTTGCCTCAGCTATGAAGATTTTCCTATCCTCCAGTACTCTTATTTCAAGAGAATGAAACACTCTTTTCTTTGAGATTCTTTTTCCTGTTCATATATCTATTATATGCAATTATTTGTTAAATTTATGACCTAATAGACTGTAATTTTCCTTCAAGTCAGGATTATTTTTTATTCATGCTTGCACATGGTAGATATTTAATAAGTGTCAGTATAAAAAAAAACTAAGAAAGGGAGGAAATAAATCAGGAGGAAATATAAGAGGAGAGATGCAAATAAAAGAAGTAAGAAAAGATGGAGAATGAAAATATAAAATGAAAAAGGAAAGCCAAAAAAATAATATACCAGTGAATAAATGATAGTACTTACTGAGAAATTCTTATAAACTAAATCTCTGTAGGTGCTACAAAGATGCTACAGTGCCTGCCTAAAGATCGCAGGACTTACTATTTTCTATTGCAGTTGCTTCCTGGACTATGTAAAGTAAAAACTGGTAACAAAGAGAATCTCCTAATTCCTTTTCCTCTGTGGTGGAGAATGTAATTCTTGTCATACCTAAGTCCTTCTTACCTGACAGGCTTCTGCCTGATCCCGAAGAGCTTGCATACTGTTTCCAAAAGCCTTCAGATCCACTAGAAAGGCCTCATGTTTCTTTAGAAGAGCCTGAATTTGTTGATGGGAAGATCATCAGAAGCAAATACAGGAAGAACACTAAGCACCCCTGGGGAGTGTTTCAACTATTGTTTTGTGTTATACTTATTGTCCTAATTCCTGGTAAGAGACGCTCTCCACATATAATAAATTTTTTAACTATAAATTTGCAAGTATCAAGAAAATAAGAGTTAAATGAACAACAATATCAATATATTTGCTTTAATCAGAATAAAGCCAAATTGCACAAGTGTTTTCTCAATGCACATCACAGCTGAAAGAGGATACTGCTGAAAACATTGCTTTGTAGGATTAAATACTGGCATAACTTTAGATGCCCATATCAAGTATTTTTAGTGCATAGGGTTTGTGAAATACTATACTGGCTGACCATAGGACAATGAGCAAAACAAATAAATGGATATAAAGGGTAATTATGACCTTTGAAGTTCTTCTTGCCCCAACATGTCTGCCTGACTTTATTACAATAAAGTAATTAAGTGTATGTTAAAACTATGGTTGGTTTGTGAAATCCCAAGCTCAGTCTGGAAAATTTAGGATGGGACCAAGACAGGCATAGATGTCTGGTCATGCCTTTTTGGGCTTAGATAATCTCTAAGAAATATGGATCTCTGTGGGGTTAGGAAAATTTGGTGTATCTTTTGGGATTTCTGTTAACTCAGGTTATCCCAGCTGATGAAGGCCAAAGGTTATCACTCTGGAAACTCAGAAAAATCTGAGAAAACCTATAGTTGTCACACAATCTAATCAGGTACTAATTTGGTACTAGTTTGGTGCGTACTAGACAATATCCTTCCTTGTGCCCACCTTACCCCAGCTGCTTCTTCATCAGCCCCATAGTTAGTGTTGTCTACTATAGGTTCCCTCTCTCTAATCCATGCTTCTGCTTCATGCAGGTCAGCTAGGTATTGCTGGAACTGGACATTGGCTTCAAGATCATTCTGCCGTCTAGCAGCTCGAGCCTGGAGAGATTCCATATTCTCATTCAAACTCTTGACCCTAGAGGCCACATCTTCTGCAGCAAAATGTCCTATGGAATAGTTATAGAAAAGGAGAATTTTACACTCATTAATGTCCACTATACTTTAATCCTTTTGGTGACCTGGGAGAGAGAAAGGGAGGCATGAGAATGATGCTGCATGTAGTCAATGTGACATTTCACCTAAGTTCCTGGGAACTGGGATGTCATAAGTGAGATTAAGCATCAATAGATGGTAATGGGGGATAGGGTATATGTGTGGTGGTGAATTGGGTGGTACAATCTCTGATATACAGACTGAAAACAAAATACCTATGTGTGGGTACTGCTCAGAGTTCCAAAAACGTGTATTCTCTAGCTTAAGCAAAAATTCAGCAGATTTTCATTTATTTTTTTTTAATATCAATGAATTAAAATTCATTCTTAGGATTGTGTTAAGTATGTTTTTTAGAATTTGGTGAACATCTCCACAGATAAACCAAGAAGATACAGTGAAGTGTTGGCAAAAATCAACAAGCAGGTTTTCATTTTTGCCCATAAAAGAGTTATTACTGCAGGAATTGTTCTCCCATTCTAAACAACTAGAAAACAAGACAGAGTATAAGATACAATGATTTTCAGAAGATAGGCAGAGGAGTATGACTCCTGAGAGAAGGGAGAGAAATGAGCTATGCCTTATGATTGCCACAGTTTATGCCTGGGGCAGTTTGTAGACTGCAGTGCTGGGAGGACTAGTCCAAATAGAACTAGCAATCACACCATTCTGAGGAGACAGAGATCAGAATTGGGGGAAAACAAGACAGATAAAGCTTGTGGAGCAGAGTACTGAGAAGGATGCTGTACTGGGGATGGAGTTTGGGAGATACACATAGAGGTCCCGTGAAGTATGTGACTGATTACTCCTTTGCACACATGTGTCAGGAAACTCTTCAAGGGTAAGGAAAAGAAGACTGGAAAGCAGTAGGCCAAAAAACTCCTAAGGTCACATAGGGCTGTGAATAATTAAAATTAGCCCCCAACAAAGTGGAAATATATTATAATACATGAGGTAGTATCCTCAGAAGGGTTATACCTTAGAAGTGGACTAGTCTCTAAATTAGTTCCAGAATAAAACTTCCCTGGAAGAACCATAAGAAAGCTGATTCAAGAACCTCAACGATTGCAAAGCTAAAGAAACAAACACCACTACACCAAGTTATACTGTAATCAAATTGGTGCAAATTGGTGAAAAACAGTGATAAAAGAGTCAGAGGAAAAAAAGACATTACATACAAAAGAGCAAAGATAGTAATGAGAGGAGACTTCTCACCAGAAACTCTGCAGGTCAGAAGACAGTGCAGCAGCATCTTTAAAATGCTCAAAGAAAGACAATATCAGCCAAGAATTTTATATCCAGTGAAAATGTGTTTCAAAAATGAAAGCAAAAGGAAGTCTTTTAGACCAAAACAAAAGCCCACAGAATTTATTATTAACAGGACTTCACTATAGGAAATGTTAGAGGAACTTCATGTAGAAGGAAAATTATGCATGTAAAAGTATCAAAGTAGATAAAGGAATGAAGCCCTAAAATTGAAAAAAAACCTCATAAATTTGGCACAGTGATGACAGGTCAATTCAATCTGAATCATGCATACCTTCCTCTACCATTTTGTTTCCCCTCTCTGTTATCGCTTGGATGCGTGGCTCATGGCTGGCAATATTAGCCTGGATGACTTGGTGTCTGTTCAAAAGATTCTTGGAGGCAATCAGGTCCTTGCCTAGAGATAAAAATAATTTCAAGGTCATTGTTATAGTGCACAGAATAATAAGAAGCTACTGTACTTCTTTTTAACTCTTGGGCATACAAGTTTGTCCCATTGAAGTTCATTAAGTGGGCTTCCTAAAATGTATGCTGTTTGTCTGAATTAACTCTGCTCAGCTTTGTTCTTCCCCTTGCCTCTTTGTACTAAGAAAATGCATTATTCTACAAAAGACAATGAATAAATCACTCTTCTCTTTGGATGATAGGTAGAAAGGCACGTAACTCTTCAGCTCAAACTTCCAGTAATTTCATGCAACATATTTTCTTTCAACATACTGTGGTATAAAAAGCAGGATCTTCAACTGGCTTATTTCTATGGATGCCAGAAAGTTATTAAGTCCTCTAAACTACAAATAGCCGTTTTGTAATTTTCTTTGTAAAGATTAGACATAACTTACAAAAAGTGCCTCACTCATTGGTTAACACTAACAAACACATAATAAATACTATGTACTGTTAATTTCCTGCTTCTAAAGTCCCCAGTTCCAGCTGTCTACTTCATCCTCCCTGTCTCCCGTCCACACTTCAACTCTCTTTCCTCCAAAATTTTCTTCCATATAGTTCACACTAAATGTCTCCAGAAACCCTCTATGCCCTTCTCTCCCTCAAAGAGATATTTTCTCTTCTAGGATGTTTTCCCAGACTAGCCCCTCTGTTGTCATATGGTCCAGCCTCTCACAGATGTACCCAATACATGTACATTACGTTTGCTTTATATTTATGTGCACTTTTTTCTGTATTTCAATGTAAGTGTCCTGGCACTAACAATGGTGGACTGATAGATTCCAAAGGAAAGGAAATTATGTACTTATCTGCTGCTTCACCCTTTTTACCCTTGTAATAGCTCATACATATCCTTGTGATAGCTCCCCTTATAAAAGGGAGCCACTGACAATATAAACAAAAACACTTGTGACCTCAAACTTTAACCATGACCACTCAGCCAAGGACCTTGGCAAAAACTTAGAGCAAGTAGCAAAAATCTGGTTACTTTAACTCTTCCCAGAGGCCTTAAATTCATGGCATTCTTCATGTCTGGTTTTAGGAGGTAAACTTTTCAGTATGAATTATTAAAAAATATTTTTTTTGGAAAGCAGGAAAAATGTTCAAGAGTCTAAGGGGAAAGACCTGGGGGCAAACTTTGCTACTGTATCCCAGATTCCTCAAACTATCTGCAGACCTTGGTCTTCTCCTTATGGCTCTGCCTGCTCGGGCTGTATGGCTGTACTAACCAAGGTAGGTGGAAGCTGCAGAAGGTTCAGTCTCTTGGATCCATGCCTCCTCATCCTCTGTGTCTCTGCAGATCTGGTGCAGGAGGAGAAGGTCAATGAGCTTATTCTTCCGGTTGGCCAGTTGCTTTTTCAGGTCTTCAAACCGAGACACCAGGGACTCCTGCCTTGCCCATATGTCCCCAGCATTGGGATGGCCTATTTCTTCAAAATATGCTGCCAGGTGTGTGAGGTTGTCCACTTGATCCTAAGGAAGAAATAGAATCGGTGTCAGAAAATCCCATCATTCAGTAGAAAAGAATGAGAGTTTGGTATCTGGCATGGAGGGTAGGATGGGGGGTGGGTGATGATGAGGAGAATCAGCTCTATATGTACTCATGTTTAAACTTCTAATCAAATCAGTGAAATAGAATGGGAAAGTTTGCTACACTAAGAACCAATTATTCAAGCTAAAGGCTATTTATAAGAAAGTAGTTCTGAAACCACGTGTTAGAAAGGACAAAATATGTATAGATTGTGCCAAAGAAATCAGGGAAACCAGAACTACAAAGACTTGCTTGTTTTGGAGTAGTGATAAATTGAGGCCCCAAAGAAAACAGCAGGAGGCTTTTTCTATCTCAGTTCCCTTTCCAGGCTCTTTCTCACCCTTTAAAATGAGCTGAAACTGTAAATAACAAGGAAATTTCTGAGGCTTAAGTTCGTTGCATAGCAGGAACCATGCCTATGAGATGAAATGTGACATTAACAAAAACAAATGTCCGAACCTCAGAAAGAAAAATTAAAAGGCCTTTCTTTGGCCACTAACTAGTTGTATGAATTTAAGTAAATAATGGTCCCATTTGGGTTGTATCTGAGAAAGGAGGAAAATAGAAACAGAAGTTTGAAGGACATTCCTAGAAATAAAATTTTAATTGTATTACTATATGGTAAAATACATACAAGAGATTCATCTCATCTTTATTAATGAGGTCAACAGTAACTGGTCTAGCAAGAGCACAGAACACAGGATTTTTGATTGCTTGTTTCATTTTGTTGTTGGAATGGGAGTGGTGGTGATAAGAGAAGTTTTTCAAAACATTGATATTGGTTTTACTTATTCTATTTTGCCATCCAGTGTTCAACCTACACAGGGTTTGATCTATCTCTTCTTAATTTGGAGCAAACCATTGATCATCAATAGCTTCTTAAAATGTATACTCACTTCTCCATAAAGAAATAAAAGCTCCACAAAGAGTTAAAATTAAAATCTCCTACTAGCCAACTGTTCTCATCTCTTAGGACAATTTAACTTTGAAAAACATCATTGTGTAATAGAGTGATTTTCAAAGCTAATGTAGTGCAACATGCTTCAGACTAAAGAGATAGACTTGGCTGCTACTCAATTGCCATTTTATCCAGCTCTTCACCTGTTTTCATAATAGTTTCCTCACCTATATAATAAGGACTTTGGGCTAGAGAATATTCATGATCTTTTCCAGCTTTAATAGTCCATAGCTAAATTTTTTTTTTGCAAGCATGATATCTTAACCACTACTCCAACTAGGAGTGTAACCAAGGAGAATCCTATGGGGCCTTCCTGGGACAGATCCCTTCCATACCCTCTGTTTTAGTTCCTCTCTGAAGTTGCCAGGTAATAGTATCTGATGCATATTTCCTGAGTTTTTCAGATGCTAAAACCAGCACCAAATAGAAGAAACTAACTAGAATACTTGATGATCATGAACACATAGCACCCAGAACTTCTGGAACTGAAGGATTAATAACGTTAACTGCCATGTTAGCTCAGCATCAATCAATCAGAGAATTGTGCACAAGCTGATCACATACCCCGTGATGCCCCCTCCCTCTCCTGGCCTCTAAAATGCTTTGTTACTCAAAATGGATTAAAGACCTAAATGTAAGGCCAGACACTATCAAACTCTTACAGGAAAACATAGACAGAACACTCTATGACATAAATCACAACAAGATCCTTTTTGACCCACCTACTAGAGAAATGGAAATAAAAACAAAAATGAACAAGTGAGACCTAATGAAACTTAAAAGCTTTTGCATAGCAAAGGAAACCATAAACAACATGAAAAAACAACCCTCAGAATGGGAGAAAATATTTGCAAATGAAGCAACTGACAAAGGATTAATCTCCAAGATTTACAAGCAGCTCATGCAGCTCAATAACAAAAAAACAAACAACCCAATCCAATAATGGGCAGAAAACCTAAATAGACATTTCTCCAAAGAAGATATACAGATTGCCAACAAAGACATGAAAGCATGCTCAACATCATTAATCATTAGAGAAATGCAAATCAAAACTACAATGAGATATCATCTCACACCAGTCAGAATGGCCATCATCAAAAAATCTAGAAACAATAAATGCTGGAGAGGGTGTGGAGAAAAGGGAACACTCTTGCATTGTTGGTGGGAATGTAAGTTGATACAGCCACTATGGAGAACAGTATGGAGGTTCCTTAAAAAACTAAAAATAGAACTACTATACGACCCAGCAATCCCACTACTGGGCACGTACCCTGAGAAAACCATTATTCAAAAAGAGTTATGTACCAAAATGTTCATTGCAGCTCTATTTAAAATAGCCAGGACATGGAATCAACCTAAGTGTCCATCATCAGATGAATGGATAAAGAAGATGTGGCACATATATACAATGGAATATTACTCAGCCATAAAAAGAAAAGAAATTGAGTTATTTGTAGTCAGGTGGATGGACTTAGAGTCTGTCATACAGAGTGAAGTAAGTCAGAAAGAGAAAAACAAATACTGTATGCTAGCACATATATATGGAATCTAAGGGGAAAAAAGTCATGGAGAACCTAGGGGTAAGATGGGAATAAAGACACAGACCTACTAGAGAATGGACTTGAGGATAAGGGGAGGGGGAAGGGTAAGCTGTGACAAAGTGAGAGAGAGGCATGGACATATATACACTACCAAACGTAAAATAGATAGCTAGTGGGAAGCAGCCACATAGCACAGGGAGATCAGCTCGGTGCTTTGTGACCACCTAGAGGGGTGGGATAGGGAGGGTGTGAGGGAGGGAGATGCAAGAGGGAAGAGATTTGGGAACATATGTATATGTATAACTGATTCATTTTGTTACAAAGCAGAAACTAACACACCATTGTAAAGCAATTATACTCCAATAAAGATGTTAAAAAAATTCTTTGTTGAAACCCTTCAGGGTGTTCTGTTTTTTGGGGGCTCAAGTTGAGGCAGGAGATAGATGGTCCTCAGGCTGAACAGTTTCTCCCCTGTGGACAGATACTACAAAATAGCAGGAGGGAGGAATTGAACCCTGCCTAGGTAAGAGATAAAAAACCACATATTCCTCATTCTTGAAGTCAAGGAGACCTTCCCAACTACACATGTGCAGAAAGGCTCCCTGAAAGTAGAAAGGAAGGGGGCGCCACCCCATAGTAGGTGATGTCAACTTACACATAGGCCTCTTTGCTAGAATCCATCTTGGCTAAGAGATGTGAATGCACACAAGGGAGAACCCTGAGATATACCAAATATAGACTCAGAACCAGGAAAAGCAAGATAATTAGCCAAAGGAAACCTGGAAGAAATTCCCCATATAAGTGATTCAAATTATCACGAGGGCATGACTCTCTCTCTGAGCCCGCCCGTGTGTCTATCCACACATACTCATTTTCCTCTTAATAAACACTTTACTTGTTTCACTACTTTCCATCTCTCTGTTGAAATTCATTTCTACACAGCTGATGGGCCAGGGTCTTGTCACTGGCCACTGGTCCCTGGTTGTCTAGTGGCTAGGATTCAGTACTCTCACTGCCTCAGTCCGACCTCAATATCTCTCCGGGAACCGAAACCCTGCTCCAAGCTGCTACAGGCTGAGGTCATCTGAAATCAAAGCTACCCATTCTTTCATGGCCCTGCAATAAACCTTTCTCTGCTCCAAACTCCGAGATTTTGGTTTGTTGGGCCTCACTGTGTGTTGGGCACAAGAACTTGTGTTCCATAACAAGAGAACAAATTCCTGGTGATTGAATTTCCAAAATAGGGTCAAATGCTCCTACTTATTACATGTTTACACATGCTGTTCCAAACTTTCCAAAATAGGGTCAAACTTTCCAAAATAGGGTCCTAACTTTCCAAAATAGGGTCAAATATTCCTATTTGTTACATGTTTACATATGCTGTTCCTCTTTTTTGTATGTTTTTATTTACTTTTCACCAAATCTTTTCTTTTTCCTTCTTTGAAAATCTGCTCCAAACTCTCTTCCTCCATGTAGATTTCAAAGCTATCTTTATATGGTTTTCCTAACTCCAACCTTTTACTTCAAGCTCCATCAAGCCATACCTAGAGCTATGTAAGTGACTGGGTTTGTTTTGTTTATTTCTATTTTCTGTGGATTATTCTGTCTTTTCCTTTTAACCAAGAGTAACCAAAGAGCAGACATCATAAAAGTGTATTTTAACAGGAAAGATCAGTGGGACTTTGTAGGGAACAGCAGAATAATTTTTAAATACAAGCTAGGATTCCTGGGATGAGAGATTGAGTCACCTGGAAGTGGATTTCTGCTGAGTTCTCCAGAAACTCATATACAGTATCAATACTCTAGAAACATATTGGATAAATTTATTTAAACTAACAGTTTGGTGGGATTTCAGTGGGTAACCCTGAAACTAAGAACCTAGACATCTGCTTCTTAGTCCTGGCCCTGCTGTTCATTTTCTCTGTGACATTGGGGAAGTTACTTCACTTCTCTGGGTTTCAATTTTCTTAAGAAAAAAAAATGGTATGATTAAAAATATTTTCAAACTTTGAATTTCAGGATGCCAGAATAGAAAGAGGCAATTTTATAAAAAAACTTTTATTTTACAGGTGAGGATACAGAGGTGTGAAAAGGTGAAAAGATACACCAAATATCACAGAAATAGTAAGTGATAAGGCTATATATAAAACCCAGGTTTTTGGATTGAGAGTACAGTGTTATATTTAGAAGAGTCAATAAAGTCTTATATCAGCCATGGGGTTCTGACAAAAGACACAAGGCACCCAGGAAAAAGGCTGGATTAAAGGAGATATTGGAAAGAGGTAGTTGACCAACTAAAAGTTTTGAATTTTTACCTTTGGTTTCCTGCTCTCTCTCTCTTTTATTTTAAACAATAATTACTTATGATCAGTGTGCTCAGAACATATACAGGTGATTTGGCCTATAATTGGCCAAAGAGCTAGCAACAAACCTGACGAGCAGCCATGGCAGACTCCAGGAGGCCGTGTTTCCTGAGCAGATTCTGTATATCAGCCAGACCTTTCCCATAATCCTCAGACATAGCCTGCCATTCCACCTCCTCCAGCCAGTGCTTCAGGTCTTCTGCATTATTTTCAAATTGCAGCTGCTTGTTAGCTTCGTATAACTGGGTCCCTAGGAAAAGACAGCAAGTATAAGATAACCGATAACTCTCATAACTGATCCTCATTACATGCTAATATATGTTACGTCAACTTAAGGAGCAATATAATATTTTGACCCTCCAGTGGGAAAAAGTATAACTGTCTCACATGTGATTATATAAGAAATTATCATAAATTTGTAGAATTCAGGTGGTATTTGTTTTTGAAGATAGTAGTGTGCTCAAAATAAAGAAAGAATTTGTTCATTTCTTGTTGAGGTATAGTGCTGCTATGTTAGATTTTAACTATCTTGGATATTTTCATGTCATTTGTTACTCTCTATTGAGACTTTTTCAAAGGGATTCAAACACAAACACTGCATTTTCTGAGAGAAGTATAAAACTTGGGGTTGGCTCAGTTTGAAATTTTGAAGTATCTTTTACTAAATATCTTTCTCAGAACTTTGCTAAGCCCCTCTCTTAGTGCCTGTCCTTCATCACAAACCATGCCTTACAATTTTCTCTGCCAGAGAATATCTTGATTATCCACATTGTTCTCAGCTAAATTCTTTACTCTATGATCTTATAGCAATTATTTGCCTTATTTCTATGAAGCAATTACTATGATGTAGAGTAGCAGCAACTTCTCATTGTTACAATCAAGTTGAATTTTTTTTTCTAAACCAAAAATCAGGATGACATCCAACAAAATCAGTATGATGTATCTTTTCCATAACCAGGGCAGAGTCATGTCTGTAGATTATGCTTATAACAAGGGGGATATTGACAGAGAAACTTCATTATTTGTGTTAATTATGGCAATTGATTAATTTTCCAAAATAAGAGGTGAAGTTAAATTTAAGTAGAGGCTATTCAAGCAGACATGGGAATTTTCTAAGAGCTTACAACAAAGCCTGAACATGCTCAGATAGGTAAAAAAAGCAACAAGTCATCAAGCCCTATTTGTAATAATAAAATATCATGGGAACATCATATGAGGCACCAACAATATTTTAATGTCTAACTTTATACCCTGGGTCAGAAAACCTTGTTTCATCTATAGAACCAAAATATGTATAATCTAATTTAAGGACACTAGTTTTAGGTGCATAGCCAATACTGAATTCATGGTATCTGAATGTTTATTCAAGAGGAAGAAAAAAGTGGGAAAAAAAGTGAAGAAAACAAAAGTAATTTCAGTTGAAAAGACTTACATACATGAAGAAAACATAAAATTGTGTTAATATATAGTGTGATAAATTTAGGTTAGATTTTTAAATTTCTTGACCAATAGAGGAAGACACAGGGAAGCAAATGAGCAACATCCTTTCTTATAGAGGTCACTAGGTAAACTCAAGGTGGTAAAGATGAAGAAGGTGGGTTTCAGAATTTAGGAATTCGTTTTCAACAAGACTCTGCTTCTAACCTTTCTGTGCTGTAGCCTCCAGCAATTCCGTCCAGAGTTTGGCAACTTCACTCAAACGAACATCCACACTTTCAGAGGCATAATGATTGCTCTCAATCATCTCCTGGCCAGTTTTCTGTAGGTTATTGAGCTGGATCTTGTTAGCTGCCAATTCCTCTTCAAAGACTTGCTGCTTTTGAACCTGGCTCTTCAAGTTCTGTGTATCCTGAGACAAAATGAAAACAGTTAAAGAAAACCATTCCTTGAAGAATAAGGGGCAGACATTTTGAGGACAGGAATTCCTTTTCACTATAAATCTAACTGAACTAAGAAGAAGATATAAGGCAGAATTTTCCTAGTCCAAGTATAGAGCCAGAAGAGGCTTAGGAAACTGTGTGACCAATCCTTCCTCTATACAAATGATAGACATGGCTAATCAACCCCTGAATTTATTTCTATTGAGTCTGGATATAGTCTGAAGACCATTTTAAATACGACACCCCATGCAAGCATTAACAATCTATCAGAGCTGTCATGAAAGATGTATAGTATATGAAACATCCATCCTTTTGTCCCATATACAGAAGATCTGTTTACCCTGCATACACTGGAACCATAACTCCTCAGGAGAACACAAGCACATAGTGCTGAGTTTTACAGAATGAAACGTACAGATTAGATGCTCAAAGTTCTATAAAAAAATGAGAACAAAAGCATCAGAGGTATACATTTAAGACTAAATGATATCTAGAAAATAAATACTGTGAATAGATATTGGCCTAGAAATCAAGAGACTAATTCTAGCCCTGATTGTAAATGCAAAAATTTGTGAGTATATATGTGTGTGTGCATAATAGTTTATATTGTGAGTGAAAAAAATGTGTTTTACACAAGAAGAAGGTAAAGAAACCTATGTATAGCTCAGATAATTCAGAAATTTTTCAAAGTCATACAAACTAAGACAAGAGAGGGAGAGAATTCAAGCCCAGTTTTTACCTTCTCCAAAGAGAATTAACGCTTCTACCCCTTATGTTAAACTGCATTCTAAACATTGATTCTTGGCTAACCTTGGGCAACTCACTTCACAATTCAGATCCTTAGTTTCTTCATCTGTAAAATAAGGACTTGTTCCTTTCCAGCTACGAAACCGTGTAAGTCTATATTATATCAATCCAGTTCTTTAGGTCATCTGAGTCCTGAGTTCCGGGTAGCTTGAATGTACATTATGATTAGACACAACATTTTCCTACTATAAGCGTGCAGAAGGCAACAGAGGGCTAAATAAGGAGAGTTCCTCCCTTTCTTCATTCTGTTAAGGACCACTGGAAATTGTGCTAGAGAAAAGGGGTGATGGGCAACAGGGTGTAGGAAAACCAGAAACTAGATGTACAGTCTTGGAGGAGTCATTGCCCTTCTCTGAGTATCTGTCTCTCCATCTATAAAATGAGGCTCACCAGCTGAACGCTATTGTTCTATCAGTTCCAAGACTAATTCCATGAAATTCAGTCCCAATGAGTATGTCCAGGGTCTGCAGTTTGCAAATCCTGCCTACCTTGTAATCTTCATCATCTGCCAACTTTTTCTTCTTGTTGATCCAGTTCTTTAGGTCATCTGAGTCCTGATACAGTCGCTGCAGAAGCAATGAATCCTCCAGTAATCTGCGTCGAGTGGCAGCCCTTTCACGTAAAGCATTCTGTCGGGCCAATAGCTGCGAAAACCATAAACAAACTCACTGTCAGCAAAATCAAATATGGATACATGAGATTCACTGCCCACCAAGGTTATCATGCTCTAACACTTTCCCTGATCCTGTGCATAAGCAGGCAGAGGCATATATGGGACCTTGGACATACCCCATCCCGGATGGCAGCAATATTCTCTGAATCATAATGGTCATTATCAATCAGTTTGGTTGCAGTCTTGTCTAAGGTCTGGAAAGAAAAAAAAAAGAAAAGAAGTGGTTTCCCCTCAGTGGCCACTGAGTAAGTGGCCACAGTTTGGTTAGCTGTTTAAAAAGGAAGCATGACAATGTCGGAAGTAGACAAGTTTCAGGGTCAGAAGATCTAGGTCCTACTTCTGATTACTGTTATAAATTGTATTTCAAAATGTATTGTATCTCAGGCAGGTTAATTACCTCTCTATGTCACAATTTTGTTTTTAACCTAGTTTACAGTATATGAATTCTGATGTCACTTCGAGGTGAATATCTGATCTAGTCTTAAATTTTTAAGAGGAAGCATTATTGATATAGTCACATCCAGTGCCACCAGTCTCTCTCTCTCTATCTATCTATCTATCTACCTATCATCTATCTATCTATCTATCTATTCATCCTTCCACCCATCATACATCATATATACTTTTATCTACATCTATATCTATAGCTACATGGGGAATGGAGTCACAAATTATAGATATGAATTTTTACTCATATTCATTCATGATTCCCAAAATTGCTAGGGCTCAGGATGGATTAATTGATTGGGAATAGGAAAATGATCTAAAATGAACAATAGCATTTTATAAACAGTAATTTATTTTACATGGTTAGCTTTTACCAGTGAAAATCAACTTAACACGCATATGGACTGGGAATGACCATATTAAGCTCTGTATTGACTGAAGATTAACAGAGAAGACTTGGAATTTTGTTGTTAGTGTGGTTGTTGCTGCTTCTGGTTGTATACATGCACACATACAAGTTTAAAGCCAGCACTGTCCTAGGGAACATACAGTAGATTGGACAAATAAAGTCTTCCTCACACTTCTCTGAGACTTGCTTATGTATTGACATAAGACATTTTCTGGGACATTGTAGTTACAGTTCACAAGAAGACTGTAGTAGCATTAAATGAGAAACACATAGATGAAGATATACAGGAAAAAATAGTTACTACTTAGATATCTAGATATTACTAAAGAAAACCAAATGGAGATATTATCAGAGGGGAAAAAAAATAAAAAATTAAATAATACATTCAAACTTTTAAGTTATGATTCTATGTTGGATATGGATCCAATAGTTTCTACTTATACTGCAGAAAAAATAAGACAATCATGCACGTCATCAGAAAATATAAATGGCTCAAAATTTTAAAACTTTCTAAATATGTTTTGTGGAATAGAAATGTATTGATAAAAATGGGTATGATTATTTTTCTGGATGTTTTCTCTTTAAAGAACAACCTTCATGTTATGTCTGATAGTTATGAGTGATTCTAAGAATTGGTATTGTATGAGATGATATATACAAACATGAAGCCAATACCCAAACCAGGACCCATTTCTTACTGTAATCTTCTCCTCCTGGGCAGTAAAGGCTTCCTCAAAGTCGTCATGCTTCTGAAGAAGGGCTTCAACACTGCCCAAGGAGTTTCCCAAGTCCTCATTTTCCAGGAAGGCCTATAGAAGACAGAAAGAAACATCCCAGCTGTACCTCACTGGTGAGAAACATTCCCTCTGGAATATCTCTGAAAAAGGAGTAAGGAAGGAGGTGAGGGGAATAGAGAGAAAGGTGGGAATTAGCACAAAGTAGGAGAGGAGATAGAGGCTAACATTTAGCAGCAGGAGCTTCAAAGTCCCTTCCCAATCTTCCCATACAACTTTATCACTTTTGTCTCTGTGTCTGAACCAATCAATCTAGGCACTATTCTGAGATCTCAAATATTCAAGAGGACCACTCACCTCCTCCAGGAAATCTCTCATTAACCCTACCTGACTCATTACATTTACTCTTGCTGAACTCTTAACAACTGGATATTCATTTCACCTCATGTTCAGTAGAGCTTAAAGACTCTCTGCTTTGTATTTAGGTATTTTTCTGTGCATTTGTCCACGAGGGAATTTCAAGAGTCTCACAGAGAGGGCCAATCTTTTCTCCTCCTTGTGGCTCACCCTCCAGTTCCCAGGTGAACTGAAGTGGTTGTAAGGGTGTTGATAGTAGTAAATAAGGAGAAGGATAACTGGCTTCTGGACACTTTCTGAGCCCCTTTGTTACCTCTTGTCTACTCATCCAACTGTCCACTTGCTCACTGTCACGGTAGAAGAGGTGTAGTTCCAGGCACTGTTCATATTGATGCCAACGTTTGTCCCACAGTTCCAGCAGAGCATCCCAATGAGAGGTAAGTACTGCCATCTTTGGAAAGGAAGAGATAATGTGCCAGGAAGATACTAATTAATTTATTTTATCCTATATTCACTGAGCATCTAATAAATGCAAGGCTTTTTGAAGGATACAAAAATGAATAGGAAATGGGATTTTCTCTTAAGGCTGCAACATCTAAGTGAATCACTGTAGTATAGGAAAAATGAGATAAATACCATAACAGAGGTACATCACACTTAACATGTATAAATAAAGAAGAAAAGATTAATTCCTATTAGAAAAACCAGGGAGTAGAAGTATAGAAAGTATTGTATCAAATAAAGATTTGAAGGGCAGGGAGGTGTGGATCAGGATTGTAGGAGGACATCATACCACAAGCAAGTAATTACTCCAAGTAATCATTAGATTATACAAAGTGCTCCAGAGAAAAGTGCAGTGTCTAAAAAAGGTAAACATTTAATGAAATTCAAGTTTATAGGGCACTTAAATGATCAGATTGAGAAGCTTGCATTCTATTCCAAAAGCAAATAAGAACCATCATGGTGAAAGTGACATTCTCAAACTCATAAAGCCTTTGTTTCTGCCCAAGCAACTGCCCAAGAAATTCCAGCTTATCAAAACAGCTGCTGTGTTAACTCCATTAAAAAGACAGGAACAATTCTCAGAATCCCAGGATAATAGGTAAGTTTTCAAGAATTTAGGGTCCCACTATTCCTTTGGCAGGAAATAGTTAAAAATAAAAATCCGTATTATAATTTTCCCATAGAGTACTTGATGAACTGAAAATATGGTCATCTCAACCTTCATCATATAGCACTGGGGGCTGTGCTTGGAATCTAATGATATGCAAAGAGCCTGCAAATCTTATTTCAGTTATCATCCCAAGGAGTTCCTGTGACTCTGTGACTGGAGTAAAATGTCTCAGGGATCAGGAGGTTTAGGTGAGCCCTTTGGATCTAGGAGGTTAGGATGATGGTAAACCTGACTCTTCATTCAGTGGAATCTGAGTGTTTAAAGCTTTCCTGTTGCTTAATGGAGATTTGAGAAACACAGATATAGGAAAATCAGTTTGATTTGAGGTTGTATAGAGGAGAGAAGAAAGGGAGCCATGTGCCAGGAACCATGCTAGGTACCTTAGGGAACCCAAAGATGAATAAGATGCAGTCTTCAAAGAATTCACAATCTAGAGATGAGCATGGGAAAGTGATAAAACAGAGCACATGTGACAAGGCAAGATGGTATGGAGGTTTCAAATTAGGTAGAATGTAGGTGATGAAATTAGTTAGGTTGATGAAGTAATGTCTCAGAGGTGAGGGAGCACACATCAAGTCCTGAGAACTTCAAATGCCTCAAATTAGCTAAAGCAACATATGAAGGAAGCAGGGTGATATTTGTGCCCACATTAAGATGTTTATACGTCTTCTGTCCTCTTTCAGAGATTGTCATATTAGTATGAGATTAAGTGAAGACTTAATATGCATCAAAATTTCACAAATTCTGTTAAACTAGATTACCTTATCCATGACTTCATCAGATGCTTCATGATTGGCATCCAGCAGGGCTCGACCAGTCTCATTAGCAGATTGAAATCGGTCATCATAAGAGTCAATCTCATGCTGTGGTCACGAGACAAAATGTTTTAAAATGCAGCAAGAAACCTTCTGGCATTGTTGGAAACTGCCGTCTTCCTCCTACTGGGGAGGCCCTTCCTCTCTACCTTATGCTGCTGATGCCTGTCCAGTAGGGCTTCCCCACCAGTCACATCTGTGGGCAGCTCATCAGCATTGATCAAAGCAGTCTTCTCCTTCATCCAGCCTGAGAGCTCATCATAGTCAGATAAGAACCGCTGGTACCTGAGGGAAAGATAAGGGAAAAGACAGGAAGGAGGAACCAGATACAAATGGACTTTGAACAAAGAATCAGGGTTGGGTTGGGCTAAGATGTACAACATGCGCCTTGCCGTAATCCTACACCTCCCATTCCTCTGATGTACTTCCTATTCCTTTAGCAGTGCAGGTTGTAAATCCTTCACTCCAGGTTGTATATTCCTAGGGCAGCTGCGTCATTGTGTGATGAAGCACTTGGACATGACATCTCCAACATCACAAAGTCACATCCCAGATGCACTTAAAGTAGAATAAAGTACTCACAAGGAGGCCAATAAATAAGGACATAACATAACCAACAGGAAGCCTAAGGGACGACTAGAGTTAGGGTTAGGAGCCCTCATGTATTTTAGTTCACCCTTCACCATATCAGTAAAAACAAAAACTACAAAAAAAAAAAGATCACCTATTCAAAAAAATCAAAAGCTCACTAGTTCATTTTAAATCATATCAATAAGATAAACACTATTTTCTGGTGATTTAATAACTAATCATAAAAATTAACTACTGAAATGATGTCCAGATTTTTTGTAAGCTGACCTACATTCCAGAAATAATTCTAGATTTATTTTGTGTTCTTCAGCTTGGAAATTAATTCCAGTCCCTTAGCTAGGGCCAGAATTTTGACATGTTTCTTCAGCTAATTTTTCAGTTCCATGGACCACTTCATAGCTTCTTACAACTGTACAAACAGAGGAAGACAGGAAGGGTACAGGTGAAAGGAGGTGTCACGCTGAGGATTATATCAGCCTGCAAAGGACTTCTCCTGGCAAATTAAAATTTCTTTTGCCTCTACTGAGCAGGCAGGAGAGCTGGGTCACTCATTATTTTACTCCTTTCACTCTTTTATTTCTGCTTTTGATGTTATACTTTGACCTAGAGATAGTTAAAGCAATAGAGAAGAAGGATTTCTCACCTATAAGAAGCCTGCAGCTTTTCATATCTGCTGGTAGCCAAGGTGCGAATGTGCCCCCAGTTGGAGACCAGATCCTCTTTCATCTGCTGGATCTGCGCTGCATCTGAAGGATGGGAAAGCTTCAACTTGTCTGCTTTGGCACATAACTCCTTCACCTTTGGGATAAACAAGAAACCTAGTATGTGAAGGTGGTCAACTGTATGGTGATGGATGGCAACTTTGTAGTATATACGGATGTCTAATTATAATGCTGTACATCTGAAACTTATATAATTAAAAAAAAAAAAGAAAGAAACACAGTGGGAAATCCAAGCATTCTGGTCCTCTTGGCAAAGTTTTATGGGAAGAATGTAACATAATAATCATAAAACTAGAATAATTTATTAGTGCTTTTATATTGATATATTTATATTAATATACTCATATAACTATATTAACAATAATAATTTACTGATTACATTTTGTCTCTCATTGTGCTAAGCACTTCATATGCATTTTCTTGTTTTATAGTCTTCCTTTAATAGTACTGTGAGGCAAAACTATTCTTGTTCTCTTTGTATGTGAAAAGTGAGAGGTTGAGTATTTTATTTGCCCAAGGTCATTGAGCTAGTCAGTGTCAGAAGCAATGTTTAGACATACATCTGTCCTTCATTACCCTCTATACGAACTCCATAAATATTATTGTGGGAACCAGAAATACATTTCTGCCAAGGAAAATTTCTGCCAAGAAAATTTCAGTAATGCCAGGCCATTTTGAGCACAATTCTTGAGGAGCAGGCCTACTAGGGCAAATTCCACATGCTACCATTAGTCCTTCTACTATACCCAACTATAATTAGGTGTTGTCTGGGACTTGAGATTTCATTATCATTGTTCATTAAATCATGGTATTTTATCATCCATAATTAGAAAAAAAAGACAAAAGAGGAAAAATGAGGACAAACAAAAGAAGTAGAATGGTGAAATCGTTTTCAGAAACTGGACCCAGGCACAGACCTATGATTAAAGCATAGCAAGTAGGGATCTTCCTGTGGGCTGACTCCACTGTAGAAGCTCAGGCGTAATTAGTTTAAGTTATGGTTAAGTTGTGATGGGAAGAAATAAGAATGGGAATCATTCAAGAAAACAGGCTTGCTCCAATTTCTAGTGTGTTTATACCTACTGTAGGTATAGGAACCGGGGTTTTCCAGTTTCCAGAAGAAAACCCAAAGGTGGGTTTAGTAATGTGTTTTTTCTTTTTTTTTAACATCTTTATTGGAGTATAATTGCTTTACAATGGTGTGTTAGTTTCTGCTTTATAACAAAGTGAATCGACTATACATATACATATATCACCATATCTCCTCCCTCTTGCATCTCCCTATCCTACCCCTCTAGGTGGTCACACAGCACCGAGCTGATCCCCCTGTGCTATGCAGCTGCTTCCCACTAGCTGTCTATTTTACATTTGGTAGTATATATAAGTCCATGCCAGTCTCTCAATTTGCCCCAGCTTATCCTTCCGCATCCCTGTGTCCTCAAGTCCATTCTCTACGTCTACATCTTTATTATTGTCCTGCCCCTAGGTTCTTCAGAACCATTTTTTGTTGTTGCTATTGTTTTTTTAGATTCCATATATATGTGTTAGCATATGGTATTTGTTTGTTCTCTTTCTGACTTACTTCACTCTGTATGACAGACTCTAGGTCCATCCACCTCACTACAGATAACTCAATTTCATTTCTTTTTATGGCTGAGTAATATTCCATTGTATATATGTGCCACATCTTCTTTATCCATTCATCTGTCAATGGACACTTAGGTTGCTTCCATCTCCTGGCTATTGTAAATAGTGTTACAATGAACATTGTGGTACATGACTCTTTTTGAATTAAGGTTTCCTCAGGGTATATGCCCAGTAGTGGGATTCCTGGGTCATATGGTAGTTCCATTTTTTAATTTTTTTAAGGAATCTCCATACTGTTCTCCATAGTGGCTGTATCAATGTACATTCCTATCAACAGTGCAAGAGGGTTCCCTTTCTCCACACCCTCTTCAGCATTTATTGTTTGTAGACTATTTGATGATGGCCATTCTGACAGGTGTGAGATGATACCTCATTGCAATTTTGATTTGCATTTCTCTAATGATTAGTGATGTTGAGCATACTTTCATGTGTTTGCTGGCAATCTGTATATCTTCTTTGGAGAAATGTCTATTTAGGTATTCTGCCCACTTTTGGATTGAGTTGTTTGTTTTTTGCATATTCAGCTGCATGAGCTAGTAATGTGTTTTAAGTGTCTGAGTTTATTATAAAAGGGGAAGAAGAAACTTACTCCCTTTTCAACTGAGTGAAGGACAAGAAGAAACAAGGTTCAGCTCCAACAGGAGAAAGTGTAGTTAGATAAAAGAAAAGACTCTCTGGCCATAGGGTACTGAGTGAGATTAGGAAACCATTCTTGAAGGTATCTATTTTGGTTTAAATTATGAAATATATTACAAAAAGCTTGAGCATATATAAAACATATATGTATATTTAAATAAAAATAATTAAATAAAATAAGAGATATCCAAGATTCATGTACAAGTTATAAACTAGAATAAGGAGGTATATTCAAGTGGCACAAAATTTCTCCTTCATTGAAATAGTGAATTTACTGTGTCCTATGGAGATGAGATGAACACCAAATGCCTCTTCTAGCTCAAGGGATTAGCCATTCTTCCAACAGGCTTACCTTGTCATTCATGACTGCAAGGTTCCTCTCAAGGGTCTTGTGACTGTGAAACAGTGCCTCAGAGCTCACAAGGTCTTTGCCATAGTCTTCAGAGGTGACTTGAGGCTCCTTCTCTTTAATCCACTGGATGGCTTCAGTCACGTCCCTGTCAGACATCTCCATGAGCTCCAGCAAAGGAAGAAGGCAGGCATTCCAGGGCAAACAGCACACAACAAGGACCAGTCTAGCTCACTCAGTCAGAAATTACCCTATCTTCCCCCACACTAGCAAAAAAGTAGTGCACAGTGTTCCTTACTGATTTTAATGGTTTCCATTGAGAGTTAGAGACTTGGGCATCCTGACAACTGAGCCTCCAGATATACTTCCTATACCTGGGTAAACTCTTCATGAATGCCCTTCTTCCCAACTTCACCCTGCATTCCCTTCCGGTTCTTAATCTGCTTTTCTTGCCTCTGCAGAACTTCCACCACTAATTTACCAGTGCTATTTGTATTGCTTTAAGCTCCATTAGACACATATTTGGCTATAGAGTGGGTCACAATTTTTTTAACTACTCTCTGCCTTGTTGTCTTAAAGGCAAGCACATGAGTTTCTGTTTTTTAGAGGTATTGGCCACTAATTGCTAACAGTAGACAGAGGCTAACACAAATAACAAGCATGGTGCTATTGCAGTTTCCTACAGTTCAGTGGTGAGATTCCTACCTTTTGAATCGCTGGAGGTCTGCAGCACTGGACAGTATTTTCTGTCGTTGGAGAGCCAGACCATGGAGCCGCTCCCAGGCTGCATTCACTTCCTTCTGCTTTGACTGAATCAAGGGCAGCTCAGGATGCTTTTCCTGTGGGAGAAAGTCAGTGCTGGACTAATGCAAAAAATCATTTAAACACTTCTTATTTCACATTGGTCCATACTTTGTCAAAAGTGGAGGATGGCCATTTAGCCAGATATTACACTTCACCTTAGCCCTGCTTCCTAACTCTTACTTGATCCACATCACCAAAATCTAGAAAACCAAACCATCAGATATTGTATCTTTTGCCCACAGCTCCAGACTAGCCTACTAACACAGGTTGCCCAACCTCATTATTTTCAGAACTCCATCATGTTGATGTCTGCTAACTCCCTTCAAGATCCTGGAAACCAAGGAAAAGAAGAGAAAATTCCTTCTGTGAAACCTGACTTAATTTTTCAAAACTCTAATACTGTGGGTCTTGGTTCTTTTGGGGTCCTGATACCTCTGAGAATCTAATGAGAGCTATTTCCCTCTTTGCAGAATTATACAGACATGCAGATAAACTTAACTTTGCAGAAAACTTCACACATTTTTGCAAACTAACTGAAGCAATGAGATTTATGAATACTAGATTAAGCTAGCAGCATCAGCCCATTTTTATACTTGGCAATTTTGAGTAGTTCCCAAATACCCAAGTCTCCCTACTCCTCCTATCCCTGTTTATTCCCATTTCCATTTCTATTTTGAAGGCTCATCAGACTGAATTTTCTACTTCTCCTTCCTTGCTTATAAACAGAAATGAGCCCCAGCATTTAGGAATCAAGAGGCCTTTCAGCTTCTGTTCTTACCTTCTTGGAACACATAAAAAAGCATGACCTACTGAAAGATGAGGCAGCATATGGAGAAAACCTTCATTTTCCTTGCTAAATCTCCAGACATTGGAGCAAGGCCATTTTAGAACTTCCACCCCAACTGACTCATTGTATAACTACAGTTACTTAAGAATACCAGGTGATATCAGCAGAATAACCCAGCTGAGCAGCTGAGTCACTGAGTCATGAATCAGTGAATCTGATTCACTGAAAAAAATAGGTTGTTTGTTATTTTCAGTTTTGTGGTAGTTTGGTAGATAGTGATAGATAACTTAAAAATCTCCACAATAAGAAAAAGGTGATAGAGGGAGAAAATTTAGGGACTCTTGGAAATGTGGCCTGGAAAAAAATTGAGAACTGTTATTTTTCCCTACTCCAGTACCCATTCATCCTGAAATCTTGGTTCTATTAACACAGAAGCATCATTCCCATTATAAAGCTGCAGTGATAATGAAACCTTAAATGGAAAAGCATGATAGCCAACTGTTAGAATTTCTAATTCCTTCATGTACATATAAAATCAGACTGACTTCCCAGTTCTCACATATGTTAGGATTATTTATTCACACACTGAGATTTTACATGCCCAGAAATTAAAAACTTATTTAAGCACTTTCTTAAGAAAATGAAGGTAAATCTGCCTCCTTTTCCCTTCCTCCCAAAATACAAAAAATTAGTTTAATTATCTCATATATATTATGATAGCCCACCATTATTTTATATTCTGTGCCACTTTATTCTGGTTCTTCTTCATGAAGAAAGAGTGCTTCATAAACTTGAGAAATCAATGTACTGCATGGCACAGGAGTAACCCCACTGTGGATTGAATTCCTTTATGTAAACACACATACACTCACTCACTCTCATCTCCATTTCTGTGGACTGGCAAGGGATAAATTAAGAAAGGAGAGGAAACTGCTGTGGGCATGTTGCTCCAGGGACAGGCACACCTCTGCTTTCTCACAATGTCCTATATCTTTCATGTGCCATCTACTAATGGCCAGAGAGTTTTCTTGAAGATCAGATCCTTTCCCTGGCTTGGCTCTCTTGTTCCCCACCTCACCTCAGCACACTCATTGGCATATTTGTTCACTCCATTCACTCTCTCTTTTCGAACTGCCAGATCCTCTTGGAAATCGTCAAACTTCTTATGCAGAAGCTCTGTGCGCTCCCAGTCCTCACCCAGCTCCACTGATGTCACTATAGCCTCCTGTAGACAGAGAAAACTCTGTTAAGTCACCCGTAAACATGGAATTCCTGCAGGACAAATACCCAAAACTCTTGCTCACATTCCCAGGATAACTCAGAAGGAGATACTGGTGGAACTTGGGAGAACCCTTCAGGAAAGAACCAGAAGCAGCAGTGTATTTCCTGAGGTGGCATTCTGGCCCAGGGAACAGTGGTCTTTGGGGTAATTCTTTGGAGAGATCAGGAACATTGTTGGCAAAAGCCCCTGGGAACACCCTTTTGTGTTTTGGAACCTGAAAAATAAATTCATCCTGGTTCTACTAAATTCAACATACTGAGCATTTACAAAAGTATTGTGCTATGCACTTGCTTGTGTAAATGTTCAGTCCTAACCATAGGATTATTCTTTAAGTATGTAGAAAATAAAAACCTCCCAAGTTATAGGTAATGAGAGACAAAGAATTAGGGAAAGAACTGCAATGCTCTAAGCTGGACACAGAGTAAAAGCGAAAATCTAGGAGTGAAGGCTCATGG
The DNA here is from genome assembly GCF_025265405.1 of Mesoplodon densirostris. Lineage (NCBI taxonomy): Eukaryota > Metazoa > Chordata > Mammalia > Artiodactyla > Ziphiidae > Mesoplodon > Mesoplodon densirostris. The sequence continues at coordinate 118,018,229 of NC_082662.1, forward strand.
AAGGTAGAATGGAGACAATCCTAGATCATCTTTCAATGCAGTTTTTGTGTAAGGCTTGCCTTCTTCATATTCAGATTCATACATTTAGACTTATCCCCCTACAGTGTTAACTACCTCCAGAATACCCCAAAATCTTTGCCAACATTCCTCTTTCTTCCAAGGAACTAAGCCCAGGAAGAGACATATTGACTTCTTTATGAAAGGCTTGCATTAAATTTCTATGGGATGTCTGGGGCAGATGGATGGGAAGTCCTATATGCATACTGTCTGGTCCTATACCTTGTCTCCAATCCACTCCAAGATGTCAGCACACTCCTGTAAGTACTGCTGAAGCTTCAGGGCCCGCAGCAACAGGGTGCCCTTCTCTTGAGTCAGCTCCAGAAGCAGGTCCCACAGGTGACTGAGTTCCTCCAGAAGGATCTATGGGGAAAGTAAAACCACTCAGGCACAGTACCTGCTGTGGAGCAGCAGGTATGGACTCAGAGACCTGTGCAGAGAGGGACCTGGATAAAAATCCTTCCTCCCATTCACTCGTGCATTAGTTGATCAACAAATATTTAAAGGAGGAAATAGGACATGTATGTGAATAGCAATTAAACCATATGATCTTCCATAATAGAAAAAAATGAATAATGTTTTGGTGTTTTAGAGGATGAAGTGATTACAGACAATAAGACAGGATAGAATAAGAATTCATGAAAGAGTGCTTATTTGAATTGGACCTTGAGGAACAGGTAGAATTTGATAGGTAGACAATGGGCAGAGGGTGTTCAAAGTACTGAAAAAGGCATAGAAAAAACTTAGCATGGACTGTTTGTCAGAAAGGATAAGAGTTACAACGTTTTTCTGACTTATAAAGGAAATAGTGGCACCAAACAATGAGAATTTGAGAGTATATAGTTGAGGGCTCTAAGGCCAAGATAGCTTAGAAGACCAGATTTTACATATACTGTAAAATTGAAGGTGTCATATATGTTATGCCTTCAATATTCTTGTATTTTTCAACTACTTCATGGTCCTAAGGTAACATGTAGCATGTAGACCACATTTATCTCTGAATCCTGCCATGGTACAGACTGATATAGCTCCAGTGATTCTGATAGATGTGAAGATATTTCAGACATGTCTCAAATATTTTAATTAATCTAAGGGATTGGTTTTTGTATAAATTATACAAAGTGATTTCTATTTTATGACAATAAATAAAATTTGAGATTTTCTTGTTACAGAGTCTTCTTTCTAATAAGGTTTATTCTGGTTAATGTCTGTATCGCCTGACCATGTTTTGTTGACAGTAAAGTAAACTAGAATTTGTATGCTAAATATGGAACTACAGTCCTAATTCTTAAATATAACACACATTTGTTTTGAATTTTTAAAAAATATTTAAACAATTTAAAAAATCACGTATACAAAAAAGAACCTGAATTGACTGTATCAACACAAACTTTTTGGAAGAGTATATGAATTAAGTCAGAAAAAAAGATGATACATTAATAATGGGTTCCATAGTGGTGGTGGTCTTCAGTTTTCAGGGTTTAAGGAAGACAAGGGATTTTAGGAGGTTTTTTCCCAAAAAATGAACAAATGAAAGGGTTTGGAGAACTTCAATAGTAGTCACAGTATGTGGGCTGTGAAGAGAAAGAGGCATCATAGATAAAGGGAGAAAGATTTCGGAGAGGATTCAAAGAAGGAGCATCCCTTGTTTAGAGAGTTTAAGGGACAAGGACTCTGAGGCTAGCAGAATTAAGTAGAAAGGACATTTCAGAAATACTGTGGTGGCATAAGCAGGAATGTGATGCTATTTGATGACAGCTTTGTATCATAGCTCTTCTCCCCACTCCAAGGAACACTAGGACATCCCATCGTTTTTCCTGTCCCAACCCAAGTAAAAGATATAAGGCAGTACCATGGTTCCAAACCAGTTATATCAAGGTTTATACCTGTTGTAATCAATTAAAACTCTGATAATGTAATCAACATGATAACTTAATTAGAAACATCTCTCACAGAGCCCTGCCATAAATTTACCTTGGTGTCCTCATGGGCAAAATGCCCCTCAGGAAATCGAACTTTCCTGGTTTCTTCCAGCTCAGGAATGACCCGTGATTTTGCTTGCACCTCTGCTTCAAAGGATTCATGCTTCTGATATTTCCCCTGAAGATTAGAAATCAGAGTTTATGGCTAATGCAGCCTGGTCTCTCTGCAAGGGAGGTTCTTTTATTCCTCTTCTATCTTGTAGTCAGAACTACTTGTTTCCCAACCTAGATTAAGTGATAACCTATGACCATACCTGGAGGAATCCTATCCGAAAAGAAGCGGTGGTGGCACCACTGCATTTAGGTTTTCAAAGGGTCCCAGGCTCAATGTCCAAGACCATAGAGGAAGTTTCTTTCCAGCCCCCACTGCCTTCGGGGAATTTCCAGTAAATATTATTTTAAATTCTCAATTGCCTTCTGTGGAAATGAAATAATGTAACACAGAGTTTTTCCTCTTCAGAAAAGAGGAACTAAATGTTACTGAAAGTAGTGAACAATGAGGAAGATGATCATGGCAATAATGTTTTTTTTTAATTGAGAGGTTTTTGCATACCAGATTATGCTTTTTCTGTCATATATAAATTGATCCATTTAGTAGATAACACTTTGTTCTTGTTCCAGGTGCTTCCTCTCTAATATCCATTGCACATTTTAGGCATGCAAGCCTTTCTTCTGATCCTGACTGTGCCTCTTTCTATAATATTGTACAAGTAGGAGTGGGAGCTTCCACCAAAGCTCTCCACCTGACACCTCTCATTTGAACTTAACAAGAGGCATGAATAGCCATATGGGAAAAACCCTTGCTAAATCATATCTTTCTGAGGAGAGTGAAGAGCAGTTGTTTCAGAAACATTGATGTCTCTTCACCTCAATTCCATCCTTCATGTCACAAAATATTGAAATCACAGTGTGTCATAAATTCTTTGAATTCTCAGTGTTTTGCCCATGGGTTAACTTCAGAATGAGTTTATAAAATGTTATCTAGAATGAGTTTCCTTTGTAAATAAGACATTGAGTCTTAAGGAGTTGAAGATATGTGCTATTTAAAGACAGAATTACAGTCCCCAAAGTCTAATCTTTCTGTTACATCATCACTCTACAGTTTACCAGATGTACACTTACATTATGAGAATGTTTCCCTCCCTAGAGATCTTAGAGTCTACTCTGGGGAAGTCAATGAAACTAAATGACCTGTATGTTAGTTGGGTCTTCATAGCTTTTATCGTCTGCAATCTTGATTTTCTCCATGATCCATTTCTCGAGGTCATCTGCATCTCGTATGAAAACCTGGTAGTGATAGGAATCTTCAAGCTTCTGACCCCTCTCAGCAACCAGTTCCTTGAACCTCTGGTACCGGGTCAACACCTCCTGACGCCTCTCCTGGATCTCTTCTGCTGTTTCCAGCACCTTTGGCCCACCACTCTCCATAGCCTGCAAGTTAAAAAGCTTCTACCTAGTGCTGGTTCTCAGATCTCTAGTATACTGTCCGTTTATATGTCTCAAGGCATTTACTCATATTGAACTTATGTTCAGATATCTTTAAGCCTATAAAAGCCTGTTTTTAGAAAGACTGTAGTACATTTATATAATTTTAACCATATACAGCTACAACCTGGGCTAATAATTCTTGATCATTCAGAACATTTTTCCAACTTTTCACATAAGTGTATGCTAACATTAATAAGTTTAATAAACTTAATAAAGTTTGATAACTGCTTATTATTGGACTAATAATCAAAGACAAGTTTAAATTAGCAAAATCACAGACTTAGAGATTGATAAAAAAGAAATATAATTTTATTGCTTTCAAAGGCTGAAGAGGTGTTAAAATGTACTAATAATGATGAACTTAATTTAATGAATAAATAAAAATGGCTTGCAATTAACTTGATGAATGATATACCCCAAAGTTTGAAAGGATTGAATTCTTCTTACATAAAAATATAACTAATATATTGTTTACTTTTTTATTTGCTTTATTTATAAACACTACAAATCAAAAAGTTTGACACCTTTGCAACCTAATTATCACAAATTTCAAATTATTAGCATCTCGGTAATTGGCTTTTGTTATATAAAACATTGTATTACTATCAAACAACATAAAATATTATTTTTCTATAGTGAATCCAACCTATATGTGACAACATCCAGCAAAATCTCCATAGGGTCCACCTTCATTCCTCTGGATATAAGCACAGTTTTCCTAGCTTACCGCAATGAAAACATTCAATATAAAGTTTAAATTTTAGTCTCCTTCTGCTATACATAATTGCTATTCTGTGGATGGCCTTTACAAGTTTGGCTATAGAATTAAATCCTTCTATGGAGACTCAAACCTTTACTGTGTGTTACTTTGCTCCAAGTTACTACGTTGTTCTCCATGTGAACCCATGTAAACAGGTCATTGCTAGATTTTGGTGCTGTATACTCGAAAGCTCAAGGTCATTGTTTAAAGTGAGACATTCATAAAAAGAGTTAAAATTAAACTTCTTTATTTCATAAGAATCAAGAAACAATTCTTGCTGATCCTGTCAAAGATAGTACAGAAAAGTCAAAGGAGACGGCTTTCCTAATTATATTGGTGACAAATTGTACTGTAAAGAATTCTGTACTCACGGTTTCCTTTGGAAAGTGTTACGCTTTTCCTAAAGGTCAAGAACCTGTCAAAATAAAATGTATCCAAAAGACAGAGAGAGACAGAGAGAGACACAGAGAGAGAGAGACAAATGGAGAGGAAGAGAAACAATTCACATGTAGTTGTCTAGTCTAATTCAGATAGAGATGAGAGAAACGTTACATATGTGGCAAGACAAAGAAAAAAAAAGCCCTTTACTTGGGCCAGAATCCCGCCAGCTACAATCTACATTATCTTCAGGAGACAGATTCAGCTGAGACAGCTGCTAACTTTCACAGATGCTGGGTGACTCAGCGGCTTGAAGGACTATGGCTCTCAAAGTTTCTCAACAGGACTTTATAAAAAAATGAAAGCAAAATTTTTAGATGAAATATTAGGAAAAATATTGATGTAAGATAGAGGTAGTGTTAAGATGGTGTTTTGTTTCTTTGATTAGTTTTAAATTTTATATCTGAGAATTGTAAATCAGGAAGGAATTCTGGGATGTCCATTCTTCACACTCTGTGAAGAATTACAAGAACTCAGGGCATACATATGTTCTTGTTCTAACCTATCTCTAGGAAATGCAAATCAACGACTCCATCAAAACCCAACTACAGATTTTTAGCACTTTAAGCAACAAGACATCCTAATTCTTGCTGTAGAGCCTTTGTTAAAATAGAAAATTTTATTCTTTGCCTCACAGATTAGGTTTTTAAAAGTCTGATTTAGCCTTACCCTTAATCATTTAAATAAAAAGAGCAAAGGAAGTAAGATATATGCTTTTTTATTTGTATTTTGTGAAACAAAAATTAGGATACTTCATTTGACAAACTAATGAAGTCATAAAATATTTGAAAATTGGACAGAGTTCTAAACTGTAGAATAAAAGTCATCCTAATTTATGTATTATTAATGGAGAGAAAAGAAACAGAAATCCTTTTCCAAACATATAGTTCTTTTAGGCAACTTTACAAAAATGAAACAAACAAACCAAAAGAAAATAGTGGGTTGGTTTCAGACCCTCCTAAAAAACAGTGGGTCTATCCATGCCAAACTTCATTCCAATATAAATCCAATTTGAATAATCTAGCTTTCATGGTCTACTAGGGTAGATCAAGGTTCTACATTTCTAGTTTCCTTTCTTCCTGGATCATCTCACCCAATGAAATTGAGAGAGCTTTAAATTCTCTTCTTGAAAGTATAATATTTACTTTTTCACATAGTTTCTTTATATTAAAATCAAATTTGGGTGCTAAAGGCATGAACACAAATCTTAGAGAATGCATTATATCACATGAACAAGGGAAACTCTGACTGGAGTTGGTTAGGGAGGAAATACATTTTTAATCTTTGTCCAAGAGATAAGAATCAATTCTAATCTACTGTGTCTTAATTTATATATTGACATGATTAATTTACATTAATTTCTACTCTTTAGAAGATTCTGTGAAGCAGATATTATCAACCTCATTTTTATATGGGAAAACAAAAGTAGTCTCTGAGAGGTAGTCTCAGAGGTTGTTTGGTTTGTAAGTATTTAAACAAAGGATAAAATTCATGTGAGTGTGACCATAATGCCACTCATCTGTTTTAGTCAATCTTCTCTTAGTCCACCAATAATTCTGGTTGACTTATTCCAGGATCTTCTCACCAAGAGTGTCAACCATGTGATAGAGCATTGTAACCAAAGAAATATTGGGACCAAATTAGCAGGATTGGTCATCATGAAATAGAATAAAAGTGGACCAGAACAATAGTCACTAGAGCAGGTATCAATGTGAAAGTGCACAGGAGACAAGGAAGAGAACTTATACATCAAGACAGAAGTGTTCTTTGAGTTTTCAGTTTGCACCCAGGAGAGATTCATGCTAATAGTTTCTGTGGAATACCCTGGCTGCCACTCTGGCTGCTGCTGACTTTAAACTCAGTCCCACCCTATCTTCTCACTCCCTTTAGATTGACAGAGTTTCTTCAGTCTCTGAGCATGTTTACCATTATTAGTACAAAAGTATCAGGGTGTCTCCTTGGGATTGATGGAAGGGCATGATGAAAAACTCTTAAACCCTGGTAGCTTAACACTTGGACCTCTGACCTTCTTGTCACTATTATAGTTTTCCAAAAATGCTTATTGGCTCTGAGGACATGGAGGCCTTGAGTACCGGGAACACAGGTAAAGAATGTATGAGAGACACTGTGGACGTTTAGAATCATGTATAATCTTTAAAATTGCATGTAGCCATGTACATAAATGAGTGCTAAGAGGTTACAGGGAAAGCATGAGTTGATGACAGACAACTTCATTAAAGAGAAGTCTTATATTCAGTTTTACAGGGTGGGAGTAATTTGGAGAGCTGTTTTATTTGATCATGGTTATCAGCTCTAGGCAGAACTGTACTTCACACACTAGTTTTATCAGCACTGCCCAGCTTGCCTGAGTCTCTTCTCAGTTATCAGATCTTCTTTTCCTGGACTCAGAAACTCCAAGAGATGCTTTATATGCCCAAATCCTAAAGTCTCCCCAATTTTCAACAATAAAATTCATACGCTTACTGTGGATATTTTGGAGTTCAACTTTCTGAGCCCATTTACCAACAAGGAAAAATATGTTAACTTTAATGTAAAACTAAGTTTTCCCATGGAATAGAAGTCATCATTATTTTATTTTTAAAATTTTATTTTTGTTTCTCTAGAGTTAGTTCTCATTTTAAAAGGTCTCAAATGGTTGTCTCCTAAATGGGTTAAAATATTAAATATTGTCATCCAAAAAAACAGAAAGACCTTTTTGCAGTGAACTGTATCCACTTTAACTCTTATCTCTTCGGGGCCTCTAAAGTTATTTGTCCCTTAACTCTATAAGGAAAATTACATAATTAAAGTTTACAATCCTATAATAAAAAATAAAACTTTTTTTCCCTTACCATTATCTTCTCTCACTCTTCCTTACTTATTTTATTATTTTTCTGTTTTATTTATTTGGTATTACTGCATTGAATAAGAAAAAACAAAACCCATGATGTCTTCTTTAACAACAAACTATGTAATTATAATTGAAAAAGACCTTGGGATAATGGAAAGTGCACTGGATTTGAAACTGAAACCATCTAGTCTGAAGACTCAATTCTACCATTTTATTATTTTTTTAAATTTTATTTATTATTATTATTATTATTATTATTATTATTATTATTATTATTATTATTATTATTATTATTGTGGTACGCGGGCCTCTCACTGTTGTGGCCTCTCCCACTGCAGATTACAGGCTCCGGATGCGCAGGCTCAGCAGCCATGGCTCACAGGCCCAGCCGCTCCGCGGCATGTGGGATCTTCCCGGACCGGGGCACGAACCCGCGTCCCCTGCATCGGCAGGTGGACTCTCAACCACTGCGCCACCAGGAAAGCCCAATTCTACCATTTTATAATCAGATGAATATTGGAAATTTGCTTAAATTTTATTAAGTATATAATGGGAATAGTAATGACAAGGTTACTTATTCCAGAAAAATTTTATATGACTTAATTTAGATGGTTGATTAAAAAGCACTTTATTTAAATATACACAAAAAAGAATGTTTATTGTTATGAATAATACCAAGCACATATATTTCATTTACTTCAAGTCATATATTTTGTTCTGAATCAGAAATCTGAAGTGCTTATCTTTTACAAAATGATTTGCAATGTATCATTAGAAAATGTTATATAAAATTGCTGAATGTTTCCATCCAGTAATAATTATCTCTGAATACAGCAACCCTCAAGGAAACCATATAAGCCTAAATCTTTACAAACTTTATAAAAATGGCACTTTTGGTGACATGGTCCTACTCAGGGAAGAAAGAGTACAACCAAAAAAAATATTTCTTATTAGAATAAAGGAAAGTAGGAGCCAGGACTAAACATTATTTCCTTTATAACCATGACTAAACTATGAAGTTTAATTCTTATATTTAAGGGATTAGATTCCCAAGATATCAATAAAATCCTATTAAACATGTAAATAAAGGCCAGTCATTGAAATTTAAGTGGATTATCTGTGACATTGCTTCATTTCACTATTAAAAATGACTCTAAGTGTAAATACACTATGTATCTTATCTTTATTCATTATCGCTGGCTCCCCTGCCATCCTCTGTTGAATGTGTGAATAGCCTGAGTTTTCTATAACATAACTTTTTTATAAATTATAGTTTTGTCAGGAGACAAAGAGTGCCTCTGTTTATTTACTCTTTTAGTGAACCATTATTGAGCATTCCTCTGGGCAAAGAATTCTAACCGGCATGGGGAATATAGAGATGAACAAAATAAGGTACCTACTTTCAAAGAGTTCACAAACTAGAGGGCTCACAGAAGACATGCAAGCCATGACACAAGATAGAATAAAAACCATACTAAGTAGAAGCTCAAGAAATGTGTTATAGAAACACAAAACAAAGAATGTTTCTTTCTTGTTTCAGCTAATTATAGCAGGAGATGTTTTGCTAAATCTGGCTCCCTGTGCACCGATGCCAAATAAAAATACAGAGTCAGAGAACTGGAAGATAAGAAATATAGAGGATTTTTATTTTCTTTGCCAGGTAAAGGGAAGACACAGTAGACTAACACCTGAAGAACTGTGCCCCCCTCCTTGAAGAATTGGAAAAGATTTTATACGTGGGGCTCATGGTCTGGGATAGGTGATAAGGATCAAAGTAGTGAAGGTCTTGCATTTCTTTTCTTGTGCAAATTCATGGCCAAAGCTGGCATCAGGCAGCTCAGCAACCTGTTCTGTTGTCACTGAAGTTATGGGTTGTGACCTTCTTTCTGAAATGAAGAGTGCTACAAGGGAGTATAAGAGGAGAAGAAATGCCAAGTCCAAAGGGTAATTCATATGGAGTCAGAGAATAATCAGTTTTGTGAAGGACAAGTCTAGCTACAAGTGTTTGTTAGTAGTAACAGCTAAAGAATAACCAAGATTGCTTAACTCTATCAGGCCTTTTTATGTTGTTTCCCCAGCCTGTTCATCATTTCCTTATTTTCCTTGTTTATCAGAAAAGTCTCATTTCTATTTTTGCTGCAACAGTGTCAGGACAGAGGTAGAATTTTATGAGTCCTTCTGGATTCAAAGAATAAACGACGGTACTGTGTAAGTCTTTGCCCACATTTTTTTTGTATTCTATGATTAATCAACCTCTGAGAACATTTCCTAATTGAACAGAGATTGGATGGATAAATGTCCCACTTAGAGTCAATGCACAGAAAAAGTAAACACAACAGCAACACACTGAAAACATAAATACAGATACTGGCATAAATATACTTTGTTAATGGGTATGTCTTTTGTCTTATTTGATAGTAGATCAGCATGTGTGCACTTTTATGGCTTCTTTGATCTCTTTACTCCTTAGACTAGATAATTGAGTTAAAGGATGGCCATAACACTGCAAAGAGTGGGCTAATGGCTGTGTCCCAGGAAAAGGAATCCTTAGTAGAGAAGCACAGGGATATAAAGGCTACATTTCCAAAACAATATCAAGAAAATAGTAAGGTGGGAAACATATGTAGAAAAGGCCTTTGGTTTCATCCAACAGAACAGATAATGTAGGATTACTGCAATGATACAAACATAACCCCAAACCACAAGCAGTATAGCCGTGATGATCTCCACAGCATGTACAATTTCTACAACCTTGATTAAAATAATCTATCAGTGTTCATGCATGTCAGATTCAGGATGAGATCAAAGTTGCAAAAGATATTTTGAATTTGATTTGGACCACAAAATAATAGTGTAGATATTCAAGCAATCTCAGAAAGTGGCATGAAGAAGCCACAGAAGCAACAGCCTACAGTCAGCTGAGTGTAGGGCATAAGTGTTATGATTGTGGGGTAATAAAAGGGGTTGAAGATAGCCAGGTATCTGTCCACAGCCATGGTGGTGAGCTTGTAAACCTCAGAAATGACAAGAGAGTAAAATAAATACATATGCAGGAGGCAGTTAGTCAGAGAAATGGTCTTCTGCTCACTGACTTGATTGGAGAGCATCTTGTGGATGACGGTTGTAGTATACCAGATCTCCAGGAAGGACAGGACACTGATGAGGAAATACATAGGAGTGTGGAGGTGAGAATCCAGTTTATTGAAAAAGACCATAAGGGTCCCAATGATGATGAACAGGTAAATTAGGAGCAAGAGATAAAAATAAGAGTTCATCTTCCTGTAAATGAAAAAAAAAATCCAGTGAATATAAATTCAATCACCGCTATCTGATTTTTACTTAAAATCTTCTCAATGTGGGGCAGAAAAAGGAAAATAGAAAGAAAAAAGGAAGTAGTATTTGGATAATCAATTCATTCATTTATTATATTTTTATTTGTTCATTCAATTATTTGGTCAGAGCTTACTATGTTCCATGTGCTGTGTAATATGGTCGAATGAGAGAGATCACTTTAAAAGAACCAATATTCCAAATGCATAAATTGCTGTATTTCTCCTAGTTAGCCACACCATAAGATTCAGCTTATATAGGCAATTGCCTCTGTTACCCAAGAACACAACTTTATAATTAGCAGAATTGTCCCCTTTATATTTCCTTCACTTCTTTCCTCCATATCAGCCCCTCTCCTGCTCAGAATAAAGAATAAATCAGGGTTCAGCTCAAATAATACTTCCCATGAAGTATTCTAGTTAGATTAAATTTTTCTCTCTGTGGTACTCCCATAGCAATTAATTTTGCACTTCCTATATCATGGCTAATAATACAGTACCTGTCTGCTTCTCCAATTCCTTTTTATACTCTATTTTAATCAGGTGTTTTACATGAACAAGTGCTCAGTAAACATGTGTGAATGTGGGGAGGCAGCCTTGCCCACCGGCACACTTAAGCAGTCATGGCTCCAACACAATAGAAAGGCATACACAGCCCATATATAGGAGACATCCTCGTACGCTGTTGGTAAGACTGTAAATCGGTGCAACCACTATGGAAAACAGTATGGAGATTTCTCAAAAAATTAAGAATAGAACTAGTACATGACCCAGCTATTCCACTCCTGGATATTTAACCAAAGAGCACAAAAACTCTAATTTGAAAATATATTTGCAACCCTACCTTCATGGCAGCATTATCTACAATAGCCAAGATATGGAAGCAACCTGTGTCCATTGATGCACAAATGGATAAAGAAGATGTGATACACACACACACATACACACACACACAATGGATTATTAGTAAGCCATAAAAAATGAAATCCTGCCATTTGCAGCAACATGAAGGAAACTTGAAAGTGTTATGCTGAATGAAATGAGTCAAACAGAGAAAGACAAATAATATATGATTTCACTCATACATAGAATCTTAAAAAAACAAACACAACAAAGCAAAAAAAAACAGATACAGAAAACAGATTAGTGTTTAGCAGAGGGGAAGACTAAATGCTAATTGGGTTAGTTGGTGAGAGGGTAAAATGGTGATGGATGGTAACTAGACTTGTGGTGGTGATCTCTTTGTAGCATATACAGATGTTGAATTATAATGCTTTGCACCTGAAACTTACATAATAAAAAATATATGAATAGAACTGAATTGTATTGAAAGTGGAGAGGTAAGTAGCATATGGCTGAGCAAGTTGAATTCACAACTATGGCAACTTTGACCTGAATTTTGAAAAGTGAGAAAAAGTTTGTCATCTCCCTTTTTCCTGCAGATGAGCACAATAAATTCAGTTCTTCTCAGTGGGCATGTCCTATGTGGAGCAAACAAATAACATGGAGAAAGAAAATGATATATGTAATTGGAGTTGGAAAGAGTGTTTGACTACTTGATCTCCAATACTTTTTGGAAGATAGGGAATAAATATATAAATGAAACAAATGCCTTATCCCACTTAATGGAACCTTCATTCTTCCAGTTCTTTAGACCAAATTCTTTGGAGTCAAACTTGTCTCCTCTCTCACACCCCATATTCAATCAGTAAGCAAATCAATTAGTGATAGGTTCACAATATTTCTAGAAGCAACTACTTTTTTTTTTAATTACAACTTCTTTATTATATAGAGTTTTAGTACTTACTTATTGGACAACAGATAACATTTTAAAGAAAGAAACAATATAAATTATATCCCTCTCCTCAAGAATAGACCTAATATAACTGCTTCAGGAGTCTCTTCACTTTACATAACAGATATCCTAAAAGTTTATTGTGATATGATTTGAGGTCACTGGATGTTTTGGGCAGAAATTATTTCAAACAGAACCTGAGAGAAGTCACCTTGGCCACTGAAAGTCCTGGGAATGTCACAACAGCACTCTTGGTACAGTTGGAGAGAGTCCCCTATAGTCTTGAGGTATTATAGTAGTTTGTGAGTCATGAATTTAGGGACTCAGGTTTTAGGAGCCGAGGCAATGTCAAGGGCCCCATGATGCCTGGTGATATTTGAAGGAATCTGATTCTTAGGATTCAGATGTAATGACCAAATGGACTTCTCATTCTAATTGTCAAAAGGAAACCAAATCCTGAATTGCTCTCTTGCTAGTACAGAGAAAAGGACACTGCAATGTATCATGGAATTCCACCAGGTTAGAAGGTTTTATATGTAGCCTATTTTAATGTTGGGTTTAATCCTGGGTTTAAAAACAAAACTCATAAAAATACATTGATTTCATTTACCATCTTCTCTCTTTTAAACCTACTACTCATAGGTGTACGACTTAATATTTGGAAATGGCAGGCCACATGATTCATCCTTTTAATTTAAAATAGTGTATGTGTGTGTGTGGAGGTGTGTTTATTTTATTTATTTATTTATTTATTTTTGCATATAACCTATGCACTTCCTCCCATATACTTTATTTTTTTAAACATCTTTATTGGAGTATAATTGCTTTACAATGTAGTATTAGTTTCTGCTGTATAAAAAAATGAATCAGCTATACGTATACATATATCCCCATATCCCCTCCCTTTTGAGCCTCCCTCCCACTCTCCCTATCCCATCCCTCTTGGTAGTCATACAGTACTGAGCTGATCTCCCTGTGCTATGCAGCTGCTTCTCACTAGCTATCTATTTTAGATTTGGTAGTGTATATATGTCAATGCTCTTCTCTCACTTCTCTTTTACTTCACTATGTATGACAAACTCTAGGTCTATCCACCTCACTACAAATAACTCAGTTTTGTTTCTTTTTATGTCTGAGCAATATTCCATTGTATATGTGTGCCACATCTTCTTTATCCATTCATCTGTCGATGGACATTTAAGTTGCTTCCACGTCCTGGCTATTGTAAATAGTGCTACAATGAACATTGTGGTACATGACTCTTTTTGAATTATGGTTTTCTCAGGTTATATGCCCAGTAGTGGGATTGCTGCATCATATGGTAGTTCTATTTTTAGTTTTTTAAGGAACCTCCATACTGTTCTCCACAGTGGCTGTATCAATTTACATTCCCACCAACAGTGCAAGCAGGTTCCCTTTTCTCCACATTCTCTCCAGCATTTATTGTTTCTAGATTTTTTGATGATGGCCATTCTGACTGGTGTGAGATGATATCTTATTTCTCTAATGATTAATGATGTTGAGTATGCTTTCATGTCTTTGTTGGCAATCTGTATATCTTCTTTGGAGAAATGTCTATTTAGGTCTTCTGCCCATTTTTGGAGTGATTTGTTTGCTTTTTTGATATTGAGCTTCATGAGCTGCTTGTAAATTTTGGAGATTAATCCTTTGTTAGTTGCTTCCTTTGCAAATATTTTCTCCCATTCTGAGGCTCGTCTTTTGGTCTTGTTTATGGTTTCCTTTGCTGTGTAAAAGTTTTTAAGTTTCATTAGGTCCCATTTGTTTATTTTTGTTTTTATTTCAATTTCTTCAGGAGGTGGGTCAAAAATGATCTTGCTGTGATTTATGTCATAGAGTGTTCTGCCTATGTTTTCCTCTAAGAGTTTTATAGTGTTTGGTCTTACATTTAGGTCTTTAATCTATTTTGAGTTTATTTTTGTGTATGGTGGTAGAGAGTGTTCTAATTTCATTCTTTTACATGTAGCTGTCCATTTTTCCCAGCACCACTTATTGAAGAGGCTGTCTTTTCTCCACTGTATGTTGTTGCCTCCTTTGGAACCAACTACTTCTTAAAACATTCATACTGCAACCCTGGCCAAAGCCATCAACCCTTGCCTGGATTTTGCATAACCTTCAAAAGTGTCTGCTTTTGTCGTTGCCCTCTTTCAGTCTATCCTCAGCACCAAACTAAGATAAATCCTATTAAAAGGTAAATGAAATAATTTTGCTTCTCTGCCAAAAACCCTCCAATGGGTCCCACTTTACTCCAAATGAAAAGCAAAAGCTTTTACAATAGTCTTTTAGTTCTTATGTAATCTGGCCCAAGAAAACTTTTTCTGATTCATCATCTATGTCTCTACACCCACCCCAATCACTATCCACGTGCCACCTGGAATGCCCTTACATTAGAGCCTTTGCACTTCCATGCCCTCTACCTAGAACATTCTTCCTTGAAATATTCACATGCCTAGAACTTATTTTCTTTTACTTCTTTTGGCCATAATTCAAATAATACTTGCTGAGAGATGCCATTCCTGATTACCCTACTTAAAATTAATCACATTCCAGCCCCAAAACTCCTTATTTGCTAACCGTATCTTATTGTTTTTTCTCCCTACCATCTTTTACTACCATTTAAAATATAATTGTATTTTATTTAGATTATTGTCCACCATCCTTTCATATATAGACTCTGTGAGAACAAGGATTTTTTCTCTTCTTAAAATAGTTTTATATGTAATGCCTAGAACAGCAATTGGTACAGAGTTGGCATGTAATTCCCTCTTTAGAATTTTATGATATATACCATTTCTATTCCTCTCAGGTTGCTGTTACATACAGAGCAAGTATCTTGAAATGCCTAAGACAGAGATAGCTCAAAGTCCCTATGGCTGATGGAAAAGATATAATTAGGTAACAATACTCATATTACAGAGGAAAGGTGGTGAAAGTGTTAATTGCATCAGGCTATGAATATTTGTAAATGAATAGGTTAGAATAATGATGGGAGGATAAATTCTGAATTTATAAGTAAAATATCTAAGAAATTGTTTCCTAACTGTATAATGATCAACACTTTAAAACCTTCAGCCTCCAATTAAGTTTTAGATTGTTCATACCTACTTGCCCTAAGGTAAATGAATTTAAAAGAGTAACAAACACTCTCTTTTTCTAGGAATCTAGATGCTCTGTTTCAATAGACAAACCTCTGAAAATCTATTATTCAAACTGCAGGAAAGTTAACAAGAGCAAAATAATGTCAGCAACGGAACGGTAACTCATAGCATCTCCTCATTTTTGCACTCTTCATAGATGTGACAGTACAGAAAATCAGAAGTCATGAAGCAATTCAATAGTCATTTATTGAGGTCATTATTATGTAGAGCCCAGTGCTAGGCACAGGGAGCAATGTACATATGAACCAATGACACAGTACTTCAAGTCTGATGTATTAATGATAATTCAAGGTAGAAAGCAAGCAGTGTCATAAGAGCGGTACAGATAAAGTACAATGAAACTTCAGAGAAGTTACTGCCCATTGTCTCTGGAGTCAGAGTGTTGGGATTCTTGTCCTTGTTCGGCTACTTTTATGGGTAAATTACTTACCTGCTCTTTGTCTCAGTATTTTCAACTGCAAATTAGAAATGATGAGATGACTCATATTGTAAGTATTAAATAAAGTAAGAGATGTGAAACACTATGTGCTCGGCACATAGAGAAAATAAATGTTAGTTATAATCAAAATAATTATTTATTCTCATTTTTAAAAGGGATTAATAAGTTAAATATGCTTATTAGGAGAGTTTAAGAACAGCAGAGTCAGTAATGCTGAGACAATACTATTAAGTATTGCTGTGGTGAGAAAAGCATGCCAGTTTGAAGTCTGGACTCACTTTTTTTTCACTTGCTCTATCATTAACCAACTATGTGAACTTAAAAAGTCTGTTTGCTTCAATTTTCTTTTTCTTTTTTTGATCTGCACAATGGATGTGATAATATCAACTGCATGAGTTTGTTATGAGGATTAAGTGAGGTAATCCAGTGAAAACTTGGTTTATAGGCCATAGTTCTTATTAAAACCAGCCTCAAGCCCATGTTGGTTTGTATCAAAATATCTTCCTAAATTAAATGTAAGTAGAGTTCTAAAGGTATATAAATAAAGATTAAAAAACAAAGGTAAATATATGATAAATATTTTTCATGTCTCAGAACAAATACAATTTCTCTTTGTAATTATTTCTTGATTTTCCAGCACAGTTACTACTCCTGCTATGATTTTATGAATTTTGTTGTTATTACTTTTTATATTGTACTTTTATGGGCCTCTCCAATTCTTTAGTGGAAACTCTTTTAGGTAGAGGTTGTATCTTTGTCCAGAACTTACCACACTGCTTGACATGTAAAGTTTGCTCAGTAATTAATTGTTCAATATGTTCATTCAGATAAGATTTCTGATATTAAAAAAATGATGGAAAATAATTAACAGTGAACATAAATAGCCATCTTCAGGTTACATACTTAATTAGTTATGAAAGATTTTCAGTAAGTGATTATATATTCTTTCATTCATTTATTTATGTATTTAATATATTCTCCCCAAAATATCATAAAATATAATAAGCAGGCTGGTGAGGTGGGAAGCAGTGTGAGAGAACTCACTGCTCAACCCTCAGCAATGTGAATTCAAAAAAAAAATCACTGTAAGAAGTTCCACCAGTAGATTAGCGCTGTGATCTCCCCTCTGAATGGTGTCCTTATTTTTGACCATCAGACACTGCTGTACGCTGTTTCTTTTCCTTTTGTTTTTCTCTCAGTTTGGAATCTTCTTTACTCAACACACATGAACACACGCACGCATGCACAGATACACAGGTTAGCTAGGAAAATTACATTCACAATTTGGAGTGAGGGCGTATTTAATCTTAGAACGTTTTAAAGCAGCATAGTAAAGCAATAAGATCTAAGTTTTAAGAAATAAAGTAGTCTCAGTTGGGAGAGCAGATAGAAGGTGAGAAAGTATGGATATAAAAAGGTAGTTTCAGCTATATACATTTTTAGGGACAATGATAAATTTTGAGGGAGTAGGAAAGTGATAAATAAATTTTATATTTTAAGGCAGGACAAAAGCTTTTCAACATAAAATTCTCTCTGTGTGTCCATTTGGGCCCCCTCTCTCTCTCCTTAATGTGCAGTGTGTATCTGCATTACACATCAAAAAGAACTTCTCAAAGATGGGAGTGTCTGCTGGACCATAAAGATCGTTTTGGTGTTTTTTTGTTTGTTTGTTTTGTTTTTCCTTTCTTCTGACCCTAGCAATGTAAGTTCTTAAAAAAAATATTGTTCTTTCCCAACTCTCTAGGGAGTCATGATGACTTGATGCTTGTTTTGTAACTGCTTACCAGAACTATGTATCCTTGTTGAACTTTATGTAAAATATCAATATGTCATTTTGATGCATGATACTTTGTCTCAAAAATGTATCTGGCTGTGCCTTTGACCTCTAACAGGAGGAACAGTTCTCAGAGCTTTCTGAGAGCCTGTCTCCCTGGTTATAATGCTCAGTTTGGCTCAAATAAAGTTCCCTTTATTCTTCTTAACATGATTGTTAATTAGATTTTTATTGAGAAATTGATTATATACTACAAAATCTTAAAACAGACAAAACAGATAAGAAAACTGTGTAACCCTTTCATATGGAGATTTATGTATATCAATTCTGTAATAATATTGCACTTAAAAAGTACAGTTAAAATAATTAATCTATCAGTAATTTCATTCCTCATGTTTTAAGAAGAACATTAAAAATACATACACTATTTAAACCCAGCAACACTTCTCGTATCCCTTTTTCCCTCTTCCCTTATTTTCTTACACTAAACCTACTTTCTGAAGACTTTCCTTTACCAAGACCTCTCCACCCACAACCTATGATTTTTCTCACATTTTCTCTCTTCTTTATCTGAATTCTTTATTAGATAACATTATCCTCTTCTTATAAGACATTTCCCTTTACTTCTGTCTTTGCATCTGACTTTTAAGTATCATAAGACTTAAGGGTGAGGATGAGGGCATGGCTATGGCACACTAGTGGGGAAGTGAGGCTGACTACCATAGGATTCCTGTAGGTGGGCTAGGGAAGAGTGAAAATCTACTAACATTTGCAGAGTAATCAGCTTTATTATTGCATCCCCATGAGGTGTGAGCCTTGGAGAAAAGCACCTTTTATGAAGCATGTATAAAGAGAAGAATCCACAAGAGAAAGAGTCCTCAAACAAAATAAGATTAAAAAACATAAAGAGTCCAACATCCTGAAATCCAAGGGAGAAGAGATTGAAAGGGAAGCATTATTGTCCAATATGGTTGATCAGTTGTCTGGGACAATCAGAATGCAGTATGGTGATATTGTTTTATTTAATCAGTAGATATTTATTGATATTATTGCTTAATTAATAAGTACAATACATTTGATTATAGTGAAACCAAGGATTACATTTTTCAATTTATCATGAAAAAATATTGATTAGCTAATGAATAGATTAGTTATATTACTTTACTTATTTTTAGAACCAAGATTTTTGTTTGTTTATTTATTGCACTTAGAATATTCTTCTGTGACCTTCTTGGCCTGATAGTCCTTAACTACCACAGAACTGCAACCAACCCTTTTATGGGGTTTCTCTCTCTGTCAGTTTTAAAGAGCCCTATCCATTCTCCTCATTTCTAGTGGTCATTGATATTAATAAGGTTGATTTGGGGTTCAGCAAAACAGCCTCCACTAACTTGACACACACAGGCTCAATACAGGTAGACACAGGGCTTAGTGTCTGTTATTGACACAAACATGGGATCAATAGTGTGTAGTACTGCCAAGATATAAATCATACAAGGGATTCATAATAGAACCTGCTGAAAAACATTTAGACTGCTATTTATCAATGCATGAATACTCAATTAGAAATTAGGGTTATTCTTCAAGTATATCCATTGGGAATACCATGGAGAGAACTTAGTCTTATGAAGATGGTTTTCAATTACTATACCTTACAAACAGAAGTCTCGACTCTGTTAAAATTAGTAAATTTTTACCCAGATTATTTCCACAAATTAAATTTACCTTGAATAAATTGAGTGGCAGAAAAATTAATCAAAAAAGTCAGATCCAAAATATATCAAATTGAATAAAGTTTGAAAGAAACTATTGAGTTCAGTTATTAGTGAATTTAGTTTTTTGGTGACTTTTGGGAGACCAGTTTCAGCAAAAGGCTGATGGGAAAAGATGTATTGCAGAGAGTTGAGGATAAAAATGCTCCAACAATTATATAGACTCCCAACTACTAGATCTTACTTGAGGTCGCTGGTCTTATGAAAAATGTTAGCTTGACTTATGTGCTTTTTTATAGCTTCCTTTATCTCTTTATTCCTCAGATAGATAATGGGGTTAAAAAAAGGGAGACAAAACTACAAAGGCCAGAGCAATGACTGTATCCCAGAATAAGGAGTAGGTGGCAGAGAAGTGTAGGTACATGAGATCCACACTGCCAAAGAAAATCAGAAAGCCAGTGAGGTTGGATATGCATGTGGAAAATGCCTTGCAATGACCCTCAGCTGAACGAATACATAGAATTACAGCCACAATACCAACAGAGGACATGAAAATGAGCATCACACCTGTAATGATCTCCACTGCATGGACAACATCCACTGCCTGCATCATGATGATGTCTTGTGTGTCTAGGCAGGCCAGACTTGGCACTGGGAGCAAGTCACAAAAGATATGCTCAAGGTGATTAGAGCCACAAATAGCAGTGTGGAGATCCAGGCAATCTCAGTGAGGGGCATGATAAAGCCACAAATACAGCAGCTTAAAGTCAGCCGGGCACATAGCTTAGGGGTTATGATAGTGGGATAATGAAGAGGGCTTCAGATGGCCAGGTAGCAGTCAAAAGCCACAAAACCTCACTCATGCCTGTGGAATGGAAGAAATACATCTGCAGGAGACAACTGCTTAAGGAAATACTCTTCTCACTAAGCAGGCAAGACAGCACCTTTGGTATGGTAGCTGTGGTTTACCAGATCTCCAGGAAAGAAAGGGCACTAATAAAGTACATGGGAGTGTGGAGGTGAGTATTCAGCTGGACCACTGTGATGATGACTAGGTTTCCAACAACAATGAAAGCATAAATGAAGAGCAGTGGAACAAAACAGATGACAGGATCTCCCCAGGAATAAGGGAAAGCAGAGAAGATAAACTCCTGAGCAGTGGTTTGATTGGGGCTCTCCATCTCCAGGTGAGAAATGAGGATTTCAATTCCTACTGCACTCAAGCCTTCTAGGAGATGTTTACTATTGGTCATAGAGTGAGTACACTTACCAAATGCCAGCATCTGAATAAATCCCTGTATTTGGGCTGTAGAAGAAGAAGGAATATTCCATATTCCATAGATGCTTACAACTAAAATTGGAGTATGGGGAAAAAATACAGTCAGCAAACACAGCCAGTATTTTAGACCAATGATCCTCAAAATTCAGCATGCATCAGGATCACTTGGAGGGCTCGTTAAAACTGAGATTACGGGTCCCCATACTGAGAGTTTCTAATTCAGTAGGTGTGAGGTAGGGTCAAAGAATTTTCATTTCTAACAGATTTCCAGGGAATGCTAATCCTGCTGATCAGAGGACCATATTTTAAAACCACTGCATTTAGACAAAGAAAGAACTAGAAGAGATAGTGAAAAAATAGCAAGGTGATGCTTTTGCCCATATTCAAGTCATATTGATTTTCTAACAATCTCCCCATAACTGTTTCAAAATTCTTCCTTATAAGCTCTCAGTTCCTCATCTGATTCTTTTGTTTGTTTGTTTGTTTGTTTTTTGCAGTACACGGGCCCCTCACCGCTGTGGCTTCTCCCGTTGTGGAGCACAGGCTCCAGACACGCAGGCTCAGCAGCCATGGCCCACAGGCCCAGCCGCTCTGCGGCATGTGGGGCCCTCCCAGACCGGGGCACAAACCCGTGTCCCCCGCATCGTCAGGTGGATTCCTAACCACTGTGCCACCAGGGAAGCCCCTCATCTGTTTCTTAGCATATGATTTAATTGAATATTTTAATGATGAAGACAGACATCATTAATAAATTCCACCATCTTCTTCCTTTTTCTGCCTCTAAATAACACATCCTTTCTTTCATCTCTCTTTTCCTTCTCCATCTTCTAGGAAAATGGAGCTGAAATGTATTTTGTACCAGAAGCCTTTAGTCAAAAGAAATAATAGATGGAAACTGACTATGTCAAGCAATAAATGCAAAGCTTTTCTAGTATAATTATACTGGGTGGTTGGGTGGACAGAGAGAGCTGTAGTGTTCTGTAGAATACAGTTTAAGTACAACACATTTTAATATATTGTCCTATTCCTTTATCTTCTGTTCAGAACTATTTATTTTACTTTCTTTAATGATTTCCTCTCTTCTGCTATCAAATATGCACAAATCTTATCTTGAGAGGAAAGTCCTATCTCTATTCAGACTATTTCTCTCTTTTGTATCAACATCATTATTTCCTATCATGTTAATACGTATTTACTGTCTTCATTCCCTCCTGAATCCCTTTGAATCAATTGTCTTTCAACTTTCCATGCCTCTTTTCTTAAATTATACCAATGACTTTCTCATTGAAAATTCAATGGCCTCCCTCTGTCTTTGTTGCCACTAAACTTTGAAGGTCAATCACCCAATCCTTGGAAGTCTTTCCTTCTTTTGCCTATTCCACACTACATTATACAGGTTTACGTCATTGTCTATTCTGTCTTCCACCTCCCAAGTTTATGGAAATAACACAAAATTCTATCTTTGTTCTTTGTTTCTCATTCCATCTTCCCTTCTTCAGAGATAACTCACTTATTCAAGATTATTGATCAGCTCCTTAGGTTTTCAACTCTCATTAATTAATGTGACTCCAGAATTCCATGTTTTGTATCTCAGTCCTGAGCCCCACATTTTCTTTAGGACTCTCTCACTTAGATGCATCACCTTGACCTAAATTTGCCACCTCCACCTGTTATGGAGTGAATTGGGTCCTTCCCCTGAAATTCATATGTTGGAATTCTAACCCTGATATCTCAAAATGTGACTGTATTTGGAGATAGGATCTATAAAGAGATAATTAAATTAAAATGAGGTTATTAGGTTGGGCCCTAATCTGATATGACCAGTGTCATAAGAGGAGTAAATATGGACACAGTTTCAGAAGGAGGCTCATAAGAAAATTCAAGGAAAGACAGCCATCTACAAGCCAAGGAGAAAGGCCTTGGAAGAAATCAACTCTGTCAAAACCTTGATCTCAGACTTCTAGCTTCCAGAACTGTGAGAAAATAAATTCTTGTTCAAGCCATTCAGTCTGATACTTTGTTATAGCAGACCTAGTAAATTAACACACCATCCTTACCCCCAACATGCAACCAATTTCCCTTGCTGATTTTCTTATTTTTGTTCTTCTATATATCAACTTTACACATTTTTTCATCTATTGTCCCATCATGTCTCAAACCTAATTAATCATCAAAGTCTGCTTAACTATTTTTTTTTGCTGTATTACCAATATCTTTTATTTCCATTGTCTTACCCCTAATTCAATGTCTAGTCATAATGTCTACACTATTGTAATGGATTTCCAAATGTTTCTGCTTAGGGTCTTACTTTTCTCATACAAGCCTCCATTCCCTCAAGATTAATCTTGCTAGAGCATCAGTTTACTCATATGACTCCCCTTCCACACCTATACTTAAGTTTTACATTCTCATCATTTTCTTCCTCTAAATTGTCCCTTCTTTAAAAAGGAAACAATCTCAAATCCTCTAGGATAACACATTTCTAATCACTGAGATAGGAAAAAATAAGCTCCCTTTTTGTCTGTCTTTGATTAATAACCTTGTGTTGTGTGTACATTAGGAAAGGGCATTTTATTAATGGTCTATTATTTGTATTAGCTATAGATATATTTGTTCATTGATTATGTGACTAAGTCCCATCAAACTCCCAACTACATTGTCTTTCTTTAATATTGCATTGAAACGAATTTTTTGTTATTTCAGCAGAAAACAAAGCCATCTTACCTACTGTTGCTGTAAAAATTATTCATTACCAATCCAGTTTAGTAAACCTGTTATTAATCCAAACATGTCACTTTCATTTTCTGGTCTCTGAATATTCCTGAAAGAAATCTTTCCTGCCTGAAATATCCTCTTGTTCTTTCCAAGCTCTGCCTCCTTTATATATATATATATATATTTTTTAAATTTTTTTAATTTTATTTATTTTTTTATACAGCAGGTTCTTATTAGTTATCCATTTTATACATATTAGTGTATATATGTCAATCCTAGTCTCCCAACCTGCCTCCTTTTTAAACTAACCAAATTCTACATGTGTCTTTTCTAGTTTTAACAAGCTAATCCCACATCTCTAATCACTCTATTTCCTGTAATAGTTATATATCTATATATCTTTTCCTCTTAAGATAATTTTCCCTTTTAAGTGTTCTTGATTTTTCATATGCATATCTGATCTTTCCCATAAGTCTTGATGTCCTCAGTAGTAGTCACCACATCTTGTGACTATGGTCCTTTGAACTAAACTGGTCTACTAGTTCAAGAAAGTGCCCCTCAGCAGACCCAGGTCTAATTCCCTATTCTATTGAAGAGATGTGGCCTAGCCAAAGAAAAGGTAAGGAAAATCGAAACCAAAAAGAAAAACTATTAGACTTTCCCCAGTGAACACTCTATCTTTATCCAAAGCTCAGTAAAGTTATGTCTAGTACAATTGTCAATGACGTTAATGCCTAACAGTAAACTGGAAGTCTCACTTGATTCCTGAAACACTGATTCCTGAAACATTTCAGAAATCAATCACAACGCTCATTTGTTGTTTTAAAGCCATCCCATGAGCTTTGACTCCTTTGTATCCCACCCATTTCTTGGGAAATTTAGTAAGTGAAATCATTTTTCTTTGTACTAACTTGCCTTATAAAAATCTTTCCTGATTTCCCCTTGCCCAGCCTTCCCAACAGTTACTCACAGTATCTATATTCATACTAGGGCTCTCTATTGTCATGTGTGAGTATTTTTCTTTCTCTGGATATCTACCATTCCCCAAAATTAGTTAAGTTACTGACCTTGTTGCTCTTGGGTTCCAAAGTTGGAATGAACATGGGTGAAGACTCTATCTTTCTCTACCCTGATGTGGTCAACAATGTAAAGCTACTGAGACAAGAGACAAGCATCTTTTTCTCTTCTGCTATGTTTCTACTCTGAGCTCTCCATCTAAACTATATTTCCTTCATCAGTTAGAGATTAAAAAGATCTGACTTTCCTTTAGAGCTCTCTCCCTCTCTCCCACACCTTTGTGTGTACAAGTATATCTTTTCCTAAGCCTAACTAGAAAGAGAAGATGGACGTTTGGGAATTCTACACAAGTGAGTTAAGATAAGTAGGAAAACAATCATTCACATAACGGTTCCAATCAGGAAAAAAGTTCAGGCCTGTAATTAGGAGAACCCCAATCTGAGGCAACTCCAATCCAGGAAAAATGAGAAAATCCAGGAACTTGAGTCATTGAAATAAATGTTTGTTTTTTATTAACTTCCTTTTCTATGGCACTTCTGATTGGATTGGCTTTAACTAAATCAAAAGCTGAAATTCCAAGAGTCAGATTTGAAGAATGTTAATGCAGTAGAGGGGAGGAGATTTGTGGAACAATAAAAAGAGTGATCTGCGCTTACATCTACTTACTAATTTCTAAGACATTCAGCCAAATTTAGGAAAAATAATTGGCCTTCCGTATGCTCCACCTATTAGTTCCATATTGAATTTTGTAGCCAGTGTTTTAGCTAATCCTGTTGATTTTTCCCTGTTTTGCCTCTTTTTTTTGTGCATAAATGTCAGGGAAGAGAAATGACAGGCAGGACAGTGCCCCAAAAGTTAAACCAAATCAATAGTTTTGTATGTTACTCCTATTAAGATTGTTTCCATTTTCATTCATTTATTCACTAAACTTTCTGAGAATAAAAAAGATTAATAAAATGTAATCCATTTCCTTCATTTCTTTAAATATAATGACTTTTCTTAGTCAAAATAAGTTAAATAAATATGCAGTAATAAATGGTATTATGATTTCAGACAAAAACACTCTCACAGATTTTCCTAATACAACAGTTACTAGTTAAAGAGTATCACATAGAATTAATAAGAATTTTGTGCCACATTTGGACTAACCCAAAACATTTTGCTTATGTACATATGACAAGCAACAATAATAAAAATGTAGAATTGTCTTTTCTACTTGTTAAAATTCTTCATTCTGTTGTGCATATTTCTTTTTCCCACATGGTTTGAAGAGTTTTTTAGCTTTCATTTTACCTTGAAAGATTTTTTAATTCCATAACTTTATTTTCAAGCACAGATCAAGTGCAACATGACTATAAGCCACCCACACAATGAAGAAAAAATGTAGGAAGGAGAATGTAATGTCCAAAGAATGACTCCTTTGCATCTCTTTATTTTCCACTACTCAGCCCCTGCTCTATTTCTAAATGATCTCAAATCCCTTTAATGTGTAAAAGTTCTTTAACATACAAAAGAACAGGCAGCATGGTTAAATAACTACACATCTAATGCAGGTAATCTTTCTGGAAATGGTAGAATTATTTTAAAAGATTTTTAACAATACAGTTCTAAAATACCTACAACTCAAAAGAATATCTTAAGATTCAGATAAGAAGCATTAGTTATTAAATTTCTGCAATCTCAGGATGGTACAATGTCAGACAAAGCCCACACACAGCAGAGTACAGTAATTTATTAAGTGTTTCACACATTGATTTTAAAACAATAATCATTTATCCTCACACACATAAGTCTGTTAGTCAGCTGCAATAGGATGAGCTATGCTCAACTTCAGGCTCTGGGCTCTGGGTTCTGGGCTCCAGGCACCAGGCTTCAGGCAGGTTTTGTTCAGGTCATCTCCACACGTCTCTCGTTCTCTGAACCAGTGACTCTCAGAGACAAGGTTTCATATGGGTCCAGGGATGAAAGGGAAGCAGCTATCTGAAGCAAATCTAACTACAAAGGAACATATTCAATACCTGTAACATTCATTGATATCTCAATAGTCAATTAAAGGAAAAACCCAATCCAAATCTGTGTGTCAGGAAAGTATATGCTACCCACCATGAATCCATTCATTGGAAAGTTATGAATTTATAAATCTGTTGCAGGGATGTGAAGAATTGGGACCAAAGACTCAAATTATCATCATTTCTTATTATAATTGTACTGCAATTTCAGCTTGCCAATGATAGAATTGATATGATCCACAGAATAACTAGACTTTCATTTAATCTATACATCAGTTATCATACTATTGAAGTTTTATCAAAAGTGTTACATTGATACATTATTTGTGCAAACATTTACAAAAGCAATATTTTTACCAAGAGCTATAAACATATTTGCACATTTGCTTTTAATGTCAATTTCTTGAAATTTATCTTGAAACAGAAGTTTTTGAAAATGGAAAGGACTTTATGCAAGAAAATGATAATTGCCATATTTATAAGAATGGTGATAGTCAAAAAAACAATATAGAGAAACAAACAATAGAGAAACAAAATGGAAAAATAATTTGTATGTCCAATCAGTGAAATATTTTACCATAATTAAACTGATGGTTTTAAATATATTGTGGAAACACAAATAAATTTGAGTACATAATTTTGTTTTAACATATTCATTATCATATCACATATATATTATCTTAAAATATTATACAAAGTATATATTTTAGCACAACATGGAAGGAAAAATAAACAATTTTTAGAGAGGTGGGTTAAATCATTAATAAATTTGATTGACTTTAGATGGAAATATATACATTTATTATGTTTTAACGCTCTCTTGTATTGATTCTAAATAGGATAGTAAGTTTCCATGGGTAGGAATCTGACCTTCCTAACTGCTTTTTTATAGTAGTTAACACAATACCAAATGCAGTTCATGATGTCCCAGTCATGATAGCATCACATGAAGATCACATCAGTACATGTATTTTTTTCTTTTTTTAATTGAAGTCTAGTTGATTTACAATGTGTGTTAGTTTCAGGTGTACAACAAAGTGAGACAGATATATATATATATATATATATATATACACATATATGTGTATATATATATATATATATATACACATATATGTGTATATATATATATATATATATATATATATATATATATATACACACTTTATATATATATTCTTTTCTATTTACCATAGCCAAGACATGGAAGCAACCTAAATATCCATCTAAAGATGAATGGATAAATAAGATGTGGTGTATTTATACAATAGACTGTTACTCAGCCATTAAAAAGAATGAAATAGGGCCTCCCTGGTGGCGCAGTGGTTGAGAGTCCGCCTGCCGATGCAGGGGACACGGGTTCGTGCCCCGGTCTGGGAGGATCCCATGTGCCGCGGAGCGGCTGGGCCCATGAGCCATGGCCGCTGGGCCTGCGCGTCCGGAGCCTGTGCTCCGCAACGGGAGAGGCCACAACAGTGAGAGGCCCACATACCGCAAAAAGAAGAAAAAAAAAAAAAAAAAAAGAATGAAATAATGTCATTTGCAGCAACATGGTTGGACATAGAGATTATCATACTAAGTGAAGTAAGCCAGCCAGTACATGTATTTTAAATGTCAGCAAAGCTGACTGAAAAAGAAACAAAGATGGGGGATAAAGTCAATGGCCTGGGTGCCAGGAATTCTTGCTTCTTAATGTCCAGTAACTTATTGAAAGGGCTTAGAGAAATCACCTTAGTAACACAGAGAGTTATCATGTACTGTCACTGAACTACATGGGCTTCATAAGGAAACTAAGAGTATTGTAAAGACAGATTAGTTATCAAAGAGAGGTATTGAGTAGTAAAGGTAATACCTATTAGTATTATATTAACATTTATGCAATT
Organism: Mesoplodon densirostris; assembly: GCF_025265405.1. Taxonomy (NCBI): domain Eukaryota; kingdom Metazoa; phylum Chordata; class Mammalia; order Artiodactyla; family Ziphiidae; genus Mesoplodon; species Mesoplodon densirostris. The sequence goes on from NC_082662.1 coordinate 118,046,933, forward strand.
AATAATTTTGAAGTAACAGTAAATTAAAATCAAATAAACAAGACTATAGATACAGAAAAAAAATTACACTGACCCTAGAAAGTCAGAAATAGAATTGTTATTGTTGTCATCTCTGTAAATCCTCAGAGGACTTTCTTTACCAGTCTATTCACCAGTTATGGGGAAGAAAGTTGGACTAATTGTATAATTCTTTGAAACCCTAGTCTATTTGGGCTCACTATTTTGTGAAGAAGTTCCATTTGTATAGGGGACTGCAGCCTAAATTACATACCAGATATATTAAACACTTTTGGGGAGCAAAGGAGCTTCTTAATAGCATCTTTCATGTCCTTATTTCTCAGGCTATATATAATGGGATTGAAATAGGGAACAAGCACAGAGAATGTTAGAGCAATGATGGTGTCCCAGAATGGTATATAAATAGCAGTGAATCTAAGATACATGAGGGCCACACTGCCAAAAAACAGTAGGAAGTCAGCAATGTGCACAGCACAGGTGAAAAAGGTCTTTTTATGACCCTCAGGTGAAGGTATGTCCTGGATAACAATGATAATTCGAATGTAAGAAAGAGAAATAATCAGACATGTTATTAGAATAGCGAGAGCATGAATCACACCTTGCACCAAGATCACAAAGGCATCCGTGCAGGCTAAATTTAATAAAGGAGTGAAATCACAGAAGATCTGATGGATTTGGTTGGGACCGCAGAAAGGTAGGGTAGAAATCCACATAATCTCAGGTAGAAGGATGAGGAAACCAAAGATACAAGACCCTGCAGAGAGCTGAGCACATAGTCAGGGAGTCATGATGGTCAGGTAGTGGAACGTGTTTCAGATGGCAACATACCTGTCAATGGGCATGACAGTCAGCAAGCCTCCTTCAGTGTTTCCGAGTGAATGGAAGAAGTACATTTGCAAGAGGCAGCCAGTGAAAGAGATGGTGTTTTGATTGCTGATCAGATTGGAGAGCATCTTAGGAATGGTGGCTGTGGTGTATCATATCTCAAGAAATGAAAAGATACTTATGAAATTATACATGGGATTGTGAAGATGGGTATCCAGCCTTACAGCAAAGAAGATCATTAGGTTCATTAGGTTCCTGATTACAATAAACATGTAGATGAAAAGTAAAGGAAAAAAGTATAGGAGGCCACCATCCTGGAGTTTGGGGAACCCAGTGAAGATAAACTCAGTCACTGCTGATAGATTTCCACTCTCCATATTCCCAGAAGAGCTACCTGTGAATGAAGAAGATGGTACACCCAACAAACAGAGAAGAAAATCAGTGCAACATAAATGTAAATGGTACTTTTTTACCTGGTATTTTTGTGTTTTGACATTTCCCAGATTCAAAATAACTGATAACTTGTCTATATCACTAATCTTTTTGTTTGAGAGACAATATAGCATGATGATTAGTAGCATGGGTTCAAATCAAACATTCCAGGCCTGAATTTTCATTCTGCTACTTATTAGTTGGCTAAATAGGCAAGTTACATAATCTCTCTGAGCCTCAGAGTCTTCTGTAGTTGAAAAACATTAGTGCAGAATTATGAGTATTAAAGGAATTAATGTATCAACGTCCATCATATTAATATTGATCCATATTTGTTAGTTATCATTTCCTACCTTGAACAGCTTTCTAAAAGAATAATATTAACAATTTTTTTTTTTTTTTTTTGCAGTACGCGGGCCTCTCACTGTTGTGGCCTCTCCCGTTGCAGAGCACAGGCTCTGGACGCGCAGGCTTAGCGGCCATGGCTCACGGGCCCAGCCGCTCCGCGGCATGTGGGATCTTCCCGGACCGGGGCACGAACCCGTGTTCCCTGCATCGGCAGGCGGACTCTCAACTGCTGCGCCACCAGGGAAGCCCATAATTTATTAACTGTTAATTATCATTAACAATTTATTAATTGTCATTTAGATCTTGTTCACTCCTCAATCACTTGCTATGTGACTGCTTTCTCTACTACTATACAGAAGCCATTCTGTCCTATGTATCAGTGACATGGTAACTGCAAAACAGTGAAAAAGGTTCAGTCATTACATTACAACTACACTTTGGCATCAGAAACTACTGATTACTACTAACTGAAGATTATCTTCCTTGGCTCTCATGAAACCACCATCTCCAGGTTTGCCTTCTTCCTGAATGGAAGCTTCCTCTCGGGTGTTTTGTCATAACACTGTTTCTTATTTTATGTTTTATAAACTCATCTTCTTGACCCATTCTATAAATGGCTCTGTGCTCCAACTTCCTGCTGTGTTCCCTAAAACCATGTCCTTCCTTGTGGTTGATGAACACATACTCCTGTACTTTTCAGTTCTTTCAAATCTCCAGCACAGATATGTTTCCTGAACTTTAGACCTGCATATCCAATATTCCCCATCTACCACTCTCTCATGCTGCACTATGGCAGTTTTCAGAGTTCACCTTGATTTCTCCTGGGTCATTGTTTATGTGAATGTTAACCCTCTCCTTAGAAGCCACTCTCACTCCCTTTTCTTCACTTGAATACTTCCTAGGCTTTCCTCAAGTTTCAGCTCAGCCATTGCCTCCTATCAGAAGCTCTACAACTCTTGCTGTGGTCTCATCTTCTTCCCCACATTCACACACACACACACACATACACACCTGGATTTATTCTCATCTATGTGTCCTACAGAAGGCTTCTACCATAATCCTTACTATGTCTTATTGTAACTTATTTGTTTAGCTTCACTAGACTGTGAACTTCTATTAGAGCAGGATCAACATTTTGTCTTTCACAACCCCCCTGGAATGTATTAAGTACTTGAAAGTAGTTTTTTTTTTTTTTTTTTTTTTTTTTTTTGAGGTACGTGGGCCTCTCACTGTTGTGGCCTCTCCCGTTGTGGAGCACAGGCTCTGGACACGCAGGCCCAGCGGCCATGGCTCATGGGCCCAGTTGCTCTGTGGCATGTGGGGTCTTCCTGGACCTGGGCACGAACCCGTGTCCCCTGCATCGGCAGGCGGACTCTCAACCACTGGGCCACCAGGGAAGCCCGAAAGTAACTATTTTTTAATGAATATGTTTGGATCAGACTTACAAACATAATTAAAGGTAGAAAAATCCAGAAGGCTGGTAGGAAGGAAACTTATAAGCACTTATATCTTAGACAGCTGTAAACTCTGAATAACTAGATGTTATTTCTGATTATAAATATGCAGAGCCCAGAACTCCAAAGATAACGATTTATCATAAACCCTAGTCCAATGCCAAAATTCAAGCCTGTCCAAATCTTCATTATTTGAATCTTTAGAGTGTGTCTCATCCCCAACATAGGAAATGAATACTTCCTTTCCAGACCTCAGTGACCCTCAACTCACCTCTGCCAGATAACCTACTATCATCCTTTTCCCTGGGTCTCTGCGTTCTTAAATGTTCCTTCATCTTATCTGAAAGGGTTGTTATAGCCATCTTAAGAAAAATACTAAAAAGGCAATGAGTTCCACTGGGGCTTCATCCCTTGGTAATAAATAGAAAGCAATCTTTTTTTTTTTCCCCATGGGGTCAATTATCAGAGTGCATCTGCAGTTTTTTCTTAGTAGATCTCCAGATCAAAGGGGAATCAGTGCTCCAAGGAAGACTTACAGGTTCTGATGACCATTGTTACCCCTTTTCTTGTCATCATTATGATTTAACCAACCAGTCTCCATTTAGGTAGGGAATTGAAAGTGTATCATATACAGAAGAGCCTGGATTGGACCCTATCCTTTCAAAAACACTAGAAATAAGACATGTTGAAGGAGACTCACTGGCATGTTAATTATTGTGAATAAATGAATGAATAGAAAAAGGAACCGTTTCCATGAAAACAGGTGATTTGGAAGTGTGCCACACTAAACAAGATGGAAGAATGGCAAGTTTTTCCTCCAACAATATACACAGGGTTTCCTTTCAAATTGTTTCTATTGATGCTGCTAAACTCTTTATATTCCCAGTTTTTTACCGCAAAATGTGTTAAAGATTTGTATGTGCTTCTTGTATACCACTTCCTTCCACTCATTCTTTCTGAAATACCTATAATTTCTTCTCACCTTTCTGCCATAAGAAATACCTCCAAAAATTTTATGAATTTATGAACATAAATAAAAACATATCTGTTTGCTGTAAAAATGGAATTCTTCTGTGTGTGAGAAGACTTATTAACATAAGATTGTATTTGTTCCAATGTAACAAAATGTATCTTCCCATTTAAAAGCAAACTCAATGGAGTCTGTTTGTAGTAGGATGAGTAACTAAAAAAAAATTTTAAATTTAATGTGGCACAGCAAATGTTTGAAAATAAACATGAAAATTTGGATAATGAAGGCTTACTTAGAGAAATAATTAACTGCTAGATATTCAAACTTATTGTAAAGCCACAATTATCCTATCAATATTGTGTAAGGACATGTATATGTCAACATGTTAGAGGGTAGATAGCTAATTCCAGAAACCAATAGGGGAAGAAATGAAGCATTTCTTGTGGGAAAATGTGGTATTGTATCACTGGAGAGGATGATTTATTTAATATGATCTGACATAAGTGGATACATCAAAAACAAAATCATTTTAAATGATTATTTTGCACCATACCCCAAAATTACTTCAAAGAGATTAAAAAAGAGAAGAAAGGAAATAATAATTAGACAAAATATATATGGAGAAGAATTTCTAAATCAAGAAAAAGATATAAAACCATAAAGAAAACTATAGAGATAGTTGGCTGACTAAAATTTATCCCCTCCCCAAGGGAAATATAATAGTGTATTTTTTTTCAGAAAACAAATTTAATGATAAATAATTCATGTACAAAAGTGCAAAACTTATAAATATGTATCTAAATAAAAATTTACATTGTGAACATACTTTTCTAAACTCTACACAAATCAAGTATGAGTTCTATTTTATCCTGTTATCAAACATGTCCTGTTTGTTAACCTGTTTTTTTATTTTAGTTTTAACATATTTATTGGAGTATAATTTATTTCCAATGTTGTGTTAGTTTCTGCTGTATAACAAAGTGAATCAGTTATATGCATACTTATATCCCCATATTCCCTCACTCTTGTGCCTCCCTCCCACCCTCCCTTTCCCACCCCTCTAGGTGGTCACAAAGCGCCGAGCTCATCTCCCTGTGCCATGCAGCTCCTTCACACTAGCTATCTGCTTTACATTTGGTACTGTATATATGTCAATGCTACTCTTTCATTTCATCCCAGATACCCCTTCCCCTTCCCCACATCCTCAAGTCCATTCTTTACGTCTGCGTCTTTATTCCTGTCATGCCCCTAGGTTCTTCAGAACTTTTATTTTTAGATTCCATATATATGTGTTAGAATGTGGTATTTGTCTTTCTCTTTCTGACTTACTTCACTCTGTATGACAGACTCTAGGTTCATCCACCTCACTACAAATAATTCAATTTCATTTCTTTTATGGCTGAGTAATATTCCATTGTATATGTGTGCCATGTCTTCTTTATCCATTCATCTGTCAATGGACACTTAGGCTGCTCTCATGTCCTGGCTATTATAAATAGTGCTGCAATGAACATTGCAGCACAATGTCTCTTTTTGAATTATGGTTTTCTCAGGATATATATGTCCAGTAGTGGGGTTGCTGGGTCATATGGTAGTTCTATTTTTAGATTTTTAAGGAACCTCCATACTGTTCTCCATAGTGGCTCTATCAATTTACATTCCCACCAACAGTGCAAGAGGGTTCCCTTTTCTCCACACCCCCTCCAGCATTTATCGTTTGTAGATTTTTGGATGAAAGTCATTCTGACGGTGTAAGGTGATACCTCATTGCAATTTTGATTTGCATTTCTCTAATGATTAGTGATGTTGAGCATACTTTCATGTGGTTGTTGGCAATCTGTATATCTTCTGTAGAGAAATGTCTATTTAGGTCTTCTGCCCATTTCTGGATTGGGTTGTTTGTTTTCTTGATATTGAGCTGCATGAGCTGCTTGTATATTTTGGAGATTAAACCTTTGTCAGTTGATTTGTTTGCAAATATCTTCTTCCATACTGAGGGTTGTCCTTTTGTCTTCTTTATGGTTTCCTTTACTGTGCAAAAGCTTTTAAGTTTCATTAGGTCCCATTTGTTTATTTTTGTTTTTATTTCCATTTTTCTAGGAGGTAGGTCAAAAGGATCTTGCTGTGATTTATGTCACAGAGTGTTCTTCCTATGTTTTCCTCTAACAGTTTTATAGTGTCTGGCCTTACATTTAGATCTTTAATATATTTGGAGTTTATTTTTGTATATGGTGTTAGCAAGCATTCTAATTTCATTCTGTTACATGTAGCTGTCCAGTTTTCACAACACCCCTTGTTGAATAGGCTCTCTTTTTTCCACTGTATATTCTTGCCTCCTTTGTCAAAAATAAGGTGACCATATGTGCGTGGGTTTATCTCTGGGCTTTCTATCCTGTTTCATTGATCAATATTTCTTTTTTGGTGCCAGTACCATAATGTCTTGATTACTGTAACTTTGCAGTATAGTCTGCAGTCAGGGAGCCTGATTCCTACAGCTCCGTTTTTCTTTCTCAAGATTTCATTGGCTATTCGGGGTCTTTTGTGTTTCCATGTAAATTGTGAAATTTTTTGTCCTACTTCTGTGAAAAGTGCCAATGGTAGCTTGATAAAGATTGCATTGAATCTGTAGATTGCTTTCGGTAGTATAGTCATTTTCACAAAATTGATTCTTCCAATCCAAGAACATGGTATATCTCTCCATCTGATGGTATCATCTTTAATTTCTTTCATCAGTGTCTTATAATTTTCTTCATACAGGTCTTTTGTCTCCTTCGGAAGGTTTATTCCTAGGTATTTTATTCTTTTTGTTGCATTGGTAAATGGGATTGTTGCCTTAATTTCTCTCAGATTTTTCATTGTGGTGAATAGGAATGCAAGAGATTTCTGTGCATAAATCTTTTATCCTGCTATTTTAACAAATTCATTGATTAGCTCTAGTAGTTTTCTGGTAACATCTTTAGGATTCTCTATGTATATTATCATGCACCTGCAAACAGTGACAGTTTTACTTCTTCTTTTCTGATTTGGATTCCTTTTATTTCTTCTTCTTCTTTAATTGTTGTGCTAAAACTTGCAAAACTATGTTGACTAAAAACAATGAGAGTGGGCAACTTTGTCTTGTTCCTGATCTTCGAGAAAACGGTTCCAGTTTTTCACTATACACAATTATGTTGGCTGTGTGTTTGTCATATATGGCCTTTATTATGTTGAGGTAGGTTCCCTCTATGCCTACTTTCTGGAGAGTTTTTATTATAAATGGGTGTTGAATATTGTTGAAAGCTTTATCTGCATCTGTCGAGATTATAATATGGATTTTATCCTTCAGTTTGTTAATACGGTGTATCACATTGATTGATGTGCATATATTGAAGAATCCTTGCATTCCTGGGATAAACCCCACCTGATCATGGTGTATGATCTTTTTAATGTGTTTTTGGATTCTGTTGCTAGTATTTTGTTGAGGATTTTTGCATCTATGTTCATTAGTGATATTGGTCTGTAGTTTTTTTGTGACATCTTTGTCTGGTTTTGGTATCAGGGTGATGGTGGCCCTGTAGAATGAGTTTGGGAGTGTTCCTCCCTTTGCTGTATTTTGGAAGAGTTTCAGAATAATAGGTGTTGGCTCTTCTCTAAATGTTTGATAAAATTCAGCTGTGAAGCTATCCGGTCCTGGGCTTTTGCTTGTTGGAAGACTTTTAATCACAGTTTCAACTTCAGTCCTTCTGATTGGTCTGTTCATATTTTCTATTTTTTCCTCATTCAGCCTTGGAATGTTGTGCTTTTATAAGAATTTGTCCATTTCTTCCAGATTGTCCATTATATTGGCATATTGTTGCTTGTAGTAGTCTCTCATGAGACTTTGTATTTCTGCAGTGTCAGTTGTCACTTCTCCTTTTTCATTTCTAATTCTGTTGATTTGAGTCTTCTCCCTTTTTTTTCTTGATGAGTCTGGCTAATGGTCTTTCAGTTTTGTTTATCTTCAGAAAGAACCAGCTTTTATTGATCTTTCCTACTGTTTCCTTCAATTCTTTTTCATTTATTTCTGATTTGATCTTTATGTTTCTTTTCTTCTGCTAACTTGTTTTTTGTTTGTTTGTTTGTTTTTGTTGTTGTTCTTCTCTCTCTAATTTCTTTAGGTGTAAGGTTAGGTTGTTTATTTGAGATTTTTCCTGTTTCTTGCGGTAGGATTGTATTGCTATAAACTTCCCTCTTAGAACTGCTTTTGCTGCATCCCATAGGTTTTGGGTCGTTGTGCCTTCATTGTCATTTGTTTCTAGGTATTTTTTGATTTCCTCTTTCATTTCTTCAGTGATCTCTTGGTTATTTAGTAGCATTTTGTTTAGCCTCCATGTGTTTGTATTTTTTACAGTTTTTTTTTTTTCCTGTAGTTGATATCTAGTCTCATAACGTTGTGGTCAGGGAAGATTTTACTATTGATAAGATTTCACTTTTCTTAAATTTATCGTGGCTTGATTTGTGACCCAAGATATAATCTATCCTGGAGAATGTTCCATAAGCACTTGAGAAGAAAGTGTATTCTGTTGTTTTTGGATGGCATGTCCTATAAATATCAATTAAGTTTATCTGGTATAATTTGTCTTTTAAAGCTTGTGTTTCCCTATTTATTTTCACTTTGGATGATCAGTCCATTTGTGAAAGTGATGTGTTAAAGTCCCCTACCATTACTGCGTTACTATCAATCTCCCTTTTTATGTCTGTTAGCATTTGCCTTATGTATTGAGGTGCTCCTCTGTTGGGTGCATAAATATTTACAATTGTTATATCATCTTCATGGATTGATCCCTTGATCATTATGTAGTGTCTTTCTTTGTCTCTTGTAATAGTCTTTATTTTAAAGTCTATTTTTTCTGATATGAGAATTGCTACTCCAGATTTCTTTTGATTTCTATTTGCATGGAATATCTTATTCCATCCCCTTACTTTCACTCTGTATGTGTCCCTAGGTCTGAAGTGGGTCTCTTGTGGACAACATATAAATAGGTCTTGTTTTTGTTTTCATTCAGCCAGTCTTTGTCTTTTGGTTGGAGCATTTAATCTGTGTACATTTAAGGTAATTATCAATATGTGTGTTCCTATTACCATTTTCTTAATTATTTCGGGTTTGTTATTGTAGGTCTTTTCCTTCTCTTGTGTTGCCCGCCTAGAGAAGTTCCTTTAGCATTTGTTGTAAAGCTGGTTTGGTGGTGCTGAATTCTCTTAGCTTTTGCTTGTCTGTAAAAGTTTTCATTTCTCCATTAAATCTGAATGAGATCCTTGCTGGGTAGAGTAATCTTGGTTGTATGTTTTTCTCTTTCATCACTTTAAATATGTCCTGCCACACCCTTCTGGCTTGCAGAGTTTCTGCTGAAAGATCAGCTGTTAACCTTATGGGGTTTTCCTTGTATGCTATTCTTTGCTTTTCCCTTGCTGCTTTTAATATTTTTTCTTTGAAGTTAATTTTTGATATTTTGATTAATATATGTCTTGGCATGTTTCTCCTTGGTTTTATCCTGTATGGGACTCTCTGCACTTCCTGGATTTGATTGACTATTTCCTTTCCCAGATTAGGGAAATTTTCAACTATAATCTCTTCAAATATTTTCTCAGACCCTTTCTTTTCTCTTCTTCTGGGACCCCTATAATTTGAGTGTTGGTGCATTTAATGTTGTCCCAGAGGTCTCTGAGACTGTTTCAGTTCTTTTCATTCTTTTCTGTTTATTCTTCTCCTGGTAGTTGTTTCCACTATTTTATCTTCCAGGTCACTTATCCATTCTTCTGTCTCACTTATTCTGCTATTGATTACTTCTAGAGTATTTTTAATTTCATTTATTTTTGTTCATGTTTGTTTGTTCTTTAGTTCTTCTAGGTCCTTTTTAAACGTTTTTTTGTATTTTCTCCATTCTATTTGGAAGATTTTTGATCATCTTTGTTATCATTACTCTGAATTCTTTTTCTGGTAGACTGCCTATTTCCTCTTCATTTGTTTGGTCTGGTGAGTTTTCACCTTGCTCCTTCACCTGCTGCATATTGCTCTGTTTTCTCATTTTGTTTAACTTACTGTGTTTGGGGTCTCGTTTTCAAAGGCAGGAGGTTCATAGTCCCCGTTATTTTTGGTGTCTGCCCCCAGTGGGTGAGGTTGTTTCAGTGGCTTGTGTAGGCTTCCTGGTGGAGGGGACTGGTGCCTGTGTTCTGGTGAGTCGGTCTGTATGTTGTCCTTCTGGTGGACAGAGCTGCATCCAGTAGTTTGTTTTGGAGTGTCTGTTAACTTAGTATGCCTTTAGGCAGCCTCCCTGCTAATGGATGGGGCTGTGTTCCTGTCTTGCTAGTTGTTTGGCATGGGGTATCCAGAACTGGAGCTTGCTGACCGTTGGGTCGAGCAGGGTCTTAGTGTTGAGATGAAGGTCTCTGGGGGGAGCTCTCACCAATTGATATTACATGGGGCCTGGAGTTTTCTGGTGGTCCAAGGTCCTGACTCAGCACTCCCACCTCGGAGGCTCAGGCCCAACACCCAGCCGGAGCACCAAGACCCTGTCAGCCACACGGCTCAGAGAAAAGAAGAAAGAAAAAACAAAAACAACCCCCCCCAAAACAATAAAACAAACAGAGAGAACCCTAGGAGAAATGGTAAAAGCAAACCTATACAGACAAAATCACACAAAGAAACATACACATTCACACTCACAAAATGGAAAAAGGAGAAATATATATATATATATATATATATATATATATATATATATATATATATATAAAAGGAAGAGAGCCATGAAACCAATAAACAAATCCAGCAATGATAATAAACACTAAATACTAAACTAAGATAAACATAAAACCAGAAACAAATTAGACACAGAATGCAAGTCTACAGTTGCTCCTCAAGTCCACCGCCTCAATTTTGGGAACATTCATTGTCTATTCAGGTATTCTTCAGATGAAGAGTTTATCAAATTGATTGTGGGGATTTAATCTGCTGCACCTGAGGGTGAACAGAGAAATTTCCGTTTCTCTTTGTTCACACCGATCCTGGGTTTCAGCTTTGGTTTTGGCCCCACTTCTGCATGTAGCCTGCCCTCAGGAGTCTGTTACCCACCCAGACAGGAGGGGGCTAAAGCAGTGGCTGATTAGAGCTCTCTTCCTCACTCAGGCCGGGGCGGGGGAGGGAGGGGTACCTTAGTACTAATTGGAATGCGGGGCAAGCCTGAGGCAGCAAAGTTTGCAACAGCCTGAGGCAGGCTGCGTGTTCTCCTGGGAAAGTTGTCCTGGATCACGGGATCCTGACAGTGGTGTGCTGCACAGTCTCCTGGGGAGATGTGGTTAGGACCTGAACTTGCACACAGGATTCTTGGTGGCAGTGGCTGCAGCGTTAGTGGTTCATGCCCGTCTCTAGGGTCTGAGATGATAGTCACAGCTTGCAACTGTCTCTGGAGCTCACTTAGGCAGTGTCCTGCCTTCTGTGAGCACACTGGGAAGGAATCCCCTCTCCTCAGGCACCTCAAAACAAAGGTCTCTTGCCCCTCTGGCAGCTCCAGACTTTTTCTGGACTCCTTCCCAGCTAGCTGTGACTCACTAGCTCCCTTCAGGCTGTGTTCATGCAGCCAACACCAGCCCTCTCCCTGGGGTCTGAACTCCAAAGCCCAAGCCTCAGCTCCTAGCCCACACCTGCCCTGGCAGGTGAGCCAACAAACCTCTCATGCTGATGAGTGTTGGTTGGCACCCATCCTCTGTCAGGGATTCTTTCCACTTTGCCCTCTGCACCTCTGTTGCTGTGCTCTCCTCTGTGGTTCCAAAGATTTCCCCCATCCACCCTCCATCTCCATCAGTGAAGGGTCTTCCTAGTGTGTGGAAACTTTTCCTACTTCACAGCTCCCTCCCAGAGGTGTGGGTCACATCCATATTCTTTTGTCTCTGTTTTTTCTTTTTTCTTTTGCCCTACCCAGGTACGTGGGGATTTCCTTACCTTTTGGGAAGTCTGAGGTCTTCTGCCAGCATTCAGTTGGTGTTCTGTAGGAGTTATTCCACATGTAGATGTATTTTTGATGTATTTGTAGGGAGGAGGTGATCTCCAAGTCTTACTCCTCCGCCATCTTGAAGGTCTTCTGTTAAGCTATTTTTTAACCTTCAGTATGATTGTGAATTTCTCCATTGCTCATTTTGATTCTATCAATTTTTGTCATAAATCTTAAGCCTATGTTTTTTGAAACACAGACAGTACAGTATATTCCATTTTAGTTAGAAACAGATTGATTTTTGTATGGCTTTGTTTGAAGATAATTTCATTTATTATAACTGTTGTAGAAATTTTAAAGTTTCCTCATGTTATAGTCTCTTTATTTCCAGAATTTCAATTCATTACTATTGCATTTCTAAGATTTAGTTTTCACATAATCTATCTTGCATGACATTATATTTTCTTTGAATTATATGATATTTTCTCAAGTCAAAACTTTAGATTAGTTTTCTAGTGTTCAATATTTTCTTTACTTCTTCCATTGAATTTTTATGTTTTCTAATGATTTTTAGTTATCACTAACATTACCATAACAAAGTAATACATTTCATACATTAAAAGACCTCTACAATTTCTTTATAGATTTAAATTTAGAATATTTAAAATTATTTTTGTAATTATTTCTTAGGGCAACTTATGGTTAAATATTTGATATTTTTAACAGAATATGCCCATTTTTGACATACCTTAAACTCTGTCCAACTGTTGTACCATACCTGAAAATGCAGATTCCAATGTAGAGTTCTCATACACACACATACACACACACACACATCCCTAAATGGCTCACATGAAACATTCACAGAGATATATACACAGTGCTGAGGGATGGGATGGGGACATATGTGCCTTCAAAATAAGCAAACAAAGAGAAAGCCTGTGCACAGCAAAGAAGACCCAATGCAGACAAAAATAAAGAAAGAAAAATAAATAAATTTTTAAAAATCGAGCAGTAGAAGATTTTGTAAGTAGGAAGAATGTCCAATAGGTGACCTATGAACTCTCTCTTTGGAATCTGTTCTTGAAATCTTTCAATCAGGCTCCTAAAGATTCAATCCATTAGAGATATTGAAAAGAATCAGAGATTCTTAATGAATACCTAAGTCTTCCTCTTCAAGTTTCTTAATTGACTTACAGACGAGGTAATTTTCTGATATTAAAATTTTAAGGATAGGAGATTTGGAGAAAATGGCTGAAATGCCTCAAGGAAAAAAACTGAGCAAACTAATACATTCAGTGTTTTCTGTGATATATCCATGGCCTACCTGAGGTTGGAGATCACACTTTTTTTTCTCCTTCATCAGCATTCAGGAATCTAGTTGTAGTGTCTAAAACATTACATGGTGGCATTGACTCAAGGCACTTGATAGAATAAGGTAGACTTTTGTCCAAGAGAGAAAAAAATCCCAAAGATAATGGCATAAGTTCTTTAGCTTTATGGATTTGGGGGTTTAAGATGGATGGATAAGAATGTGAAGACAATAAAGCATTGATAACTGAGAAAATAGATAGAGGTCTAGAGACTGATATTTCAATGAGACTCAAGAGGAATTGTAACAGAAATAATCTAATCAATAAGCTAAAAGGAAAAGACCATATTCTTAAAGACAAATATATTAGAGTTTAAAATATTTAAGATGGAATACTTACTATATGTCTAAAGTCCTAGACATGGGAGAAAATCGATGTTATAAATTCAAGGGCATTTAGTAAAATTTTCTGAGAAAAGTTGTTAGATGAGTCATTCCTGTGGACTTTAATGTCTTCGGATGACCCAACTAGGACTGAAGGTATCAAACTATATGCCAAAGAAACAATCTTTAGGTAGCAGCAATATAAGGAGATAGAGGATACCAATAAGACATTTTCCCTAGAATTTTTCTCAGCCTAGAGGCACATAGGAAGCAGTAGAACAGGCAACTTTCATCTGAAAAATGTATTGTTTTTAGAAAAGAGATTGATTTCAGTTAAGCGAGAAGGTATATAGACATTATAGACACAGAGAAGGTTATTTGCCAAGGGAAAAAATGCTGTTGGGGAGTCATAGGAAAGAATAGGAAAGAATGATATTAGTTGGGATTAGTAAGAACAGAGCTATATTGGGATGAAACTCCCAGACAAATGATAAAAGAGTATTATACTAGATAATGGCCAAATATGTTAGGATTGAAAAAGATGCCCAAATATTACCTGGAAACCTGGTTTAAAATATTTCTATATGGGTGCTCAGTTTCATGGGAGCTATGAAACGGGGGTGGGGGGTGAGAATTGACACTTTCTCTCGTCACGCTCTCACAGTAAATGATTCAAAGCTTCACTGTTACTTTCACTTGTTTCAGTTGTTGCTTTAATCCACTACTCTGACACCTGGCAGTTCAACTCTCTCTTAGCTCAGCTGAGCCCTGACACATACCCATAAAGAAATTAAGGGAAGGAGCAAAGAAGAATTATATTATCTCCAATTACAAGTCTGTGAAGAGATAACTACTACTAATTCCTTAAAATGGAGAGATTTTGGACCTCTAAAGCAGTCACAGCTGTTGTCTTCTTGTGTTTCTAGCCTCTCTATTTATTTCCCCTGAGTGACTGGTTTTAATAGAATCTTTTAATAGAATAGATTTTAATAGAATCTATTAATAGAATAGATTTTAATAGAATCTAGGTGCTTATATTTTAGCAAAATCAATATTGTGCTCTATAGAACTTAATATGAAATTTATATGTTGGCGACTGGGAGAAGAGAAATGAGCTGACCCAATACCATTGGAGAAAGGAAGATGTGCATAAAAAAATTGATCTGGAGCTACAGACTGTTTAGTTTGAGTCAATATTCTGGGATATGATTTTCAGAAATAGGCTACTTATATACTTAACCTCTCTTTATTTCATGTTCTCGTTTGGTTTATATTCACTTCACTGGGAAGAGAAGCCAGTGTGTAAAACGGTATCCCCTGGATCAGAGTTAATTTAGAGAAAATCTGAAGGTGTGAGAGCAGAGGAACTATATCATTATTAGGGAAAAAGTCTTAATTATTCAGCCCATCATGCCCCAGATAAAACATAACATTTTCACTGATTTTTAATCTTATAAGTATATCTCCTCCCCTCTGAACCTAATTCTATTCAGCCATTCATGCAATCTCAAATATGTCCCCAAATATTTGGTATTTATGTCAACAGAAGGAGCACTAGATAAGTGTCCTTCCCTTCTACCCAGTAGGTAATTTACTTTCTCATTAACACCGACAAACCTGCATCTTGGACCCACGTGCATTCTCCTCTTACCTCTGACAGAGACAGAGAGGTCTGTTCCCTTTTCTGTGTTTAAGCAGTTCATGTCCCTTAAGTACATCAGGAAAGACTGTTATACCTCTTTCTGAAATCTTATTGGGGAGATTTCTCTACTGGAAGATTTCCCCTGATGACTGGAGAAAAACAGCAATTCTATTTCCCCATAGGATAATTAGTAGAAACCTTCTCCTCTGATCTTCTCTCATTAGTTCTCCTTTGTGTTAAGAACTCTGAGTCTTCCTTATGTATGGTCTCTTTTGATAGATTTGCTCAGGATCAATACACATGAATACACATTATTATGAAGAATTTCTTTCAACAGGATTAGGGTGTTTTTTTTTTGTTGTTGTTGTTTTGTTTTGTTTTTTAACTTCCTTACCCTCTGAAAGGATAGTGGCATTTTTCAAGGCCTGTTGAATTTCCCTGAGGAAGATAAAATATCCATTGCAATAACATTGTTGACTGTAACACACTATGCCATGATAAATTTGTCTACTTTGCTGAAGATACTCCTTTACCACAAGCTCTAAATATAGACCACTACCCCTCAATATGAGACCACACATACAGGATTAGTTCTAGTGGTTCCAGTAAAGATTTTAGCATAATGTGGGGATACCAATCATCTCCATATGGCAAAGAAAATGGCACAATCTTAACACTTCCCTGTATCCATGCCCTTTGCAAGGTGATTTGACAGCTCTTCCTACCAAGAAGTGAAATCTCTTTCCCACCTCTAAGTCCCCCTTGTGAATTAATTTGGTTATAGAATGCAACAGAAAACATCGTGTGTTCATTTCTGAGCCGAGTCTCAAGAAGCCCATGCATTCAGGCTCTGTATTAACACTCCAACCAACCTTTATGTGGACAATAGGGACTAGCTTGCTGCAGGAGGGAAGACTTGGAGAAAGAGTACAACTGTCTTAGCTAACATTGTCTTAGTTCAGCCAGCTCTAGGCAAACAGTTGCTGACCCCTCGCTGCATGAGCGAACCAGGACTAAAAGAACAATCTATTTGATTCCAGCCAAAATTAACACATAAATTATGAGATAAAGAGATATTTTCTGTTTTAAGCTCTAATTCTGGAGGCAGTCTGTTTTGTAGTAGAAAAGCATTACCATGTTCCCTTAAATCATCTTTTCCACCTCCACTTTAATTTGTACTCATACAACAGAGATGCTGTTCTAAGAATCTAATATCTTACTTCAGTCTCTTCAGTGTCTTCACTTGGCAATTGGAGTAAATTCCAGTATCTCATAACATGGCCCACAAGTTTGCATATTTTGCTTCTAATCTTCATCTCATGACTCTTACTGTGTTTCATTTGCACAAGTGCATTTTGTTCCTACAATGGTTTTCCTAGAAACCCAGCTATTTCTAATCTCAGGATGTGTGCACAATTGTTTTATCTTATATATTTTCCTGGCTGATTCCTTCTCAGTCTTCAAGTGTCAGCTTAAATGCTGCTTCATCAAAAAAGCATTCTCTGCCTCTACTTCTAAATAGACATCCAGGCTTATTAATTATTTTGATGCATATTGTTAAATTGTTCTAGAAAGGATTATGCTATTTTGATATCCTGTTAGTACTGTCAGAGAGTGCATAGTTATTTTCTTCATCACATTTAAGTTGTCACCATTTTTAAAAGTACAACTTGTTTTTTTAATAAAATGCAATACTTAATTATAAATAAATTAGAAAACTATCGATAAATACAAAGTTAAAAATAGAAACAGCTTATTAACTCTCTATGACAGTCTCTAGGTCCATCCACGTCTCTACAAATGACCCAATTTTGTTCCTTTTTATGGCTGAGTAATATTCCGTTGTATCTATGCACCACATTTTCTTTATCCATTATTCTGTTGATGGACATTTAGGTTGCTTGCATGTCCTGGCTATTGTAAATAGTACTGCAATGAACATTGGGGTGCATGAGATATCATCTCACACCTGTTAGAATGGTTATTATCAAAGAGATAAGAAACAACAAATGCTGAGGATGTGGAGCAAAGGGAACCCTTGTGCACTGTTGCTGTTACAGCCACTATGGAAAACAGTACAGTGGTTCCTCAAAAAATTAAAAATAGAACTACAATATGATCCAGCAATTCTACTTCTGGATATTTATCTGAAGAAAACAAAACCACTATCTCTAAAAGATAAATGCACCCCCTTGTTCACTGCAGCATTATTTACAATAGCCAAGATATGGAAACAAACTTAGTGTCCATCGATGGGTAATGGATAAAGAAAATGTGGTACGTATATACAGTGGAATATTATTTAGCCATAAAAGAGAGTGAATCTTGCCATTCGTGGCAACATGAATAGACCTTGAGGGAATTATGCTAAGTGAAATAAGTCAGACAGAGAAAGACAAATACTGTATGATCTCACTTATATGTGGATTCTAAGAAGCAAAACAAAACAAATAAACAAAACATCAAGCTCATAGATACACAGACAGACTGATGGTTGGCAGAGGTGGGGATAAAATGGGTAAAGGGGGTTAAAAGGTACAAATCCCATCTATAAGATAAATAAGTAATAAGGATGTAATGTACAACATGGAGATTGGGACTATAGTTAATAATACTGTATTGTATATTTGAAAGTTTTCATCACAAGAAAAAAATTTCTAACTATGTATGGTAACGGATGCTAACTAGACTTATTTTGGTGATCATTTCACAATATGTACAAATATTGAATCATTATGCTGTACATCTGAAACTAATATAATGTTATATATCAATTCTATCTAAATTTTTACAAAGGTCTGACTAAATAAATAGATAAAAAGTAGAATTATAGAATACATTCCTCACCTGTACAATCTTGCACAACATAGTTATTCCTTGTAAAAAAAAAAAGAGAAAGAAACAGCTTATTAGATATGTATCCAAAGAGAATCAAAGTTAAAGACTGAAATTCAGTTTTCTTTCAAGCTTAGGCTCACAACCCATTAGTGAAATCAGTTCCAAAAATGGTTTTAATGAAATAGAATAGGGGGGAGAAAAGAAGAGAAAAGATAAGAAGTACTGTATCAACTAAGCATAAATAGTCTTTTGTAAAAATATTGTTTTAGTTATAAATATGGATATGAATATGTAAATATATGCATATATATGTACTATATTATGGTTTAAAATATACTGTGAATATATATATAATATATATATTATATATATATAATATATATATATACTGTGAATCACTTAACAGTATTTTAGTGATCCCACTTGCTGCTTATTACCTCATTTCTCTGCTTTCAGTGGTAGTAAAACTCCATGAAAGAGTGGTCTGTACTTGAAATTTCCAATTTTTCTTTAATTCTTTTCTATTCAACTGATCAATTCAGGCTTTTACTTCCACTATTTCATGTATACTTCTTTCATTAAGTTTAACAATGACCTCCAAGTGTCTAAGTTCAAAGTCAACTTCCAGTCCTTATCTTACTTGACTATTTGCAGGATTTGACAAAGCCAATCACTTTTTTCTCCTTGATATATTTTGTCCACTTGAAGTTCAGATCTTTGCTCTATCTTATTGATCATGCCTCTGAATCACATTTTCACTAGCTTTTACTGCTGCCTGGATTATTCATTATTCTCCCTCCATATATCCATGTGAATAACTCAATTTTCTTCAAATCTTTGTTCAAATGTAACCTTCTAATGAGGTCCAGTTATGATCACTTTATTTAAAATTATGATCTCCCCACCCACACCAGATCCTTTTATCCTGAAATAGTTTATTTTTTCTATTTCATACAGACTACATGATTTCCTTTTATTTTGCAATTTTTTTGTATTTTAAATATATATACATTTTAATATTGCCCCTATCACAGTGTAAGCTACATAAGGGCAGGGGACATTTTTCGGTCTTATCACAAGCACCTAAAACAGTGCCCGGCATAGTGGCCTTAGTAAACATTTGCTGCATGAATAAAGAAATGGGTCACCTAATTATTTCCTTAGTGGGTTAGCATCTTTTAAACTCAGCAAGATTTTAGAGCTAATTATAGAAATGTTTAATAGACTCAAAACTTATTATTTATATTTTGCACTAAAGAATTTGTATATATTTAGTATTTTATGTATTTGAATTATTTAAGATAATTTGACCTATTAGAATACCAAATCTACCTTGCAATTCTAATTTTAGATTTGTAATTGAACAATTAATTTATAATTTTTTAAATCAATCTTACTGAGGTAAAATTTATAGTCCATAAAATGCACACATTAAGTTAAGGTATTGGGACTTTTTATTTAAAATTGAAATCTTACTACATTTGTCACAGTATTAAAATGTTTAAAAGGATTTAGGATTAGCCATATTTATAATTTTGTTTCTTGTTTTGGAGGGCTTTTTTAAGATTATAAATGTTATTTTTAAAACCTGTGGAGGCTTTGTTTATTGAGTCAGAAAACTGAGGTACTTAAAAACAAAATAGTGTATATCATATTTAAATGTAATTTAAAATGATTTAATTGCCAAGTTTATAAATCAGACCAAATATTTGTCAGGGCTTCCCTGGTGGCGCAGTGGTTGAGAGTCCGCCTGCCGATGCAGGGGACACGGGTTCGTGCCCCGGTCCGGGAAGATCCCACATGCCATGGAGCGGCTGGACCCGTGAGCCATGGCCACTGAGCCTGCACGTCCGGAGCCTGTGCTCTGCAATGGGAGAGGCCACAACAGTGAAAGGCCCATATACCACAAAAAAAAAAAAAAAAGGAAAGGCTTTTCTGATACCCCCCCACACACACACACATATAAATATACACATCATTTACAACCAGGATAGACCAGATTCTCCTATTACATGATTCCAGAGAACTGCGTATTTCTGAATTCCTCCCATTTCTAATAACTTATCCTCTATCTATTTACAAACTGAACGTAAGCTTCATGAAGGCAGAGATTGTGTTTGTTCCATGTGTGTCCATTCAACGCTATTTATTTATTTATTTATTTAGTGGCCACGCCACACAGCTTGTGGGATCTCAGCTTCCTGAACAGGGATTGAACACAGGCCAGGGCAGTGAAAGCCCAGAATCCTAACCAATAGTCCACCAGGGAACTCCCGTTCACGCTATATTTTTATTGCCTGATACAACGCCTGTAGTAGAGAAGACATTCAGTACACTTTTTCAAATGGATATAAATAGTTTTTTTCCTGCCTATACTTGTCTGGAGGGTTTTATTATGGTTAATGAACTTGCTCTTTTTGTTTTGAAACCCAAACACAAGATCCTTTCTTACCTCAATTAGAGTGCATCTTGTGAGATTCAATCTATTTTCCTAGTGCTTTCTGATGCTTTTAGATTCTGATTCTTCCCTCTGCCCTTTTGTGTATTCCTCCCAACTTTATCCACAGATTTGACAGGTATACTATTTAGGTTCTCCTCCAGGTTATTGGTTCCACTGCTGATTGAGTAGAGACCACTGTGACAGACCCCTAGATCTTTTTTTGAAAGTAATTTTGAAAAAAAACATTCTTTAGGAAAAGTTATTTTTCTAGCTATAAGCTGTCCTAACAATACTCTCATCCAACCCACATTTTTCCTTTTCTCCCCAGGTATATCCAGGGCATGTTCATAGCACTGGGATCCTGTAGGCAAAAGGAAATAGAAGGTAAGAAGTCCTGGTAATACTTGAGTAGAGCTAAGAAAAGCATTGTGTAAAACATCAAAGGACGCTGTCTCAGAATCAGAATCATCAGTGGGGAGATGCCTAATTAAAAACCAACATGAAAATGGTAAGTGACTACTTATTAGTTTGTCCTGAGAATATAATTTGTCCTAAGATTATAATTTAATCAACTTAATGCTTACCAGTCTATACATTATAGAATAACATGTAAATACTGTAGGGAAAGTGTGGGCAAACTTTATTAGAGCCAGATAGAAAATATTTTACGCTTTTCAGGCCCTATGTCTCTGTAATAACTACTCAATTCTGTGGCTGCAGCACAAAAGTAGCCATAGACAATATGTAAATAAATGTATGTGGCTATGTTCCAGCGAAGTTTGTTTCCAAAAACAGGTTATGTACCTGATTTGGTCCATGGGCCATAGTTGGATCCAGGGCTGTAGCTTGGGAACATTTTTTATGCGTGCGTGCATGCACACACACACACACACACACACACACACACACACAGAGAGAGAAACATACACACTATGTTGAATGACTTTCCTCTGACTCTGGTGTTTTGAGACTGCTTCCATTTGTCATGATGCCTGAAAAGACATCTTTCCCTACTCAGAAAGTAATCATTCTGCAAAAAAGTCTTAAGTGAATGTAGGGCAAATAGATATTCTTCTACGAGTTTTTCTTATTAAGTTTTGATGCAATTAACAAATGTAGAATTTTAGAGAGCCACACCCTGTCTCTCAGAACTGGAAGGCAGTGCCCTTTAAATGACTTATAGGTGGCAGAGATAATACCAGCAAACCCTGGTAGGAGCAGTGATCGCAGTGAAATGTCATCTAAGCCCCCTTTAGAGGAAGGAAAAAGTGGCATATTAAGGTGATGGGGGTTTCCACCAGGCACCAAGTGAGTCAGAAGGAAATAAACTATAAGGAGGAAAGGAAAGAAATAACCTATAAGAAGGAAATAAACTATAATTGAAAGGAAACTCTAAAGCCATCACTTGGACCTCAAAGTTTGTTTAGAAACTCTTTTCTAAATCTCTTGATTATTGTTAATAGGAGAAACATAAGAATACAGTTATTTAAGCCCCCTAAAACTAGACAATTGTGCATACTAATCAAATTGAAGCAAAGTTCTTCAATATGATTAATGTTGACTCTGCTTAGAAGTCTACCATAAGCACAGACCACATCTGTTTTGCTTTTATGAATTCAGAGAAAGAAACAGTACTGTATTGTTGTTAATTTTCATTATGCACATAAAAATTAAGCTTTCATTTTTTTCATGAGCTATAAAATATTATGTGGTAGATTTTAGGATGTCATAAAGCATGTCCAATATGAAAGATTAAGAATGGTCATAACTTGTTTTTGTAGTTAGTCCTTTCAGATGTATCTGATTTCCCCACACACAAAAAGAGTTTAACCTTTGTTTTTTCAAGAAGAAAGATTATAAAAATTCAGAACAGCTTTTAATTTCTAAAGCAATAATCACATTAACTTCCACCCTTCCATTTAAGTTTGTAGGAATCTAAAAAAAATAATTCTTTTGGCAAGTTTTAAACTGAGCATTATGTGGAACTTTCTATAAACTTGTGACAGGCACCCTATAAACTCCTGTTTAGGATTCCAATCTCTGAATATTTTTCAGCTTCTCTTATGGAATATACATTCTGACATGGCCCATTTTAGTTCTGTTTCTAAAAGAAACATTAGAGAAAAGCATCACATTCAAAAGAATTCTTTACCATATAAATCAAAGCTTAAATTATAATTTCTTCTAATACTGTCACCTTCATAGGCCACTGAGTATAACTAAATTATCTTGTAAATCTGACTCACTTGATGCCTGGTGGAAACCCCCATCATGCTAATGTGCCACCTTTTCTCTTCTCTTTCTTCTTCTTGAGTGTCATGCCTATTCTTGACCTTGGGAAAAAATTGTCAAATTCCATGCACACCGTTTTTGGAATTTCATATGAGATTTTGTTTTATTAATAGGCCAATTTAGGGAGAAGAAATATTTTTCTAATATTGATGTCCCATACATGAATGTGTTCTACATCATCACATATAAAAGAGCTATATAATGACTTTAAATACAAATTTATGAGTTTTCAAAAATGTCATGAATATCTTTTTATATATATATATACAGCAGGTTCTTATTAGTCATCAATTTTATACACATCAGTGTATACATGTCAATCCCAATCTCCCAATTCATCACACCACCACCCCCACCCTCCATGGCTTTCCCTCCTTGGTGTCCATATGTTTGTTCTCTACATCTGTGTCTCAATTACTGCCCTGCAAACCGGTTCATCTGTACCATTTTTCTAGGTTCCACATATATGCGTTAATATAAGGTATTTATTTTTCTCTTTCTGACTCACTTCACTCTGTATGACAGTCTCTAGATTCATCCACGTCTCTACAAATGACCAAATTTCATCCCTTTCTATGGCTGAGTTTGAATATCTTTTAAGTACTATATATATATATATATATATATATATATATATATATATATATATATATATATATATATAAAATAAATTGTCTCTTTCATTGTATTTTATGATTGTTGTTGTTATGCAATAATGCAGTTGTTTTGGATTTTTTTAAATTGAGTAACATCTAGCAAGCTGGTCAACCATATTGATGCCAATAATTTATCCATGATTATCTATGCTTCAACATAAATACCATCTAAAAATAATTAAAGTTTTATCCAGTATTTATACTTTTAATTTCTTTACTCTTTTTGCTTATTTGCTTCAATAGCCAGGAACTCCGATAAAATGCTGACTAAAAGTTGTATTATCCATTAATCTCATTTTGTTCTTGATCTTAAAAGAAATGCTTTCCACACATCACTATTAGTTATGCTGTATGATTTTAGAAAGTGCCCTTTATCAGGATAAGGAAGTCTTTTTTTATTTGTAATTTTATTATTGTTTCTTACTTTTAAATTATGAATTATTATTGAATGTTTTTTTATTCTTGAATCAAGAGATATTCATCATGGTTTTTCTTTTTTAATCTGTTAATATTATAAATCATATTATTCACTTTTCAAATGTTAAGTAAATCTTGCATTTCTGAGATAAACCAAATTCAGTTATCATCACTTAATATAGATCATTGAATTTGGTTTAGGATTATTTGGAGGGAGAATTTTGCATTGATGTTAATGAGTGAGACCGGCCTGTGGTTCTTTTCTTCATATGCTGGTTTTATTTATTTTGGAACCAGCAACCAGCAAGCTTCAGGAAATGCTTTGCTGAATTGTACTTCCAGTATATTTGTTCTCTTAATGAGTTCTATAAAAATAGGAATTACCTTTTTCTTCAATATTTGGTAGAACTCTCTTGTTAAGCCATCTGAGCCCAATGATTTTTTTTTCTACTAATATTTTTAATTTCTAATTCAATATTACTAAGATTTTCTACTGCTTCTCAAGTTGATATTGGTAATTTTCAATTTTCTGAAAATGAATCTAGCTAATTAAATTTTTAATTAATTAATATATATTGTTAATACTATCATCACTTTAAACTTTGTAGTTTAAACCTGTAGTTATATCAGTTTTTTATTCTTATTATTTCCTAATTTTACTCCTCTCTCCCTTTTATTCTTTGTTAGTCTTGTCAGGGGTTTATTTATTTTTTTCCTAGAATGAACTTTTTGATTTATATATCCTCTTTGCTATATATTTATTTTTATTATATTAATTTCTGCTCCCATATTTATATTTTTCCTCCTTTTACTTTCTTTGTTTTTTCTCCCTAATATTATTTTTCTAAGTGCCTAATTTGGATGCTTGCTTGACTAATCAATTTTGCATATTTTTTCTTTTATAATGTAAACATTTAAGGCTATGAATTTCTCTCTAAAAACACTTTAGATTTATCGCATCAGTTTTGAAATTATAATTTTTATTATTGTTCAGGGCTAAATGTTTTCTACTTTCCCTTATAATTTAATCTTAGATTCATAAGTTGTTTAGAAGTGTTTTTTTAATGTCAAACTTAAGGATATTTACTAATTTAATTATATCATGAAACTAGTCTACAGTTTAGAAACTAGTCTACATAGTATTAATTCTCTTAACTGTGTTGAGAATTTTAATTTATTTTTTAGTTTTATTGACATATAATGGACAAATAGAAATTGTATATTTTTAAGGCATACAACTTGATGTTTCAATATAAGTATACATTGTGAAATAATCACCACAATCAAGCTAATTAAAATATCCATTACCTCCCACAGTATGATTTTTCTTCCTTTCTCTCTTTTTGTCTTTCCTCCCTCCCTTCCTTCCTTTCTTTCTCTTTTTGTTATAAGAATTCTTAAGATCTACCCTGCTCTCTTAGCAAATTTCAAGCACACAATACAGTATCATTAACTATGGTCACCAAGGTACAAAATTTCAGTGAGCCTTATATTATAGTTTAGCATTTGTTTAATTCGACATGAGCTTAAAGTCAATCTGTATTCTATGTTCCTTCAGTGGAATATATATCTGCCTGGTATATATTTACTCAGGAAAGGGTTTTCAAACATCTTACTATGATAATGGGTGTGTTAACTTTCCTTATGGTTCCCGCACCTGATTACCAATAAGCACTGAACGCCACAGCCCTCCTCCATGGGGACAAGTTCCTTCCACTCCATGGCAGAGAGCATAACACACAAACTAGGCAGGCTGGTTCCCAAGAATAGGAACAGAGAAAAAGGCTGGGCTACACCTGCCCAGTTCCTCTTCCAGTTTCACCAGATTAGATCCATGGCTCTCAGACTTGAACTTACTTCAAATCACCTTGTGTTTGGGGAAAGTTCAACAAGGTTTAATGATTTGTTCACTGAGTCAAAGAACTAAAGAAATTACCTATAATTTCTTATTTTTAGAACTTTATGACTCTAGGGGAAAAATACCTTTCTAATACTGACTATGCAGGCTCATATAAATCATATTTGAAAGGATTTTCTCTAGCTAACCTACATTTAAGTAAAAAGTCATCTGTGACCTGATTCCTGGGTTCATACAGACTGAAAAATCCATAGTTGACAGGAATGGTAAGGAGAGTGAAGACTCAGCCAGCAGAATTAGACCCTCTGTTTTTTAAAATGTTGTTCTTTCTTCTTGCTCAGTAAAGTTAAACTTTTTGAATTGAGTTCAGACTCTTTACCTACTAACTGAATTTGGAAAGACATTCATCCATTTACCTGCTATGGGAGATCTAATGAGAAAATGGACACAAAATATTCAAGTATAAATGGTAAGAGCATGGGATGGCTCTGGGAGGCAGAGAACCCACTCCTACTTTTGAAAAGGAGAGATGGCAAGAAGCCTAGAGCAGAAAGGCTGACCAGAGAAATCCTTGTTAAATCTCATGGTAGTCATGTTCTCTAGAAGAAGGAGAGTTATTCTATGGGAAGAATAGTTTGTATGTCACTCCACATACATTTTCTCCCAGTAATATAAATTAAAATAAACACCAAGTTATCCTTGCAATAGAAATAAAGTATTTCCACATCATTAGTTCAGGAAATCCTAAACTCATTTACTCAATCATTTCAAAAAATGCTGCCCAGGAGAACTATTTTTAAAATGAGTTTTCTTTTTGTATTTTCAGTATAGTTGTGACAATGTTATCCGATACAAAGAATCTCCAAGGGGGATACTACAGTTTCATGTCTTATTTGAAGAGAACTTCAGAAAAGTACCAACCGAGTGCCCAGGGTTTTAGGATCCCAAAATCTGAGACTTGAGGAAAATGTGAGAATAAACTTCTATGAAACTTTTGTTTTCATCATTCCCTTTCTGCCAATCTGTGCACTCCTTCCCTCCACTTTCCATGACCTCCACCATCACAGATATACAGAAATTAAAATGGAAAAATCTATCTCTTGATATTAATCAATATGTTGCTGCTGGGGTATAGAGCGTGTGTGTTTGTGTGTGTGTTTGAGAGAGAGAGAAGACAATTGACCCTTCACAACAAAACTATAAGCTATTTGAAAACAAATTGTGCCTCCTTTTTATATCTCCTCTTGGTTCCCAGACCTAGTTTTGCACTCAAGGACCCCTATGAACAATGTTGCCTTGTTGACTAACTGATGATTTCAAATTCAAGTCTATAACTCACATTTAACCATCAGCACACCCAGGACCCTCATTTCTAACCCCCTGATCATCCCAATTATAAAGTAAATTTTGAGATCCAGCTTTAAACATTCTTTTATGCTAGCTTCACCCAGAAACACTGAACTCCACACTCTTATGAACCCTATTCCCATGGCTCATCAATTAACATCTAAACATTTACCCAAGAAGTTCTTTTACTTTTCATTCCACTTAGCTCCTTTACTACTTTCTCAATGCTTCTCCAGGAATTCTATCTTGAGCAAAGTCTCACAGTCAGTTTTTTTCCAAATTCTTTTAAACACAATTATGTCTCTCTCTAAGGTCTAAGTCTACCTTGGTATTTGCGCTTCCATCATTATTATTTGATTATTTTTTAAGCTATATGATCTTTCACCCATATTTGACAAGTGTGGGTTCAGAGGCCATATTTCTCCACCTTCTAGAAATTTCCCAATTTGTCCCTATCTAAGACCTCAATCCATTTAAATTGGTATGTGCACTATATTTAACAAATTATTTGATTAGTTGATAGACTAAGCAACTAAAGCCTACCCTTACCAAATGAATGGCCTATGGATTGATCCTCAGAGTCTCTTCAACAAAGCCCTAATCCTTTGGGTGACACTCCTGACAGCCTCCCTCACTTCCTTGTTGCTGAGAGTATAAATAATGGGGTTGAGAAAAGGAGTAAGAAAAGTGTACACCAAGGCAATAAGCTTGTCAGTGTCTTTAGGGTGACTCTCAGGTGGCCCTACATAGACAATGAAGGCAGAGGCAAAGAATAACGCTACTACAGTTATACGGGAGGAACAGGTGGAAAAGGCCTTGGCATGGCTGGCAGCTGAAGGCAGCTTCAGCACAGCTCTAAAGATACAGTCCTAAAATGAGCACAAGATTGCATGCATTGATAATGCCAATCACTGCAATATGGACTTGCGCATGCCAGCTTGTGTCCACACATGCCAACTTCGTTAGTGGTGCCAAGTCACAAAAGTAATGAGCCAACTCTTTTAAACAGAAGGACAGAGTGGATGTGAGGCTGGCTGGCACAAATGCAGCTGAGAAGCCAGCCACCCAATTGGGCCCTGCTAGCCATAATTATCCCTGTCTGCTCATGAGTGCATGTTAGTGGAGTGGGCGACAGATGACAAGGTAGCTGTCCAGTGCCATGACACCCAACAGTTAGCACTCAGTCATGCCCAAGGAATGGAAGACCTATAGCTGGACAAAACACACAGTTGATGAGATGGGTGGATGCCAATGGAGCAAGGTATGCAGCAGCATGGAAACTGTGGTGCTGACATATCAGAGTTCCAAGAAGGAGCAGACACTGATGAAGAACTACATGGGTGTGGACAATCCAGAATCTGCCTGAATCAGGGCAATGATGAACAAATTCCCTGCCAGGGTGAGGAGATAGATGCACAGTGTCCCCAAGAAAGCAAGAGGTCACAGGGTTCCAGTGGTAGTGAAACCAGCAAGGAGAAAATTCTGGGTCCGTGTGTGATTGACATGATCCAGGATTCCTATGAGCAAGGTGTAAAGACAGAAAATTAACAACATCAGGAATTTTCCTCTATACAGAAAATTTCCCTAGGGTCAAGAACACCACATGTGGGCACCTGAAAGGAACTTAATATTATCTAAGCAATGCTCCTCACTTTGTAATAGAGAAATTGAAGTCCTGAAGGTACACATGGTTGGAACTGTTGTTGACAGGGTTGGAACTAGAAACCAAGGCTCCTGAGGCCAGTTCAGTCCTTTTCTATACTATAATATTGTGTTCTAGTGACTCCGGAAACTGACTTTCTTCCCTACTCCACCATCAGGAAACAAGAGAGACATAACTACTGGTTGAAAATAGCTATAACAAGGGATGGTGGAGAGAGTAGAGGAAATAGACAACAGTCTCCAAACTTAAAGTAAAACTGTCATTTATTAAGTTCTGTAGACAGGAAGATATAGAGAACCATTCATAAAGCTGAGGGTCAATTCTCTTAGTACCTTAAGATTACAAACTTTAAGAAATATACCTTTATGTAAGGTATATTTAAATCTAAAACTGAATATATATATGTATCTATAACTGAATCACTTTGCTGTACAGTACACACTTTGTGTGCTGAAACTAACACAATATCATAAATCAACTATACTTCAATTTTTTGTGTACATATATATATAAAGGAAACTGAAGAGATAAGAAAAAACTTATCTCTATCCTTCTTTTCATTTTTAATGATTAAAAAACAGCAATATATGGCTTTGGAGAAGAGAGAAAAAGTATCCCCTAAAAGTGACTGCTGAGGCTTCTTTCAGGAATCCTCTCTAGAGTTTATAGACTAGTTTTCTAAGGAGTATAAAAAAAAATAAAAGGGAAATAAAAGAAGCACAGAATTTCTGAGAACAGCCCCTGCAGTCTCACGTCCATGGTGCCTGATGATAACTCACTTAAGAGTTTCACTCCTTTGAAAGATGATCTCCAAAGGAGAAATGCACTGGGAATTCTCAAGGAGGAAAACCATGAAGTCAGAACACCCAAGCAAGAAGTTCTATAGTATTTAAAAAAGAAAAAGTTTTCCTTTAAGTCGGAGATTTGGCTTTGAGAACTTTCTCTGTCACTAACTGGCAGTGCACTGTTGGCTAAGCAACTCCTTGCATAACTGCAACTTCTTTTTCTCTAACACGAAAATGTTTGAATAGATGTTTTCTAAAACTCTTACAACACAGATAATTTATAGTTTCCTAAAATCACTGAAAATGTTTCTGGGCTGTGAGGGACATGAACACCATGGTTCCTAGCATTTTCCTCTCATAGCCTAACAGACCTCAACTAGGAAATGTCAAAGTGCTCTCCTACTCCTCTTCTTCCGCATCTCTTATCTCTGATGCACCAGCCAAAACCATTACCTGTTTGGATGAAATTAGGACTTGTTGTATCTTCCTCAGCATTCTTTCACCCCAAAACACTTCTCTACTTATATCTCATGTTCCTGGAGATGCTGGTCTCCCAGAGGATGCTTGCCATTCATTCAATGGTATTGCTGAGTGTAACTAGCTCTCAGTAGGGGTTCCTCTGGGGCAGGATATTGGGCACAGGAAAGTGAAGCAGAGTAGCTCTGTTTCTTAAATGACTTTTCTCAACCCTGCAACCCTGATTGTTGAGCTCTGGGATCAAGTCTCAGGGACATTGTCTTTCTAGGCCACTCGAACTTTGTGAAAATTCCATATAGCTTTCTATGGAAAGAGACAACCCATCTTGCATAATCTTATGTACACAAATAGAATAACACATTGAGTGCCCCAGAAGTGAGTTTCATCTTCTTGAAAATTGCATTGCATGGAGACTTCTCAGTTTCATTTCCACTCAACTCCAATAATAAGACCTAGGTGACCTAGGAAGAGTAAATCATCAATTTGTCCACTACTAACCTACTAGTATAAACAAGATCAGCGGCACCATCACTTCTGCTTTGACTCTCTTCATCCCCATGACAAGCATCACCACCACTACCTTCTCCATGTCCACTATCATTTATTCATTGATTCAATCATTATTGAATATTTACTGTGTGTCAAATACTGTTCTAAACCAACACAACCACCAGTATTGCTAATCGCTATCATCATTTATACCACCGCCACAACCATTATAATTATATGGAACGTCTACATAATGCTTATTCAGTTTTCCATCATCGTTGTCATTTTTATTACCATCAGCATCATCTTGATAAAATTCCTGCAGTCAGCATACAAATTCTGACCTTGACTGGGCATTATACATAAGCATGGACTGCATGGATATAATGGTCATATAAGTAACAGATTGAAAGAATTAATCCACTGGAGAATAGTAGATTTGCACCATTGGCTGATGCAAATGTGGTTTCACATTTAGGAATCAGAGGCAGAGGACAAGATAATAACAAAATTAAACTGGCTATCAGAACATTAATCATGAAATATTTGCAGATAGACCACATAAACCTAAGAGAAACGATTAAATCTCTGCAAATCAGCTAGGAAAATCTTCCTGTGAGAGCTGGAGTTGTTTTAACAACAGAAAAGTGTGATATTTGTTTTTAAGAGTTTTGCTTTAGACAATAATGTAACCTAACAATTGGAAGAATCTGTCCTTGAGTAATATTATTTTCCAGATGCTTGGGCATTTAGAGGTTCTTGTTCAGTCTTTTCTAGCCTTGTGCATAGATTCCACTTCAAATGAAACACCTGACATTTCTCCAGGATAAATAGTTGCAACTACCATTTGATGAAATTGCTGCATCCCTCACATTCCCGAATACCAAAACATCCCAATTTGTAGCCTTGTTTATGGATCTATAAGGCAGATTCTGGGACAGACTTCACCCATGCTTTGCAGTGTTCAATTGTATATAATCCTGGCTTGCACCAAAAGAGTATGTAATGGCTGTGCATTTGCCTCCAGAAAGCAATCAATGTAATACAAATATGTGTTTATAAGGAGCTCAAACACAAACTGAAATCAGTGCAAAATATATATTCAAAATATTTAGCACTGTAAATGAATAAGGAATGAGGTGTTTGACCTAAAAGTAGCATGAAGAGGGAAAATAAAAGTTGAAGCGTTTCAAGTTTAGGTCTTGCTTAGCTAAGCAAATTGTTTATTTTCCTCTCATGTCATCCTCCACCAGTAAAACATGCTCAATTAACACTTATTCTGTATTAGAAATGGAGCAAAAGAAAAGAACAAGATCTGATGCTTCCATTAAGAAATGCATGATTTAGCAAAAGAGGTAACAAAGAATGCCTATTAGAGTGTTAAGAGAAGATAACATTATCTCGTGTCAACATTGTACAATGATTGTTAACATTTGAAAAAAAAGCCTATATTACAGGAGATTATTAGAAAGGAATAGATGAATAATTGTTTTAAAATAACTTTATAAGTGATTTAGAATTTTTATTTATCTATATATTCTATATTATGCATATATTTATATGGAATATTGTTTTCCAACAGAAAAAATGTGATGATCCATATTCTTCTTAACTAATAATGATACATGCAACTTTAAACTGCATTGAAATACTTTTATCACCTTCAGATTTATAGAGATCCAGAAGTTTAAAAACACACTTTATTGGGAAAACTGCAGGGAAACAGACATTTTCATACATTGCTCATAGGAGTACAAAATAACAAAATAAATTTGGAGGAAAGCTGAGCAATCTTTATGCAAACTACACATTCACTTGTGCCCAGCAATCCTACTTCTAGGAATTCATCTTGAAGATATGTATATGAAATGATGTATGCACAGGGTTATTCATTATAGTTCTGTTTGTAATAGTGAGACTGGAACAACCCATGAGCCCTTCAGTAGGGGACTGGTTAAATTAAACACACAATGGAACACCATGGAACTGTTTATCAAAAGGAGAAAGCACTTTCTACAGTGATAGGAAATGGTCTCCATGGGGCTTATAAGAATACTCATATTTACTTGTTTTTACATAAAGAAACACTGCACTGTTGTAGGAAACACTGATGAAAGTTGTTTCTTATCATGGGGAGTAGGGCTGGCACGGGACCAGTGGGCCTGGGTTGGAGAAATACTCTTTACATATACCTTTTTATGAACTATTTTGATTTTTTAATAATGTAGGTATATTATCTATTGAAACTAATGTGTTTATTCTTAAAATATATGTCAATACAGTGGCACAATGCAATCATACATCCTGGTGTGCTCAAGTGAGTTCTGGTTAATGCCTGTTGTCCCAGGATAACTATTAATAGTGCGCTGCTTTATTCTTAAAAACATTTGGGCTTTACTTCAATGATAAACTGAATATACATCCTACGTGATAGAATGTTAACTTTGATACTACTGCAGAATTTGCAATCAGAGTTGATATTATACATATAACTTCTTCTAGAGTGATAAACTGCTGTCAACACGGAAAAAGGAAGAGGTGACCCTGAGGGATCCACCCCAATGTGTCACATTCATACATTGCTTCCCACTTCTTTTCACATCTTAGCAAATTTTAAAAAGTGTTAATAAAGATTGCTTAAATGCAAACTGTCCAGAGGCTGTAATTTCCTCAGGCTCTATCTTAGGACTCAAAGGGTAAGGTAGAGGGAGATGGGCAACTCAGCTCACCTAATACCTATGTTTGTTAGGAAGCTCTGCCCTAAGGAAGGTCTGAAGGGAAGGACCTCAGAAGGTTTAGAGAATAAAATATTGTGAAGTAAAGAGAAAGATGAATTTGAAACACTGAGTTGATCTAAAAAAGAGTAATGACTCCTGGTGGGGTTATAGAAAGGACACAATCTCTGTCATCTCATTTGACACTTAGGAGTTCATTCTTTCATTCATTATTTTGTTCACTTATTCATAAATGAAAGAATATACCAGGCTCCATACCAGAAATCACTGATGAAATATATGCTACCTTGAGTTGTAGGATGTCTCCACAATAGGATTGTAAGTCCTCAAGCTCACTACGCAGTATTGATTAATATGACCCAAGAAATTGTCAGTGATTCTTTTGGACTGCCACCTGGGAATGTGCTGACTGAATAGTATTTTGCTACCCCCATGACCACCCCAATAAAGACAAGTTGAGATAACCACAGTGTAGAAGAACAGAAAGAGTAAGAAGAGGATAAGGGCCCCAAAGCCATGCATTAAAGGATAGTATAAATTTCACAAGGGCAAGGAGAAACACACAGGATGTCTAGGGTGATTTTGGACACCTAGGCCCAAGGAAGATGTTCAGTTTGGAGTATTATCAATTCTACTGACCCACAGATGTGACAAAAGTGTGAGATATATGTAAAATCAGGCATGCCTAGGGGAAGAAATTCTCCTTGAAAAAAATTATGTGACAAATTTGAAGTAATAATGACTATCTCATATGTAGTGTTAATTATTCTATATGTTTTATGTATATAAAATAATTTAATCCTCAAAAGAATTATTTGAATGAGGTTCTACTGCTGTCCCCATTTTACAGATGAAGGAACATCTTACAGATGGAAAACAGGAAGATTAAGTGAATTGTTCAAGGTTGTGCAGAAAGAAAGTGGTAGAGATGATGATTGAATCCAGGTACCAGTCTTCAAACTCCCTTCTCTGACTAATACACAGCCCTGCCTCTAGAATAATAAAGATTTTATTATTTATGGAGTACCTCAACTTCAGGAACATTTAAGTACTGATCACTTTACATGTTTTGTTTCCTTTAATCTTTATAGGACTGTGTGGTAGAGATCATTATAAATATTTTTCTTTCAAATATGAGGAAATGGTTGCTCAGACAGAGGTTAAGTTTTTATATTTGGAATCATATAGCCAAAAAGCAGCAAAACTAGGATTTGGACCAACACTATTTCCTCTGTATTCTCTTTATTCATATCTTACTCATCCAGGTGGAGTTTGGATCTTGCTTTCCTTACAAATGTTGCAATTGTGGAATTAAAACTTCCTGAGCAGAAAGGAATGTGCTCAGTCACCCACTTCTTACTCTCATTTGGCAAAGAGAGAGAATGAGGCCAAGGAAGCCTTGCCAAGGTCACCCAGTCCACTGGAGTGGATCTGGGGTTGAATCCATGTCCAGAAACATTTCTAATTTCGTTTTTGCATAAGAACAATTAAAAACATTTTCACAAAGAATATTCATGATCCATACAGTGACCTGTCTCTGCCAAACTCTGGTCTTGTCTTAGTCCCTAATAAGCTGTGCATCTTTGGTAGTTCACATCACCTCCTTGGCCCTCAGTTCTCTCATCTGAAAAAGTGAGGAAGTGAAATTGAATCATCTCAACAGAGGAACTGGTTGAGGAGCCAGGGTAGAAAAGAGGGCACAGGGAGTGGCCAGAGCTTTGGGTCCCCATTTCTACTTTCTATTTCAGTCTGTTTTCTTCTTTGTACTCATCTATTTTATGTATTATGTTTCTAATGCTGTATGTCTGTTTGAAAATATGAGATCAGATGATTTCCTGGTGTCTTCTTTGATATTTCAAGAATGCTGCATCTGCTTCATGCTAGGGCTACACAGCAATTGATGAACTAACGTAAAGAAGGAAAGAGCATTCCTTATTCCAGGACACCTGCCTACCTGTGGCAGACATAGACAAGGGTGCATTCTGAACAGGTAGTGTAAGTCTATGCACTCTACAAAAGAGTCAACAAGACTAGAGCCTCAGCATACAGACTGAGGTCCAGGAACCCAGGGCTGGATGATGGCATAACTTAACTAAAAACTCCTACCAATGGTGAGGGGCAGAGCAAATGGGGAAATTGGAAGAAGATCTGAGACCCTGACATACTAATGAATATTCTCTTTCTGCTGTTGCACACAGAAATTGTGTACTGTACTTTAAGAGACTAAGGACGAGTCTTTTGGTAGATCCAGATGCCACAGGTCAGGGAAGGTAAAATCAGGGTAATGGCGACCTTTAACATTTTCTGAATCTACTATCTCTAATTGCACCTCCAATTTATTCCCCTTGTATACCTTCCTTTCCATCTGTTACTAATTATTGAACCCATCTCCCTACCTGTCCTATATTAGTGTTTATATAAAATTTTCTCCTCCCCCTCCCCTAACCTAGCCATGATCACTAGATGCATCATTTTTGCTATGATCCTAAACTAGTCACATAGCCTTTCTGAGCCTCAGTTTCCTCATGTAGTATAAGTTTATATATCTATTATTGTGGGCACTCAATAGATAGTATTACTGCTATAACTACTAATTTGTTGGTGGTAAATATATAGGTATCAAATTAAATTACTGATGGTTGGTCTGAATGGGCTGAAATGTTAAGCAATTTTGAATGTCATTTCACCTGATCTTAACTAATAAGGGCTAGAAATCCCCCAAAACAGTGAAGTCAGTCTCTGTACAAGGTAGGCCTCAAGCCCCTATTTCAAAAACAGAGAATAATAACATTTATCCTGTCCTTCCTTGCCTCAGTGGGGAGGCGCTGCTGCAGTGTGAGAGTGCTTGGTGAATATGAAAGAGCTGTACCAATGTGTGGGGTCTGTAGGAATTCTGTATGTGGGGAGGAGTCCAGACAGCACAGGCACCTCTGCACAGAGGACCAACAGCACAAGATGAGCCTGGAAATCTTTGAGCAGTGTGTCCAACACAAGTCATATATTCCCTTCCCTTAGATCTCAGGCAGTTGTAGTGAACATCCATACCCTTAGCCAGCCTAGGCTTTTCCTTCTACTTCCTTTGGTCAAGCAGAGGAGCCTTGGGGCCACCACTGAATTATCACTGCCACACACAGCTTGTTTGAAGGACCTGGTTACGGAGGTATCCCACAGGGAAGCATGAGAGGCCCACTATCCAGCTAAGGAAATCTTCCCACAAAACTTTTCTTCTGAGCAACTCATGAACAGAGCACGTGCTAACAAATTTGCTAATGAGAAGGCAAACAAGCTGTTTAGTTGAGCTGGGAAAGCCAGAGGGTGAGGCCAGGGAACCATTCCCAGGAGGGGATGCACCTGCTTAATGAAGCAGAACCTTAACTTTAGTGATAATCAGCAGTTTCTCTGTAGAGGCCTCCCCCTGCCTGAGTTGAGGAGGAGGGAGCTTTGGGGAGGCCTCAGTTGTCTCCTCTTGCCTCCCTCCATGATTACTAATTGGAAAAGTGAGAATGCAGAGCAGTATGTCAAAAAAAGCAGCTCTAAGATATGGTCCTCCTAGGAGCCCTTTCCCCAGGCCTGCGGGAGACACCAGCCTCTCAGCTTTGTCTGAACCATGCAGAAGGGCATCTGTTCCCTACATTCATAGGAGGCACTGTGGAGGTAGAGTGGAAGTCAGGAGGCCTGAGATTTAACTGAGGTTCTGCCACAAACTACTTCTGACTCAAAGTGGGTCACACACCTTCCCTGACCTATATACTTTTTTTTTGACCTGTACTACTATTAATATATAAAATATGGAGATTGGACTTCATGAATTAAAGAAACATGGTGTCTTTGAGCTGTGATGTGGGGTTTGTTCTGATAGCCCTGGTAACAGCATCAAGAAACAAGAGTGTAGTAGCATCACTTCTGCCAAAAAAAAAATTAAAAAAATAAAAAAAGTTTATTGAGTGTAAAGGAGGTAAAGGGAGAAGTAAGGAATATGAGAGCAAGATAAATATATGCCCCAAGAGACACCCCGCCCCAACAAAAGAGAGTATGGTATGTATGTATACATACCATCTAGGTTCAAACAAAGGAAGGTGTTACCACACTACCTTGCACTTTCAGAACATTTTTTAAACTCTCATTTCCTTTTTGGGGAAAAAAAATCCTATCATTTTCTTTTAGAAAAAAATAAAGCAGTTCTAACCATCTTCCTGTCTGCACCTCTCTGCTTGTCTACATACCTATAGACACATATATGGCACTATGACTCTCAGACAGTACCAAAAAATCAGAACCACAAGTGCAATTTTCAGTGTTGGTAATAATATAAAGAACGTGCAATAAGAAAACCCTGGGTTTGAATCAGCAGTTGTAAAATCACAATCACAAATCAGCAGTTGTAAAATGTAGTGCAATTTAGATAACCCCTTTTTGCCTCATTTGCAAAACTGAAATTGTTAATAGCACCTATCTTTTAGGTTGTTGGAGAATTAAGATAATTTATGTTGGAATTGTCAACTACAAATTGGCACTTGCCATTGGCACTTGCTATCTACCTCTACAAGGATTAAACCATGTGCTGCTTCAGCTGCTGACTTTCAACACCCCCCTGAAAGGAGCAGAAATGAGGCATCAGTTAAGTGCTACAAGAATAACATCTAACTTTGTTGATTGCTATTATTATTAACATTATAGTTACATGTCTAATACCTAATAGAACCAAGGAGATGACTCCTAAATCCACAAGAGGAATTCGACAAAGAGCTGAAATCCCAAATAGTCTTAGTTCTGTAATCCCAGTGTCCCTTCAAAAGCCCTGCAACCACTCATAGTCCAAGCTGCTTAATAGTGGTCAGAACCACTTCAGACACTTATTCAGACTTAGTTATCTTTAAGGATTTGAACTCTTCTTCTAATAAAGGGCAAGCAGACCAGAATGTGGTTGTAAACATGATGGTGGGAGAGATGGAAAAGGAATCTTGCTATGAATAAGTAGAATTG
The DNA here is from genome assembly GCF_025265405.1 of Mesoplodon densirostris. Classification (NCBI taxonomy): domain Eukaryota; kingdom Metazoa; phylum Chordata; class Mammalia; order Artiodactyla; family Ziphiidae; genus Mesoplodon; species Mesoplodon densirostris. The sequence goes on from NC_082662.1 coordinate 118,085,244, forward strand.
TTTAGGATGAATTTGATTAGGAGTTTGCTGTATACCAGAATCCCTGCACCATATACAAGTTGCCTCTCTCTCTTTCAAATTATTTCCCAGTATTTCCTACTCCTGAATAAAAGGAGATCGCCAATTCATTCATTATTTCATTCATCCAGTATTTACTGAGCACCTACTATGTGCTAGACACTTACTGACTATGTGTAGATACTAGTAAAACTGGCCATTTTTACATGATAAATATTTTCTAATTAAGTTGTGCTTGAGAAGAGTTTATAAATGTTGGATTCAAAACATCATAAGTCAAATAAAGTTTCTTAAGTTGTTAACTGTGTTAGTCAATCTTCTGAATCTTAATCATAACTATTTTCTTTAGCCTTGTTGCTTCAACAATTGAGAGAGATATGATGAAATCTCCAGCTGTAATGGTAGTTTTGTCAATTTCTCATTGTAGTTCTTTTGAATTCTTCCATATATTTTTATATAGTTTACATATATACAGGTTTCCCCCACTATCTGAAAGGAGAGTGTTGCTATGAAACCTTTCATAAGCCAAAACGGCATAAAGCAAAGAGCGTCCCCCACTTTCCAAAAGTTTGCCTTTCACCACTGCACTTTTACCAAAGACCTATATTAGTACCGTTTTTGTTAACTGAAAAAAATCCAGAGGATTTTCACCTTTACAAAAAAAGCCATTACCGCACTAACGTAGGTCTTTGGTAAAAGTTAAGTGGCATAATGTGAACTTTTGGAAAGCAGAGGATACCTGTAAATACAAGTATATATACTATGTAAATAAAGGGAAAGAAAAAATTACTATATGTTGCCATATTGAGTAATGTAAAGTAATAACAAGTTTTGTATATGTGTAGATATATATATATATATATATACACACACACATATATATATAATGTAAATACATAAATTATATTTTCTCAGGGGTTGAATATGTTGTCATTATGCAGTGAAACTCTGTACTGATACTTTTTTCTAAAAATCTATTTAAAGCTACACTATTATATCTAGTTATTCAACTTTTAAGTGACTGTGCTTTATGTGTATTTTGTCAACAACATATAGCTGGATTTATTTTTAATCCAAATTGAAAAAATTTGTCTCTTGTCCATTTATGTACCTACTTTATGTATATATTTTAACTTAATTCTTCCATCAGAGTTTATTAAAATTTGTAACACTTATTGTATGCTTTCTTCTTCTCCTTTCTTGTCGTTTCTTTAAAAGTGTTTATCTTCTTTTTAAGGACAAGAGTCTTAGTTCTCATATTATCTGGTCCCCCAACCTACAAACCTACCATGTTGACATACTTCCTGTTTTCTTTTTTGTTCTGGCTTTACTTATTTGTAAAACATCTAATGAAGGCATTTGCTTACCCTTACTTTTCTTTTGGCTGCCAACATTTCTTTTCTTATTGAATAGTTCTTCCCAAAGAGTTGTTGATGAGGGTCTTTGTGTTGCAAAATTTGTGAAGCTTTGAATATTAGAATAGTTTTGTTTTGTTTAATTGTGTTAAAATACACATACCATAAAATTTACCATTTTAACCATTTTAAGTACAGGTATATCTCATTTTATTGTGCTTCATTTTATTGCACTTGGAAGATATTGTGTTTTCACAAATTGCAGTTTTGTGGCAGCCCTATCCAGCAAGTCTAATCAGCACCATTTCTCAATAACATTATATTTAAATTAAGGTATGTACACTGTTTTTTAAACATATAATGCTACTGTATACAATAGACTACAGTATAGTAAGCATAACTCATATGCACTGGGAAACCAAAAAAAATCATGTGACTTGCTTTATTGCAATATTTGTCTCAGTGGTCTGAAACCAAATGCACAATATCTTTGGGGTATGCCTGTATATAATTCAACAGTGTTAAGTACATTTACATTGTTGTACAACCAATCTCCAAAACTCTTTTCATCTTGCAAAAGTGAAACTCTATATCCATTAAAAACAATTTCACCATTCTCCCTCCCCCCATGTTCTGGCAAACACCAGAAACACTACTTTCTGTCTCTATGAATGTGAATACTCTAAGTACCTCATATAAGTATAATCATACAGTATTTGTCTCTTTGTGACTGACTTATTTCACTTAACATAATGTTTTCAAAGTTCATCCATGTTGTAGCGTGTGTCAGAATATCCTTTCTTTTTAAGGTAAAATAATTTTCCATTGTATGTGTATACCACATTTTGTTTATTAATTCATCTATCGATGGACACTTTATTGCTTTAATCTTTTGGTTATTGTGAAAAATACATCAATGATTGTGGGTGTGTAAATATTTCTTTAAGATCATGTTTTTACTTCTTGGGATATATACCTAGAAGTGGAATTACTGGATCATAATATTATAATATTATTTTTAATTTTTTTGAGGAATCCCTATATTGTTTTCCATAACAACTGTACATTTTTACATTCCCACTGACAGTGCACAAGTGTTCTAATTTCTCCGCATCCTCACCAAAGCTTTTTATTTACTGTTTCCTTTATATATATATATATATATATATATATATATATATATATATATATTCATGTACAGATCCTCTTCCCATGTAAATTATTGCAGCGTGTTCCATAGACCTCCATTGCTATATGGTCGGGCTTTTTGATATATATATTTAATATGTATTTGTATACGTATGGTAACCCTAATCTTAATTTACCCATTCCCCCCTCTTTTCCTTTTAGATAAGCATAGTTTTTCTAAGTCTGTGAATGTCTTTCTCTGTGGAAATGTGTTCATTTGCATCACTTGTTAGATAACGCCTATAAGTGATATCAGGGGATATATGTATTTTGCTTTCCGACTTACCTCATGTTCTGTGGTTATCTCTAGGCTCATCTATGGTGCCTCAAAGAGCAGCGTTTCATTGTTTTCCATGGCTAATATTCCATTGTGTATATGGACCACTTCTTCTTTATCCATTCATCTGTTGATGGACATTTTGGTGGCTTCCTTGTATTGGCTTTTATCCAAATGGCTGTGGTGAAGCTGTTGCATGTTGTATCTTCTCGACTCTGGTCTTCTGAGGTGAGAGGCTCAGTGGCGGCCCTGCTGGATGGAATGGTGGCTCAATTTTTACCTATAAATGCAACTCCTTTCTGTTCTCATTATTGTCTCTTACCACTTTACATCTCACCAGCATCTAGAGGGTACACAGTTCTCTAATACCCCTTCAGCATTTATTGTTTGCAGACTTTTTGCTGATAATACTTAACTTGTGTGAGATGAAACCTTTTTGTAGATTTGATTTGCATGAGTCTAATAATTCCTGATGTTGAGCTTTTATCAATTTTACGTTTTTTTGGAAAAAGACTGAGTAAAACTTACTTCTTCATACTATCTCCTTGAAACATTTGCCTCTTTTGAATTTTTTTGGCCATTCCCTAGCTCAGGACATTTTTTGAGGGCAGGTGTCCTTTACAGCCCTGAGTCCTTGTGAATGTTAAATGACCGTTAGCTGTGGGTTTAAAACCGCTCTTGCGGGAAACGGCCACAAGGTGGCAGCATTTCTACATTTCCAACTCTGGGTTTTTGGGCAACAGAGCCTTCCTGGAAATCGTGTTAGTAGGCTGCAAATTAGAGTGGAATGTGCCAGGACTAACCCCCAAGAGCTTATGTCTCCTTACTTCTTGTTCGATTTTTAATTTGATTTTTATTATCAAAGCAAATTTGATAAAAATGTAGTGTGTGTTCTAGGTGTGCAGCATCTGGTTCATTATATCTATGTATCGATCTATTCATCTTTGGATTCTTTCCCGTGTAGGTTATTATAGAGTGTTGAGTAGACCTCTCTTGGTTTTCCATAGGTATTTTGTGATTATATATTTCATATGTATTAGTACATGTCTGTTACATCCCCATATCCTAATTCATATATTCCTTACACATCTCCATTTTGATTAATGAACTTTGGTTTTCTGAATGCATGCATGTCCTTCTCTTGGAAATAATTTCATGGGTATAAACTTTTATATAACACCTATAAGTAGTGTCATAGGATATCTGTCTTTTTGTTTCTTTCCTACTTCATGTTGGGTGATTATCTCTAGATACTTCTATGGTGGTGCCAAAAGCACTGTTTCATTCTTTTCCATGGTTAATATTCCATTGTGTACAGGAAACACTTTCTTAGTGCATTTTTCTCTCGATGGACATTTTGGTTTCTTCCAAGTCTTGGCTATGGTACATGGTGCTTCAGTGCAGGATTGCCAGCCTGTGTCTTTTTGATTCTGGTCTACTCAGGTGATAGGCCCATCAGTGGGCCTACCAGATCACATGGTGGCTCAACTTTTACCTTAAAACACACCTCCATTCTGTTGTCAGTACTGGCTGTTACCAGGTTACATCCCACCAACAGCTAGAGGGTACGCAGTCCTATAAAACCCCTTCTTCATTTATTCTTTGTAAAGTATTTTGCTGATGATCATTCTGATGGCTGTGAGGTGAAAGTATTTCTACACTGAATTTGCATGACTTTATTAATTCTTGATGTTGAGGATTTTTCCATGCCCTTTTCTTAACAAAAAAAGAAAGAAAGAAAAAAAAGAGAAGACAAAATGTGCATAAGATATGCCCCTTGAAATCGTCATTTGGAAATATGCTCGTCTTTTGTGTTTTTTGCTTGACATACGATGCAGAGATTTTTTTTGAGGGAAGGTGTCATTTACAGGCCTGCAATTATTGTGAATATCAAGTGACCATTAGCAATGGGTTTAAAGCTGCTGTTTTGAGAAACGGCCACAAGGCAGGAGCAGTTCTCCTTTACTAAATCGGGTTACTAGGACAACAGAGCCTCAATGGAAGTAGTGTTCTGGGCTGTAATTTAGAATGGAATGTGCCAGGAAAAAGCCCCTTAAGTTTATGTCTCACTACTTATTGTACGTTTGTTTAATTTAATTTTTATTTTTTATCACAGCAACTTTGATTACAAAGATTTGCTTGTTCTAGGTGTGCAAGATGTGGTTCTTTTACACATATACATATATCTATTCTTCTTCAGATCCTTTTCCCATGTAGGTTATGACACAATGTTGATTAGTCTTCTCTTGGTAATCTGTAGGTCTTTGGTGATTATATACTTCACCTGTGTTTGTATATCTCTTTTAACCCCAATATCCTAATGTATCCAATCCTCACACCTTTCCTTTGGTGAACCATAAATTTGTTTAATGAGCCTGTGATTGCTTTTCTCTGTGGAAATATCTTCACTGGTATCAATTTTTAGGTAACACCTATAAGTGATCATATAGGGTATGTGTCTTTCGCTTTCTGACTTACTACAAGTTGCATAATTACCTCTAGACTCATCTGTGGTCCTGCAAATGGCATTGTGTCATTTTTTTTCCTTGGCTAATATTCCATCTGTACATGTACGAGTTCATCCTTGTCCACTCATCTGTTGATGGACTTTTTGGTTGCTTCCATGTCTTAGCTATTGTAATACTTCTGCTATGCACATTTTCCTGCCTGTGTCTTTCCTATTCTGTCTTCTTAATTTATAGGCCCAGGAGTGGGCCTGTTGTGTCATATGGTACCAAAATGCTTACCTTGTAAAGTCACCTCTATTCTGTTCTCATTAGTGGCTCTTACCAGGTTACATCCCACTTAAAGATGAGGGTATGCATTTCTCCACAACACCTTCAGCATTTATTGTTTGTAGTTTTTTTGCTGATGGTTATTCTGACTGGTGTGAGCTGATACGTCTTTGTGGTTGGATATGCATGCATCTCAAAATACATTGAAATTGAGCTTTCTGGCATGTCCTTTTTTTCTTCAAACTGTGAGAACAACTTACCTCTTCAAATTGTTTTCTTGAAGTATGTGCCACACTTTAAAATATTTAACCTTTAGCTCCATCAACACATTTTGAGGGCAGGTTTCATTTACAGCGTTCCAGTACTTGTGCATATGAAGTGACCCTTAGTACAGGTTTCAAAGCTGTTCTTACAGGTAACGGTCAGAGGGTGGCACCCTTTCTGCATTCTCCACTCTGGTAACTAGGGAAAGAGACCTTCCTGCCAGTGGTGTTCCTCAGTTATAAATTAGAGTGGAATGTGCCCGGATAAATCCCCAAAGGCTGATGTCTCCTTACTTACATTTGTTTTTTAATTGAATTTATATTTTTTATTAGAGAAATATTCAATTGTGTACATGGACCACTTCTTCTTTGTACATTCCTCTGTTGACGGATATTTTCGTGGCTTCCAAGTAATGGCTATGGTAAATATTGCTGGAGTGCAGGATTGCCAGCCTGTGTCTTTTTGATTCTCATCCTCTCAGGCGATAGACCCAGAAGTGGGTATGCTGGATTGAATGGTAGCCAATATTTACCTTTTCAAGGCACCTCCTTTTTGTTTTCATTACTGGCTCTTGCCATGTCCCACTTTGAACTGAGGCTACACATTTCTCCACCACCATTTCAGCATTTATGGTTTGCAGAATTATTGCTGATGGCCATTCTGACTGGTGTGAGCTGATAGGTTTTTGTAATTTGGATTTGCATGTCTTTAATAATTTCTAATGTTCAGCATTTTTCCACGCCTTTTAAAATTTCTGTTAAAGAAAAACAGAAAAACACTGTGAGTACAATAAACCTCTTGAAATTGTCTTCTTGGAAGGTTGCCATCTTTTGAATTTTTTGGTCGATTTTCGACCCCAGAATGTTTTTTGAGGACAGGTGTAATTTACAGGCCTGGAATGAGTGTGAATATTTAGTGACCATTAGCACTGGGTTTAAAACTGATGTTGTGGGATACGACCACAAGGCGGCAGCATTCCTCCGTTCCCAAATCAGGTTACTAGGGCAGCAGAGCCTTTCTGGAAGTCATGTTCAGTGGTTGTAAATTAGAATGGAATGTGCCTGGAAAATCCCCCATAAGTTTATGTCGCATTACTTCTTTGCTGTTTTAATTTTTTTTATTTGGGTAACGATTAGAATACTGTTTGTCCTAGCTGTACATAATCTGGCTCATTTGTAGTTATATATATATATATATTCATGTACAGATCCTCTTCCCATATAAATGATTTCAGAGTGTTCTGTAGACCTCCCTTGCTATATGGTCTTTTTTTTTTTTCATATACGTATTTAATAGCTATTTGTACTCGTATGGTAAACTTAATCTTAATTTATCCATTCCCCCCACCTTTCCTTTTAGACAAGCATAGTTTGTTTTCTAAGTCTTTGAGTGTCTTTCTCTGTGGAAATATATTCATTTGTGTCAGTTGTTAGTTCACGCCGATAAGTGATATCATAGGATATGTCTTTTGCTTTCCGACTTACCTCATGCTCTGTGATTATCTCTAGGCTCATCTATGGTGCCTTAAAAAGCAGTGTTTCATTGTTTTCCATGGCTAATATTCCATTGTGTACATGAACCACTTCTTCTTTATACATTCATCTGTTGATGGACATTTTGATTGCTTCTGTGTCTTGGCTATTTTGAAAATTCCTGCAGTGCAGCTGTTGCAGCCTGTGCCTTCTCGACTCTGGTCTTCTCAGGTGAGAGGCTCAGCGGTGGGCCTGCTAAATGGAATGGTGGCTCATTTTTTCTTTAAACGCAGCTCCTTTCTGTTTTCATTACTGGCTGTTACCATTTTACATCTCACCAGCAGCTAGAGGGTACACAGTTCTCTAAAACCCCTTCAGCATTTATTGTTTGTAGCCTTTTTGCTGATGGTAGTTGACTTTTGTGAGTTGTAATCTTTTTGTACATTAGATTTGCATGAGTCTAAAAATTCCTGATGTTGAGATTTTATCCATTTTCCTTTTTTTAAAAAAAGAGTGAGTAAAACTTACCTCTTCATACTATATCCTCGAAACATTTGCCAGTTTAAAATTTTTTTGGCCATTCCCTACCTCAGCACAATTTTTGAGGGCAGGTGTCCTTTACAGCCCTGAGTCCTTGTGAATGTTAAGAAACAGTTACCTCTGGGTTTAATGCCTTGCGGGAAACGTCCACAAGGCGGCAGCATTTCTACATTTCCAACTCTGGTTTTTTGGGCAACAGAGCTTTCCTGGAAATCGTGTTAGTAGGCTGCAAATTAGAGTGGAATGTGCCAGCGCAAACCCCCAAGATCTTATATCTCCTTAATTATTCTTTGTGTTTGAAATTTAATTTTTATTAATAATCAGAGCAAATTTGCTAAAAATGTAGATTCTCCTAGGTGTACAGAATCTGCTTCATCATATCAATGTATCTCTCTATTCCTCTTTGGATCCTTTACCGTGTATGTTATTATAGAGTGTTGAGTAGACGTCTCTTGGTATTCCATAGGTATTTTGTGATTATATATTTCATATGTATTGGTACATATCTGTTAACCCCCATATCCTAATTCATATATTCCTTAAACCTTCCATTTGGTTAAACATAATTTGGTGTTCTGAATCTTTGCATGTCCTTCTCTTGGAAATATTTTCATGGGTATCAATTTTTGGGTAACATCTATAAGTGATGTCATAGGATATCTGTCTTTTGGTTTCTTTCTTACTTCATGTTGGGTGATTATCTCTAGATCCTTCTATGGTGGTGCCAACGGCACTCTTCCATGCTTTTCCATGGCTAATATTCCATTTTGTACATGGACCACTTCTTCTTAGTGCATTTTTTCTGTTGATGGACATTTTGGTTTATTCCAGGTCTTGGCTATGGTACATGTTGCTTCAGTGCAGGATTGCCAGCCTGTGTCTTTTTGATTCTGGTCTACTCAGGTTATAGGCCCATCAGTGGGCCTACCAGATCCCATGGTAGCTCCATTTTTACCTTTAAATGAACCTCCTTTCTGTTCTCACTACTGGCTCTTACCAGGTTAAATCCCAGCAGCTGCTAGAGTTTACACAGTTCTCTAAAACCCCTTCATTATTTATTCTTTGTAGACTTTTTGCTGATGATCATGCTGACGGCTGTGAGGTGAACGTTTTTGTAGACTGGATTTGCATGGCTTTATTAATTCCTGATGTTGAGCATTTTTCCATGCCCTTTTTTTAACAAAAAAGAAAGAGAAGACAAAATGTGCGTGAAATATGCCTCTTGAAATTGTCATTTTGAAATGTGCACGTCTTTTGAGTTTTTTGCTCGATTTGCGACCCAAGGATTTGTTTTGAGGGTGGGTGTCACTTACAGTCCTGCCATTATTTTGAATATCAAGTGACCATTAGCGCTGGGTTTAAACCTGCTGTTTTGAGAAACGGCCACAAGGCGGCAGCAGTTCTCCTTTACCAAATCTGGTTACTAGGGCAACAGAGCCTCAAAGGAAGTCGTTTTCTAGGTTGTAAATTAGAATAGAATGTGCCAGGAAAAACCCCCTTAAGTTTATGTCTCTCTACTTATTGTACATTTGTTTAATTTAATTTTTATTTTTTATCACAGCAACTTTGATTACCATCTTTTGCTTGTTCTAGGTGTGTGAGGTGTGGTTCTTTTACACATATACATAAATCTATTCTTCATCAGATCCTTTATCCATGTAGGTTATGACACAATGTTGAGTAGTTTTCTCTTCGTATTCTGTAGGTCTTTGGTGATTATATATTTCTCCTGTGTTTGTAAATCTCTGTTAAACACAATATCCTAATGTATACAGTCCTCACACCTTTCCATTGGTGAACCATATGTTTGTTTAATGAATCTGTGATTGCCTTTCTCTGTGGAAATATCTTCACTGGTATCAATTTTTAGGTAACACCTATAAGTGATATCATAGTATATGTGTCTTTCACTTTCTGACTTACTACAAGTGGTATGATTGTCTCTAGATTCATCTATGGTGCTGCAAATGGCATTGTTCCATTTTTTTCCTTGGCTAATATTCCATATGTACATGTACCAATTCTTCTTTGTCCTCTCATCTGTTGATGGACTTTTTGGTTGCTTCCATGTCTTGGCTATTGTAATACTGCTGCAATGCAGATTTACCTGCCTGTGTCTCTCCAATTCTGTCTTCTTAGGTTATAGGCCCAAGAGTGGTCCTGCTGGATCATAGGGTAGCCAAATGCTTACCTTGTAAAATCACCTCCATTCTGTTCTCGTTAGTGGCTCTTACCAGGTTACGTCCCACTTAAAGTTGAGGGTATGCACTTCTCCACAACACCTTCAGCATTTATTGTTTGTAGTTTTTTTGCGGATGGTTATTCTGACTGGTTTGAGCTGATACCTCTTCTTGGTTGGATTTGCATGTGTCTCATAATCCCTTGAAATTGAGCTTTCAGGCATGTCCTTTCTTTCTTCAAACTGTGTGTACAGCTTACCTTTGAAATTGCTTTCTTGAAGTATGTGCCACATTTTGAAATATTTTGTCCATTACCTCCATCAAGACATTTTGAGGGCAGGTTTCATTTACAGCGTTCCAGTACTTGTGCATATGAAGTGACCCTTAGCACAGGTTTCAAAGCTGTTCTTACAGGTAATGGTCAGAGGGTGGCACCCTTTCTGCATTCTCCACTCTGGTAACTAGGGAAAGAGAACTTCCTTCCAGTGGTGTTCCTCAGTTATAAATTAGAGTGGAATGTGCCCGGATAAACCCCCAAAGGCTGATGTCTCCTTACTTACATTTGTTTTTTAATTGAATTTATATTTTTTATTAGAGAAATATTCAATTGTGTACATGGACCACTTCTTCTTTGTGCATTCCTCTGTTGATGGACATTTTCGTTGCTTCCAAGTGTTGGCTATGGTAAATATTGCTGGAGAGCAGGATTGCCAGCCTGTGTCTTTTTGATTCTCATCCTCTCAGGTGATAGGCCCAGCAGTGGGTATGCTTTATTGAAACGTAGTGATATGCCCAGCAGTGTGTATGTTTTATTGAATGGTAACTTAATATTTACCTTTTCAAGGCACCCCCTCTGTGTTTTCATTACTGGCTCTTACCATGTCCCACTTTGAAACGAGACTACGAGTTTCTCCACACCCCCTTCAGCATTTATTGTGTGCAGCAGTTTTGCTGATGGCCATTCTGACTGGTGTGAGCTGATAGGTTTTTGTAATTTGGATTTGCATGTCTTTAATAATTCCTAATGTACATTTTTCCATATCTCTTTTGTTTTATTTCTGTTAAACAAAAACAGAAAAAAAAGTGCGGGTACAATAAACGTCTTGAAATTATCTTCTTGGAAGGTTACCATCTTTTGAATTTTTTGTTCGATTTTCGACCCCAGGATGTTTTTTGGGGAGCAGGTGTCATTTACAGGCCTGCAATAAGTGTGAATATTTAGTGACCATTAGCACTGGGTTTAAAGCTGCAGTTGTGGGAAACGGCCACAAGGCAGCAGCATTTCTCTGTTCCCAAATCTGGTTACTAGGGCAGCAGAGGCTTTCTGGAAGTAATGTCCCAGCTTGTAAATTAGAATGGAATGCACCAGCAAAAACCCCATAAACTTATGTCACATTACTTCTTGTTGGTTGTTTTAATTTTTGTAATAGGGTTAATGATTAGAATATTGATTGTCCTAGGTGTACACAATTTGGTTCATTTGTATTTTATATATATATATAATAGCCAACCTAATGTATGTAATGTGGTATTTCATTGTGTTTTATTTGAATTTCCATAATGATTATTGATATTAAATACTTTCTCATGTGCTTATTGATCATTCATATATGAACTTTGGAGAAATGTCTACTTCAAATTTTTCATACATTTTCTAATCAAGTTGTTTGACTTTGTTTTTCATTGAGTTGTAGAAATTTTTACATATCATGGATATTAATCCCTTTGCAGATATATAATTTTCAAATGATTTTTTAGTCCATATGTTTCCTTTTCACTCTGTTGATTGCTTACTTTGATACATAGAAGTTATTAATTTTGATGTCCTCCGATTTATCTTTTTTGTTGTTGTTGACTATACATTGGATGTTACAGCAAAGAAACCATTGTTAAATCCAATATCATGAAGTTTCCCCTGATGTTCTCTTCTGAGAGTTTTATAGAGTTAGCTCATATGTTTAGATCTTTGATCAATTTGAGTTAATTTTTGTATATGATGCAGGTAAGTGTTCAATTTAATTCTTTTGCATGTGAATATCCTTATTACTCAACACCATTTTAAAAAACTATCCTTTCTTAATTAAATGGTCTTGATACCTGTGTCAAAAATAATTTGACCATATATGTGAGGATTTTATTTTTGTGCCCTCTATTCTATTCCATTGGCCTGTTCCATGTCTGTCTTTATGCCAGTACCACACTGTTTTCATTGAAATCAGGAAGTTTGAGACCTCCAAATTTGTTAGTCCTTTCCAAAATTGTCTTGGCTACTTGGAGTCTATTGATATTTCATAATCTTAGGACGAATATTTCTGTATCTGCAAAAATAAAATGACATTGGGATTTTGATAGGGATTACACTTACTCTGTAGATCACTTTGGGTAGTATTGACATGTTAACAATATGAAGTCTTCCAATCAATGAATACATGATGTCTTTCCATGTATTTGTGTCTTTGATTCCTTTCAGAAGCATTTTGTAGCTATCATTTTATAAGTCTTTTGCCTTCTAGGCTAAGTTTATTTCTAAGTGTTTCATTATTTTTTAAGCCATCATAAATTGAATTGTTTCTGAATTTACTTTTCAGATTATTAGTGTATAAAACATAACTGATTCGTGTGTATTGACTTGTCCTGCAAATTTGCTGAATTCATTTATTAGTTCTAACAGGGAAATCTTTAGGGTTTTCTGCATATAAGATCATATTGCCTTGAGTTGATTTTTGTGTATGGTGTAAGGTAGTGTCCACTTTCATTTTTTTGCATGTGGATGGCTAGAATCCCCAACACAATTTGTTAAAGAGTCTATGCTTTACCCAGTGTATATTCTTGGCATTCTTGTCAAAAGTCAGTTGACTGTATATTCATGGGTTTATTTCTGTGTTCTCTATTCTGTTCCATTGTTTTTATGTCTGTTTTATGCCAGTACCATACTGTTTTAATTAGTATAGCTTTGTAATATATTTTGAAATCTGACAGAGTGATGCTTCCAGCTTTATTCTTCTTTTTCAAAATATTTTTTGAAAAACTATAGCTTTTTTTTTTTCAAAACTATCTCTGGGTCTTTTGAGATTTCATATACATTTTAGGATATTTTTTCAATTTTTGTAAAAGATGCCATTGAGATTTTGATGTAGATATCATTGAATCTGTAGGTAATTTTGAGTAGTATAGACATTTTAACAGTATTAGATATTTCAATCCATGAAAACAGGATATCTTTCCAACTGTTTCTCCTTTAATTTCTTTCTTCAATGTTTTGCAGTTTTTAGGGTACAAGTCTTTTGTATACTTGGTTAAGTTTATTCCTAAGTATTTTATTCTTTTTGATGCTATTGTACTGAGATTGTTTTCTTAATTTCCTTTTGGGATGGTTCATTGTTAGTGTATAAAAAAGCAACTAGTATTTGTATGCTAATTTTGTATCCTTCAACTTTACTGAATTTGTTTATTAGTGCTAAGTTTTTGGTGGAGTCTTTAAAGTTTCCTACATATAACATCATGTCATCTGAAAACACAGGTAATTTTCTGTCTTCCTTTTCATTATGTATGTCTCCTATTTCATTTTCTGGCTAGGACTTCCAGTAATGTATTGAAGGGAAATGGTAAGAATGGTCAGCCTTCTCTTGTTCCTGAACTTATAGACATGCTTTCAGCTTTTGAACATTGAGTATGACATTAGCTGTGGGATGGTAATATATGACTTTATTGTACTGAAGTAGTTTTCTTCCATACCCAATTTGTTGAGAATTCATGAAGGGTGTTTAATTTTATCAAATGCTTTTCTGCATCTATTGAGATGATGATATGATTTTTGTCCTTTTTTCTGTTAATGAAGTTTATCACATTTATTGATTTTCATATGGTAAAACTTCCTTGCATTCTTGCCATAAATCCCACTTAGTCATGGTGTATGATACTTTCAATGTGCTATTGTATCCTGTTTACTATATTATTGAGGATTTTTGCATCAATATTTATCAGAGATATTGATGTGTTGTTTTCTTTTCTGGTAGTGTCTCTGTCTGGCTTTTGTATGAGGGTAATACTGGCCTCCAAATCCCTAAAGAATTTGGAAGTATTCTCTCCTCTTCAATTCTTTGGAAATGGATTGTTGTTAATTATTTAACTGCCTAGTAGATTTCACTAGTAAAAGCTTCTGGCCCTGGGCTTTCTTTATTAAGAGATTTTTATTTTGATTCAATCTCCTTATCTGTCATTGATCTGTTCAGATTTTCTATTTTTTCATGATTCAGTCTGGGATGGTTATATACTTCTAGGAATTTATCCTTTCACCTATGTTATCCAATTTGTTGGTGTACAATTGTTTATATTAGTCTCATAATCCTTTTTATTTCTGTGACATTGGTTGCAATGTCCCTTTTTCATTAATAGTTTTATTTATTTATGTCTTCTTCTCTCATTTTTTCTTAGTCTAGCTAAAGTTTTGTAGATTTTATCTTTTCAAAAATATAACTTATTTTCATCAGTTTTGTCTATTGTTTTCTAATATCTATTTTATTTATATTAATCATTTTTTCCCTTCTGTTAGCCTTAGATTTTGGATAGTTTATTCTTCTTTTTCTAGTTCCTTGAGGTGTAAAGCTAGATTGTTGATTTGAGAGGTTTCTTATTTGTAAATGGTAAGGGTTCACAGATATAAATTTTTCTCTTACAACTGCTTTCATTGCATCTAGTGAAATGATATTTTGTGCTTTCATTTCATTTCTCTAAATATTTTATAATATTTCCTGTGATTTCTTTTCTGACCAATTGTTTGTTTGAAAGCATGCTGTTTAATTCTACATAGTCATGGATTTTCCAGTTTTCTTTCTGCTACTGAATTCTAGTTTATTCCCTTTTGATTGGAAACTATACTTTATATGACTTCAAACTTTTAAAGTTTATTAATACCTATTTTGTTGTCTAATTTATGGTATATTCTGGACAGTGTTCTATGTATACTTGAGAAAAAATGTTTATTCTGCTGTTGTTGGGAGGAGTGTGCTGTGTATATTTCTTAGGTCTAATTTGTCTATAGTGTTGATCAAGATCTCTATTTCCTTATTGACCTTCTGTCTGGTGGTGTAATTAATTTTTTTTTTTTTTTTTTTTTTTGCGGTATGCGGGCCTCCCACTGTTGCGGCCTCCCCCGTTGCGGAGCACAGGCTCCGGACGCGCAGGCTCCGGACGCACAGGCTCAGCGGCCATGGCTCACGGGCCCAGCCGCTCCGCGGCATATGGGATCCTCCCAGACCGGGGCACGAACCCGTATCCCCTGCATCGGCAGGCGGACTCTCAACCACTTGCGCCACCAGGGAGGCCCTGTAATTAATTATTGAAAGTGGGGTAGTAAAATCTGGTAATATTATTGTAGAGCAATCTATTATTCTCTTCCATTCTGTCAACATTTGCTCCCTGTGTTTAAGAATTCTGATGTTTGGGGCTTCCCTGGTGGCACAGTGGTTGAGAATCTGCCTGCTAATGCAGGGGACATGGGTTCGAGCCCTGGTCTGGGAGGATCCCATATGCCACGGAGCAACTAGGCCCGTGAGCCACAACTACTGAGCCTGCGCGTCTGGAGCCTGTGCTCCGCAACAAGAGAGGCTGTGATAGTGAGAGGCCCGTGCACCGTGATGAAGAGTGGGCCGCGCTTGCCACAACTAGAGAAAGCCCTCCCACAGAAACAAAGACCCAACGCAGCAAAAATAAATTAATTAATTAATAAAAGAACATCAAAGAAGTTTAAACACAAATGCTCAAAAAAAAAAAAAAAGAATTCTGATGTTCAGAGCATACATTTTATAATTGTTAAATCTTCTTGTTCAATTGACCCATTTATCACTATACAATGTCTTTCTTTATCTCTTGTAACAGTTTTTTTCTTAAACTTTATCTTTTCTGATATTAATATAGCTCTTCTCTTTTTTGGTTATTATTGTATGGAATATCTTTTTCCATCCTTTCAATTTTGATCTATGCATGCCCTCAGATGTAAATTGGATCTCTTGGAGACTGCGTAGTTGAATCCTCATTTATAAAAATTCTTTCTGCCAATAATGCCTTTTAATTATTTAAATAATTTAATTTAACCCAATAGTTTAATCTATTTATATTTAAAGTAATCACTTATAAAGAAGAACTTAAAATTGCCATTTTGTTATTTGCTTTCTGTATGTCTTAAAATTTCTTTGAACCTCATTTAGTACTCCCTTTTCACTTTCCTTTGTGTTTAGATTATTTTTCATAATGACATATTTTGATTCTTTTCTCATTTCCTTTTGTGTTTATTCAATAGTTACTTTCTTTATGGTCATCATGTGGATTACATAAAACAACTCCAAAGTTATAACAATATATTTTCAACTGATAACACCTTAACTTCAATCACATACAAAATCTCTGCACTTTTAGAGCTCCACATCACTCATATATTTATGTAATTGATGTCACAAATTACATCTTTATATACTGTGTACATGTTAATACAGGTTTGTAATTTTTATGTTTCTATCTTTTAAATCCTAAAAATAATAAAATATAGAGTTATAGACTTAAATTGTTATAACACAAGTTTTTATATTTGTCCATATAGTTACCTTCAGCAGAGAAATTTATATTTTTGTATGGGTTTGAGTAACTGTGTAGCACCCTTTGTTTCAATTTGAAGAACTCCCTTTTGCATTGTTTTGTAAGGCAGGTCTAGTGCTAATGAATTCCTTCAGCTTACATTTATCTGTATATGCCTTAATTTCTCCATCATTTATGAAGGACCAACTTGTAAGACATAGTATTCTTGAGTGACAGATTTTTCCTTCAACACTTTAAATATATCATCTCACTACCATCTGTCCTGCAAGGCTTGTGTTGAGAAATCTGCTGAAAATGTTATTTAAGCTCTCTGTAAGTGATAAGTTGCTTTTTGCTTGCTGCTATCAAGATTCTCTTTGTCGTTGACTTTTTATTATATGTTTCAGTTGTACAGATTGTAATTCAAAATCTATATCCACCACAAAGTAATCACAGCCACAGGTCTACTTACCATCATCACAATACAGTTGACTCCCAATTTTACCCACCTCACAATCCATTTTCCCTCTGGTAACCACTAAACTCTTCTTATTTATATGTTTGTTTTTGTTTTTTCATTTAGATTTCACATATGAGTGAAATCATACAATATTTCTCTTTTGCAGTCTGATGTAATTCACTTAGAATAATACCTTCAAGATTCATCCTTGTTGTCACAAATGGCAGGATTTTATTCTTTTTATGGCTGAGTAGAATTCCACTGTGTATATATAACACGTCTTTTTATTTTTATCCATACATCATTAGAAACCTAAATTGTTTCATATCTTGGCTTTTGTAAATAATGCTGCAGTGAACATAGGATTGCATATATCTTTTCAAATTAGCTTTTTGATTGTTCTTTGGATTATACCAAGAAGTGGAATACCTGGGTCATGTGGTTGCTCTTTTTTTTTTTTTTTGAGGAATTTTCACAATGTTTTCCAGAGTATATGCACCATTTACAGACCCAACAACAGTGTATTAGGTTTCCCTTTTCTCCCCACACTCTCCAATATTAGTTAACTCTTATCTTTTTGATAATAGTTATTCTAACAAATAACTGTCAAGTGATAAGTTATTGTGGTTTTGATTTACATTTCTCTTATAATTAGTGATGTGGAACATCTTTTCCCATGCCTGATGGCCATCTGTATGTCTTCTTTTGAAAAATGTTCATTCAGATTTTTGCCTGTTCTTTAATCAAGTTGTTTGCTTTTCTGTTGTTGTTGAGCTGTATGAGTTCAATAAATACTTGGGATATTAACTGCTTATTGGTTATATGATTTGTAAATATCTTCTCCCACTCAGTACATGGCCTTTTTGTTGTGATGATGATTTCTTTCACTGTGCAGCAACATTTTAGTGTTGTGTAGTCCCATTTGTTTATTTTTGCTTTTATTTCCCTTGCCTTTCCAGTCAGATGCATAAAAACATTGCTAAGACCAATGTCAATGAGGTTACTTCCTATGTTTTCTTCTAGGATTTTTATTGTTTCATGTCTTACACTTAAGTCTTTAATCCATATTGAGTTGATTTTTGTATATAGTGTGAGAAAATAGTCCAGTTTGATTCTTTTGCTTGTAGCTGTCCAGTTTTCCCAACACCACTTGTTAAAGAGGCTACTTTTTCACCACTGTACATTCTTGCCCCCTTTGTCACAGATTAAATGACCAAGGATTTATTTCTTGGCTCTCTATTCTGTTTCCTTGATCTATGTGTCTCTTTTTGTGCCAGTACCATACTGTTTTGATTAGTGTAGCTTTGCAATATAAACTGAAGTCAGGGCACATAATACCTCCAGGTCCCCCTGGATATTTTAACTCTCAGATTTGTCCACACTGAGCATCCAGCAATTGGTCAATTATAGTTCAGGCTTTTCTACCCAAGCACTGGTTCTTATAACAGTTGCCACCCCTGGGAACCTTACTTGCCACCCAGCAAGCTGTGACTTCCTGTATTTTGTATTTCTGCCTCTCCAGTCTTGAGGGCAATAGTTTGCCCTGTATCCTCATCTCTTTAGGATCCTAGAAGAGTTGTTGATTTTCAGTCTGTTCAGCCTTTTACTTGTTGTTAGGATGGAGTGGTGACTTTCAAGCTCCTTACATGCAGAAACAGAAGCATAAAATCCCAATTACTTTATTCTCATTTGAATAATTAATTCCCATCCAAGCTTGGGTTATGGTTAGGACATCTTCAGAGTAAGAAATTGATTGCTTGCTATTTGCTTGTATAAAAATACATTCAAAAGTTATGCATATGATTTAAACATTATTTCTATCTACTTTTGTTAGTTAGAACAAGGTTTTTAACTCCATTAAACCATCTACATGTTGCTATGAACTTAAGTAACTTCTTATATGACCAAACCTTAGTAAATTCATTATATTTGTCTTCTAGGATAGCCCCTTAATTTTATCTCTATTACGTTCCTACACTCTCTTTGAGAGGCTCTATTTAAAAATTCAATTGTAGAACTGAAGAGACATAGCCTTGCTTTGCAAAAAATCCTGAAGAATTTTAGCTGGCAAACCAGAGTCCAGGAAAGAAACAGATATTGGGGAAGACTCAATATATTGAGATAGAATGAAAAATTAGTTAGTTACTAGAAGCATACATGTTACACAGATTTTTCATAGTTTATTGAATGAATAGTTGTAGCAGATATCAACTCTTTCTGACATAAATCCCTTACAAGACATTTGATATCTTTGTATCCAAGTACTCTAACAAGCTCAGCTGCCCTGGGGTTGGAAGCAGGAGAAAACAGGAACATATCTCATTGCTACAGAAATGTCAAGCAAAGAACTACCTAGTACAAGAGAAGCTTAAATATGGTTTCCTAAAAGGAGGGCTCTGTAAGAAGACTTAGCCTAAGATACATGTACCTGTAATTGTTGTCCTATATCTTCTATTTATACTTTCACAAGCATCTTTCCTTATAAGAGGTAGTTACTATTTTCTCAAAAAATGTAAAAATGTATGTGGGTCTTCTGTTGCAGAAACAATGAATAGGAAGGCTGCAATCTCTGAAATTAAGGATAATATACAAAACATAAATATAGTGTGGAAGGAGATGAATTTTGTTTCCCTGGTTCAACTGAGAACAACAGACCAGAGGTCAAAGCTGATACCTGAAATTTTATAATTTCATTGAGGTAGGAAATGGATAGACAGTTTACTTTAGATAGGTTAGCTTTTCAAAAAGGCAAATAATTTGGTTTAGACTTTGGGAAACTAGATTCCTGTTTTACACATACATCATACACTAGGAAGCATAAGAATTTAAACAATTCTATTGTACTCATGTTTTAAGTGGGATTTTAAAAAATTTTTTTTGTCCATGCAGCACAGCATATGGGATCTTAGTTCCCTGACCAGGCATTGAACCCATGTACCCTGCACAGAGTCTTAACCACTGGACCACTAGGGAAGTCCCAGTAGAGTTTGTTTTAATAAATTAAGAAAATCACATTCATATAAGCTTTAAAGTATATTAAACCTTTGTTAAATGAGAAAAGATTTGTAGAAATTAACATAACAGGGAAGTGATGTCACCTAATGTTCAAAAGTGAGGGCATGGAGTAAATCAGACCTGGTTGATTGTTGGGTTTTTCTCACTAGTCACATGATATTGGGGAAATTGTTTGTACGGATCTCTCTAAAATAGGGGAACACCCTACTTCAGAGAGATTATTTGAGAGTTAAATGAGATTATGCATATACATTACTTATTACAGTTCTGGAACATTTTGAGAAGTCTATCTGTGGTAGACAGTATTATTCTTAGCATAATAGAGAAATTGAGAGGCTCTAAAAAGAGGAAATATCATATGTAAATACTCAAAAGTGTGAAACAGCCTAATGAGTTCTGTACAAATTAAATATTGGTAGGTAGAGAAGTGTACAGAAAAATGAGGTTAGAGAAGAATAAATGGAGCCAACATACCCAGAGCTCCACTTCTCTGAGATTCTGGAGAGAAGGAAGGTATACAGAGGTGGTGCATTCATTGGCTGAGTCTTTGGTCATATGGATGTGGGTGAGACAACATGAGACTTACAAGAAAACAGCTGCTATGGGGTTTGAAACATAATATCAGTACAAGAGATACTCATTTTGGCAACACGTATACTAAAATTGAATGATAAAAGGATTAACATGGCTGCTATGCAAGAATGGCATGCAAATTTGTGAAGTGTTTCATATTTTTTCATCAGAAACCTTACAGGCCAAGAGAGTGGGATGATATATTCAAAGTGCTGAAAGAAAAACATTGCCAACCAAAAATACTCTATCTGGAAAAGTTATACTTCAAAAATGAAGGAGAGGCCTCAAAAGCTCAAGATGGTGGAGTAGAAGAACATGTAGTCACCTCGTCTTATGAGAACACTAGAGTCACAACTAACTGCTGAACAACCATCAAAAAAAAAAAAAACAGAAAAAACAAATGTTGGAACTTAAAAAGAGAGATACCCTACATCCAAAATCAAAGAAGCCGCATTGAGATTGTAGGAAAGGCACAATCATAATAAAATCAAATACCATAGATGCCAGATGCGTGACCCACACATTGGAAAACAATTATACCACTGATGTTCTCCCACTGGAGTGAAAGTTCTAAGCCCCACATCAGTCTTCCCAGCCTGGGGGTCCAGAAATGGGACTAGGAATCCCCAGGGAATCTGAATTTGAAGGCCAGCAGGATTTGATCTCAGGAATTACATAGGACTGAGGGAAACAGTGATTCCACTCTTGGAGGGTGTGCACAAGGACCTGTGTACACCAGGATCTAGGGGAAAAAAGCAGTGACTCCCTAAGAGACTGGGCCAGACATACCTGCTAGTATTGGAGGGTCTCCTGTGGAGACAGGGAGTGGCTGGGGCTCACTGTGAGGACAAAGACAAGGTAGCAACAATTCTGGAGGGTACTCATTGGCAGAAGCCCTCTTAATGGCTACCATTAACACAACCAACAGCCTATAGGTTCCAGTGCTGGGAAGTCTCAGGCCAAACAACAAACAGAGCAGGAACACAGCCCCACCCAACAACAGACAAGTGGCATAAAGTCTTACTAAGCATGGCCCTGCCCAGCAAAGGGGCAAGACCCAGCTCCACCCACCACTAGTCCCTCCCATCAGGAAGCCTGCACAAGCCTCTTAGCTAACCTCATCCACCAGAGGGCAGACAGCAGAAGCAAGAAGAACTACAGTCCTGTAGTTTGCAGAATGAAAGCGACAGCCACAGAAAGACAAAATGAAGTGGCAGAGGAATATGTCATAGATGAAGGAAAAAGATAAAATCCCAGAAGAACAACTACGTGAAGTGGAGATAGGCAATCTTCTGGAAAAAGAATTCAGAATAATGATAGTGAAGATGAGCCAAGATTTTGGAACAACAGAGCACAATCACAGGAGAACAGCCCCAGAAGAGGAATAATCAGAGGCTTCTCTCCCAATGGAAGTTCTCCAATCCCACCTACCTTTCACAGCAGATCAGAAACAAAGTTAAGAAACAGATCTTGAGGCCTCTACTTCCACAACTAGGGACCACACTATGCCCCTCACGGGGCAGTGACAACCACAAAGCAAAGAGGAGGCCCTGCTCAATATCCATCTCACCCACCAGGGGCAGACACCAGAAGCAAAAGGAGCTATGATCCTGTAGCCAGCAGAAAGGAGACCACAAACAAAATGAGTTAGACAAAATGAGACAACAGAGAAATCTGTGGCAGAAAAAGGAGCAAGATAAAAACCTACAAGCACAACTAAAAGAGGGGGAAGTAGTCAATCTACCTGAAAAAGAATTCAGAATAATGATAGTAAAGATGATCAAAGATGTAGGAAAAAGATGGAGGCATGGATTGAGAAGATGCAAGAAATGTTTAACAAAGACCTAAAAGAACTAAAGAACAAAAAAACAGAGGTGAACAATACAATAAATGAAATGAAAAATACCCTAGAAAGAATCAATAACAGAATAACTGAGGGAGAAGAATGGACATGTGACCTGGAAGACAGAATGGTAGAAATCACTGCCACTGAACAGAATAAAGAAAAAGAATGAAAAGAAATGAGGACAGTCTCAGAGACCTCTGGGACAAAAATTAAATGTCCCACTATTTGAATTATAGGGGTCCAAGAAGAAGAGAAAAGGAAAGGGTCTGTGAAAATATTTGAAGAGATTATAGTCGAAAACTTTCCTAACATGGGAAAGGAAATAGCCACCCAAGTCCAGGAAGTACAGAAAGTCCCAGGCAGAATAAATCCAAGGAGGAACATGCTAAGACACATAGTAATCAAATTGACAAAAATTAAAGACAAAGTATTACAAGCAACAAGGGAAAAGCAACAAATAACATGCAAGGGAACTCCCATAAGGTTATCAGCTGATTTCTCAGCAGAAACTCTTCAGGCCAGAAGGGAGTGGCACAATATATTTAAAGTGATGAAAGGGAATAACCTACAACCAAGAATACTCTACCCAGCAAGGCTCTCATTCAGTTTTGACAGAAAAGTCAAAAGCTTTACAAACAAGCAAAAGCTAAGAGAACTCAGCACCACTAGACCAGCTTTGCAACAAATGCTAAAGGACCTTCTCTAAGCAGAAAAGAAAAGGCCACAACTAGAAACAAAATTACACATGGAAAAGCTCACTGGTAAAGGGAAACAGACAGTAAAGGTAGGAAATTATCCACAGACAAATATGATACCAAAACTAACAATTGTGAAAAGGGGAGATCACAAATGTAGGATATTGGAATTGCATTTGAAATTAAAAGATAGCAACTTAAAACAATCTTGTTTATATAGAGACTGCTATATCAAAATCTCATGGTAACCATAAAATGAAAATCTACAATAGATACACACAAAAAAAGAAAAATGAATCGAAACACAACACTAAATTCAGTCATCAAATCACAAAAGGAGATAACAAAAGAGTGAGGGAAGAAAAAACACCTACAAAAATAAATCCAAAACAAGTAACAAAATGGCAATAAGAACAGACATATAGATAATTACCTTAAATGTAAATGTAAATGCTTCGACCAAAAGTCATAGACTGGCTGAATGAATACAAAAATAAGACCCATATATGCTGTGTACAAGAGACCCAATTCTGATCTATGGACACATACACACTGAAAGTGAGAAGAAAAAAGATATTCCATGCAAATGGAAATAAAAATAAAGCTGGAGTAGCAATACTCATATCAGACAAAATAGACTTTAAAATAAAGACTGTTACAAGAAACAATGAAGGACACTACATAATGATGAAGGGACCAATCCAAGAAGATATAACTATTGTAAATATATATGCACCCAACATAAGAGCACCTCAATATATAAGGCAAATACTGACAGTCATAAAGGGAGAAATCAGCAGTAACACAATAATAGTGGGGGATTTTAACACCCCACTTTCATCAAAGAATGGATCATCCAGAGAGAAGATCAATAAAGAAACACAGGTCTTAAATGACACATTAGACCAGGTGGACTTAACTGATATTTACAGAGCATTCCATTCCAAAGCATCAAAATACATATTCTTCTCATGTGCACATGGAACATCTTCCAGGATTGACCATATGCTGAGCCACAAAGCAAGCCTTGGTAAATTTAAGAAAACTGAAATCATATCAAGCATCTTTTCTGACCACCACACTATGAGATTAGAAATCAATTACAGGTAAAAAAAAAAAAAAAAAAAAAAAAAAAAACACCTCATGGAGGTTAAACAAAATGCTACTAAAGAACAAATGGATCACTGAAGAAATCAAAGGGGAAATCAAAAAATACCTTGAGACAAATGGAAATTAAAGCACAACAATCCAAACCTATAGGACGCTGCAAAAACAGTTCTAAGAGGGAAGTTTATAGCAATAAAACCTTACCTCAGGAAACAAGGAAAATCTCAAATAAACAACCAAAACTTACACATAAAGCAACTAGAGAGAGAAGAACAAACAAAACCCAAAGTTAGCAGAAAGAAAGAAATCATAAAGGTCAGAGCAGAAATAAGTGAAATAGAAATGAAGAAAAAATAGAAGTGATCGATGAAATTAAAAGCTGGTTCTTTGAAAAGATAAACAAAATTGATAAACATTTAGCCAGACTCATTGGGAAAAAAGGGAGAGAGCTCAAATCAATAAAATCAGAAATGAAAAAGGAGAAATTACAACAGCAGCACAGAAATACAAAGGATCAAGTATCATAAGAGACTACTACAAGCAACTACATGTCAATAAATTGGACAACCTGGAAGAAATGGACAAATTCTTAGAAAGGTACAATCTCCCAAGACAAAACCAGGAAGAAATAGAAAACATGAACAGACCAACCACAAGTACTGAATTTGAAAGGGTGATTAAAAAACTCCCAAAAAACAAGCATCCTGGACCAGATGGCTTCACAGGGGAATTCTACCAAACATTTAGAGAAGAGTTAACACCTCTCCTTGTGAAACTAATCCAAAAAATTACAGAGAAAGGAATATTCCCAAACTTATTCTATGAGACCACCATCCTGATAACAAAACCAGACAAAGATACCACAAAAAAGAGAAAATTCCAAGCAAATATCACTGATGAACACAGATGCAAAAATCCTCAACAAAATACTAGCAATCCAAATCCAACAATACATTAAAAGTATCATACACCATGATCAAGTGGGATTTATCCCAGGGATGCAAGGATTTTTCAATATCCACAAATCAGTCAGTGTGATACACCACATTAATAAACTGAAGAATAAAAACCATATGATCAACTCAATAGATGCAGAAAAAGCTTTTGACAAAATTCAACACCCATTTATGATAAAAACTCTCCAGGAAGTTGGCATAGAAGGCCATATATGACAAACCTACAGCTAACATAATACTCAATGGTGAAAAGATGAAAACATTTCCTCTAAGATCAGGAGCAAGACAAGGATGTCCACTCTTACCACTTTTATTCAACATAGTTTTGGAAGTCCTAGCTACAGCAATCAGAGAAGAAAAGGAAATAAAAGAAGTCCACATTGGAAAAGAGTAACTAAAACTGTCATTGTTTACAGACTACATGATACTATACATAGAAAATTCTATAGATGCTACCAGAAAATTACTAGAGCTCATCAATGAATTCAGTAAAGTATTGTAACAGGATACAAAATTAATATACAGACATTTGTTGCATTTCTATACACTAACAACAAAAGACCAGAAAGAGAAATTAAACAATTACATTTCCATAGCATCAAAAAGAATAAAATTCCTAGGAATAAACTTACCTAAGGTGACAAAAGACCTATATCCCGAAAACTATAAGATGCTGATGAAAGAAATCGAAGATGACACAGATGGAAAAATATACCATGTTCTTGGATTGAAAGAATCAGTATTGTGAAAATGATTATACTATCCAAGGCAATCTACAGATTCAGTGCAGTCCCTATCAAACTACCAATGACATTTTTCACAGAATTAGAACAAACAATCTTAAAATTTGTATGGAGACACAAAAGCAATGAGAAAGAAAAATTGAGCTGAAGGAATCAGGCTCCCTGACTTCAGGCTACACTACAAAGCTACAGTCATCAAAAAACAGTTCGTGCCCCGATCCCGGAGGATCCCACATGCCGCGGAGCGGCTGGGCCCGCGAGCCATGGCCGCGGGGCCTGTGTGTCCGGAGCCTGTGCTCCGCAACGGGAGAGGCCACAGCAGTGAGAGGCCCGCGTACAGAAAAAAAAAAAAAAAACAAAAAACAGTATGGCACTGACACAAAAACAGAAATTTAGATGAATGGAACAAGATAGAAAGCCCAGAAATGAACCCACACATCTATGGTCAATTAATCTGCAACAAAGAAGGCAAGACTATTCAGCAGAGGAAAGACAGTCACTTCAATAAATGGTGCTAGGAAAACTGGACAACTACATGTAAAAAAATAAAATTAGTATGCTCTTTAAAACCACACACCTAGAGACTGTGATACAGAGTGAAGTAAGTCAGAAAGAGAAAAATAAATACTGTACATTAACACATATATATGGAATCTAAAAAAAATGGTTCTGATGAACCTAGGGACAGGACAGGAATAAAGACACAGACATAGAGAATGGACTTGAGGACACGGTGAGGGGGAAGGGTAAGCTGGGACAAAGTGAGACAGTATAAATGAAATATATACACTATCAAATGTAAAATAGCTAGCTAATGGGAAGCAGCTGTATCACACAGGGAGATCAGTTCAGTGATTTGTGACCACCTAGAGCAGTGAGATAGGGAGCGTGGGAGGGAGGGGATATGGGGATATATGTATACATATAGCTGATTCACATTTTTATACAGCAGAAACTAACACAACATTGTAAAGCAATTATACTCCAATAAAGATGTTTAAACACACACACACACACACACACACACACACATAAATAAACTCAAAATGGATTAAAGACCTAAATGTAAGACCAGATACTATAAAACTCTTAGAAGAAAACATAGGCAGAACACTCTATGACATAAATTGCATCAATATCTTTTTCAATCCATCTCCCAGAGTAATGGAAATAAAAACAAAAATAAACAAATGGGACCGAATTAAACTCAAAAGCTTTTGCACAGCAATGGAAACCATAAACAAAACAAAAAAAACAACCCAGAATGGGAGAAAATATTTGCAAATGATGAGACTGAAAAAAGATTAGTCTCTAAAATTTATGAACAGCTCAAGCAGCTCAATACCATAAAGACAAACAACCCCATCAAAAAATGGGCAGAAGACCTAAATAGACATTTCTCCAAAGAAGACATAGAGATGGCCAAGAGGTACATGAAAAGATGTTCAACACTGCTTATTATTAGAGAAATGGAAATCAAGACTATACAATGAGGTATCACTTCACACCAGTCAGAATGGCCATCATCAAAAAATCTACAAACAATAAATGCTGAAGAGGGTGTGGAGAAAAGGGAACCCTCTTGCACTGTTGGTGAGAATGTAAATTGGTACAGCCACTATGGAGAACAGTATGGAGGTTCCTTAAAAAACTAAAAATAGAGCTATTATATGATCCAGCACTCCCACTCTTGGGCATATATCTGGAGAAAAACTTGGTTTGAAAGTAAACATGCACCCCAGTATTCATTGCAGCACTGTTTACAATAGCCAAGAAATGGAAGCAATCTAAATGTCCATCAAGAGATGAATAAAGAGGGCTTCCCTGGTGGTGCGGTGGTTGAGAGTCCACCTGCCGATGCAGGGGACAGGGGTTCGTGCCCTGGTCCGGGAAGATCCCACATGCCGCGGAGCGGCTGGGCCAGTGAGCCATGGCTGCTGAGCCTGCGCGTCTGGAGCCTGTGCTCCGCAACGGAAGAGGCCACAACAGTGAGAGGCCCGCATATCTCAAAAAAAAAAAAAAAGAAAGAAAAAAAAAGAGATGAATAAAGATGTGTTATATATATATATACAATGGAATATTATTCAGTCATAAAAAATGAAATAATGTCTTTTGCAGCAACATGGATGGACCTGGAGATTACCATACTAAGTGAAGTAAGTCAGACAGAGAAAGACAAATATCATATGATATCACTTACATGCAGAATATTTTTTAAATGATACAAATGAACTTATCTACAAAACAGAAACAGACTCACAGACTTAGAGAATGAATTTATGGTTACCAGGGTGGAAGGGGGAAGGGGAGGGATAGACTGGGAGTTTGGGATTGACATGTACACACGGCTCTATTTAAAATAAATAACAAATGACCTACTGTTAAACATAATAAGTTAAAAAAATTTTAAACACATTATTTAAAAAATGAAGGAGAAATAAAGACTTTCCAGACAAACAAAATTTAAAGGAATTTGTCAACACTAGACCTGCCTTACAAGAAAGATTGAAGGAGTTCTTCAAGCTATATTTAAAGGATGCTAATTAGTAACATGAAAATACACAACACACTGGGAAAAGGAGATACTTAGTCAAAAGCAGACTACTCAAATACTGTAATATGGTCGTATCTTAACTGTAATATGGTGTCTTATAGTATAAATGTTAAAAGGCAAGAGTAGTAAAAAGTAACTACTATAGCTACTATATTAACAAATATACAACATAAAAGAGGTAAATAGATGAGTGGATAAAGAAGATGTGAGATATATATATATATATATATATATATATATATATATATATGATGATTGAATATTACCCAGCCTTAAAAATCAATGAAATTTTGCCATTTGCAGAAACACAAATGGAACTATAAGGCATTATGCTAAGTGACATAAGTCAGACAGAGAAAGACAAACACTGGATGATCTCACTTATATATGAAATCTAAAATTTTTAAACTCATAGAAACAGAATAAGTTGGTGATTGCCAGGGACTGAGGTGGTGGGGGAAATGGGAAAATATTGGCTAAAGGGTACAAACTTCCACATATACGATTAATAAGTTCTAGGGTTCTAATGCACAGTATTGTGATAACAGTTAAAATAATGTATCATATATTTGAAAGTTAAGAGAGTAGATCTCAAATGTTCTCATCACAAGAAAATAATGACAATTATGTGACATGATGGAGGTATTACCTAAGGATATGCAGTCATTTTGCAATATATACGTGTATCAAATCAACACATCGTACATCTTAAATTTCTACAGTGTTATATGTCAATTATATCTCAGTAAAGTTGGAATAGAAAAATACAGGTACTGCACACAATGCTGAGGGACATCAGAGAATTCTAAAATAGAGATATATGTATTTGCCACCTTTGCCATCCAGGTTGACCACAGAAAGATTGAACCTCAGAAGGAAGGGCCAAGCACTAGTGTAGGGACTATTATATAACCCACTCTAACAAAGCCTAAAACCCATCTGACATGAGTCAGAGTCTGAGTCACACCAGTTCATGAGGATAGGGGAACATCTTGGGATTTACACAGATCTGCCTTGATAAAGCCTAAAATCAAGCCATGACATGAGTCAGAGAAAAGTCAAGCTCTGACCAAAAACAAAGCACTTGGGAAATATCTTGGCCAATCTACCAGAAAGTCATAACAATTCCCTAAATGCACCTAATTACAGAATTTCAAAATTATAAAACAAGAACCAATAGCAAAATCAAATCAACAATCATAGTTAGATAGTTAAAATCTCTGATTCAATAATTGATAGACAAGAAGAAAAATATCAGAAAAATTTAATACCACATGTAACTAATATGATCTAATTTCCATAAAATATGATCTAACTTAACACCATTAAAATAAGTGGAGTCTACATGTTCTTTTCAAGTGTGCCAAAGTGAAATAAAATGCAGGGACTTACAGTGTCTCAGTAAAATTCATGTCTGAAATCTTAGAGTATATTTCATGACCACACAGGGTTAAATCAGAAATCAGCAATAAGATATCTAGAAAATTATCAAATATCTCAAAATTATATAATACATTTTAAAATAAGCCATTAGTAAATACATGTCAAAGTTTACTAGGGATGGTAAAGTACATCCCACAAAACCTAAGGGAACAAAGCAAAAGTAATACTTAGAGGAAACATATTTTTACTTTAAGTGTTTATATTAAAAAAGAAAAAGTAGTAATGTAATTGATATAAATTTACATCTTACAACACTAGAAAAAAAAAGAGAGTGAAGAAAGCAACAGTATAAGGAAGTAAAGCTATAAGCAGAAATCAATACACAAATTTATTTTGTGTATTGTGAAACACAAGTAAACAGACAAAACAAACAATAAACAGAAAAACAATAAAACAGAAAGAACATAAAGAAAATTAATAGAGCCAAATGTTGGTTCTTATAAAAGATTAACTTAAGTGGTTGATAACTTGGTAAATACATAAATCAACTTGGCCAGCTCAGGCTCACACACTAATAGGTTTTGTTCTGGTGCTTAGGCATAAGAGCTAAAGAGTTTTGATTTACTATACCCAACACCCTTTTCCCTTCCATTTTCTTCTCTGAAACTACAGACCTTTCAGGTGTATCTTTATCCCAAGGTCTAATATGGAATTTTGAGTTGCATGTTATTTCTTGGTGCGATTACTCTTCTGCTTGCTCTGACACGTCTTCTTAGAAGGCTTCTGGTATCTGCTAGACATATGGCATCGACCTGGTGGGGACTCTACACTGAGGAATTTGAGTGATCTTCTGTAATAATACTTGAGATGATAGGAGGTCACACAGGTTTTTCCAGGCATTTTTTCCCATATTAAGAGTTCTCTCATTTCCCACTTAGCTCATTTCCCATTTAGCACATCTCATTATAACAATGAAGCGTTGCACATTCTAGAAAAACACAGATCCTCTAGAAGTGTTGAGAGCCTGACAAATCACTTTGTATCCCTATGATGGCCCTAACCATCAACCACTTGGCCACTAAGAATCAGAAAAAGGTCACATTTTTTCCCCCACTTCTTTGGTCCATCTTTTAAAATTTCAACTGCACAGTATGGATTTAAGAGCGTTGTTCTGACTTCCTCTTATTTGGGCCAATAATGTGTGTGCTTTCTGTTGCTGAAACTCAGCCCCTGTTCACTGGTGCCAAATAGAAACACAGAGACAGAATTTTGCTTGAAGTTGAAAAGAGTAGCTTTTATTGCTTTGTCAGGCAAAGAGGACCACAGTGGACTAATGCCCTCAAGACTGTGTGACCCACCCTGAAGGGGGTAGTAAGGAGTTTTATAGTGTTTAAGGAGCAGGGTATGATCAGCTCTTGGAAAATTCTCAGACTAGTTGGAATCAAGGTGAAGTTTCAGCATCACCTTTCTGGTTTCAACCAGTCTAGAGTCTGTGTTCTTGTGGTCAGCAGTTTTCATCTGGAGGGTTTCTGCTCCCTGTAAAAACAACTTAGGAATGTGTGTCAGGCCTTTATCTATATCCTTCAGGGAACTGGGAGTTTGGTGATTCTGCTGTGTGGTGGATTTATAGTCTAAATTGCTACCAGTTGTCAAGCCCAATAGCTATTCTTTATTTCTGCATCTTCACATTTCCTGATCATTAACATTTTTTCTTTTATGGTAGAGAGTTTTTGTTTTTTGTTTTTTTTTTTTTACATTTTTATTGGAGTATAATTGCTTTACAATGTTGTGCTAGTTTCTGCTGTTCAACAAAGTGAATCAGCTATATGTATACATATATTCCCATATCATTTCTCTCTTGCACCTCCCTCCCACCCTCTCTATCCCACCCCCCTAGGTCTTCACAAGACACCGAGCTGATCTTCCTGTTCTATGCAGCAGTTTCCCACTAGCTATCCACTTTTCATTTGGTAGTATATATATATATATATATATATATATATATATATATATATATATATATATATGTCAATGTTTCTCTCTCACATTGTCCCAGCCTCCCCTTCCCCTACTGCATCCTCAAGTCTGTTCTGTATGTCTGTGCCTTTATTCCTGCCCTGCCACTAGGTCCATCAGTACCATTTTTCATATATATGCATTAACATACAATATTTGTTTTTCTCTTTCTTACTTACTTCACTCTGTATGACAGACTCTATGTCCATCCACCTACTACAAATAACTCAATTTTGTTCCTTTTTATGGCTGAGTAATATTCCATTGTATATATGTACCACATCTTCTTTATCCATTTCTCTGTTGATGAACATTTAGGTTGCTTCTATGTCCTGGTTATTGTAAATAGAGCTGCAATGAACATTGTGGTACATGACTCTTTTTGAATTATGGTTTTCTCAGAGTATATGCCCAGTAGTGGGATTGCTGGGTCATATAGTAGTTCTATTTTTTATATTTTAAGGAACCTCCATACTGTTCTCCATAGTGGTTGTATCAATTTACACTCCCTCCAACAGTATAGGAGGGTTCCCTTTTCTCCACACACTCACCAGCATTTATGTTTCTAGTTTTTTCAATGATGGCCATTCTGACTGGTGTGAGGTCATACCTCATTGTGGTTTTGATTTGCATTTCTCTAATGATTAAAGATGTTGAGCATCTTTTCATGTGTTTGTTGACAATCTGTATGTCTTCTTTGGAGAAATGTCTATTTAGGTCTTCAGCCCATTTTTGGATTGGGTTGTTTGTTTTTTTGATATTGAGCTGCATGAGCTGCTTGTATATTTTGGAGATTGATCCTTGGTCAGTTGCTTCATTTGCAAATACTTTCTCCCATTCTGAGGGTTGTCTTTTCATCTTGTTTATGGTTTCCTTTGTTGTGCAAAAGCTTTTAAGTTTTATTAGGTCCCATTCGTTTCTTTTTTTTGTTTTTTGTTTTTAGTTCCATTACTCTAGGAGGTGAATGATCATTAACTCTTGAGTCAGCCTTTTACTTCAACAAGTGAGGACACTGGGGCTTGCATATGCTTTCATTTCTGCTGCAGAAACAACTGAAGAGTTTCTAGTAACAGGAGAAGAAAATGTCCTGACTCATGGTTGTTCCTGTCATGTGTCCTCTGTCTCCTGCTCTGTGGGTTGGGACCCTCTGAAGTGCCTAAAGTCCCTCTCTCCCCTTTACATTTAGACAGCACAACACATCCACATAAGCAGCACTAAAGTTTGTAATGGAAATGCATGAAAACCTACTGGTTATTGTGGTGCTCTTGCCAAATCCTCCTTGATTTTCCCTGATTTACTCCTGCATATTCAGATTTTAAAAAAGTTTTAATCTAGATTTCAACTCTCTACTCCACAAACCTAGTTTGAATTAACTCAATCAGTTTTATTCTCCCTTCAGGAGACCTCAAATCATCTACTAAATGTACCAGGTCTTTGGGATCATTTTTCATTTCATGGTCTCATCCTTCTTACAGATCAGATAGTGGGCTACCACAATATTATCTACTGATTGGTTTCATTTATTTGACATCTCAGGATTATTTTTCAAATATTTCCATTGTACTATAGGGGAAAAATTTTTTTTATTAAATCCTCAACCTTCTGGAAGCTCATTGCTCTTCCAGAATTTGAAGGATTCATTGCAGTGATGATATAAGCCCATTACTCACTTGTGACTCTGTGAATAATTCTGAAAGGCAAGTGTAATCATGCAAGTGAATCATAGAAGTAGTGGATCTTTGTCATAGGCAAGAGGATAACAAGGGCAAAATTTATTTCCAAATACTGTAGGAAGAAATTACATGTAAATAATGATTTTATGTCTCTGGTATGTCAACTATTAATAACTATGTAAATATTTCACATAGTATTGAAACTAGAGGCAACTTCACAGGCAATTTTTCTCCATCCAGGAAGTACAGTCAAGTATTGGTAGTGATAGATGCTTCTAACCAAGATCTGCCACTGCCACTGTGTGAACAGAAAAGGAGGAATAAGTAGCTAGTGACTTTCCTTTTCCTTTTGAAGTAAGAGCCTTGATTAAGGGGCTTTGGTATCTATTGATCCACATCTAAGTCTGCTGGATAAAAAAGTTTTTTTTGTTTTTTGTTTTGTTTTGTTTTGTTTTGCGGTACACGGGCCTCTCACTGTTGTGGCCTCTCCCGTTGCGGAGCACAGGCTCCAGACACGCAGGCTCAGCGGCCATGGCTCTCGGGCCCAGCCGCTCCGTGGCATGTGGGATCTTCCCAGACTGGGGCACGAACCTGTGTCCCCTGCATTGGCAGGCGGACTTTCAACCACTGCACCACCAGGGAAGCCCATGTTCTGCTTCTTTTAATACTGAAAACCATTAACAGAGAAATTAAACTACTTTCAGAAAAGAAAAAAAAAACAAACTGAAGAACAGACTGGAACAAAAAGGAATAAGGCATCTCAGGAGCAGATTCAGTCTCTGTACCCTTCAGTAACCAACACACCCACAACCGTGGGCCTTCCTCCACCTCCCCAGGCCTGATCATCAACTCCATCCTCCACTCACCTACCTGAGGTACACATTTCCTGTTTCTCTTTTCCAAGTTTTCCTCAAGTCAGTAACAGGTGCATTTCACAGTGACTATTGTTAGTCTGTATATAACTATTGTTACTGATTAACTTGCTTTGGCAAAGGTGTTTCCTTTGTCATGGTAAATTGGTCACATTGATGAGAAGCCATATCCAGGTAAAGTCCAATCATTTACAGGTGATCACCATGTGTAATATTCCAGGTCCGACCACTCTAAGAATTTCTGGTCTGTGGAGGTAGATAGCTTGGCTCCATCTTTCATGAATACATCACACACACACACACACACACACACACACACACACACACACACCGCTTGCCTCCCATACTTCCTATTACAGACCAGGCAACTTTCCCATTATGAAAGTATTCTGCTGCAGCTCAATCAAATCAGGCCACTGTGGAGAGAGGAGATACAGGTAAATAAACTTGTCCTCTGTTTTTCTGTTAGCATCCAAGCCACTGAGAAATACTGTGGATACACCGAAGAGGACATGGTTCTAATCAGATATCTTTTATTTGAGCCAGTTTAGAATAGGGAATTCTGAGCCACTACATGTCTTTCTCACTACTTGTAGCAGACTATTATTTCTTCAGAAGAGGCAATATTTTGAATCCTCAAAATGGTCCCAGGTTCTCTAGTGATACTTGAAAACCCTTAATGTTTGTGGTTTGAAGTAGGCACCATTCTCTATTTGCAATGCTATCTTAGTTATTTTTTCACTCTTTTTATTTTCTTTAGTTGTTTAAGTGAGTAGAGGACATATTTGAATTTATTATTATATTTTAATCTATCCCTCAAATGTTTCATGACAATGTTCTCATCCTCCATGGCTCTGTGTTGCTCTTGCTGAGGATCATTCTTTAATTCAGAAAGATTATTCTGTTTATAATGGATGGTCTAACTTCTATTTCTGTTGTCTGCTACCTTATACTAAGCATTACCAGTTCATTACTGTTTCCTTTCCATTAAGTACTTCCTTTCTAGCCTGACTCCAGATCCAAATATCTAGGAAGGTTGTGTGGCCCAATGTTATGATTGAGGTTTCACTCAGAGAAAGAGACTTTGTATTTCTTGCTCAAACTTGTAAGTTTATTTTCCTGTTTCCATCCAAGAAAGAACCATAAAACGCAGGTCTAAAATAAAGTAGCTGCCAGGAGAAGTGTTCTGCAAAAGGGCCCAATGACAGTGATAGTACTGAAAGCAGCAGAGCCATTTGAATATGAGTCACCAGAAGGGGGGGAAAACACAATGTTTCATGCTACAGTGATTACTGCAAGTCAGTTTTTCCAAGTGAAGGTTTTTAATACCAACCTTAAAGAGAAATTCACAAAGCAGAAGGTCATTACCATATCAGATTACTTTGAATGCAGAGGAATCCTGGAGATAAAAAAAAGCAACATCTGTGTCTGAAGTTGGTCTTGATCAAAAGTGTGAAGTTCCAAACAGCATTGTCAAAAGAGCAAAAGAAACTCCCAAGATGGGTAGTCTTTGCAAGCAAGCTTCAGGAACACTTATGTATGGGTTGTTTGTGTTATATCAGGTAATCTCTTAAAATTGTTTTTCATTTTCTCGATCAGTGCCTGAAATTGAATGTCTTTACTTGCCAAGCTCTGCTTACTGACTGAATATTGTAACTCAGTTCTCAGTTCTCTTTCTTGACTAGAGATAGGTGGTCAAGTCTGCCACATAACAGGATATGGGATTGGGTGGCCTGTTAGCATTCTTCTACCCAAGATACCTCCAAGCAAGTACTTGAAAAGATTCACCAAGAAACCTTGTCATTTCTCCAGTTATAATTACCTGTTCTCAGACACCATGAACAAGGACCATGCAGGGTATAAATCAATATGCACATTCTAATAATTTTATCTCAGAACTCCACTGCAAATTCATTACTTTCTTTTTACTTTTAAGAATGGATTGTCTTACTCAGATTGAATTCCAGTTGTGACATGCATCCAGAGTAATAAAGAGATTGGTTTGTATTCTCCTGAATGCATATACATTCAACAGTTAGGCAAATGATATAACAATTCAATGCTGCCTCCTCTAGATTATTCACTCATTTAACCAGTTATTCATGAACAACTAATTGAAGAAATACTGTATTGCATGGTATTTGGAAAATATGGTAATCTAATTCCCTTATTTATAAAAAAAGAGGCATAGAGAGTTTAACTGATACGTCAATTTCCAAATTCAGGGTACTAGAGAGTATGATACCTTAAATCGCCCCTAAAATTTACAGACTTCTATGAACTCACCTTACATCTTATATAATTGACTGCTTCATAAACCTGCATAAGTGTCTCCTAAGATAGCCCCTTAATTTACCTCCATTACTTTCTTACACTATCTTTGAGATCATGCCTATAAATGCAATTATATAATTGATGAGTCATAGCTTACATGAGTGAGACATATAGAGTGTGAACTGTGGGACCTACATCAATGGAAATAAGATATTGGAGAAGAGTGAGTAAATGGAGAAGGTAGGGGAAAAAATTAGTGAGTTACCAGAGCCTAACCTGTTACATAGATTTTTAATAACATATTAAATGAAAAGTTATAGTCAATGTTCATTCATTTCTACATAAAGAGAGGAGCCAAAAATGTCCATCAGGGATTTCTTTTTTTTTTTTTTTTTGGTGGTACACGGACCTCTCAATGCTGTGGCCTCTCCCGTTGCGGAGCACAGGCTCTGGACGCACAGGCTCAGCGGCCATGGCTCACGGGCCCAGCCGCTTCGCGGCATGTGGGATCTTCCCGGACCGGGGCACGAACCCGTGTCCCCTGCATCGGCAGGTGGACTCTCAACCACTGCGCCACCAGGGAAGCCCCATCAGGGATTTCTGATTCCCCTGATTCCAGTTGTTTTAAGGAAACAAAGTTGTCCTTAAGGTGGAAGCAGTAGAAAATAGGAAGAAAACTCACTGTTCTAGAATTGCCAGATAGAAAACATTTAGAACAAGAAAGGCAAAAATAAAAAATCAAGACAATAAAAAGAAAGTTCTCAGAGAAGACCTTGTCAAAGCCATATATGCATACCTGTGCCTATAACTGCTTTTTTATAACTTGTGCTTATTGTGTCAGAAGGGTCTTTCTCATACATATAGAGGTTACTATATTTTCAGGCACTGAGTATTAAATTTCTGTTGCAGAAAAAAGTAAATAAGAAGAACATAATCTATGAAATACAGGATAATACAGGAAAGATGGATGTTGTGGGGAATGGAAAATGGCACAATATCAAGTGTGAGGAAGGAGACAAACTTTGACTTTTCTGCTTTCAACTGAGAACAATTGACCAGAAGCTGAAACTCACATGTGAAAATCACAGCTTCATCCAGTTGGGAACTGGATGGAGAAACATTAGTTTTCCAGAAAGGCAAATAATTTTGTCTGGGTTTTGAGAGCACCAGTTTCTATATTCTTACATATAGAGTCTAGCAGGTGGGAGGAAAGCACAATGTTTTTGTGTTCGTTAGTAAGTGGAGGATTTTTTTAAAGGATGTGAGGAAATGACATTCATATAGATTTCAAAAGGATTTGATACTAGTGTTAAATAATAAAATATTTGAAGACATTAGAAGGCAGAGGAATAATTTCACATAGTGGTCAAGAGCAGGACTTTGAATGGGACTGGCCTGATTTGAATCCTGGCTTCAGCACTCACTAGTTGCCTGGTATTAGAGAAACAGCTTAATTGGTCTTCCAAAAGGGTCAAAGTCTCTATCTTATAGGGTTGGTTAAAAGCTAAGTGAGACAATACATATACATTATCTCACTGCCCGACACAAAGTGAAAAATCTACATTAGATACTATTTTTTCTCAACAAAGTAAAGACATTGGAAAGAGTTCTAAGCCAAGAAAATGGCACATGCATGTCTTCAAAAGTGTGAAACAGCATAATGAGTTCTGAAATCCAGTAGATGTGAAAGATTATGAGAGATGAGACTATGGGAGACTATTAGGACATGAAGTGTGGGTGAAGGGAGAAAAATGAGTAGAACTTAATGTCAACTGCTAGGATCTCATTGTGTCTTTCTTATCTCTCCTTCAAGGTCATCAAGACTAAGAAGATAAGAAGGACCAATCAGTTTTCATTTAATTCTGAAAGTTGAAGAGTAGATCCGCCCCCTTTAAATCTTCAGGTGACTTTAATACTGATATTCTTAAAGTCGAGACTTATATTTAAACAAAAGATTCAGTAGACATAGCCCAGCATATTAAGAGCTTTTTATACCTGAGCTGTGGATTAGGTTACTTTCTTTTATAAAATTTACTTATTACCTAAAATGTTCATCATTTAAAAAAATAAAAATTTCGGGCTTCCCTGGTGGCGCAGTGGTTGAGGGTCTGCCTGATGATGCAGGGGATGCGGGTTCGTGCCCTGGTCCGGGAGGATCCCACATGCTGCGGAGCGGCTAGGCCCGTGAGCCATGGTCGCTGAGCCTGTTCGTCCGGAGCCTGTGCTCTGCAACGGGAGAGGCCACAACAGTGAGACGCCCGCGTACTGCAAAAATAAATAAATAATAAATAAATAAATAAATAAAATTTTCTTTTGTAAAGGTCATCGTTCTCCAAAAGTACTGGATATGGTCTCTTTATTGCAGAAGTGAGCCACTTGGGGGTAGTTGATCTGTGCACTATGAGCCATACAGGGTGGGGCACACAGAGCCTCATCAACATTAGGGTCTACATTCTGAATGTGATTTCCATAGGACAAGGCCCTAACCAGGGCCAGCCTAAGGTGATGCAGTTTGGTCCCACAGCCCATGTTCAAATCTATAAGCCCTGTGCCCTGGGGCAAGGTTTATTTGGTCCACACAAAGAGTTACTTTCTGCAACTAAATCCCCCAGAAGGGGAACATTTGTGTAATTGGTTTCTCTGGAGGAGGCACCATTGGTGATTGACAAAGGTACCAATATTTGCAAGAAGCTTCCCTATCCCTAGCTGGTGTGGAATATCTAGTCCCACTTCTCTGATTTGTAGGTACACTCATTATTAGTTTTCCAACTCTATCTAATTATTCTCGCATCTTAAATATGTGGATTCCAGACCCCACATAGGGACATGCAATGAGCAAAAAGTAATGAATAGTGAATGAAATCTATTCTAAGTGACAGTAAATGTCACCTAAAAAATTAAATATGTAAAATCAATATTTAAAATATAACTATCTACTTCTCTTTCTGGTGATTACAGAGTAGCTTACCACCATAAGCAACAATATTACTCAATAAAATAACATGAGGTGAGAGTTTTCAGTCTTCAAACAACCGGCAACACAAGAATAAAATCCCTGAGAGAAGGAAAAC
This sequence comes from Mesoplodon densirostris, assembly GCF_025265405.1. Lineage (NCBI taxonomy): Eukaryota > Metazoa > Chordata > Mammalia > Artiodactyla > Ziphiidae > Mesoplodon > Mesoplodon densirostris. The sequence continues at coordinate 118,125,081 of NC_082662.1, forward strand.
TCAGAACATAAGCTTTATAATTGCCCAAGATCTCTACCTTGGAGGATTTCCTGATTGCAGGCCAGTGAGTAGGTGTCAAAGTGGAGCATGACAAGTCACACCGGGTGAAGGGGTAAATTTAGTTTTCATGGTACCTAACTATCTGGAATCTGGAGAGAAGGGAGCCATACAGAGTGCTCATTGACTGAGTCCTGGGTTGCACATAAAGAGGGTGAGATAAAATTAGGTCCACCACAGAGCAGACCCTAGGAGTTTGAGAACAGAACAGAAGAACAAGAGAGCAAAGAGTGCAGGTAACGTTGAATGCTGCCAAAATAAAGACACATATTTATCACCTGGGCATCAAACTAACAAAATTGAGAGGTTGTTAATTAGGAGTGAACTTTATACAGTAGACTAGCAACTACTCTAGAACCTTCCTAACAAAGCCAAAAAACAAGCCTCAACCTACGTCAGGAAAGATAGTGTCTGAGTTGTTGTTTTTTTCCAGCTTTGTTGAGATATAATTGACATATATCATTGTGTTATATGTGAGTTATGTATAGTGGGATTATCTGATACCATTGTATCTTGAGAAATGACCACCAAAATAAGATTAGTTAACACTTTCATCACATCACATAATTACCTTTTTTTGGTGATGGTATTTAAGAGACACTCTCTTAAAAACTTTCAAGTATATAATATAGTATTGTTAACTATAGTCACCATGCAGTACAGTAGATCTCCAGAATTTATTCCTCTTATATCTGGAATGTCATACCCTTTGACTAACATTTTCCCATTTTTCCCAAGCCCCTGTCCATGGCAACTACCAATCTATCCTGTGAGTTTGTTTATTTTAGATTCCACCTTTAAGTGAGATCATACAGTGTTTGTCTTTCTCTGTCTGACTTATTTCACTAAGCATAATCCCCTTAAGGTCCATCCACCTTGTCACAAATGGCAGGATTTTCTTCTTTCTAATTTCATGACTGAATAATATTTCACTGTGTGTGTGTGTGTGTGTGTGTGTGTGTATACATATCCATATATGGATGGGCAATTGTATTGCTTCAACTCTTTTGGCTACAGGGAATAAAAATGTAATGAACATAGGAGTGCAGATATATCTTTGAGACAGTGATTTCACTTCCTTCAGATATATACCCAGAAGTAGGATTGTTGGATCATACTGTATTTTTATTTTTAATTTTTTTAGAAATATCCATACTGTTTTCCAAAGTGGCTGAAGTAATTTAAATTCCTACTAACAGTGCACTTTTCTCCAAATACTCCCAGCACTTATCTCTTGTCTTTTTTTAAACTTACTTTTATTGAAGTCAGGGAGAGTGATTCCTTCAGCCCTGTTCTTCTTTCTCAAGATTTTTTCAGCTATTCAGGGTCTTTTTTGTTTCCATTCCATTTTAAAACTTTTTGTTCTAGTTCTGGAAAATGTCTCTGGCATTTTGATAGGGATTGCATAGAATCTGTAGATTACCTTGGGTAGTATGGTCTTTTTAACAACATTGATTCTTCCAATCCAATAATACAGTATATCTTTCCATCTCTTTGTGTCACCTTCAACTTCTTTCATCAGTGTCTTATAGTTATCAGAGTACAGGTCTTTTGCCTCCTTAGGTAGGTTTATTCTTAGGTATTTTATTCTTTTTGATGCAATGGTACATGGGATTGTTTCCTTAATTTCTCTTTCTGATATTTTGTTCTTAGTGTAGAGAAATGCAACATATCTGTGTATATTAATTTCATATCCTGCAACTTTACCAAATTTACTGATGAGCTCTAGTATGTTTCTGGTAGTGTCTTTAGGATTTTCTATATATAGTACCATGTCATCTGCAAACAGTGACAGTTTTACTTCTTTTTTTTTTTTTCCAGTTTGGATTCCCTTTATTTCTTTTACTTCTCTCATTGTTGTGGCTAGGACTTCCAAAACTATGTGAATAAAAGTGGTGAAAGTGGGCATCCTTTTCTTGTTCCTGATCTTAGAGGAAATGTTTTCAGCTCTTCACCATTGAGTATGATGTTAGCTGTGAGTTTGTCATATATGGTCTTTATTATGTTAAGTTATATTCCTTTTATGCCTACCTTCTGGAGAGTTTTTATTATATATGGATGTTGAATTTTATCAAAAGCTTTTCCTGCATCTATTGAGATGATCATATGGTTTTTATTCTTCAATGTGTTAATGTGGTGTATCACATTGATTTGTGGATATTGAAAAATCCTTGTATCCTTGGGATAAATCCCACTTGATCATGGTATATGATCTTTTTAATGTATTGTTGAATTTGATTTGCTATTATTTTGTTGAGAATTTTTTCATCTATGTTCATCAGTGATATTGGCCTGTAATTTTCTTTTTTTATGATATCTTTGTCTGGTTTTGATATCAGGGTGATGCTTGCCTCATAGAATGAGTTTGGAAATATTCCTTCATCTGCAACTTTTTTGATTAGCTTCATAAAGATAGGTGTTAACTCTTCTCTAAATGTTTGGTAGAATTTGCCCGTAAAGCCTTCTGGTCCTGAACTTTTGTTTGTTGGGAGTCTTTAAATTACTGATTCAATTTCATTACTGTTAATTAGTCTGTTCATCCTATATTATAAAGGTAGAGTAATCAAAACAGTATGGTACTTGCACAAAAACAGACACATAGATCAATGGAACAGGATAGAGACCCCAGAAATAAACCCACACAAATTTAGTCAATTAATCTATAACAAAGGAGGCAAGAATATACAGTGGAGAAGAGACAGTCTCTTCAATAAGTGGTGCTGGAAAACTGGACAGCTACATGTAAAAGAATGAAATTAGAATATTCTTTAACACAGTATACAAAAAAAATCAAAATGAATTAAAGACCTAAATGTAAGACTGTATACTATAAAACTAGAAGAAAACATAGGCAGAGCACTCTTTGGCATAAATTGCAGGAATATTTTTGTGATCTGTCTCCTAAAATAAAGGAAATAAAAGCAAAAATAAACAAATGAAACCTAATTAAACTTAAAGGCTTTTGCACAACAAAGGAAACCATCAACAAAACAAATGGACAGCCTACTGAATGGGAGGAAATATTTGCAAGTGAATGACCAATAAGGGATTAGTATCCAACGTATATAAATAGTTCATACAACTCAACATCAAAAAGAACCAAACAACCCAATTTTAAAAATTTTAAATGGGCAGAAGAACTGAATAAACATTTTTCTAAAAAGGAAATGCAGATGGCCGACAGGCACATGAGAAGATGTTCAACATCACTAATGATCAGGGAAATGTAAAACCACAATATATCACCTCACACATGTCAGAATGGCTATCATCCAAAAGAACACAAATAACAAATATTAGAGAGGATGTGGAGAAAAGGGAACCCTTATACACTGTTGGCAGGAATGTAAATTGATACAGCCACTGTGGAAACAGTATGGAGGTTTCTCAAAAAAAAAAAAAAATAGAACTATCATATGACCCAGAAATTCCAACCCTGGGTACATATCCAAAAAAATAAAAATAAATAAACAAAAACACTAATTCGAAAGGATACATGAACTCCAACACTTATAGCAGTATTATTTACAATAGCCAAGACATGGAAACAACCTAAATGTCCATCAACAGATGAATGGATAAAGAAGATTGGTACATATATAAAATAGAATACTACTCAGCCATAAAAAAGATGAATTTTTGCCATTTGCAGCAACATGGATGCTTTTTTCTTGTGGTCTTACAAGATCTCCTCCTGCCACTGCCACTCTGAGAACAGTGAAGGAGGGAGAAGTAGCTGGATGACTCACCTTTTTATTTGAGCCCAATTTAAGGAACTTTGGTTTTTTCTGAACCACATTTAAGTTCACTAGATAAGGAAGTTTTAATGTTGGAACTTCTTTCAGCTATGAATTTGTTATGAAAGACTAAACGAAAGTATTCCTGCTACCATTCTTCATTTTGAATAAAATATTCACAGGAGGAAATTGTGCAGTTTCCTGACTGCACAAAAGCTGCAAACATTTTTGGGCAGAATTTCAATATCACCTTATAACTTCAAAACCTCTCTCCCTGGGAGGAAAGAAAATGAGGGAGGAAATTATCTCATGGCACAGCATGACATAGCCAGCACTAGTCACCTTTTAAAATGATTTAAACTAGCACCATTTTTCATTGTAATCCTTCTAAATACATTATTTTCTCAGTCTTTTTCAAGATTACAGCATTCTACATTTTAGTCTACAGAGATTTTTACTAATTTATCTTTCTTCTCTTACAAGACAGTGATTTCTGCATTTCTAAAATATCTCAAGATCAAGACTACTATGGAGGTTCGTTCCACAATTTCCACAGTAGTCTTGAGTCTGGTTTTGGCACCAAAAAAACAAAACAAACAAACAAACAAAAAAAGATTACCGTGGAAGAAGTCCAGTAAGGTTAACCTGTGGGGATTTCTGTAGTGAAAGATCTGGGCACCTAATTAGTAATCACATGTTCACAAGGGCATTTTTTTCTTAGTAAATTTTTTTTCTTGTTTTTCTTTTGCTCCATTTTCTTTAATCCATATTATTGTGCTTGAACCTCAAAATTGTGTCTCATTTCATCTTCTGCAAAACATAACTCCAATTATGATTTAATCAAAGGCATATTGAAAATTAGCTACACTTTCATCTTTTGCTTCTACAGGGGATACTTGGTGAATTTGACACTATTTCTTGCCTCAAGAAATTTTCTGTCTTTTGTTATCCTGAGAGGTAGTAGGGAGAGAAATATGAATCATCCATAAGAATACAGGTGACAACAGCAATAGATTCATTGTCTGCTAATTGAGTCTCTTTCACACTTCTTTCCTTTGCTTACTACTCAAAGTTTCTTCAATACACTGTGTTTCCATCTGCTTCAGGATTTTCACAAACCAAACTTGGTCAAACCTTTTCATTGTTTGAGTTCCAGTTTAATGTCTCCTCCTCAGGAAATCCTCCTGTAGATCTCATCTTTGGCTAGACATCTTCTTGGTGTTTACTTGTATAGGATCTTATTTATTTTTCTTTTCTACAAATTGCAACTACTGTAATTAATATGTGTCATTTCTCCCCCACTATAAGTCATAAGAGTAGAGCTATAGAGGAACTTAATTGACTTGTGTACAGGGCTGGTGGTAACTTTGTGCAATTATGTATAATTACTGCCATCTTGAGGCCAACTCTAAGAGCTACACCTCCTCACTTCAAATAGCTGAGGAAAATACAATGCAAGACAGACACAATCAGTCCCTTATCTAAAGTTCCTTAGATACCACATAACAATTTATAACTGTATAGCACTATATGCGTACATCATCACTTACATTGTTCCCTTTAGCCTTGATAGAAAACATGTTAGAGAAACCATGTGTTTTTTCATTGAATTTTTAAAAAAATGTGTTAACTGGCTTATAATAAGTTTCATGTGTACAGCATTATGTTTCTACTCCTTTACATGCTACCGCCTGCTTACCACCAAAAATTTAGTTTTCATCCATCACCATACTGTTGGTATAATTGATCCCTTTTAACCATTTCACCCTTCCAAACCATTCATCTGTGGTAACCACTATTCTATTCTCTGTATCTATGTGTTTGTTTTTGTTTGGTTTGGTTTGTTCATTTATTTTGTTTTTTTGTTTGTTTCTTTGTTTTTTATATTCCACATATGAATGAGATCATACAGTATTTGTCTTTCTCTGTCTGACTTATTTCACTTAGCATAATACCCTCAAGGTCCATCCATGTTATTGCAAATGGCAAGACTTCATCCTTTTTATAACTGGGTAGAATTCCATTATTTATGTGTGTGTGTGTGTACATATGTATATATACCACATCTCTTGTTATCCATTCATCCCTTTATGGGCACTTATGTTGTGTTCACATCTTGGCTATTGTAAATAATGCTGTGAAGAAAATGCAGATGCATGTATCTTTTCAAAATAGTGCTTTTGTCTTCTTTGAATAAATACTCTGAAATGGAATAGCTGGATCATATGATAGTTCTATTCTTAATTTTTTGAGGAATCTCCATACTGTTTTCCATAGTGGCTGCACCAATTTACATTCCCACCAACAGTGTATGAGGGTTCCCTTTTCTCCACATCCTTGCCAACACTTGTTATTTATTGCCTTTTTGATAATAGCCATTCTGACAGGTGTGTGGAGATATCTCATTGTGGTTTTGATTGCATCTCCCTCATGATTAGTGATGATGAGCATCTTTTCATGTGTACTTTGGCCATCTGTATGTCTTCTTTGGAAAAATGTCTATTTAGCTCCTCCTCTGTTTTTTAATTGAGTTGTTTTTTGTTATTACATTGTATGATTTCTTTATATATTTTTATTTTTATTTTTTTATATTTGCATGAAAAATAACTATTTTCTAAGACAAAAATCTTTAGTGGCATTGTTTTACATTTTTGAAAATGTCTTCCAATGTCTACCTTGATATAAGACAGCTGAATTCTCGTATCTGCTTCTGTGTTCAGTCTGTTGCCACGTGTTGTGCTTGTTGAAGTATGAGACGAAAATCCAGCTATGCATAGATGTCAAGGGTGAAAAGGGGAGGGCCCTCTGAAAATGCCAGGGAGATCGCCAAGGGACCCTTGAACAACACTTTGAGAACCACCATGTGACACTTCACAGGACTGTTGAGGAGGTTATGGATTATATTAGTGAATGGTAGCCAGGGTTGGGGGAACAACCTTCCAGAACCACATGGCCGGAAAGGTAGGGAAGGAACAGTTTTCCAGAAGAGTGGGGTGATGTTTCGGAAGGAGAGAGGGATGCAGAGCAGACAAGATACAGAGACAAGTCTGTGAGTCTCTTACTGCAGGGCTTGGCACGTGTTCATACAGTTTATTTCCAGCTGCTCAAGCTCTTGGGTTGCTTGAAACAAGAGATCCAGCCAGAGGTGTCCTGAGGTAAGAGGAGGAGGGCTCCTGAAGTGTCCCTGGGACCTGGGGACAGGACGCAGCTGGGTCTGGGATCATGCACCATTGAGGACTCTACTTCTCTGTCCCTACACCTCTCCTTCCTGCTCCTTCCACACTGCAGACCATTTCTCTCCATTTCCACAGGCTGAGAATAGTTCTGCCAACAGTGGCCAGTCTGCATGTTCCATGCCAGTGACCCAGAGATAGATGAACTCATCTGCCTTAGTTCCAGTCACACATTTCTTGGGAAGAAATCTGACTTGTCTAGCTGGGGTCCAGAGGCCACCCCTGGACCCATCAGCTGTTGCCATGGCCTAAGATCACATGGTTCACATAGGGCAACTCCCTTTGTTAAAACGTGGATGGTGGGGCTAGGGGAGATGGGCAGTTTCTGAAAAAAGAAGGTTGGGAACAGAGTCTGGCAGACTGTCATCATAATGCACAGAAATCTCTTGCATTCCTATACAATAATGATGAAAAATCTGAAAGAGAAATTAAGGAAACACTCCCATTTATCATTGCAACAAAAAGAATAAAATACCTAGGAATAAACCTACCTAAGGAGAAAAAAGACCTGTATGCAGAAAACTATAAGACACTGAGGAAAGAAATTAAAGATGATACAAACAGATGGAGAGACATACCATGTTCTTGGATTGGAAGAATCAACATTGTGAAAATAACTATACTACCCAAAGCAATCTACAGATTCAATGCAATCCCTATCAAACTACCAATGGCATTTTTAACAGAACTAGAACAAAATTTCACAATTTGTATGGAAACACAAAAGACCCCGAATAGCCAAAGCAATCTTGAGAAAGAAAAATGGAGCTGGAGGAATCAGGCTCCCAGACTTCAGGTTATACTACAAAGCTACAGTAATCAAGACAGTATGGTATTTGCACAGAAAAAGAAATATAGATCAAGGGAACAGGTTAGAAAGCCCAGAGATAAACCAACGCACATATGGTCAACTTATCTTTGATAAAGGAGGCAAGAATATGCAATGGAAAAAAGACAGCCTCTTCAATAAATGGTGCTGGAAAACTGGACAGCTACATGTAAAAGAATGAAATTAGAACACTTCCCAACACCATACATAAAAATAAACTCAAAATGGATTAAAGACCTAAATATAACCCCAGACAGTATAAAACTCTTAGAGGAAAACATAGGAAGAACACCCTTTGATATAAATCACAGCAAGATCATTTTTGACCCACCTCCTAGAGAAATGGAAATAAAACAAAAATAAACAAATGAGACCTTTTTAAACTTAAAAGCTTTTGCACAGCAAAGGAAACCATAAACAAGACATAAAGACAACCCTCAGAATGGGAGAAAATATTTGCAAATGAAACAACTGACAAAGGATCTATCTACAAAAAATACAAGCAGCTCATGCAGCTCAATATCAAAAAACAAACAACCCAATCCAGAAATGGGCAGATGATCTAAACAGACATTTCTCCAAAGAAGATATACAGATTGCCAACAAACACATGAAAGGATGGTCAACGTCACTAATAATTAGAGAATTGTAAATCAAAACTACAATGATGTATCACCTCACACTGGTCAGATGGCCATCAACAAACAATCTACACATAATAAATGCTGGAGAGGATGTGGAGAAAAGGGAGCCCTCTTGTACTGTGGTGGGAATGTAAATTGATACAGCCACTGTGGAGAACAGTATGGAGGTTCCTTAAAAAACTAAAAATAGAACTACCATATGACCTAGCAATCCCACTACTGGGCATATACCATGAGAAAACCATAATTCAAAAAGAGACATGTACCACAATGTTCATTGCAGCACTATTTACAATAGCTAGAACCTGGAAGCAACTTAAGTGTCCATTGACAGATGAATGGATAAAGAAGATGTGGCACATATATACAATGAAATATTACTCAGCCATAAAAAGAAATGAAATTGAGTTATTTGTAGTGAGGTGGATGGACCTAGAGTCTGTCATACAGAGTGAAGTAAGTCAGAAAAAGAAAAACAAATACCATACGCTAGCACATGTATATGGAATCTTAAAAAATATATAACACACCATTGTAAAGCAATTATACTCCAATATAGATGTTAAGAATGATATATATTTCTGATCAACCTAGGGGCAGGACAGAAATAAAGACACTGAAGTAGAGAATGGACTTGAGGACAATGGGAGGGGGAAGGATAAGCTGGGGGGAAGTGAGAGAGTAGCATTGACATATATACACTACGAAATGTAAAATAAATAGCTAGTGGCAAGCAGCTGCATCACACAGGGAGATCAGCTCAGTGCTTTGTGAACACCTAGAGCAGTGGGATAGGGAGAGTGGGAGTGAAATGCAAGAGGGAGGGGATAAGGGGATATATGTATACATACAGCTGATTCAGTTTGTTATGCTGCAGAAACTAACACAAGATTGTAAAACAATTATACTCCAATAAAGATGTTAAAGAATATTTTTATATAGAAAAAACTAAAATAAATTAACCTCCCCAACCTCAAGAGCTGTAAAGTGGATGTTCTAAAACTGAAATAAATTAACAGTGTTTTTATTTCCAAGTTGCTGTCGCAATCCTGTTTCAAATTCCCTTTATCCTTGTAACTTCTGAAAAATGGCTTACTTCATATGCACATAATGTTTGCCTCCTAGGTTATTTTTATATTTATACTCATGATATTTATTCTAAGCGCCTTTTGTTATAAATACAAAATTACTGCAGTTTAGTGATAAACTAGATTATTTGACTTGGGAGTCCAATAAGTAGGGTGGGGTGAAAGAACTGTGCTTAAAAGAAGAAAATAGAAGACAGATTTAGTATGAGGTGACTTATTAGAAGGGAGAAATAATAATATATTTTGACTCTGAACCTCTGGGTACTAGCCCTGTGTGACTACTTCTGGTCTAGGCTAGCACCAAGAGCCCTGGCGAGGGAACCTGCTGACTCTGCCTCCAGGAGCTTAAGGCTAAACTCTTCTGTCCTGGCGTTAGTGCAGAGGAACTGATAGAGAGAATCTGTCCTCCTGAATAATTCAAGCCAAAATTAACCTTGGAAAAGAAGGCCATGGTCTTTACTCTAGTTTTGAGCTTTCAATTTATATATATATATATATATATATATATATATATATATATATATATATATATATACTTAAAAATATATATATATATTTTTTTTTCTGTACTTAGATCTTAGCTCCATAAACATCAATATTAATGACATCCAGGTTTTTAGAAGAACAGCTCTAATCAGGTTTCCATATAAGATTCAGGATTGAATGGTTATTCCTTGCTTTTCCTGGCCTTGGTGACCTTGAAGAAGAAAGAGATAAGATAAACAATGAGATGACCCTGATTATATATTTCCCCCTTCACTCACACTGTGTCACCTTGCTATGGGCTGCATCCCTTTTTCTCTTCCCGTCTGAGGGACTCTTCTCCCACTCTCACCTATCTTCTTTAGTGAATTCCTGTCTTTTGAGCCACCACCCCAAATTCTTGGCTGGGACACTGAAATGAGATATGCACTCACACCCAGCGTGAGCGCATGTGGACAGGCAGGAGTTGTTGGAGAACAAGAGAGAGGAAGGAGCAGGTGTACTCAATGCCACGAGTTGAAGGGAAAGTTCTTACTGGGAGAAAAGGTGGAAGGAAGGGGCAAAAGTTATCCTTGGTGCCATGCTGTGAAGGAAGGATTGGGATATCTCATTGAGAGCCTGAGCACTGGGAAGATCGAAGAGCACATGCATTTCTGAGTGCCTGGATATGTCAGCCTTTGTATTTGATCTCTTTGCATTCCAGCGTAGGTATACCTTGGAGATATTATGGGTTCACTTCCAGACCACTGTGATAAAGTGAATATTGCAATAAAATGACACACAACTTTTTTGCTTTCCCAGTGCATATAAAAGTTATGTTTACACTATACTGTATCCTATTAAGTGTGCAAGAACATTAATGAACCTTAATCAAAAAATACATTTTGCTAAAAACAGCTGACCATCATCTATCTCTCAGCCTTCATAGAATTGAAGAGTGTTAGGGCCTTACCCTGGGAATGTTGTGGCTGGTTTGACCTTCTATCCAGACCACTAAAACTTTTTCCATATCAACAATAAGGCTATTTTGCTTTCTTATCATTCATGTGTTCACTGGGATAACATTTTTAATTTCCTTTAAAAACTTTTCTTGGACTTCCCTCGTGGCGCAGTGGTTGAGAGTCCGCCTGCCGATGCAGGGGACACGGGTTCGTGCCCCGGTCTGGGAAGACCCCACATGCCACAAGTGGCTGGGCCCGTAAGCCATGGCCGCTGAGCCTGCGCGTCCGGAGCCTGTGCTCCGCGGCAGGAGAGGCCGCAGCAGTGAGAGGCCCGCGTACCGCAAAAAACAAAAACAAACAAACAAAAAAAAAACCTTTTCTTGTGCATTCACAACTTGTCTATTTGGTGCAAGAGGCCTAGCTTTTGGCCTCTTTTTTTTTCCCTTCCTCACTAAGCTTAATAATGTCTAGTTTTTAATTTAACATGAGGGATATGTAACTCTTCCTTTCACTTGAACACTTAGAGGCCTCTGTAGGGTGATTAATTGGCCTAATTTCAATATCGTTTTGTCTCAGGGAAAATAGGAGGCCCAACAAGAGGGAAAGAGTTGGGGGAATGGCCCAACAGTGGAGCAGTCAGAACACACATAACATTTATCAAAGAAATTCACCATCATATATGGGTGTGTGGTTCATGGCACTCCAAAACAATTTCAGTAGTAACAACAAAGATCACAGACCTCTCAGGCTGGTGAGTGCTGGTCGGCACCGATCCTCTGTGTGGGAATCTCTCCCACTTTGCCCTCTGCACCCCTGTTGCTGTGCTCTCCTCCGTGGCTCCAAAGCTTCCCCGCTCCGACACCAATGAAGGGGCTTCCTAGTGTGTGGAAACTTTTCTTCCTTCACAGCTCCCTCCCAGAGGTTCAGGTCCTGTCCCTATTCTTTTGTCTCTGTTTTTCCTTTTCTCCTTTACCTTGCCCAGGTACATGGGGAGTTTCTTGCCTTGTGGGAAGTCTGAGGTCTTCTGCCAGCGTTCAGTAGGTGTTCTGGAGGAGCTGTTCCACATGTAGATGTAGTTGTGGTGTATTTGTGGGGAGAAAGGTGATCTCCATATCTTACTTCTCTGCCATCTTGAAGGCACCCAAAGAATTTTTAATTTCATTTATTGTGTTGTTCATCATTGTTTGTTTGCTCTTTAGTTCTTCTAGGTTCTTGTTAAACGTTTCTTGTATTTTTTCCATTCTATTTCCAAGATTTTGGATCATCTTTACTATCAATACTCTGAATTCTTTTTCAGGTAGACTGCCTATTTCCTCTTCGTTTGCTTGGTCTGGTGGGTTTTTACCTTACTCCTTCATCTGCTGCATATTTCTCTGTCTTCTCATTTTACTTAACTTATTGTGTTTGGGGTCTCCTTTCCACAGGCTGTAGGTTCATAGTTCCCATTGTTTTTGGTGTCTGCCCCCAGTGTGTAAGTTTGGTTCAGTGACTTGTGTAGGCTTCCTGGTGGAGGGAACTGGTGCCTGTGTTCTGGTAGATGAGGCTGGATCTTGTCTTTCTGGTGGGCAGGACCACATCCAGTGGTGTGTTTTGGGGTGTCTGTAACCTTAGTATGATTTTAGGCAGCCTCTCTGCTAATGGATGGGTTTGTGGTCCTATCTTGCTAGTTGTTTGGCATGGGACATCCAGCACTGAAGCTTGCTGGCCATTGGGTAGAGCTGGGTCTTTGAGTAGAGACAGTGATCCCTGGGAGAGCTCTTGCCAATTGATATTATGTGTGTACAGGAGGTCTCTGATGGTCCAATGTCCTGAACTCGTCTCTCCCACCTCAGAGGCTCAGGCCTGACACCAGGCCAGAGCAGCAAGACCCTGTCAGTCACATGGCTCAGAAGAAAAGGGAGAAAAAAATAATAATAATAATTTAAGAAAAGTAAAATAAAAAAAGAAAAGAAAAGAAAAGAATTAAGGGCTTCCCTGGTGGCGTAGCAGTTGAGAATCCGCCTGCCGATGCAGGGGACACGGGTTCGTGCCCCAGTCTGGGAGCATCCCACATGCCACGGAGCGGCTGGGCCCATGAGCCATGGCCACTGAGCCTGCGCATCCGGAGCCTGTGCTCCACAACGGGAGAGGCCACAACAGTGAGAGGCCCACGTACCACAAAAAAAAAATAATAATAATAATTAAAATAAAATAATTAAAATAAAAAATATAAATGTAATAAAATGAAGAGAGCAACCAAACCAATAAATAAATCCACCAATGATAACAAGTGCTAAAAACTATACTAAGATAAACATAAAAATCAGAAACAAGTCAGTCACAGACAGCAAACCCCAAGTCTACAGTTGCTCCCAAAATCCACCACCTCAATTTTGGGTTGGTTTGTTGTCTATTCAGGTATTCCACAGATTAAGGGTACCTCAAGTTGATTTGGGGGATTTAAGCCGCTGCTCCTGAGGCTGCACAGAGAGATTTCCCTTTCTCTTTTTTGTTCGCACAGCTCCTGAGATTCAGCTTTGATTTTGGCCCCACCTCTGCATGTAGGTTGCCCTCAGCCTCTGTTCCCAGCCAGACAGGATGGGGTTAAAGCAGCGGCTGATTAAGGGGCTCTGGCTCACTCATGCAGGGGGGGAGTAGTTATAATTGGAATGCGGGGTGAGCCTGCAGTGGCACAGGCCAGCGTGACGCTGCAACAGCCTGAAGCACACTGTGTGTTCTACCCGGGAAGTAGTTCCTGGATCATGGGACCCTGGCAGTGGCAGGCTGCACAGACTCCTGGGGGGTGTGTGTGTGTGGGTAGTGACCTGTGCTTGCACACAGGATTCTTGGTGGCTACAGCAGCAGCATCAGCATTTCATACCCGTCTCTGCTGTCTGTGCTGATAGTTGCAGCTCACGCCCATCTCTGAAGCTTGTTTAGGTGGCGCTCTGCCTTCTGTGGGAAGACAGGGAAGGAATCCTCTCGCCTCACACACCCCAAAACAATGGTCTCTTGCCTCTTAGGCAGCTCCAGACTTTCAGACTTTTTCCTGGACTCCCTCCCAGCTAGCTGTGGCACAGTAGCCCCCTTCAGGCTGTGTTCACGCAGCCAACCCCAGTCCTCTCCCTGGGATCTGACCTCCGAAGCCCAAGCCTCAGCTCCCAGCCCTCAGTCTCCCTGGTGGTTGAGCAGACAAGTCTCTCAGGCTGGTGAGTGCTGGTCGGCACCGATCCTCTGTGTGGGAATCTCTCCACTTTGCCCTCTGCACCCCTGTTGCTGCGTTCTCCTCGGTGGCTCTGAAGCTTCCCCCCTGGAACCCACCCCCCATATCCACCAGTGAAAGGGCTTCCTAGAGTATGGAAACTTCCTCCTTCACATCTCCCCCTCAGAGGTGCAGGTCCCATCCCTATTTTTTTGTCTCTGTTTTTTCTTTTTTCTTTTGCCTTACCCAGGTGTGTGGGGATTTTCTTGTCTTTTGGGAAGTCTGAGGTCTTCTGCCAGCATTCAGTAGTGTTCTGTAGAAGTTGTTTCACATGTACATGTATTTTTGATGTATTTGTGGGGAGGAAGGTGATCTCCATGTCTTACTCCTCTGCCATCTTGAAAGTCCACTCTATAAAAATATTTTGAAATGAATAATTTCTAAAGTCTCTCCAAGCTTATAGAGGAGAACAAATGATTCCTTTTAATCAACATAAAATTATATATAATTACCTTCTGGACTACAAACAGCCTATTCACAATTGTTTTATGCAGCTGAGTTTGCAGCTTATGATCTTTGAGGTTTCACCAGGTTTTCTGATAATGTGCTGTGGGACACTGATCTGTTGGTCAGATTCAACATCACACACAAGGGAGGTACTATTTGCTTCCAGGAAACAACTATGCCAATAATATTTTGATATCATAATTTTTTGGAGTGAATTTATCCTTCAGTGATTTATTGAAAAGTTTTACATAAAAGAATGCACTCTCCACAGCCACTGCAGTGTGAAACATCTATTGTTTTCCTTCTTGGGTCTCAAATTCAAATTGCTTCATTGCTTTCAGCACCGTGCCTGTCACAGGCTTTTCTGCAATGCTCTTGCCTGATGGATTCCTGCTGGGCCACCATCTTTTTCCACTCAGGCTGAAGGCAACAGAAGAAAGACTTCAGCTTGAGTAAAGAAGGTACTATTGAGGAAACATTACTTCATTCATGATATTAAACCTCTGAAAGCCAGCCAAGGTAGATGGAGTCAAAGAAGAAATATAGAGGGGTTAGGAAGAGATATGAGATCTAGAATCATCTAGATAGACAAGAGAGTGCATAGGCAAGATTTCATGTCCTACTTTCAGATGACACCATATTACCAGCTTTGGAGGCAGACTCTCTGAACTGTATCCTTGCTTTTCTACTGTATGTGAAGAGCCCATCAGATCTCTGAGACATTGCTTACAAGGCAAAGGGGTGAAGCTGGTCCTTCTATTGACTCCATTAGGATACAAGATGTCCTCATTCCTCCACCCAATACTGTCCTGAATATTAATTTTCTCTGGTATAAAAGTAAGGGAGTTTAATTATCTGCACAAACATTCCTAAATTTTTAGAGATGCTCCTGTGCTTGATAAAATGACAGATTAAGTTAGATGTGAGTAAAGGGAGTGACCTAGGTCTGAGATCCTACAAATGAGTTAAAGAGAGAATTAAAAAGAAGAATCAATCCTACTTTTATGAATTTACCCTTAGAAATAATGAACTACCACTAAGGTTTATATAAAAGAATTATATCTTGTCATTTGTAACTCTAAAAAATTGAAATAATTTAAATATAAAAAAAGGGATTTGATTAAATTAAATATGTGATAGTCAGACGAGAGAATACTATATAAATATTAAAACTGCTTTAGAGGAATAGTATGGTAAATTGATTCAAAAATGGTAAAGGTCCCAAACAAAATATACAATGTGTTTCTTATTAGATAAATAAATATTAAGTCACACACACAATCACACTAGAGAGATATTTACCAATATCAAATATGGTTTTCTCTAGGTGATAAGATTATAGGTAATTATTTTCTTTGTGCTTTTCCAAATTAACAGAGATAGGAGATCAGGGTGTCATTTTAGAAGCAAACGCTACTTTTGAAAAGCAAGTTGCTGTCCAAACTCAAAGGGGAATAGAGAAAAACAGAGGCATATAAGGCCAAGTGTAGGACCTCCTGAGTGGAATCTCCTGTAGGACTTGGAGTGCAGGAAATGTCTATCCATTAGAGGACACTATCCATTAGAGGACCATGAAACAGACTCTATTTGAACCAATTGAGGAAAGTGTCAGCTTCACTTAGGTCTACTCCAAGATTTCTTCTCTTTGTACCACGTACCTATAGCTGGATAATGTATATTTCCATTACTGATGACTGGAAGGCACCGCTTACACCTGAATCTTGTCTCCCTGTCCAGAGAAAGTAGTTGCTCTAGACAAAAGGAAGAGAGTATGTATAATCAGTTTCCAGAGTTCATGCGTCTATAAAATGATATGATACCTGCCTCACAGGGAATGACATAGCACGCTTGTGGTGAATTCTGTGGTGAGTCTCCCATATGTTGTCTGCTGCTCCTCTTTAGGAAAGGTAATCATTCTTATAGAACCCAAGACCCTCTCCAGGTATCACTCTTGCCTGAAGAGGGCTACCTCATCTTAGTGCAGGTGCATAAAGGTCTTCCTTCCTGTATCCAAATTATGACAACTCTGAAAGGTATTCCCATCTCCTGAGCTCCCTGTGGGATTTGCTGGGGTCTTTGCTGTAATGCATTGGAGCTGAAATTTCACCTCTTCTTCTATGTCATTCCCTTGCAGGTATTAATCCTGAGAACACTCTCACATATACTGCCTGAAAACAACTGTCTATTCCAGAGTTTTCTTCTTATAGAATCCACCCTGTAACAATGTGTTAAGATGCCCAGAGCCTGGCAGAGATTAGGAGCTCAGTAGGTGTTTAACCTGATGAATCTGAAGCAATTTCCCTTTTTGTTACCCAGACATACCTTTCATATTATAGCCTTGCTCTCTTTACTTGCATGCTGTGCGATAAAGAACAGAGAGCTCCAATGTAGGACATGACAAAGACAGTGAATGGAGGATGCTCTTACAAGGACTGAGGCCCCTCCACTTGCCCATCACACCTAATATGAGAGACTTCTAGTAGGGCATGTTCATGACATAATTTCTGGGAGCTGCAGAAACATCAGGAATCACTTCAGCTTGACTTCTCTCTTTCACTAGCTTTGCTTCTTTTTTCCATTTGTATTTCTTATCAATGGGTTAAAAGTAAATAAATGCACATTAATCCAGAAGAGATAAACATAGGTAGCTGAGAAAATGTAAATATTTCCTCTCAGGAATACAAGAAAATTATCTTTAGTCAAAACTTGCGCTGAGATCACACACACCTGCAGCTGCTTCAGCATATTGTAGCAGTAGGTAAATACCTTCAGAGATACAGGTACAGGAATATAATGATACACAAAGACATTCTGCCTCTGGCATAGATGTTGTCAGACTAAATCCAGGAGAATATATTGACCAGAAATCTACTGTAAGAAATAACAATGGAAATTTTTCAGGCTAGAAGAAAGAAATGTCACACAGAAAGAAGAACTTACTGAAATAATGAAGAACACTTTAAAAGGAAAATACATGGGTAAATATAAAGAGTATTGACAGTTTAATACCACAACAATGATGAGGACAGTGACAGTGATGATGATAATGATTACACTGTATGTGATTATAACATGTAAAGGTAAAATATATAATAATAATAATCATAATACTAGTACAAAAGATGGGGGGCACATAAGTTAACTTTTACTGCATAATAAACCACCCCAAAGCTTAGAGGCTTAAAAAAACAAACATTACTATCTCTTATAATTCTGTAGATTGTCTGAGCAGTTCTTCCAATCTTGACTGGCAGATGACTTCTCATACACATACGTCTGGGACTTCAGCTGAGATGCTGGGAAGACTGTGATAACTGGGGCTTCACCCCTTGTGGTGTCTCATCACCTAAATGCTAAACAAGGTTTGTTCACAGTAGGGCAGAAGGGTTCCCAGAAACAAGAGAAGGCAAGCTCCAATGTACACATGGTTTTCACATCTGTTCTTCATGTTTCCTAATGCCCCATTGGCTAAAGCAGGTCACATGCCTACACCCAGAATCAGAGGTTAAGATATGGAGTCTTCACCTCCTGATGAGTATCTGCATGATCACAATGCAAGGTGTGATAGCGTGTTTACAGCTTACCACAGCGTCAATTCATCCAATTCCCCAAAAGGTACCATTAAGAGTGTGAAAACCAAGCCACAAAGTGAGAGAACAGATACATTTCCATTTATTGACTGAGATAGTAGTGTACCCAGGGGGTTCACTTTTTGATACTTTATGTGTATATATAAAACAAAGTACTGGTATCCAGAATATAAATAACTTTCATCCACACGTTTCAAAGGTAGACACACCACCAGATAAGTAGGCAAAAAAAAAGTATTGTCGCCTTGCTAAAGGTATACAAATGGTCAATAACCATATAAACATAAACAGTGCTCAACCTCAAAAGTTATCAGAGAAATGCATATTAAAATACTCTTTAAAAAATGGCAAATTTTTTTAAGTAAATAAGATTTTTTTTAAAAAAAATGTGAACTAAGTAGAATTATCAAATTGCTACACGACTTCAGAAAATAGTTGGGAACTCTTTGCTAAAATTCAATATATACTAGCCTTACTATCCAGTAATTGCATTCACAGGTGTACAGCCGAGAGAAAGATTCACACACATACACAATGTTATATATATACTTATATAATTGCATACATATGTGTATATATAAATGAAAAGACATACTTAATGTTCATAATATTTATAATGAACCTAAGTGATCATAGCAGCACTGTTCATAATGGCCCCAAATAACAATCAACAGTAGACTCTCTCTCTCATATATATGTATAAAACTATATATATATATATATATATATATATGCATATATATATATATATATATATAAAACTAAAACATGAAATGTTATACAGAAATTAAAATGAACAAACTACTGCTACAAACTATATCATGGATGAAATTATACTAATGTCATTTGTAAAAAGAAAGACAAAATAAGTTGCACTGTAAAATTCCTTTTATATTCAAAAACAGGCAAAACTAGTCTCTGGTGTTAGAATTCAAGATAATGGCTATCTTTAAGTGTGAGTCTTAGAGGGAGCAAAAAAGGGACTTCAGGGGTGCTGACCAAGATGGTATATCATCTTGCATTTACTTTTTGATAATTTATTGAGCTTTATTCTTAAGATCTGTGTACCTTCTATATTTGTGATATAATACAGTAAAAAGTAGTACATATATACACATATATACCAAAATGTATATCTATATCTATGCATATATATATTTACATGTATAAGGTATATATATATATTTATATATAAATGTATATTTCACCTGGTAACTTAAATTATTTGAATAAAACTAAAGTATCCTCCCTGACAATGCCTATTCACTAACCTTTCATTTCCAACCTATCACCAAATCTTAATACTTCTCAAATCTCTCTAAATTCAGTATATTTTCCTCCATTTCCATTTTATAAGCAAATCAAAGTTACTATTATCTCTTTCAGACCTATGGTAAGAGTTGTTCTCCCCAAAGTCAAACTGGCTACTCATTTTTTCCCAAATAGTATCCAGAAGTTTCACTATAAAATGAAATCTAGTAACACGCTATGGCCCCAAACCTTTTGATCAATCACATCTGATAAAAACAAAGAATTCTAATCATGTTCCACAGGGTTTACATTGTCTTCTCTCAAAGGGCATCATACCACCCTTCAGAGATTCTCTGTACTTCAGCCACACTGGTTTTCTTTCAAGCCCTCAAGAAAGTCAAACTCCTGCCACAGGCCTTTTTCACACTGTGTTTCCTCTGACTGAAGCTACTTTTCGTTCCTGTTCATTTTCAGAGTTTAGCACAAAAGTCACTTCTCAAGAGAAGCCTCAGCTGACCAACTCCCACTCTAACTCCTGGCTGTTGTTAGGTTTCTTTGACACATGCTCTGCAACAACCATCATCCTTTCAGTTGGAACTCTTACCTCAGCTTATTAATTCATTAATTTGTGGTCAAGAAAAAGATCTGCCTCTCTCATTAGAATGTAAGCTCTGTAAACCTTGGATGTGTTTTAAACTCCCTGCTTTATCACCAGAACCTAAAAGAGTTCCTGTCACCTATTAGATAACTCAAGGGATGTTTACTGAATGGGTAAGTGGATGGATGGGTGGATGACATGCTGGCCCCTCACCAGTGACACCACAGTGCAGCTGTATCATCTGCCTTGGGTGCCCTAGGTCTATGGCCAAGTTATATTTCTTCATGAAAAGCTAACTTCTAGCCTTGATTTTAAAAATACCATATCTCAAGATGTCCTTTTCCATTATTTGGTGGGGGGTGGGGGGGTTGTGGTGGAGGGAACAGCATTCTCTGGGGTTTTTTTTTTTTTTTTTGTATTTAAGTATAATTTACAATGTTGTGTTAGTTTCAAGCATACAACAAAGTGATTCAGTTTTTTTCAGATTATTTTTCCATTATAGGTTATTACAAGATATTGAGTACTGTTCCCTCTGTTCTGCTCTGCTCTGCTCTATGGCACATGAGGAGAGGTTGTGAGAAGAATCTGATACAGCATTCTGTGTGCAGACATGCCTGGTTATGCAGAAAGAACCTTCAACAAAGGATGAAAGATGAACCCTACAGGAAACAAAACAAAAACTGGTTTCCTACCAAAATAGTTAAGGGTGGCATGGAGCACAAATAAATTTGCTACATACAATACAAAGTAGACCTAAGAATACTCCAGGATGGAATTTTTAAACA
Organism: Mesoplodon densirostris; assembly: GCF_025265405.1. Classification (NCBI taxonomy): domain Eukaryota; kingdom Metazoa; phylum Chordata; class Mammalia; order Artiodactyla; family Ziphiidae; genus Mesoplodon; species Mesoplodon densirostris. Next base: position 118,146,005 of record NC_082662.1, read on the forward strand.
AAATAGGAACCTAACTGACTTCTTATATGGAGTACAGAGCTACCAGTCATTCATAACTTTCCAACCAGATTCTCTTACTGAAATATTGTCCCATACTGGATCATTTTTACTTAGTCAGGATAATAAAATTCTAGGATCATTACAACAGCAAAAGGAGGAAAGATTGCAGTAGGGGAAATTTGGTGCTATCCTGGACAGAGAGGAATGAATTCTTCAGTTTAGAGAAAAAACAAAAGACATTCCTAAATATCTTCAGCCTATGCTCACCAACCCTCTAGATTCCCGGCTCACCCTCAGAAAATCACAAAGCTTTGGGTTACTTGGGGCAATTACGTGTAGTTACTGCCACCTTGAGGCCATCTCTAAAACCTACATCTTCTAACTTTGCTGAGCAGAGGAAAATACAATGCAAGACACAGTCAGTCCCTTCTGTAAAGTGCCTTAGAAACCAGATAACAATTTATATCAGTGTAGCCTAATGTGCTTATATCATCATTTACATTCGTCATTTACATCATTTACATTTATCTCCTCAGTGTATATTCTCTACCTAGGCTTTCTAAGCCGATAGTGTAGATGAAAGCCAGAATAAATCACAGTTGTCAACTCACATGTATCCTTGTAGAATGATTTCAAAAGGAAGAATGGTTGAGAAGGCTTGTTAAAATCTAAGTTTTACGTCAAAATATATTCAAGGTAAGTAACTTGGCAACTTCTATCCCAAATAAAGTAATCCAACTTTCTATTGTACCATTATACCAGCTAACCTAGATTCTAAGAAAGAAGTAAAACATGGTATAGTACAGGGAACTTTAAAGTAATTCAGTTTGTGTAAACTTGTAAGCTGATACCAAATCAATCATGGAGTTTATCTGAATGCATTTCTGCTATTAGTTACTTTAAACCATATTTTCACTGGCGAATACAGTAATAATTGACACCATGGTCATATTTTTATTCTGGATATATCAATGCATTTTGAAACTGCAAAATTACACAAGCCCTAAATTACTGTCATAACATTAAGAAGCAATAACTTACCATATTTCAAACCCCTGGAGGAGTTATATCCCTGTTCCCAAAGTCATCCTGTTCTTTACTTTGTTAATTGCTGATCCCAAGACTAGAGTCCCAGAATGAAGTGCTTACATCAGTGTTTGGCTTTATAAGCCTGAGAAGCAGTCTGTCATTTGTCATGGCCAGGGAACAAGACTGGCCAAGTCGGTAAGCATTTCCTCCCATAACTTTCTACCACTTGCATGTCAATAATTCCTTTTTTTTTTCTTCTGACACACATGAGGTGATGGCTTAACCAATTTAAGAATACAGGAACATTTATTTGGGTGCATAAGAGCTTCTTTCCTTGGGCCAAAATTCTTAAGCCCCAATATGAAACTAAAAGGAAAGAAAATTCTGAATCCAAACACCACTACTCCAGTACTTTTAAATTATTTCCCTCGTCTCAATAAGTCAATATATATCAAGTAAAAAAAAATACTATGAAATTTAAGTTCTAATTCATTTTGCCCCCTTTGCTGAGTAAATCTTAGTAAATTATATATTTTAGTAATGGGACAGTCTCAAAATTAGACATTAGGGTGGAGAGTTAGTGTTTTCAACAGTAAAGTATCTCATCACCAATTTTAGTGTGAAGTAATATCTGAGAAAATCTTGAGAGTAAAAAGAGGAAATCCTGAAATAAAGCAGAATAAAGGAATTCTTGTTCTAGCAAGGATCATCAGAGAAGCCCTCCTGGAGGATGGTCTGTCTCAGACAAAATGATCAAATCGGGGATGAAAATAGCAGAAAAGGCAGAGAGGTGGGAAAGTATGCCTTGTCCACTATTGTAAGGGTCAGAGAACAATAGCTATGATGAACCAGGAACTGCATCCATTCATATACTTTCCCTGTGCCGTGCAATGCAGATGAGATTAATGGCGCCAGTTCTAGGTGTGTACAGTAAGACAAAACTGAGCTACATCACCCCTGATGTTTTCATAGAGGTTCAGTCTCCTTTCCTGCTCCAGCACTGAGTCTCATCTTTATTCTACTTAAAATGGGGAGATCATTACAGAGCCACTGATATCTTTTCTACCACCAGAATTATCCAAGGTTTATGGTATTAGTTTGGGAAAAAGAAAAAAATAAAGAAAATAAATTTGAGATGCAGATTGCAGAATGGGAGAGGAGAAAGACTATATGAGAGAAACATTCGAGTTGGAAAGAAAAGAATTCCACCTTATAATTTAACTAAATTCCCACTTGGTGCAAATGTTCCAACTTCCCTCTCATGCCTAACCTTTCTAACCCTAGCCCTCGTCAGATATACCTTTCACCCTAAATTTTGCACATAACTGCTTGTCACTGCATTTTGGTTTTTGTTTTCTGAATTCTTAATCTATCTTATTTCCTAACCACCATAATGTTCTACTCCTGATTTTCAATTAAAATTTATTTTCCAGAAATATCCACTTGCTCTCTCCTGGCAGTTCATTCACTTCACCATGTTCTGGACCCTGGCTAGACAGTTTCCACACTTTATCTCCTAACCGACATATAAGCATAGGCGATATTAAGAAATATTTAACAAACTGCATGGCGCAAGGATTGACCAACTAGAACAAGTGTCCACTGTAAATGGCCAGTATAGTCATACAAGACAATCATCACTTCACTGACCTTATCTTCCACAAATTTCTCCCTCATTCCACTCCAGGCACACTGGCCTCCTCAGAGTTCCTCAAGCTTCCAGGAACACTCATATTTCAAAGACATTTGTAACTGTTGGGTTTTTGTCTGCCTAAAAGATCTTTTTCTAAGTGTATTTGGTTTGTACTTATCACTCTCTATTCTATATGTTTTATTCATTTTACTCATTTTATTCATGTCTCTACCCACTAGAATGTACACTCCATAATGGTAAAGATATTTTTCTATTTTGTTTCCTGTTTTATTTCCAGCATATGGAAGGGTGACTGGCACAGAGCCTGGGCTCAGTGATTATTTTTGTATAAATTAATTTACTAATTTAATCTACAGAAGAGTGCCCTGATATAGATAATTTTATTGTCTCCATCTTATAAAAAGGGAAATTGCAAATCAGAGAGACTGTATAATTTGTCCAAAAATACACAGCCAGTCAGTGGCAGAGCCTGGATTAATCTCCATCTATTTGATTACAAAAGTCATGCTCTTTCTACTGTGCCATGCTGCCTTTAAGGAGAAAATGGTTCATGGTTGGTGTCCGGTCCAACACAGATGTAGATGTGTGGATTTTGTGCCCTCTTAAGTTCCCTTCTGGCTAAAGAATTGTATTCCCCATGATGGATCTAAATCGCTCTCAACATGGCTTATATTTTTATGTTTAGATCCTGAGTTTCCAGGATATATACTAGGGCCTTAAGGAAGTGCAAAACAGAAACAACAGTGTAGAAGAGGAGGGATTGGAACTTAGCGAGGTTGATCCACAGGCACTCACCAACAATTAAAAGTAAAAGAGAGAGAGAAAAAGGCAATTATCCCAAGTTTCTAGTTTGGAAAATTGGATGGTAAACAAAAATAAGAAAGGAGGAATTCATTTACTATAGACAGAAAAGTATGCATGGAAGAAGTTTTGATACGTCATTAGGACTTTAGAATTTTAGGGCTGAGTTATCTGAGTACCCACCTGGTTCATGGCCCAACTCATTATGTCCTTTCCCATGTAATGTGCTCCTCATTTTGATTACCTGTCCTATATCCCTGGTTATGAATTTTCCTGTTTTCCTCATCATGTCATTTGTTCTGATTTAGCTTGATAACAATTTGGCTGAAATAAAGTGGCTTAAAATTTTGAGCAATGCAGACTGAAGTAGAGGGGAGAGCAAGGTGAGAAGAGTGGAGGTGAAGCTGGGGTGCTGACTCAGTAGGAGGGCTTATTCTGCTGGAGGCATCAGCATTCCATGGAACTGCATCCAAAGAGACAAGGCAAAATAGAAATTGGCTCAGGATATATCAGTAACTGGAACAATCCAATGTGGCAGGAAATGTCTATAATTTAAACCAGCGGTTCCCAACATTTTTGGCACCAGGGACCGGTTTTATGGAAGACAATTTTTCCATGGGCTTGGGTGGGAGATAGTTTCAGGATGATTCAAGCACATTATATTTATTATTCTGCAGCTGATCTGACAGGAGGCAGAACTCAGGCAGTAATGAGAGCGATGAGGAGTGGCTGTAAATACAGATGAAGCTTCACTTGCTCACCTGCCACTCACTTCCTGTTATGCAGCTGGGTTCCTAACAGGCCAGGAACCACCACCGGTCCCTAGCCCAGGGCTTGGGGACCCCTGATTTAAACCTTATGGGAGCCCCATAAAAAAATATGAGACTCAAAGAAGGCTAGGCAACTGAGGCTTATATACCATCCTGAGCTAAGCAGAAGGGGGTAGGGTTCTGGGGCTTCAAAGGGGAGGAAGAAAATTCACAGGAAGATAAGAAGAACAGATGTTTGGTAAATAGATGTTTGCCCTACCATGCAGATAAGTCTTTCTAATGTAAAAAGTTACCTTTGGTAATAGCTCTCTTTCTGGTAGAGGCCCCCTATCTAAATTCTTTTAGGTAGGTTTAGGGAGATGTAAAAAGGTTTTCCTGAGTCTGCTCTTTCTTAATTGCCTTTAGCTCAAATTCCACACGTCAAAGTGCTACATTTGGGGGTCACATTGTGCTCCTCTCATTCCTAACTCTTATTTAGACTCTTCAGTAGGTTTTGCATCATTTGCTCATGTGTCTCTTGGATTTGTTGCTTTAAGCAATTGTCCTCCAACTCTGGGATTTCTTTCCTCTGCCTATTCTGACTACTGGCCCTACCAATTATTGACTCAAATGGCCATCCTAGCCTCCTAAGGGAAGGGAGCTTGGGACTGGAAAGATGGACGTAAGAGGCAATAGGATCTAAGAAATACATAACTATCTTCTCTACTTGAAGTTGCTAACATCTACTAGCTGTATATGTGCCAGATTCAACCTGTAATTTTTCCCTTATATCTCTTTCTGGAGGCTGTTGCCAGCACTTCTGATGTCTGATTGATGTAGCATTCCTTAATCAGATTACAAAAAGCTGGGTGTTGATTTTATTTTTGCAGAAAGCAGAACAGAGGAATCATATATTATATGACCTAAATGACAACACAGGAAGGATGGAAGTATTGGTGTTTGGAAAAGAGACAAAATCCAGTGTAAAGAAGGGGATAAACTTCAACTTACTTTCTTCAAGTTGTCAAAAGCTGGAGAAAAACTACAGCTGAAATCTGGAGTTCATAGTGTCATTAAGGTGAGAACTTCACGGAGGAAAGTCAACTCTCCAAAAGGATAATGTTTTGTGTTTGCTTTCAGCAAACTGGACAGGTGCTATTGAAGAGGTTATGGTGTGGAAGACCCTGATATTTAGTTCACTTACAGCTCACAGAACTTAGGAGCTTCCTTTTAGGAAGTACACATCCTAGACACACAGTTAAGAGGACATGGACTTCATAAGGCAGAGACACATGCTGTGGTACCCACACAACCCTACAGACTATTGAACACTTACTGTTCAACACTAAGTCTAATGCAGGCGGTTTGCCCAAAGTTGGACAAATTATTCTGAAAGAGGTATATAAAAGTAGACACAGACCAGGTATACCTTGAGGACACATTTCTCAAAGTCAATTCCTTGCACCTACCATAGTCCAGGGAAATTGAGTCAGGATAAACCCCTACTGCTGAGTTTTCATCTCTCCCTCATACCAGTACATCTTGCTGCCACTACTTGGTCCTCTTCACCATTTCTTAGCTTTGTTTGCACTGGCTGCTGTCTCCCTTTTTAAGAGTGGGGTGGAGACTTGAGACACTGGCATATATGCCCGTGTTAAGTAGGAGTGTATATCTCAAGCCAGATTTAACTTCAGGAGAGTGATTCAAGAGTGAACAATGTACTGGGAGAAAGGGAAGAAGATAATTTTATGAGAAGAAAAGAAAGATGCACTTTAGGAGGACAGTGGGAGCATTGAAGGGGTAATTGATCAACTTCATCTCAGACTATATATATTTTTTCTCCATCCAGGTTATTAAGGTCAAAAATTGAAATGAAATGGATCAATTCAGATCAACTGGTCTAAACAGATTTAATTGAAGAATACCTAATACAGACACCCTCTTCAATCAGATTGTGAGTTACCGGAGAGCAGCAGTACACAGGTTCCTTCCCAAACCCAGGTTAGCCAGAATGGGATAATTCCTGGTTAAACAATTCCAAAATCTCAACATCTTATCACAATAGAAATGTATTTCTCATTCATTGCAGCCCACAGCCAGGACAGGGCTCTGCTCTATGTAAATATTCAGGGATATTATGTTGTTCAATATCTGTTGAATGAATATAATGATTAATGGAAAATAGGCACTATACGTAGTTATACAAGTTAATATAGATGAGGAAAAATAACCAAATTCACAGGAAATCAAAGATTTATAGCATGAAAAGATTGTCAACCTCACTGATAATCTGAAAAATGAAGTTAATATAAAATTTACTTTTTTTATGTTTAAGTGTACTAGAAGACCACTGATGTTCCAAAAGAGGGCTTGGCAAAATTTTTCTGTAAAGCATCAAATAGTATATATTTTAAACTATGTGGGCCCTAGAGTTTCTGTTACAGATGCTTAACCTTGCACTGGCTACAAAAGGAGCCATAGACAATCCATAGATGAATGAGCATGTTTGTGTTCCAATAAAACTGTATGGTGGACATTGAAATTTGAATTTGCTATGATTTTCATGTGTCACATTCTTCTTTTGATTTTTCCCCAAGCATTAAAAAAATCTACATAAGAAAATTTTTTGATAAGTTAAACTTCACCAAAATGAACATGTCTTTTCAAAAGTTACCTTTAAATCACGAAAAGGCAAGCCATAGATTGAGACATAGTATTTGCTAGTGACATAGTCACTAAAGACCCTGTACCCAGAATTTATAAAGGATTCTCAAAACTCAGTATTATGAAAACAAACAGCTGAAGTTTTAAGGTGGGCAAAAAAAAAATACATAGGTGGCAAATAAGGACGTAAAAAGACGCTCAACCTAATTTATCTTTAGGGAAATGCAAATTAAAACTACAGTGAGATACCACTATGCACCTATTAGAATGACTAAAATTTAAAAAGATTGACCATACCAGGGGCTGATGAAGATGAGGAGGAATTAGAACTGTCATACAATGGTGGCAGGAATGTTAAGTTGTACACTACTTGGCAAAAAAGTTGGATAGTTTCTTTGTTTGATTTTTTAAAATTAACATGCACCTACAATGCTAAACTCTGAGGTGGATGCAGAGCAACTGATATTCTCACACATTTCTCAGGGGAATGAAAAATGCTACAGCCACCTTAGAAAACAATTTGGCAATTTCTTATATATTTGAAATACATTTACCATATGAACCAACAGTCTCACCCCGAGATTTTTATTCATTGAAATGATAACACAGGTTCACACAAAAATCTGCATGGGAATATTTGCAGCAGTTTTATTTGTAAATATGTCAAAGTGTCAACAATCTAATTGTTCCTCACTTGGGGAATGGATAAACAAACTTTGGTGGGTCAATACATTGAATTCTACACAGCAATAAACAGGAATAAACTGATACAAACAACTACATGGATGAATCCTAAATGTACTATATTAAGTGAAAGAAGTCAGACTCAAAATGCTATATACATTTTAACTTCCATTTTAGGAAACTCTGGAAAAGGGAAAAGTTTAAGTTAAGAAACTATATCAGTGGTTGCCAGGAGCTTGGATTGGAGGAAGCGTTGACAATAAAGTGGCATGAGGGAAATTCTTGTTATGATGGAACTGTTCTAATCATTAGGAACATGATCTTACCTTCTGTCCCTTATTTTTCTTACTAGGAGAGTGAAAAGAAGAACACTATAAACCCTCTAGAGCTAATATAAGTGACACAAAATAATTGCAAAACACCAGGTACCAAATATGTGATCAAGAAATACACTGTAAGGAAACTATATTCAATATCCTGTAATAAACCATAATGGAAAAGAATACAAAAAAGAATACATTCATATGTATAGCTGAATCAGTTTGCTGTAGAGCAGAAATTAACACACACTATATATCAACTCTACTTCAATAAAATACATGTAAAAACTACATTGTAAATTTCAGTGTTAGCTATCTACTTTCTGCCATTGTACTCTAAACTAAATTAATTATTCGTCAGTGTTTGCCTAATGCAAGTCTTTGCCTGGAGCAACTTCCTCATAGGATCCACACATGTGAGAAACAGGAAGTATAGCTGCAGAGCTATTTACCTGTTAGTACCTGAATAAGTAAGTGGAACCAGTTATTTCACATCAGACAGGGCTAGAATTACTTCCAACGTATACTAGTGACTTCATGCAAATCATCAGAAGCTGCCTTATTTGGTACACAAATTACCCAATTATGGCCCCTCCAGGAGATCAATTCTGAAAAGATATCATTGTTTTGGACTAAAGCAACTCCTCCCTAGGATAGGGGTTGGCAATTGAAGCACAGACTGGATTTCAGCTGCTCTGCCTTCCTCTTGGGTTTCTTTGAGCAGGGCACAGCTTGTTCAACCTGTTCATTCTTGACCAGAGTTATATTCTGTAAAGATCACAACCAAAGTATAAATCCAAATATTGCTTGGGTCTTAAATGTCCCTATCTGATTTGCAGCCCACAGACTATTTGCTTTTAAGCAATGAATTAGATTCCTAGGGAGGAATGGCTTTAGGAAAAATCATGTTTATTATTTTTTCCAAATTATAAAAGTTATAGATGCAAAATTAGGCATTGAGATGGTACAGAAATGTATTAAAAAAGTGAAAAGCACCTCATTCCTAAGAATTAATGGCTAGTATATATAATGCGGTATTTCAACTATATGTATACATATATACTATTTTTTTCTGTACTTAGATCTTAGTTCCATAAACATCAATATTAATGACATCCAGGTTTTTAGAAGAACAGCTCTAATCAGGTTTCCATATAAGATTCAGGATTGAATGGTTATTCCTTGCTTTTCCTGGCCTTGGTGACCTTGAAGAAGAAAGAGATAAGATAATGAGATGACCCTGATTATATATTTCCCCCTTCACTCACACTGTGTCACCTTGCTATGGGCTGCATCCCTTTTTCTCTTCCCGTCTGAGGGACTCTTCTCCCACTCTCACCTATCTTCTTTAGTGAATTCCTGTCTTTTGAGCCACCACCCCAAATTCTTGGCTGGGACACTGAAATGAGATATGCACTCACACCCAGCGTGAGCGCATGTGGACAGGCAGGAGTTGTTGGAGAACAAGAGAGAGGAAGGAGCAGGTGTACTCAATGCCACGAGTTGAAGGGAAAGTTCTTACTGGGAGAAAAGGTGGAAGGAAGGGGCAAACGTTATTCCTGGCACCATGCTGTGAAGGAAGGATTGGGATATCTCATTGAGAGTTTGAGTAATGGCAAGATCAACGAGTATGTACATGTTGGTGGGAATGTAAATTGATACACTATGGAGAACAGTATGGAGGTTCCTTAAAAAACTAAAACTAGAACTACCATACGACCCAGCAACCCCACTACTAGACATATACCCTGAGAAAACCATAATTCAAAAAGAGTCATGTACCACAATGTTCATTGCAGCTCTGTTTACAATAGCCAGGTCATGGAAGCAACATAAGTGTCCATCGACAGATGAATGGATAAAGAAGATGTGGCACATATATACAATGGAATATTACTCAGACATAAAAAGAAATGAAACTAAGTCATTTGTAGTGAGGTGGATGGACCTAGAGACTGTCATACAGAGTGAAGTAAGTCAGAAAGAGAAAGACAAATACCATATGCTAACACATATATATGGAATCTTAAAAAAAAAAGGTTCTGAAGAACCTAGGGGCAGGACAGGAATAAAGACGCAGGCATAGAGAATGGACTTGAGGACACGGGGAGGGGGAAGGGTAAGCTGGGAAGAAGTGAGAGAATGGCATGGACTTATATATACTACCAAATGTAAAACTGATAGCTAGTGGGAAGCAGCCGCATAGCACAGGGAGATCAGCCCGCTGCTTTGTGACCACCTAGAGGGGTGGGATAGGGATGGTGGGAGGGAGACACAAGAGGGAGGAGATATGGGGTTATATGTATATGTATAGCTGATTCACTTTGTTATAAAGCAGAAACTAACACACCATTGTAAAGCACTTATACTCCAATAAAGATGTTTAAAAAAAAGGGGGATCATCAGAGTAGCTACTTCATAGGGTTATTCTGAAAATTAAATGAGAAAATCTATGTAAGATATTTAGCACATGTCCAAAATTATCAATATCATCCACTCAAGCAAGCTCTGTTCCACATTGACTATCTTCAGTAATAAGCAAATTCGACATTAGCTGATTCCACATGTTTTGTGCAATGATTGGGTCCTATGGGATTAATTGCAATTAAGTACTCCAAGTTTGATGTCCTTTATTCCTAGCACTAAAAGCACCATCATGATGAATGGCAGGGAGCAAAATTATAGTTTGAGAGTTTTTTACAACCTCAGTCACAAAAGAGATTTTGGGGAGAACACTCAATCGTAAAGACCTTTTTTATATCTACTATTTCACTTAAATGTCAGATTAGAGAATAGGCTTTAATTAAAGTTTGTAATAAGTAAAAAAAAAAAAGAGCATGTGCATTTCTGAGTGCCTGATATGTCAGCCTTTGTATTTGATCTGTCTGCATTCCAGTGCAGGCATACCTTGAAGATATTATGGGTTCAGTTCCAGACCACTGTGATAAAGCAAATATTGCAATAAAATGATACACAATTTATTTTCTTTCTCAGCGCATAGAAAATTTATGTTTACACTATACTGTAGCATATTAATGCAGTAGCATTAATTAATGTATTAATGTATATACCTGAATCAAAAATACTTTATTGCTAAAAAGACATTAACCATCATCTGAATCTTCAGTGAGTCATAATCTTTTTTTTTTTTTTATGGAGGAGGATCTTGCCTGGATGTGGATGGCTGCCGACTGATGAAGGTGATGGTTGCTGAAGGTTGGGGTGGTGGTGGCAATTTCTTAAATAAGATAATGATGAAGTCTGCTGGATTCATTGACTCTTCCTTTTCATGGAAAATCTCTCTATAGCATGCAATGTTGTTTGATAGTGTAGGGGAACAAAGTTTGCCACCCCAAAATATGTCTTTCTGACATGAGGATTAATTTATGTTGATTATTTTTAAGAAACAGAAGAGTCTGTAAGTTTTTCTTTTCATCTCCCCTTTAGCTGTGTAAAGAATTTAGATAAAGGGGCTGTTCCCAGAATAAAGGCCTCATCAGAGGTATCTGCAAAGAATATAGGATAGGTGTAGTGGAGGAAAACTTGGCAGGGCCCAGAGATCAGAGTCCACTCTGTGTCCCATCCTCTCTGCATGCCCAGAAAACATTTGTTTACCAAAACATTTGTTTTTCCATCTTCATGTGAATTGTCTTTCTTCCCAGTGGAAGTCCCAAACAACTACCTCCAACATCCTCTTTTGTCATTAACTGAAGATGGTATTTAAGGTGAGTGTTTCAGCCATCTTGGTGAGTTACTCACTTTTTCTGGGTCTCTCCCATGTATACATGCTATTAAACTTTTGTTTGCTTTACTTCTATTAATCTGTCTTATGTCAATTTAATTCTTAGACCAGCCGAAGAATCCAGGAGGGTAGAAGAAATTTTTTTCCTCACCCACAATAGCATTTTACACACAGTAGAACTTCTTTCAAAATTGGAACCAAACTTCTCAAACCCTGCCACAGCTATATCAACTAAGTTTGTATAATATTCTAAATCCTTTGTTGTCATTTCAACAGTATTCACAGCATCATCATCAGGAGTAGATTCCATCTTAAGAAGCCATTTTTTTTGCTCACCCATAAGAAGCAGCACATTATACATTGAAGTTTCATCATGAGATTGCAGCAATTCAGTAACATCTTCAGGCTCCATTTCTAATTCTAGTTCATTTGCTATATCTACCACATCTACAGTTACTTCCTCCACTGAAGTCATGAACCTTTCAAAATCATCCATGAGGCTTGGAATCAAACTTCCTTCAAATTTCCTTCAAACTCTCATTCATGTTGGTATGTTGACCTCTTCCCATGAAATAGGGATGTGCTTAATGACAGCTAGAATGGTGAATCCTTTCCAGAAGGCTTTTATTTGACTTTGCCCTTATCCATCAGAAGAATCATATCTACTGCAGCTATAGCCTTGTGAATGTATTTCTTAAATAATAATCCCTGGGCTGCAGAATGGATGTTGTATTAGCATGATAACAATATTAATCTCGTTGTACATCTCCATCAGTGCTCTTAGGTGATCAGGTGCATTGTCAATGAGCAGTAATATTTTAAAAGGAATCTTTTTTTTTTCTGAGTAGTAGGTCTCAACAGTGGGCTTAAAATATTCAGTAAACCATGTTGTAAACAGATGCACTGTCATCCAGGCTTTATTGTGTCATTTACAAGAGCAGAGGCAGAGTAGATTTAGCAAGCTTAAGGGCCCTCAGAATTTCAGAGTGGTCAGTGAGCACTGATTTCAACTTAGTCACCAGCTGCATTAGCCCATAACAGGAGAGTCAGTCCATCCTTCAAAGCTTTAAAGCCATGCACTGACTTCTCCTCTCTAGCTATGGAAGTCCTAGATGGCATCTTCTTCCAATATAAGGCTGTTTCATCTTCACTGAAAATCTGTTGTTGAGTGTAGCAACCTTTATCAGTCATCTCTGCTAGATCTTCTGTATAACTTAGCTGCAGCTTCCACATCAGCAGCACTCGCTGCTTCACCTTGTACTTTTATGTTATAGAGATGGCTCCTTTAACCTCATGAACCAACTTCTGCTAACTTCAAACTTTTCTTCTGCAGATTTCTCACGTCTCTCAGACTTCATAGAATTGTAAAGTGTTAGGGCCTTACTCTGGGACTATTGTAGCTGGTTTGACCTTCTATCCAGACCACTAAAACTTTTTTCGTATCAAAAATAAGGCTGTTTTGCTTTGTTATTCATAGGTTCACTGGCATAACATTTTAAAATTCCTTTAAAAAGTTTTTCTGTACACTCACAACTTGTCTATTTAATGCAAGATGTCTAGCTTTTGACCTCTTTTTTGCCTTTCTCACTAAGCTTAAATATGTCTAGTTTTTGATTTAACCTGAGAGATATGTGATTCTTCCTTTCACTTGAACACATAGAGGCCTCTGTGGGGTTATTAATTAGCCTAATGTCAATATTGTTTCATCTCAGGGAATAGGGAGGCCCAAGGAGAGAGAGAGAGATGGGGGAATGGCCCATCAGTGGAGCAGTGAGAACACACATAACATTTATCAAAGAAATTCACCATTTTATATGGGTGTGTGGTTCATGGCACTCCAAATGATTTCAATAGTAACATCACTGATCACAGATCACCATGACAAATATAAGAATAATGAAAAAGGCTGAAATATTATGGGACTTGCCAAACATGACACAGAGACTCAAAGTGACAAATGTTTTGGAAAAATGGCACCAAGAGACTTGCTCTACACAGGATTGTTACAAACCCTCAATTTCTCAATTTGTAAAAAAAAAAAATGCAATATCTGGAAAGCACAAGAAAGTGAAGTGCAATAAAACTAGGTATGGCTGTGTTAACTTTTGTTAGTGTTCCAGGAATCCATCCCACATGAATGTGTATATGTGAGTTTGACAAAGACCATGGAATTTGCCCTGTAGGACCAAACACCTCTGTTGTAGACCAGTATGTGTATCTCACTAAAGGCAGGTAACTTTGTGTTCTGAAATGCTCAGGGGAATCCTTGATCATTTAGGTCGAAATGAGCTCTGTTAACTATCCTCTGGGATAAAAGGTATTTCTTCCATTCTATAGATGATGAATCAGAGGTTCCTAGTATTTAAGTTATTAGTCACCTAGCAAATGACAGAGCCAGTATTTGAAACAAATCTGCCTTAAGGAAGTCCAAATTTACTAAATAATCTACCTGGTGTGAAAATTCAAAGAATTCTACAATATTTAGCTTAGATATCATACCCTTTGATAAACTCTCTGAAGTTTCTCTCTTCAATATGATTAAAAATACCCTTAAATGCAAACTATAAGATGCTGATGAAAGAAACTGAAGATGACACAAACAGATGGAAAGGTATATCATGTTCTTGGTTTGGAATAAACAATATTGTTAAAATGACCATTCTACCTAAGACAATCAACAGATTCAATGCAATCCCTATCAAATTACCAATAGCATTTTTCAAAGAACTGGAAAAAAAATTTTTTTTAATTTGTATAGAAACACAAAAGACTCCAAATAGCCAAAACAATCTTGAGAAAGAAGAACAGAGCTGGAGAAATCACGATCCCTGACTTCAGACTACTACAAAGCTACAGTAATCAAAACAGTATGGTACTGCCATAAAAACAGACATATAGATCAATGGAACAGGATAGAAAGCCCAGAAATAAACCCACACACTTATGGTCAATTAATCGTGACAAAGGAGGCAAGAATATACAATGGAGAAAAGACAGTCTGTTCAATAAGTGGTGCTGGGAAAACTGGACAGCTACATCTAAAAGCATCAAATTAGAACATTCTCTAACACCATATACAAAAATAAACTCAGAATGGATTAAGTACCTAAATGTAAGACTGGATACTATAAAACACCTATCACAAACATAGGCAGAACACTCTTTGAAATAAATTGTAGCAATATTTTTTTGGATCACTCTCCTAGAGTAATGGAAATGAAAACAAAAATAACCAAATGGGACCTAATTAAATTTAAAACTTTTGCATAGCAAAGGAAACCATAAACAAAACAAAAAGACAACCTATGGCCTGAGAGAAAATATTTGCAAATGATGCTACCAACAAGGGATTAATTTCCAAAATATAAAAACAGCTCATACAGCTTAATATCAAAATAACAAACCCAATCAAAAAATGTGCAGAGGAAACACTCCCATTTACCATTGCAACAAAAAGAATAAAATATCTAGGAATAAATCTACCTAAGGGGACAAAAGACCTGTATGCAGAAAATTATAAGACACTGATGAAAGAAATTAAAGATGATACAAATAGATGGAGAGATATACCATGCTCCTGGATTGGAAGAATTAATATTGTGAAAATGACTCTACTACCCAAAGCAATCTACAGATTCAATGCAATCCCTATCAAACTACCACTGACATTTTTCACAGAACTAGAACAAAAAATTTCAAAATTTGTTTGGAAAAACAAAAGACCCCGAATAGCCAAAGCAATCTTGAGAATGAAAAATGGAGCTGGAGGAATCAGGCTCCCTGACTTCAGACTATACTACAAAGCTACAGTAATCAAGACAGTGTGGTACTGGCACAAAAACAGAAAGATAGATCAATGGAACAGGATAGAATGCCCAGAGATAAACCCACGCACATATGGTCAACTTATCTTTGATAAAGGAGGCAGGAATGTACAGTGGAGAAGGACAGCCTCTTCAATAAGTGGTGCTGGGAAAACTGGACAGGGACATGTAAAAGTATGAGAGTAGATCACTCCCTAACACTATACACAAAAATAAGCTCAAAATGGATTAAAGACCTAAATGTAAGGCCAGAAACTATCAAACTCTTAGAGGAAAACATAGGCAGGACACTCCATGACATAAATCACAGCAAGATCCTTTTGGACCCACCTCCAAGAGAAATGGAAATAAAAACAAAAATAAAAAAATGGGACCTAATGAAACTTCAAAGCTTTTGCACAACAAAGGAAACCATAAACAAGACCAAAATACAACCTGCAGAATGGGAGAAAATATTTGTAAATGAAGCAACTGACAAAGGATTAATCTCCAAAATTTATAAACAGCTCATGCAGCTCAATAGCAAGAAAACAAACAACCCAATCCAAAAATGGGCAGAAGACCTAAATAGACATTTCTTCAAAGAAGATATACATACTGCCAAAAAACACATGAAAGAATGCTCAACATCATTAATCATTAGAGAAATGCAAATCAAAACTACAATGAGATATCATCTCACACCAGTCAGAATGGCCATCATCAAAAAATCTAGAAACAATAAATGCTGGAGAGGGTGTGGAGAAAAGGGAACACTCTTGCACTGCTGGTGGGAATGTGAATTGGTACAGCCACTATGGAGAACAGTATTGAGGTTCCTTAAAAAACTACAAATAGCACTACCATATGACCTAGCAATCCCACTACTAGGCATATACCCTGAGAAAACCCTAATTCAAAAAGAGACATGTACCAAAATGTTCATTGCAGCTCTATTCACAATAGCCCGGAGATGGAAACCACCTAAGTGTCCATCATTGGATGAATGGGTAAAGAAGATGTGGCACATATATACAATGGAATATTACTCAGCCATAAAAAGAAACGAAATTGAGCTATTTGTAATGAGGCGGATAGACCTAGAGTCTGTCATACAGAGTGAAGTAAGTCAGAAAGAGAAAGACAGATACCGTATGCTAACACATATATATGGAATTTAAGAAAAAAAATGTCATGAAGAACCTAGGGGTAAAACAGGAATAAAGACACAGACCTACTTGAGAATGGACTTGAGGATATAGGGAGGGGGAAGTGTAAGCTGTGGCAAAGCGAGAGAGAGGCAAGGACCTATATACAGTACCAAACGTAAGGTAGATAGCTAGTGGGAAGCAGCCACATAGCACAGGGAGATCAGCTCGGTGCTTTGTGACCGCCTGGAGGGGTGGGATAGGGAGGGTGGGAGGGAGGGAGACACAAGATGGAAGGAATATGGGAACAGATGTATATGTATGACTGATTCACTTTGTTATAAAGCAGAAACTAATAAAAAAAAAAAGGGGGCAGAGGACCTAAATAGACATTTCTCTAAAGAAGACATATAATGGCCAACAAACTCATAAAAAGATGCTCTATATTGCTAATTATTAGAGAAATGCAAATCAAAACTATAACGAAGTGTAACCTCACACCAGTCAGAATGGCAATCATTAAAAAGACTACAAGGGGGCGGAGTCAAGATGGCGGTATGGGAAGACACTGAGTTACCATCTCCCCACAACTAGGGAGGCTGCCTGCTGCTGGTGGAGGACCCTGACACCCAAGGAGATGGAGGAACCCCGAAGTGAATGGGTAGGATGTGGGGGGACTGAAGGGGGAGGCCAGACAGGATCGGTGCCCCTGAGGACAGGGAGATCAGGAGAGGCAGGTGGGAGGGGCCCTCTGGGAGGAGGAGCTGGAGAGGGGTGGAGGGCGATTGCCTCACCCACTTGGGCCCGGGGAGACTGCTGAGCTCCCAGGCCAATGCCCTGCCCTCCAAAGGCCCCTCCAGGCCACGTGGATCCTTGAGGGCATAGGAGGGAGGTCAGGGAGATCAGGAGAGGCAGGCAGGAGGTGCCCTCTGGGAGGGAGGAACAGGAGAGGAGAGGAGGGTGTTTGCCCCACCCACTCAAGCTCAGGAAGCCCACTGGGCTCCAAGGTGAGGTCCCCTGTCCTCTGAGACCTCTGTTCGGTTGAGCCAAGGCCCCACCCCACACTGTTCCCAGAGCCTTTTCCAGCACTGTGGGTCCTAAGCATAGGCCCTGGCCACTGCCCAAACCTTGCCCTTGCTTAGGCCCTACCCTCCACAGTCAAGGCCTTTTCCACCTATTTTTTTTTCTTTTTTTTCTTTTTTTCCTTTTTAAATTTTTTTCTTTTCCCTCCTCCTCTTTTTTACTATTGTGGTACTGTTGTACCTTCCAGTTGATAATTCATTTATATTTTTATTTTTATGTTCTTTCTAACATATCTGTTAGTTTCTGGTCCAATTTTATTTTTTACATTGTTATTGTTCTCTCTCTCTCTCTTTTTTTTTTTTTTTTGCCACCCTACATGGTTTGCAGGATCTTGGTTTATGAGCCAGGGGTCAGGTAGAAGCTCCGGCGGTGGGACCTCCAAGTCCAAACCACTGGACTAACAGAGAATCTCAGATCCCAGGGAATATTCATCAAACTGAGGTCTCACAGAGGTCCTCATCTCAGCACGAAGACCCAGCTCTACCCAACAGCCTACAAACTTCAGTTTTGGAAGCCTCAGGCCAAACAGCAAGTAAGACAGGAACACCATCCCACTAATTAAAAAAAAATGAGATGGCAAAAAAATATGTCAAAGATGAAGAAGGAAGGTAAAAAACCTACAACACCAAATAAATGAAGAGGAAATACACAATTTACCTGAAAAAGAATTCAGAGTAATGATAGCAAATGATCCAGAATCTTGGAAATAGAATGGAGGCACAGATTGAGAAAATACAAGAAACATTTAACAAAGATCTAGGAGAAATAAAGAACAAACAAAGAGAGATGAACAACACAATTACTGAAATGAAAAATACACTAGAAGGAATCAATCACAGAATAACTGAGGCAGAAGAACAAATAAGTGAGCTGGAAGACAAAATGGTGGAAATAACTGCTGAGGAGCATAATAGAAAGAAAAGAAAAAGAAAAGAAAAGAATTGAAGACTATCTCAGAGACCTCTGGGACACTAAATGGACCAACATTCACATTATAAGGGTCCCAGAAGAAAAAGAGAAAAAGAAACAGTCTGAGAAAATATTTGAAGAGATTATAGTTGAAAACTTCCCTAACATGGGAAAGGAAATAGTCACCCAAGTCCAGGAAGCAGAGAGAGTCCCATACAGGATAAACCCTAGGAAAAACACACCAAGACACATATTAATCAAACTAACAAAAATTAAATTCAAAGAAAAAATATTAAATGCAGCAAGGGAAAAGCAAAGATAATATACAAAGGAATCCCCATATGCAGATTTTTCAGCAGAAACTCTGCTGGCCTGAAGGGAGTGGCAGGATATACTTAAAGTTATGAAAGAGAAAAACCTACAACCAATATTACTCTACCCAGCAAGGATCACATTCAGATTTAAAAAGAAATCAAAAGCTTTCAGACAAGCAAAAGCTAAGAGAATTCAGCACCACCAAACCAGCTTTACAACAAATGCTAAAGAAACTTCTCTAAGTGGGAAAAACAAGAGAAGAAAAAGACCCAAAAAAACAAAGCCAAACAATTTTTAAAATGGTAATAAAAGCATACATATCAATAATAACTTTCAATGTAAATATATTAAATGCCCCAATCAAAAGACACAGACTGGCTGAATGAATACAAAAATAAGACCCATATATATGCTGTCTACAAGAGACCCACTTAAGACCTAGGGACACATACAGACTGAAAGTGAAGGGATGGAAAAAGATATCCCATGAAAATGGAAATCAAAAGAAAGCTGGAGTAGCAATACTCATATCAGATAAAGTAGACTTTAAAATAAAGACTGTTACATGAGATAAGGAAGGACACTACATAATGATCAAAGGATCAATCCAAGAAGAAGACATAACAATTATAAATGTTTATGCACCCAACATAGGAGCACCTCAATATATAAGGCAAATGTTAACAGCCATGAAAGGAGAAATTGACAGTAACACAATAATAGTAGGGGACTTTAACACCACACTTACACCAATGGACATATCATCTAAACAGAAAATAAATAAGGAAACACAAGCTTTAAATGACACAATAGACCAGATAGATTTAATTGGTATTTATAGACCATTCCACCCAAAAGTGGCATAATACACTTTCTTCTCAAGTGCACACGAAACATTCTCCAGGATACATCACATCTTTGGACACAAATCAAGCCTTGTAAAATTTAAGAAAATTGAAATTATATCAAGCATCTTTTCTGATGAAACACTATGAGATTGGAAATCAATTACAGGAAAACAAAACTGAAAAAACACAAACACATGGAGGCTAAACAGTGCACTACTAAATAACCAAGAGACCACTGAAGAAATCAAAGAAGAAATAAAAAAGTACATAGAAATAAATGACAATGAAAACACATCGACCCAAAACCTATGGGATGCAGCAAAAGCAGTTCAAAGAGGGAAGTTTATAGCAATTCAATATCACCTCAAGAAACAAGAAAAATCTCAAATACACAATCTAACTGTACACTTAAAACAACTAGAGAAAGAACAAAGAAAACACAAAGTCAGTAGAAGGAAAGAAATCATAAAGATCAGAGTAGAAATAAATGAAATAGAAATGAAGAAAACAATAGCAAGGATCAATAAAAGTAAAACTTGGTTCTTTGAGAGGATAGACAAAATTGATAAACCCTTAGCCAGACTCATCAAGAAAAAAAAAGGGAGAGTATGCAAATCAATAAAATTAGAAATGAAAAGGGAGAAATCACAACTGACACTGCAGAAATACAAAGTAATATAAGAGACTACTACCAACAACTTTATGCCAATAAAATGGACAGGCAGGAAGAAATGGACAAATTCTTGGAAAGGTACAATTTTCCAAGACTGAACCAGGAAGAATTAGAAAATATAAACAGACTTATCACAAGTAATGAAATTGAAACCATAATTAAAAATCTTCCAAAAGATGAAAGTCCAGGACCAGATGGTTTCACAGGTGAATTCTATCACACATTTAGAGAAGAGCTAACACTGATCCTTCTCAAATGCTTCTAAAAATTGCAGAGGGAGAAACACTCCCAAATTCATTCTAGAAAGCCACCATCACCCTGATACCAAAACCAGAAAAAGATATCCCCAAAAAATAAAATTATAGACCAATATCACTGATGAACATAGATGCAAAAATCCTGAACAAAATACTAGCAAACAGAATACAACAACCCATTAAAAGGATTATACACCACAGTCAAGTGGGATTCATCCCAGGGATGCAAGGATTCTTTAATATATGCAAATCAATCAATGTGATACACCACATTAACAAATTAAGGAATAAAAACCATATGAACATCTCAATAGATGCCGAAAAGCTTCTGACAAAACTCAACACCTATTTATGATAAAAACTCTCCAGAAAACGGGTTTAGAGGGAACCTACCCAAAATAATAAAGGCCATATATGACAAACCCACAGCAAACATCATACTCAATGGTGAAAAACTGAAAGCATTTCCACTAAGATCAGGAACAAGACAAGGATGTCCACTCTTGCCACTCTTATTCAACATATTTTTGGAAGTCCTAGCCATGGCAATCAGAGAAGAAAAAGAAAGAAAAAGAATACAAATTGGAAAAGAAGAAGTAATACTGTCACTGTTTGCAGATGACATGATACTATACATAAAAAATCCTAAAGATGCCACCAGAAAACTAATAGAACTAATCAATGAATTTGCTAAGGTTGCAGGATACAAAATTAATGCACAGAAATCTCTGGCATTCCTATACACCAACAATGAAAAATCAGAAAGAGAAATTAAGGAAACACTCCCATTTACAATTGCAACAGAAAGAATAAAGTACCTAGGAATAAACCTGCCTAAGGAGGTGAAAGATTTGTACTCAGAAAACTATAAAACACTGAAGAAAGAAATCAAAGATGACATAAACAGATGGAGAAATATACCATGTCCTTGGACTGGAAGAATCAAAAGCAATCTACAGATTCAATGCAATCCCTATCAAACTACCAATAGCATTCTTCACCTAATTAGAACAAAAAGTTTTACAAGTTGTAAGCAACACAAAAGACCCTGAGTTGCCAAAGCAATCTTGAGAAAGAAAAATGGGGTTGGAGGAATAAGGCTCCCCGACTTCAAACTATACCACAAAGCTGCAGTAATCAAGATAGTATGGTACTGACACAAAAACAGATATATAGATGAATGGTAAGGATAGAATGCCCAGAGATAAACTCACGCACGTATGGTCACCTAACTTACAACAAAGGAAACAAGAACATACAATGGAGAAAAGACAGCCTCTTCAATAAGTGGTGCTGAGAAAACTGGACAGCTACATGTAAAAGAATTAAATTAGAGCACTACCTAACACCATACACAAAAATAAACTCCAAATGGATTAAAGACATAAATGTAAGACCAGACACTATAAAACTCTTAGAGGAAAACATAGGAAAAACACCCTTTGACATAAACCACAGCAAGATCTTTTTTGTCCCACCTCCTAGCATAATAGGAAAAAAAAAACAAAAAAAAAAGACAAATGGGACTTAATTAAACTTAAAAGCTTCTGCACAGCAAAGGAAACCATAAACAAGACAAAAAGACAACCCTCAGAATGGGAGAAAATATTTGCAAATGAAACAACAGACAAAGGATTAATCTCCAAAATATGCAAACAGCTCATGGAGCTCAATATCAAAAAAAAATCTAATTAAAAATTGAGCAGAATACCTAAATTGACATTTCACCAAGTAAGACATACAGATGGCCAAGAGGCACATGAAAAGATGCTCAACATCACTAATTATTAGAGAAATGCAAATCAAAACTACAATGAGGTATCACCTCACACCGGTCAGAATGGCCATTATCAAAAAATCTAGAAACAATAAATGCTGGAAAGGGTGTGGGGAAAAGGAAACCTTGCTGCACTGTTGGTGAGAATGTAAATTGATACAACCACTATGGAAAAGAGGATGATGACCTAGAGGAGTGGGATAGGGTGGATGAGAGGGAGGCTCAAGAGGGAAAGACATATATGCATATGACTGATTCACTTAGGTATACAATAGAAATGAACACAGTATTGTAAAGCAATTATACTCCAATAAAAATATATTAAAAAAAGATACTATGTGGATTAAATGAGATAATGTAAAGAAAAAAAAAGTTAAAGTAACAAATGCTGGAGAGGGTGTGGAGAAAAAGAAACCTTCCTTACACTGTTGTTGGGAATGTAGATTGGTGCAGCCACTATGGAGAAGAGTATGGAGGTTCCTTAAAAAGCTAAAAAGAGAGTTACCATATGACCCAGCAATCCCACTACTGGGCATATGCCCTGAGAAAACCATAATTCAAAAAGAGACATGTACCACAATGTTCATTGCAGCACAACTTACAATAGCCAGTACACGGAACCAACCTAAATGTCCATCGACAAATGAATGGATAAAGATGTGGTACATATATACAACGGAATACTACTCAGCCATAAAAAGAATGAAATAATGCCATTTGCAGCAACATGGACGGACCTAGAGATTATCATACTAAGTGAAGTAGTCAGAGAAAGGCAACTATCATATGTTATTATTTATATGTGGAATCTAAAATAATGATACAAATGAACTTATTTACAAAACAGAAGTAGACTAACAGACATAGCAAACAAACGTATGGTTACCAAAGAAGATAGCAGTGGGAGAAGAAGAAGTAAATTAGGAGTTTGGGATTAACATATGCACATAATTATCTATAAAATAGGTAAACGAGGACCTACTGTATAGCACAGAGAACTATACTCAATATTTTGTAATAACCTATAATGGAAAAGAATCTGAAAATGAATATATATATATATGTGTGTGTGTGTGTGTGTGTGTGTGTGTGTGTGTGTGTGTGTGTATAACTGATCCCCTTTGTTGTACACTTGAAACTAAGAAAACATTGTAAATTAACTATACTTCAATACAAAAAAATAAATTTAAAAATATCATTAAAAAAAAGAATAATGAAAAGAAACTTTACACCCACTAAATGGCAAAAATTAGTTCTTGTTCCACCTGCTGGACTCTCCGTAGTAACAGCAGTCTAATTTTCATAAAGACTTCTACTTTGGAACAATAATGACCCCCCAGAAGATCTCACCTTGATGAAACTGTGAATTATGGATCTCAGCTGCCTCTTATCCCCACTTAATGCCAATTCAAAGCAGATGAGTCCAAGTCTATCGCCTTTCTCACAGCTGATTCTGGTCAGTCGTTGTCCATAAACCAGGACTTCCATCACACCTGTATTATCTTGTATTTCATAATATATGCATTCATTACATACCAATTTCTGCAAAAGAAAATTAGCATCCATCTTCTGAGAACTGGATCAGGAATTTCCACAACTTTGAAAAATATAGGGTGTTAGTGGAAACTGTTGTCTCAGACCAGTTACTATGAGCTGGAAGTCCAGAATTACAGGTACCAAATAGTGTAAGATATCTTGTTCAGTTTATCCTCCCATTTAAATTCTCTTTCTATCTTTCCTTCCTTTAAGTCTTTGTGTGCTGGGTTCTTCTAGAAAACTGGATTACTTTCCTAATTTTTCCTGCTCCCATCTCAGAATAGCTGAGATTTCTTAAGAAACTTGGATATAGTGTGGACTGATAAGCTTCACAGGTTTCTTTGGATCTCCCTGAGAACAAAGGCCATTCATGTCTTATTATGAGTCTCAAAAAGATGGTTGCAAATCCCCCTTAAGCAGATTATTATTTCAATATGTAATTCTTTCCTCTGTCTTCTCTATTTATTCATTCTTCCCTAATCTGCCCAATCTTGAATCTAGATCATCTACTTCCATTGTTCTAATTTCTATATCACTTACTTTACTCATTAATTCTACAAATGCACATGTGTGTACAGTCACTTAAACAGTGTATGGAAAACAACAGGGGGATAGGTAAAGAGCCACCCTAGAAGACATATATAATGGAATATGAAACAATACTTTACATAACGGTTAGGTCAGCTAACCTTAGTATTTCTATGATGTGTTGGGACTGAAATACCTACCCTAATTCTAAGAATTCAGCAAAATTCTGCATTTTATTGCCATATTAATATATTGTGGAATGAAACGACTTGATTTTTCTAGTGTTTTCAACATCCATATTTCTCTTATTAGTTAATGCCAAGGTTTTTTGCTCAACAATTTTTGATGAATGAATGTGAAGAAGTGAGAACACTTTAGAGGTCAAATGATCAGAATCATAGCTAACCGTGGATAAGAGCTGATTCTAGGGCAAAGTAGTCTATTGATTTCTGACTCTGGTTGTCACAGTTGAAATCCAAGCTTGGAAGGGCAATTCTTTATTCACAATTAAGTTAAGCTGTCACTGAAACAGGTGAGGCAGAACTCAAAGAAACAAAACCAGAAGGAGAGTTCTCTCTCCCCACCCCCCACCTCTCTATATATATCTATATATATAAACATATATAGATGGATATAGATTTGTACGTATCTATATATAGAGAGAGATATAAACTCTGCCCTTTACTGGCTCAGGTGGCTATGAATGGATTAGCACAGCTGTTAAAATGCCATGATTTCTGAAGGACTTGCATGCTGTTACCTTGGGAAGAAGAATGTTAAGAGATTGTCTATGTTATATTCTGAAGTGGGAAGACAGCACCCAGCTATCCCTGGTCAGGGGGGCTTTGAGTTTCTGTGTTTATGAAGTTAACCAAATTCATTCAGCAGCTAAGACTTTTATGTTCCAAGGTTGCAGAAGAAATATTGCAAAACAATGGTGTGGGCTTACCTTATGCACCAGAAACACCCCATTCACAAATGTTCCTAGAGCTTGTGAGTAAAGATGACTGATTTTAGGAGTTGCATTTGCGTTTTGAATCAGTCTTTTAGAGATCTCCATCTTTCGTTCAGGGTTAACATCAGACACGGATGAGGCATTGAACACCTCCAGGAACCCATTGCGGCCAAAATAATCTGATATGGCAATGATTTTCTTTGGGATGAACTTCTCCTTCAGGTCAACATGATAAACCTTCACTTGGAAGAACTGGCTCTCAGTAGCCACTGTGGCATGAAACATCTTCCTCTCGCCTTCTCTGAAATCATATGTAAATGGTTCCGTTGCTTTCAGCACCATCACTTCTTTGGGCCCTCTCTGGAAGCCCTCCTCTCTGGAAGCTTCTTTAGGTACAGCCTTCAATCTTGGTTTCTACATAGAAGTATACACCAAAAACAGGCACAATTAAGAAAAGGATTCACTCTCTAATGAGAATCATCTACGGCTAAATGTTGACCTCAACAAAGAACATAATTAGGTGGAGTTGGGAAAAAAAACAAAAAAACAAAAAGAACCTAGACAAAGATCACTGACATGGTATATATAATCTAATGGAATGTATGGAGACAATTTAAACAGTGATTTTTCTCTTTTTCATTGTTTTATGAGTGTGGTAGGAAGAATACTTATCTTTAAAAGGTATTAACTCAAGGAAAGAACTATTTCTCCCAGGAAGAGCTATGTAGAGTACAGAGGCAGTGGGAAATAGCAATGCTGTTGTGTAGTGATTTCTAGTAGAGATGAGGATGAAAAAATCATCTTAAATTATCCCATCAACTCATTTCAGTGCCCAAGATAAGATACAAATTTGGATGAAAATAAATTGCCCTTGATAGCACTGAGAGTAGGGAATGGCTCCAGTCAGAATCCATTGACCTCATCCCAGTAGATGTGGCAATTTAAAGACCCAAATTAGAAAGTCCCTTTTCAGGAAAGCAGTGTTATGTTGAAAAAGGGTTAGTAGACAGTCACTGGAAAAAATCCCATGAACTTCCTGAATTTGGAAATGTCCTGGATAAAGGATGTTTTGAAGAATAGCAGAATCAGCCACCCCAAAATATGTTTCTTTGGCACAGGATTATCTTAAACTGATTATTTTGAAAAACAACATACATAGAGGAAGCTCTGAAACCAGAAAGAAAGTTGCCCTTTTGTAAGGGAAGTGTGTATTTATAAATTAAATCTCCATTTCTAAGGGTGTCTGCCCCTGTGTACTAGGAAGAGAAGGAAGACTCTAAATCTCAAGAGAATACTATCACCAGAGGAGAAACTGACTTAAGTTTGCATAACAAACATCACCCTTGTTTTTCCTGCTTTTTCTGGTAACCTCCACATAACTGGCCTCCCCACACTTTCCTTTCTTCTGTCTTCACTAAAGATGGTATTTAAGCTGGTGGCTTAGGCCACCTCAGGGAGTTACTCATTCTTCCTGGGTCTCTTCTACGTATAGACGAGGTATACCTGTTAATAAACTTCTGCTAGTTTTTTCTTGACAGTCTTTGCTTTAATACAGGGGTCTCAGCCAAGAACTCAGAAGGGTAGAGGGGAAATTGCTTTTCCTCCTCTACACATCCCTGTTAGAATAATGGCAGGACCCTTAGGAGAAGAATGCCAAAGGAGAAGTCAGATGTCAGGGGACTTTTCTATGGCCCTGTCTACCCAGTGCCTGCACCATTTCTGAGTTTCAGGAGAGCAGTTTGAATTGGAGGGGAGGCTACTGATCTGTAAGAAGTGTGAAGGCAAGGGGGGGCCATGGGAGTTCTAGGGACCAGTTCATGGACACAGGTCAGCTGCCTCCACAGACCAGCAGTGTTCCATGTCATCTGACTTGTACCATTATACAGGCCACAGCCTGGAGGTCATGGGGCTTAACTCTGATTTCTCATCACTGTGGCCAATTCTTCCTATATCTGAATGTTCATTCCCAGGCCAAATTAATCAGTAACAACAAATCTCATACTAGTAACAACAGCAGCACCTTGACAAGAAGTGCACAGGACTTAAGGAAGAAATTATGTATCTATACTCAGGGTCATGAAAGAAGACCTGATGGACACATGTTCTTATTATGTTCATTGTGTGTATAGAGAATACTGGAAATAGCCAAAAGTCAAATAGTAAAGGATTATTTTTAAATTTATAAAATTTTAAAAATACAGTTACTCTCTTATGTTAAAGTAATAATTTAAATCTATACTTATTGAATTAAGTAGCACTTCAAGATATAGCAGGTGAAAGAAAAAAATTGAGTTATAGAAAAATATGTGTAATGTGATCAACCTGGGACAAATTGATATTCTTTGTATATATATAATAAAAGGTAAAATCAGAAAGACTGTTTACCAAAATATGGCATTTGATAGAAGGGAGATTTCAGATAGTTAAAATTAACTATTTTTGTCTATGTATCTGCCTTTCCTAAATTTCTCAGATGATATTACTTCCATAATTTAAAAAAAAAAGAAAGAATTGGTGATAGTGCTTTGTTTGTTTCTGTATTTCTCCACCTTATTGCACCCTAAGCTCTCTTACTCATGGTATATTGAGAGAAACACAGAAATAAAATTAAACAAACAAATTACTAGTTATACCCATGACTGAAGAGGGATGATTTATGTACACACTAGGTCATAGAATATCCTAATGCAAAAGGCAGCATAATAAGAGTCCGAATTTGAATGTAGGTAGGATCTCAAAATACACACTCAATAACAATACGTGTGATCTAATTAATAAAGAATTGTATGTCATAGGGGATTAGTGTGAAGTTCCTTTATGGTTCTAGAGAACGCTGTCATTATGTTGTAGGGAGGGAAAATACTGAAAACAGGAGCCTGGTACCTTGGTTGAGGAACTGCTGGATGAGGTTGGTGACAGCATCTGAAGAGTCTGAAGGTAGTCCTCATTTGGGATTATGCTGGGGTTTGCACATTGTGGAAGCTGACTCTGCTCCAGGCATAATTTCCTTTCCTCAGAGTCAAGTGTTTTATTGGTTGTGTCTTCTATTTTTTGAATCCAAAAATATGTATGTTCTTCTTCCTGGTTAATGGTTTTCAATATCAGATGAACCATAACATTTCTCTCTTACCCTCTATCTCTCTCTGTCTCTATCTGTCTGTCTCTCTCTCGCACACACACACAACACAGGATCTTCACTCTGCCAATTTGCTCTGGAATAATAGTATATCTTCAGATACCCTCAACACCTCCCCAGCTTGGAGTCCAACCAGGATTGCAAACTTCTCTCTGCAAATGTTAAAAACTCAGGTGATCAAAATTTCATCGGTCTGTTTTGGAATTCTGGCTCTACCTCTGCTGCAAACTGGCCTGTATCAACTTCACCAAGACAACACTTGGAGTAATTTATTAGTAGAAAACTCTACCAGGTTATAATGGAAGCACATCTCTGAACAATGTTGGCTATACTTATGGACATTTTATTAACTAAGTCTTCATTACCTTATATATTTACCAAATAAACAAATTGGTTTCTATCATCTACTCTTCAAATCCAGGAAACCCAGGTCTGCATCCATTTGAATGCTTTGTTTATCAGCATACCAGAGACATTGTCTCAAATTCATAATTCCAGAGGCAGGATTCTGCTATCTACCTAGTCTCTATCAAGCAACCAAATCTTTCATAGTTCTCAGCAATAAACAGACTCATTCACAATTTCACCCAGGGCATTCTCAGTTACATGGATTTTTATAATTGTTTAAGCCAGGGCAGGAAGTGTCTGTAAAATCATTTATTTTGACTATCTTTGGTTTCACTGATGAAAGACCATTTCTAACATTCTGCAGTATAGAATTGCCACAGTTCTTACCACTTCTAGCATTCATTTAACCAATCCATAAAGTATCAGTTGTTGATAAAATTGTAGATGAGGGAGCTGCTTAAAATGCCTGTCTCTGGCATGCAGCTACTTGATTAGAATACCCTCTGACCTTCCTTGTCGCTTCATTCCTCATTAGAAGGCTTAAGAGCCTGGGCAATGGAAACAAATCTGAGATATAACACTATCTGACATAAATTTTTACAAATAAATGTCAGATATTATAGCATCTATACTACAATATATGAAATTAAATGCTCAAGTTTTAGAATTCAATTAGGCTACATTTGAATCCTGGCTCTAACATTCACTTTCTGCATGACCTTGGAGAAGATTTCTAACCTCTAAGAACTTCAGTTTTCTCATATGTAAAATGGGATTAACAATAGCATCCTCATGTGACGTTATGAAGAACAAATGAAATAATGTACACAAAGAACACAGGTTTTAGAGTCTAGCACCATTAAATGCTCATTACCTAGAAATATCACTACATTATTATTTTACAGTAGACACAGGGCTTTCTATTTTTGCTCTGATCCACAGATGTTTCATGCTTAATGTTGGCCTTCTTGATGGAAACCCAATATAGAGGAGGTATGGGAAGCACTTTATTAAAGAAGCTTCTCTATTCACTTCTGCTACATTTAGTAATTTAATTTCATTGACAAGAGCATCTTGTTCATTTTTTACAATCGGTTAAACCAAAAACTTCCATCATAACAGTATGATTTAGGTCCCTAAAACATACTATATGGCTGGATAATATTTAAAAATAGTAATTGAATTTTTTCCCTTGGCTTATTTCCTTCACCACTCTACCCTGTTCTTGAATCATGCCAATGTGTGCTGTTTGCTACTTGGGAGACATAGCAGCAGGAATCAAAGAAAATATTGGTCTGCTTTTGTCTTTGAATCCCAAACAGAGCCTATATTACAAAGAAAATAGTTGGGAGACTCCATGATGAAGAAGAGCAAGGCTTTCCTGCTCTTTCCCCTGATGAATCAAAGACAGAATGGGTCAGATCCTCTTTGTGCCAGGTCTCCTACAGAGGTGGCTGGACCCCAAAGAAGAAATGACTGAATGGTGTGTTTAGGTGTATGAGGCCAAAAGGACAGATGAGCCTCCCTGGGATTCCTGTGCTCCAAGGAGTTTTAGGAGCAGCAGAATGATTCTTATGAAAGTAGAAATGACTATGTCACAAGTTTAGGCAGATGGGACCTTAGAAAGTGTCAATTCTAAGCCTGTATGCATAGAAAAATAGGGTTGTCTTGCAAAAGGGAGGGGATATGGGGATATATGTATACGTATAGCTGATTCACTTTGTTACACAGCAGAAACTAACACACATTGTAAAGCAATTATACTCCAATAAAGACGTTAAAAAAAAAGAAAAACAAGGTTGTCTAGGGATGTCCACGTAAGTCATTGTCGTAGCAGAGAGACTGTGAGCCTGAGGTTTCAATGACTAGACCAAGGCCAGCTGGACCTAGAGGCAAACAGGCACAGATTACTAGCTCCATCCCATAAATAAAACAAAGAGAGACTATGTGAGGAATTATTAATTATTGGAGGTAACAGTAATAAAAACAATAACAAAATTTGAAAAATCTTGTCAGAAGAAATCTGTCTTCAACTGGTATGCATGGATTTGCATAGAGGGCTTCAGCCTCAGCAGCTTGGAACTTGGGTGACAAACTATTTTAGAGAATAGTGATTTAAATACTAATTTTGCCTATTCCTCAGTCACTTGCTTATTTGCTGCAGAAATAGGCATTGTATCCCAGTGTGATGATAAGCACAGGGGTCATATCAGGGCAGAACAAAGGCAGGCTAGGATAGGAGCTGAAACACACGTGTGTACTCACTTTTCCATTCTCATCTGGTATTTGCTGGGAGAGGGCACTGTGAATGAAAACTATGGCCTGCCACATCAGTAAATGAAGGATGCTGCAGCCATCAAGCCATCACATTACAGCTGCCCCGATGGTAAGCCCTGAGGGAACTCAGGATAGAAACAGGATGCCATCTAGCAGTCAACTGCTGCAGCCAACCCTGGTGGTGCACCTTGAGGAAACTCAGCATGAGAAAGCACAGGAGACTGGCCCCAGATAGCTGAGGTTCATAGCAAAGGAATGATTTCAGTGAGTTCAGACTCTTGTATCTTCCTATACATAGAAAAGTGCCAAATTCCTTAACTTGAGATATCTGGCTGTCTTTATTAACAGTAATCTTTTGATGTTCCA
This sequence comes from Mesoplodon densirostris, assembly GCF_025265405.1. Classification (NCBI taxonomy): domain Eukaryota; kingdom Metazoa; phylum Chordata; class Mammalia; order Artiodactyla; family Ziphiidae; genus Mesoplodon; species Mesoplodon densirostris. The sequence continues at coordinate 118,177,607 of NC_082662.1, forward strand.
ACTACCTGGTCTTTGTTGAAAAACCTCCTATACATCCTGACTACCCCCTTGCTTCTTCAGAGCAGTCTGTCAGGCCTATCTGAGATTCTGTGTCCCCTGCTTAAGTCCTCATGTTGTCTGCTGAATAAAACATAACTCTCAACTTTTAGGTTGTGCATTTTTCTTCAGTTGACAGGCACCTTATAACTGATGTTATAGTATAGTAACAAAGAAAAATGTACATTTATTACAGTTGCGATAAGTGCTAAACAGGAAAAGGAAATGGATCTTTGAAAGCAAACAAAAGGAATACCTAGGACTTCCCTGGTGGCACAGCCATTAAGAATCTGCCTGTCAATGCAGGGGACATGGGTTCAAGCCTTGGTCCAGGAAGATCCCACATGCCACAGAGCAACTAAGTCCATGCACCACAACTACTGAGCCTGCGCTCTAGAGCCTGTGAGCTGCAACTACTGAGCCCGCGAGTCACAACTACTGAAGTCTGCACACCTAGAGCCCGTGCTCTGCAACAAGAGAAGCCACTGCAATAAGAAGCCCACACACCACAATGAAGAGTAGCCCCCACTAACCGCAACAAAGACCCAACGCAGTCAAAAATAAAATGTAGATAAATAAATAAACTTATTTTTTTTTAAAAAGAGGAATACCTAATGTATTCTGGGAGTGGGGTATCAGTGAGGACTTGTATGAGGAAGAGATTCAGGTTTGCACCTGAAAGGTGAAGACACCTGAACCAGTGGTGAATCAGGACAAGTGATTCCAAACAAAGAAAGCAGTCCGTGTCAAAACATCTGACATGGGAAGGAGCACAGAACTTTGAAAATAAACCCTATCATGTGGTCAGTGAACAAAGGGGAGTAGGGCCAAGGAAAGTGGAATGTAAGGGTGAACACACATTAATCTTGACTTGTCTGGTCACCTTCCCCTCCTCTTTCTATTCAACACAAGAGTGTAACCCTCTCAAAATTAGAGATTATTTCATAAATACATGCTTTGTAAATAGCCAAGGAGTTAAAATAGAGTGGGATCACAAAACATACACAAAAAAATGAATGAGTGATTATATTAAATAAGTAAATGGTAAATTGTGGGAAATGAGATTATGATAATTCTTGTACTTATGTTGTAGGAGGTACAAGGAATGGAAACAGGAAGCAGGTACCTTGATTGAGAAACTGCTGGATGGTGTTGGTGGAGGTATGGACTTCACTGGACAACTGCTCCCAGTTGGGCATGTGCTGCTTGCTGAAGTTCCTGGAAACTGACTCTGTTTCTGAGATACGATCTTCCTTTTTAAGTCATTAATTTTGGTGGCTATGTCATTTTTTTTCTCGAGAAAAAAAGATTTTTTCCTTAGTTCTTGATAATGATTTTCAAAATCACATAGAACACAACATCATTTCTTTTCTTTTTTTTAATGTAGAGTCTTAAGTTTTCAATTTTTTTCTGAAATAATAGCACATATACAGATACCTGTATTACCTATCCTTCTCCTATCTCAACTAGGATTACAAATTTCACTCTCCAAATATTAAAAGCTCAAGTGAAATTTCATTGGTTTGGAATGGAATCCAGGTCCTACATCTGATGCAAACTGGCCAAAGCAGGAAGGTAAACTTCCCTGGTTATAAGGGAAGCAAATCTCAGTCCAAAATTGGCTGCATTTAAGGATGTTTATTAACTATGACTTTCTGATCAAGAAAATACACAAGTGGGTTTCTGATATCTGCTCTTCAGGCTCCTAGAAACCTACTGATATTTTAGGAAAGATTACTGGACGAAATATGGACTCTTGGAACTAAAAAGAAAAATGACAACAAGGAAACAACACCCAAAATAGAGAGTCCCTTTATATGGGAGGTCTGCCTTCAAGAGTCATGTGTGTGTGGGAGGTGGGGGTGGGTGGGGGGGATGCAGCCTGAGTCAGAGGGCAGCTTGGGTCTTAGGTGAGAAACTATGTTAGAGAATAGTGGTTTAAATCCTGCTCTTGCCTACCCTTCATGTTGTCTTGGGACCATCTTTTAGTGCCCATTCATCTCAAATACAGGCTCCATAGTCCTGGGTTGCATATAACCACAGGGCAAAACAAAAAGCAGATTGGAATAGGAGTCAATGTCTACAGGTGTGAAATCACTTTCCCACCCCTGTCTTGTCTTCCTCTGGGACAGGTTACCAATAATCTGAGCCCCTTGTCTAGAAGAAAAGAAAAATGTAGAGTTATCACAGCTGTGATATGTACTATAAAAGAATAGTAAAGCGTCCTGTGAAGGCAAACAATAAGAGTATCTGATCCTTTCTTGAAAGGGGTTGTTTCAGTGAGGACTTCTCTGGGGAAGGAATTCGGGTTGGTACCTGAAGGTTGAATGCATTTGAGCCAGAGAAGAGACTTCCAAGAAGGGATAATGGATTCCCAATCAAGGAAAAAGCCTATGTGCAAACACCTAACATGGGAAAGAGCATATAATGCTGAGAACTAGTTTAGACCCATGGTTAAGGGGAAAGGGGTGAAAGGAGACTGAAATGTAGGGGAGAAACATACACTTATAGTCATGTCTAATTGTCTGGCCACTCCCATTCCCTATTTCAGGACCAAACATAAGACAGTTACATTCTTGAGGTCAGGAATTATTTCATAAATTCATACCTTGCCAAAAGCCACAATACTTAGAATACATTGAGGTCTCAATATCTGCATTTGATAAATTAATGGGTGCTTTTATTATTTAAGGAAATTTTATATCATAAGGGATTACTGAGAAACTCTTTCAAGGTCATGAGTATCCTTATAATATGATGTAGGGTGGTGAACGTATTAGGAACAGGAAAATGGTACCTTGGTTGAGGAACTGCTGGATGGGTTTGGTGGAAGCATTTGAGGAGTCTGGGGAAGGCTCTCAGTTGACTGTGTGCTGGTTACTATCAATCCTGGAAGCTTACTCTGCTCCTTCTTTAGATTCATCCTCTTAGATTCATTAGTTTTTGTGGTTTTCTTTTTCTGAAAGTAGGGTTTTTTCCTCTGGTTAATACTTTTCAATAATAAAAGAAACACATTTTTACCACTGAGCAAATCAAATTTTTATTACTAGATTCTAATTATACTAAAATTTATGTCCTTGGGAACTCCAGGGAACTACATATAGTCCATTGTCTGAAGAGATGGCCAGAAGGTAAGCAGTGCACATGTATGTTGGCTTCATACGAATAGCAAGGAAAATTTTATACATGTCATTCCTGTATTCACTTCTGTGTTGATAAGAGGAGCACTGGACTTGGATTTAGAAAATCTAAGTTTGAATTTAATCTCTTTGAGTAGGCTGTGGCAAGCTGTTTTCCTAATCTGATTGCTATTTTAATATACATCTAAAAGAGGGGTAATGATTTCATATTTCCACCATAGGGAATTATATTACACAATTTAAAATGTACAGTAGTTCAGAAACATAATGGGTGATCAGTACCTATTAATTCACTGGCTCTAAAATTAATTATCACTCTGGCCCTGGATCCCCTTTTCTCTGATTCGTCTATTTGCATGTTGAGAAATGAATAAAGAGCTAAGTGTTCATAAGAAGGTAACAAGTAGAAAAGCCACAGTAAAATCTCCTTTTGTGAGACCCTAGCCATCCTACCTTCACAGGTGTATCCTTGATTGATTCAGGTCCCAAAGCTTTATTAGTGGTGGATGTAGACTGGTCAGGACTGGGTTTATTCAGCTTGCTTTTTTTCACTGGAGTTGCTTCTTTTGCTCTGTTTCTCCTAATAACTGATGTGGTAAAAGAGAACATGATAAATCCAGAGGAGCTGGTCTAAGATACCTGAAGCACCTTCAATACTATTTCCTGTCACTTCCTGCTTGTGGATCTGAGTAAGCTTGTATCTGCCTCTACTGCGTTAGCCTAGCTTGGCCATAGGTGGCCAGCAGTAGCAGCATAGGTATAGGTACTGGCTCAGACTTCCTCTGTGGTTTCCTTTCTTGTCCCCTGTACCACAAGCATATTCTTCCTGTCCTCTGGACTCCTATCTAGCTCAGTCAAACCCTTTTACAATCCACTGATTCTATATTTTCCTTTTAAGAATCTAAAGTTTTCATGATGCTAGTGGTGGGTCAATTTCTACAGAAGATCTATTTGAATTACTGAAAACACAGAAAATGAATATAATCTAATTTGTGATGGGACAAAGTGGTGATACTGGACTTTGACTTTTTAAAATATGTTTTCCTAATCCAGTGGTTTTATAAGAGGCAAGTTCTTCACATCTCTTAGAGGTAGGTTTTTATTTAAGTACTGCCTCAGAGTTGTTTCTAGAAAGTATAAAAATGATGGAGTAAATATGATAATAGAGCATGCATATTAACTGATTTAAATATTTCAAGAACCTACATGTTCTAGTTTTGTTTCATCATTGTCTAACCTTTCTAATGTATGGAAGCCTCAGCCTTTCTCATCAGCTCCTTCTAATATTTTCTTTGCCCACGCCCCCAAAATACACCCTCTAAAACATACCAGATCTCTTTGTAGGAAAGGCATCCTCTAAGTTGTCAATTTTTTGGCATCTAAAGTACTACCATTGTCATGGCTACTGAGTCCTAATTTGGGAAAGAGAGGTCTAAACTTTGACCAAATCAGGGTTCTATTTAAGGTTGAAGTTAGTACAGAGAGAGTGTGAAAGAGGTTCTTCCAAGTACCTTTTAACTTCTCATTTTTAAGAGTTTTAGCAAGGTCTTTAATTTCTTCTATATCTTTGACCAATTCTATTAATTTGTCAACACAGGCAGGCCCACGGAACTTTACTTCCATCAAGTCAGCAATCTTAACTCTGTCATATTCATCTTGCATTTTACTAGTCAGTCTTAAATCCTTGGCCAGTAGACACTTAATCACACGAAACTGATAATCACTGATGTGCTGAAATCCTTTCAGCAGAACAATTCTCTTGAATTCACTCCCCATCTCTCAAGTTAGGGACGTGTCTGCAAGAGAAAAATAACATACAGTGTTATACCTTTATACAGACAATTTAAAAGACTGGTTATGTCTATGTGAGTCAATGGCATATGTCAAAGTATCATCCATGGGTGTGTGTGACAAAAAGAGACTATTACCAGACGTGTTACTGTAGAAAGTGGGTTGAAAACTGCTGCATGAGAAACTTCTAAGAAATTCTCCCATTTTAATGATGACCTTGAGTTGGTTTAAGGGTGGGTACGGTGGAAGGAGGTCCAGAAATAAGCAATGGTTGCAGTGTGTCAAGTATGGACTATGCAGTGTCAAAGTCCCTGATTCCTCCTCCCATCCTTTATTGGAGCTGCAGCCTACTTCTTGAATGTCTGCCTTGCTGGTTCATGACTCTTTCCACCATGTCTGAAGTGGCCTATGAACAAAATGGGCTGCAACCTCTCACCTTATACAAATATCCTTCTGCCATAGCACTACAGTTCCACGCTGGGTACCAACCCTAGTCCATCCACTTGGCACTTCCCTAGTCAGTTCTCATTAGCATCATCTCTCCCTGGGGTGTGGACCATGTTCTCTGTGTCCTATGTGCCCATATCAGTGTCCCTTTGTTGGACTTCTCCCTTCTCTCTTAGACAGGATCACAGCTGGAATTATTTCAATGGCTGCTTGATTTTTCTCCTTCCAGGCTTAATTTCTCTAATCAGTTCTTGTCATAGAACCAGATATTTCTCTATAAAGCCACGGTTCTATCCCATTTGACATCCTTCAACAGTTCCCCATTTTCTCTTTGAAAAAGTTCTTGCTCCATAGCCTGGCTTAAAATGCCTTGAATAATCTGCCTCTTTTTTTACCTCTGTAATTTTTATGTTTCTTGCTCTAGAAATATACACCACACCTTACCTTTTCATATTTCATGACTTTGTTAATTCCCTTCCCATGGTCTAGAAGGCCATTCCCATCTCTATTCCTCTGAATACCTCCTTAGAGAATTCAAGACTCAACTGAGGCTTTGTCTTCTGAAAGCTACCAGGGGCCTGATTTGGGAGTGAGTGTCACTCTTCTGGGCCTCTTTAGCACCCTGTGCACCTCCTTGATGGCACTCAATGTATGGTATGCATTCCAGTTTTCTGTTTCAAGTCATGAATTCTTTTAGTTAGGTAACATGTGTTTGTGTACCTTTTTTATAATTGGAATTTTCAAATTCCCAGGGTTGTGAATTATTCCTTCTTGAGAGATCATGAGCATCCTCAGTTAGATCAGGCCTATAGAGTGATGAGCCCACACCGGCCCAGGACCACCACAGTGCTACAGCCTGCCTTATCAGAAACAAGCCAATCCACCAGCAGGCCTGAAACAACCCCAGAATCTCCTGGGCCATTGCCCTGCCTGCCAGTAGGTCAAAACCAATTCTGGGACAACTTGGACCCCTTAGCCAGTGGCCCTAGGCTTTGGCTCCAACGACCAACAGGTTTATACCAGCTTCAGGACTTCCAGGGTCCTGTAGCCAGAGGCCCTAGGACCTGGCTTCACCTACCAGTGAGCCAGCACTAGTCCCAGTAAGCCCTGGTCCCTGGTCCTGTCCTTTAGCAGGCTGACTCCAGCCCTGGGGCCACTGGGCCCCTGAACCAACCACCAACAGGCCAACACCAGTTCCGAGACACACTGGACCCCTCAGCCAGCTGCCCCATGACCAAACCCCACTCACCAGTGATCAGCACCAGTTTTGGGACACGCCAGAACCTGTAGCCTGCTGGCCTGCCCACCAATGGGCCAGCACTGTCCCTGGGACACCCAAGGTTGCACAGCCAGTAACCTTGTGACCCAGCCTCACCAACCATTGTCCTTGGCACAAGGCAGGGGCTGGCAACCAACTGGGGTCAGTCACACCTACCAGACTATCCACGATAGTCAGCCGACCACAAAAGAAGGACTTGCATAGCTCTCATAGGGGGAAACCCTAGAGCAGGGGCCTCCAAACCCTGGGCTACAGACTGGTACCAGTCCATGGCCTATTAGGAACAGGGCTGAACAGCAGGAGATAAGCAGCAGGCAAGCAAGCAAAGCTTCATCTGTATTTACAACTGCTCCCCATTGCTCACATTACTGCCTGAGCTCCACCTCCTGTCAGATTAGCGATGGCATTAGAGTCTCATAGGAGCGCAAACCCTACTGTGACTGCACATGTGAAGGATCTAGGTTGTGCACTCCTTATGAGAATCTAATGCCTGATGACCTGAGGTAGAGCTGAGGCAGTGTTGCTAGCACTGGGGAGTAGCTGCAAATATAGATTATCATTAGCAGAGAGGTTTGACTGCACAGAGACCATAATAAATCAATTGCTTGCAGACTCATATCAAAACCCTATCAGTGAGTGGCAAGTGACAATTAAGCTACATCTGGTGGTAGGCTTTATGGTGGCAAGTGAGTTGATGTACTTCAGTTGTACAGCTGTATCTGGTGGCAGAGCTTAAGTCAGAATCCGACACTTATTTTAGTCTGCACATGGCTGGTCCGTTATTTTATTTACTACTTCTGTCCATGCCTCTTTCCCGAACTGCACACTTGTCTCAGTCGCAGTTTTGGCAAGCCCGCAAGCTAACCTTAGCCAAAATGAGTAAAAAACAAAAGTCACTGGAGAGCTTCTTTGAAAATGGGGAAAGAGCCAATGATGAGATAACAGAAGACTCTTAAGACTGCCAACAAAAAGAAAGCTGCATTTATAAGAAAATACCAAGAGTCCTACTTAAATTATGGGTTCATTGCAACAGGTGATTCACATTCTCCAAGCCCACTTTGCATGATATGCGGTGACCAGCTATCCAACAAATCCATGAAACCTTCAAAACTGTTTCACCACATGGAGACCAAGCACCCTACATGAAAAGAAAAGCCTTTGGATTTTTTCAAAACAAATAAATGTGAACACGAAGAACAGAAGCAATTATCGAAGGCCATCACTTCATCACATGTGTCTGCACTGACAGCATCATTCTTAGTGGCCAATTGCATTGCTAAAGATAAGAAGCCCTTTACTATTGGTGAACAGTTGATCCTTCCTGCTGCTAAGGACATTTGTTATGAAATTTTAGGAGAAGCTGCAGTTCAAATATGGCACGTGTTCCTCTTTCAGCTAGCACCATAACTAGACGAATTGATGAAATAGCAGAGGATATTGAGTCATAATTGTTAGAGAGGATTAATGAGCCACCGTGGTACGCAATCCAGTTTGATGAGTCTACCAATGTTGACAACAAAGCAACAATGCTTGTTTTTGTGTGATATATTTTTCAGGAGGATGTGCATGAGGATATGTTATGTGCACTTTTGTTGCCAACTAACACCACAGCTGCAGAACTATTTAAGTCTTTGAATGATTACATATCAGGAAAACTGAACTGGTCATTTTGTGTTGGTATATGCACAGACAGAGAGGCTGCCACTACTGGACGGCTTTCTGGTTTCACTACTCAGGTCAAATAGGTCGCTTCTGAATGTGAGTCTACGCACTGTGTCATCCATAGAGAAATGCTGGCTAGCCGAAAAATGTCACCTGAACTTAACAACGTTTTGCAGTATGTGATTAAAATTATCAGCCACATTAAAGTACATGCCCTTAACTCAAATTTGTTCATGTAGCTCTGTGAGGAGATGGACACAGAGCACACACATCTCCTCTTAAAAACAGAAGTGAGATGGCTTTCTAAAGGTAGATCACTGGCGAGAGTTTTTGAGTTATGAGAGCTGCCTCAGAGACTTCTTTTAGAAAAATAGTCACCGTTGGCAGCACATTTCAGTGACACAAAATGGGTCTCAAAACTTGCTTACTTGTGTGATGTATTCAACCTGCTTGACAAACTCGATCTGTCACTTCAGGGGAAAACTACAACTGTGTTCAAGTCAGCAGATAAAGTGACTTTATTTAAAGCCAAACTGGAATTAGGGGGTTGACGAGTGAATATTGGGATTTTTGATATGTTTCAAACATTAGCAGAAATTTTGAGAGACTGAGCCAGGGCCTTCTTTATCCCAGCTGGTGCATGATCACCTATCTCAGCTTTCAAGAGAGTTTGAGCATTACTTCCTAACCACAAAAGGGAAGGGAAGGAATGGATCTACAACTCATTTGTGAATAAGCCAGGTGAATTGACTTTGTCCATGCTAGAAGAGGATCAACTGCTTGAGACTGCAAATGACAGTGGCCTTAACAGTATGTTTGAGACAACTTCAAATCTCCATGCATTCTGGATTAAAGTCAAGGTGGAATATCCTTAAATTGCCACAAAAGCACTGAAAAGCCTGTTTCCATTTTCAACATCCTATCTTTGTGAAGCAGGGTTTTCTGCAGTGTCAGCAACCAAAACGAGATTACAGAGTAGACTGGACATGAGCAACACACTTCAGCTGTCACTGTCTCCCATCATTCCCAGATGGGACCATCTAGTTGCAGGAAAACTGCTCAGGGCTCCCACTGATTCTGCATTATGGTGAGTTGTATAATTATTTCATTATATATCACATTGCAATAATAATAGAAATAAAGAGCATAATAAATGCAATGTGCTTGAATCATCCTGAAACCATTCCCCCCACCCTGGTCTGTGGAAAAATTGTCTTCCATGAAACTGGTCTCTGGTGCCAAAAAGTTGGGGACTGCAGCCCTAGAGCATATAGTTCTGGTGACCAGAAAGGAGTGCACTGCTGGGACAAATAGGACATCTTCTACAAAAGACTACTTCTCCAAGGTCAGGAAACATAACCAATGTACCAAATACACAGAAATAAAACAAGAAATTAGGCAAAATGAAGCTATAGAGGAATATGTTCCAAATGAAGGAACAAGATAAAACCTCAGAAGAACAACTAAGTGAAGTGGACATAGGCAACCTACTCAATAAATAGTTCACAGAGGTGACCATAAAGATGCTCAAAGAACTCGGGAGAAGATTGGATGAACAGAGTAAAAAGTTAGAAGTTTTTAACAAAAAAAATAGAAAATATAAAGAAGAATCAAACAGAGATAAAGAATAAAATAACTGAAATGAAAAATATACCAGAAGGAATCAACAGTAGAGCTAATGATACAATAGAACAGATCGGCTAGCTGGAAGACAGAATAATGGAAATCACTGAAGCTGAACAAAAAAAAAGAAAGAAAGAAAGAAATGAGGACAGTTTAAGAGAACTCTGGGACAACATCAAACATGTTATCATTCATCATATCATAGGAGGGTCCCAGAAGGATAAGAGAGAGAAAAAGGGGCAGAGAACATATCTGAAGACATAATAGCTGAAAACTTCCTTAACCTGGGTAAGGAAACAGCAAGGAAACACAGAGAGTCCCAAACAGGATCAACCCAAAGAGGACCTCACCAAGACACACTGTAATTAAGATGGCAAAAATTAAAGATAAGGAGAAAATATTAAAATCAGTAAGGGAAAAGCAACAAGTTTCATACAAGGGAACTCCCATAAGGCTATCAGCTGACTTTTCAGCAGAAACTCTGCAGACCAGAAGGGAGTGGCATGCTATGTTTAAGGTGATGAAAAAGAATAATCTACAACCAAGAATACTCTTGCCAGCAAGTCTTTTGTTCAGATTTTATGGAGAGATTAAAAGTTTTACAGGCAAGCAAAAACTAAAAGAGTTCAGCACCAGCAAACTGGCTTTAAAAGAAATGTTAAAGGGACTTTTCCAAGTAAAAAGAAAAGAAGCATGAAACATAAAAGGAAAAAATCTCATTGGTAAAGGCAAATATACAGTAAAGGTAATATATTAGACATGTATAAAGCTAGTAGGAAGGTTAAAAGACAAAAGTTGTAAAATCATCTATATCTACAATAAGGTGTTAAGGGATACACAAAACAAAAAGATGTGAATATGATGTCAAAATTATACACATGGAAAGGGGGGAGGAAATGCAGTGTTGTTAAAATGTGTTTAAACTTAAGAGGTCAGCAAGGTCAATCATATATATATGAAAAAGACAAGGATGCCCACTCTCACCACTTTTATTTAACATAGTATTAGAAGTCCTAGTCACAGCAATCAAACTAGAAACAAAGAAAAATAAAAGGAGTCCAAATTATAAAGGAAAAAAAAAACTGTTACCGTTTGCAGGTTAAATGATACTATACATAGAAAATCCTAAAGACACCACAAAAAACCTACTAAAACTCATCAATGAATTCACTTAAGTTGCAGGATATGAAGTTAATATATAGAAATCTGTTGCATTTCTATACACTAACAATGAACTATCAAAAACAGAAATTAAGAAAACAATCCCATTTAAACTCACATCAAAAAGAACAAAATGCTTAGGAATAAATCTGACTAAGGAGGTAGAAGACCTGTATTTAGAAAACTATAAGACACAGATGAAAGAAATTGAAGACAACACAAAAAAATGGAAAGATATAATGTTCATGGATTGAATGAATTAATATTATTAAAATGACTAAACTACCTAAAGCACTCTACAGATACAATGCAAGCCCTATCAAATTACCAATGGCATTTTTCACAGACCTAGAACAAAAAAATCTAAAATTTGTATGGAAACAAGACCTCAAACAGCCAAAACAATTTTGAGAAAGAAGAACAAAGCTGGAAGTACCATGCTCCCTGATTTCAAACTATACTACAAAGCTACAGTAATTAAAACAGTATAGTAATGGAACAAAAACAGATATATAGATCAACAGAACAGAATATTCCGACAAACAAATGCCCAAGACCATATGGTTTCACAGGCAAATTCTATCAAACACTTACAGAAAAACTAACACCTATCTTTCACAAACTCTTCCAAAATATAACAAAGGGAGGAACACTCCGAAATTCATTCTATGACACCACCATCACCCAGATACCAGAACCAGACAAAGATGTCACAAAGAAAGAAAACTACAGGCCAATAACACTGATGAACATAGATGCAAAAATCCTCAACAAAATACTAGCAAACAAAATCCAACAGCACATTAAAAGGATCATACACCATGATCAAGTGGGGTTTATCTCAGGAATGCAAGGATTCTTCAATGAATGCAAGAATTCTTCAATATATGCAAATCAATCAACGTGATACACCATATTAACAAACTGAAGAATACAAACCATATGATCATCTCAGTAGATGAAGAAAAAGCTTTCAACAAAATTCAACACCCAGTTATGATAAAAACCCTCCAGAAAGTAGGCACAGAGGGAACTTACCTCAACATAATAAAGGCCATATATGACAAACTCACAGCCAACATCATTCTCAATGGTGAAAAACTGAAAACATTTCCACTAAGATCAGGAACAAGACAAGGTTGCCCACTTTCACCAGTATTATTCAACATAGTTCTCAAAGTATTAGCCACAGCAATCAGAGAAGAAAAAGAAAGAAAAGGAATCCAAATCGGAAAAGAAGAAGTAAAGCTGTCACTGATCGCAGATGACATGACACTATACATAGAGAATCCTAAAGATGCTACCAGGGCTTCCCTGGTGGCGCAGTGGTTGAGAGTCCACCTGCCGGTGCAGGGGACACGGGTTCGTGCCCCGGTTCGGGAGGATCCCACATGCTGCGGAGCGGTTGGGCCCGTGATCCATGGCCGCTGAGCCTGTGCGTCTGGAGCCTGTGCTCTGCAGCGGGAGAGGCCACAACAGTGAGAGGCCCGCGTACCACAAAAAAAAAAAAAAAAAAAGATGCTACCAGAAAACTACTAGAGCTAATCACTGAATTTGGTAAAGTAGCAGGATACAAAATTCATGCACAGAAATCTCTTTCATTCCTATACACTAATGATGAAAAATCTGAAAGAGAAATTAAGGAAACACTCCCATTTACCACTGCAACAAAAATAATAAAATACCTAGGAATAAACCTACCTAGGGAGACAAAAGACCTGTATGCAGAAAACTATAAGAAACTGATGAAAGAAATTAAAGATGATACAAACAGATGGAGAGATATACCACACTCTTGGATTGGAAGAATCAACATTGTGAAAATGACTATGCTACCCAAAGCAATCTACAGATTCAATGCAATCCCTATCAAACTAACAATGGCATTTTTCACAGAACTAGAACAAAAAATTTCACAATTTCTATGGAAACACAAAAGACCTTGAATAGCCAAAGCAATATTGAGAAAGAAAAACAGAGCTGGAGGAATCAGGCTCCCTGACTTCAGACTATACTACAAAGCTACAGTAATCAAGACAATATGGTACTGGCACAAAAACAGAAATATAGGTAAATGGAACTGGATAGAAAGTCCAGAGATAAAACCATGCACATATGGTCACCTTATTTTTGAAAAAGGTGCAAGAATATACAATGGAGAAAAGAGAGCTTTCTCAATAAGTAGTGGGGGGAAACTGGACAGCTACATGTAAAAGAATGAAATTAGAACACTACTTAACACCATACACAAAAATCAACTCAAAATGGATTAAAGACCTAAATGTAAGGTCAGACACTGTCAAACTCTTAGAGGAAAACATAGGCAGAACACTCTATGACATAGATCACAACAAGATCTTTTGGACCCATCTCCTAGAGAAATGGATATAAAAACAAAAATAAACAAGTGGGACCTAATGAAACTTAAAAGCTTTTGCACAACAAAGGAAATCATAAACAAGACCAAAAGACAACCCTCAGAATGGGAGAAAATATTTGCAAATGAAGGATCTGACAAAGGATTAATCTCAAAAAGTTACAAGCAGCACATGCAGCTCAATATCAAAAAACAAACAACCTAATCCAAAACTGGGCAGAAGGCCTAAATAGACTTTTCTCCAAAGAAGATATACAGATTGCAAAAGACACATGAAAGAATGCTCAACATCATTAATCATTAGGGAAATGAATGGCCATCATCAAAAATCTACAAAAAAAAAAAAGTCATGAAGAACCTAGGGGTAAGATGGGAATAAAGACACAGACCTACTAGAGAATGGACTTGAGGATATGAGGAGGGGGAAGGGTAAGCTGTGACAAAGTGAGAGAGTGACATGGACATATATACACTACCAAACATGAAATAGATAGCTAGTGGGAAGAAGCTGCAGAGCACAGGGAGATCAGCTCGGTGCTTTGTGACCACCTACAGGGGTGGGATAGGGAGGGTGAGAGGCAGGGAGACACAAGAGGGAAGAGATATGGGGACATATGTATATGTATAACTGATTCACTTTGTTATAAAGCAGAAACTAACACACAATTGTAAAGCAATTATACTCCTATAAAGATGTTAAAAAAATCTACAAATAATAAATGCTGGAGAGGGTGTGGAGAAAAGGGAACCCTCTTGCACTGTCAGTGGGAATGTAAGTTGATACAGCCACTATGGAGCCCAGTGTGGAGGTTCCTTAAAAAACTAAAAATAGAACTACCATATGACCCAGCAATCCCACTACTAGGCATATACCCTGAACAAACCATAATTCAAAAAGAGTCATGTACCACATTGTTCATTGCAGTTCTATTTACAATAGCCAGGACATGGAAGCAACCTAAGTGTCCATCGAGAAATGAATGAATAAAGATGTGGTACATATATACAATGGAATATTACTCAGTCATAAAAAGAAACGAAATTGAGTTATTTGTTATGATGTGGATGGACCTAGAGACTGTCATACAGAGTGAAGTAAGTCAGAAAGAGAAAAATAAATACTGTATGCTAACATATATATATGGAATAAAAAAAAATGGTTCTGATGAACCTAGGGGCAGGACAGGAATAAAGACGCAGATGTAGGGAATGGACTTGAGGACACGGGGAGGCGGAAGGGTAAGGGGGAAGAACTGAGAGAGTGGCATGGACATATATACACTACCAAATGTAAAACAGATAGCTAGTGGGAAGCAGCCACATAGCACAGCGAGATCAGCTCAATGCTCTGTGACCACCTAGAGGGGTGGGATAGGGAGGGTGGGAGGGAGACACAAGAGGGAGGAGATATGGGAATATATGTATATGTATAGCTGATTCACTTTGTTATAAAGCAGCAACTAACACACCATTGTAAAGCAATTATACTCCAATAAAGATGTAAAAAAAAAAAAAAAGAAGTAATGAATCACTATGTTGCATAACAGGAACTACCACAATGTTGTAGGTCAGTTATACTGCAAAAACAAACAAACAAACAAACAAACTCATAGAAAAGAAATTAGATTTGTGGTAACCTGTGAGGAGAAAGGGAATTGGATGAAGTCAGGAAAAAGGTGAAAACGTTCAGTTATAAGATAAATAGGTACTAGGGATGTAATGTATAACATGATAAATATAATTACCACTGCTGTATGTTATATATGAAAGTTATTATGAAAGCATATCCTAAGAGTTCTCTTCACAAGAAAAATAAAATTTTTTGTACTTCTTTAATTTTGTATCTATATAAGATGATGGAAGTTCATTAAACTTATTATGCTTATGGCTCCATGATGGATATAAATCAAATCACTATGCTGCACACCTTAAATTCATACAGTGCCATATGTCAATTATGTCTCAATAAAACTGGAATAAAAAAACATAAAATGCAGACCTTAGCTCCCTCTCCCCGGATAATAAATTAGATTCATTAAGTAGCCTTTCTGAAGTTTCCAGATTGTGAATTTCACAACATATCTAGTCCCAGGGGTAAGAGAAGAGGTACTCCCCATCTATCTTGAGGGAAAAATAATTTTTAGAGTAGAATTTTTAATCTAGTCCAAATGATACTTAAATATGAGGGCCTCAAACACTATTGTATTCGAGGCATTGGTAGTTTTGGCAGACAAAGACCCACATGGAAACATCTATTGGAAGAAATAGTCGGTAAAAATTAATATATAAAGTCAAGAAAAACTGTAAGCTGAAAGGTAAGTAAGAGTGAAAATTTAACTTGATTAGGTGTGTCTATGCCTTAAAAATAAATAAAGCTCTGACTGAAGAGAAGAGAAGCAGGAAGTATATCAACATGGTAGAGGGAGAGAGGGAGGACAAAGAATATGATAGTTGACTAATGTAGTTGTCTTAAATGGTAAGTCAGATAGGGGTATAAGTAAAAAACAAAAACAAATCAAAAAAGGAGAATATAGAAGTATCATAAATTGAAATGAAGAAAGCAGATACAAGACAATATATGTTAATTATCAGCATAAAGGGTCTAACCGGTTAAGCTTAAGTGACAAATTGGTCAACTTGGATTTAAGAAATCTGCCAATGTATTGTTAACAAAAGATCACTTAAAGGTGGAAAAATAAAAGAAAAATATTTATCATGCAAAGAGTAAGTAAAAGAAAACCAGTTTATCTATATTACTGTGGTTTTATATAGATCTGAACATAAAAAGTATCATCAGAGCACAACACAATGATAAAACGTCCACCTCCTAGGGAAATACAACAGTTTTAATCGTGTATTTGCCTATTAAAAGTAAATATAATAAGTGTGATTAACAGCATTTATCTAACATACATAAGATTCTGAAGTGAATATTAAAAATCTTATATTCTAGTCAAGCACATACAAAATATTACAGTATCAGACCATACAGAAAGTCTTTAAACAATTCTAAAAGTAGACAATAGAAATCTATTTGTAATTGCCTCTCTCTGCCTCTCTCCTATGCCTTGCCACGAGAATAAAAAAGTATTAATTTTCAGGAAGGCAGAAAGTAATCCTAAAAGAAACTGAAATAAAAACACTGGCAGCTGGTGTAAAATGGAGTCTAAAAGAAAAAGTAAACTGTCTTAAGAGAGGTAAAGAAGCCATGTTTTGTATAACTGTACTTGTGGAATTGAAACTTGTCTGCTCTCCTCTGTGTGTGTGTGTTTTCTAAAATTAGGACAATGCCATACAATACATTTTTATATCCAGATGTATTTTTTTTACTCAATATTATTCTATGATGCTTTTATCATGCCCCTATCTTGACTTTCACCCAGGCCCCCACCACAGCCACAAAGTTTCTTGTGCATCTTCCAGGGAAGGAAACCAAACCTTTTCTCTAAATATAGCTCATGCCGATAGTTGCCTGGGGAATACATTTTAATATCTTCTATAGTCAAAATTCATTTCCCTTTGTTCAGACTTCAGTTGTAGTGGAATAAAATGTCTATTATTTGCCTAGGCAGTAAAGGACTAGAATCAAGCTACTGCTGTTTTCACTTTTCTGAATATAGTTGATATAAAATCTTTCCCCCCAAATTCTTCATGACTAAAGCTTCCCTTCTCACCTTGAGTCTACCAACCAGGTACCCACAACTCTCTACAGAAATCCCTACCAGTCTTACCTCAGTGAAAATGTCCTCCACAGTAGTCTAGATCTTGAGGTTTTCTTTAGAAATGCAAGAATCACTGCTTATTTTGCTTAAGTAGGACGATAAATCAGTAAAGCTCTCAGAGACTGAACTGCAGAATTTTATAGTCTCTTGAAGGGCAGAGGAAAAAGAAGTATTTTGAAAGACAACAAGGAAAAAGGGCGCTGGCTAGACAAAAACTTGATTTAGCGCTGGCTACCTCATACGGTGCTCTCCTGGAGAGAGAGAAGTTAGGAAACAGCATTGAGACTCCTCCCACCAATGTTCTTAGCTTTCAGTTTCATTAGTCAGAGAAAATAAACGGTTTATTTCCTGTAAATATCTTAATCAAAATGAAAAATTACGGCAAAGTTACACTCAAAAATTTTTTATTATAAATTTCAGTAGATGAAAAGAGTTCCAACATTAGAACTTTGTTATCCAGCAGACTTACATGAGGGTCATTAGAAAACTATACTCCCTTGAATGACTCTCAAATATACAAGAAGTAAGGTTAGCCATCTGGCCACTTATCCCTTACTTCCTGTTCTCAGAGTAGCAGTGGCAAGAGGAGATCTTGGAAGAACCGTCTATCTCTACTGTTTTTGACTGAAACTCCTGAAAGGGGGTGAGTTTTCTATAAAATAGCTGTTGGTTTAAATAGTACCTAAAACATTCACCCAGTTAATGACTGACACACCTGGAGCTTGACAGAAGTAGAAGGTCATTACAAATATGTGAATCCTTCCTCAGATATGTAGAAAAAAATGTGGCGTTAGTGGCCCTCCTGACTATGACTAGCTACTTAACCTCACTGATTAACTTCATGCCTACTCATCATGCTTTCTGCATTAGTCATGGGTAAACACAAGTGGCTAGTGGGCTTATATCATGACAGCTTCGAAACCTTGCAAATTCTGGAAGAACACTGAACCTCTGGAATAAGAGGGGCCTGATAAACATTTTGGTCTATGATGTTACTTGTGTGAAGGACAGTGGATGCCTTTTGGGGTACCATACGCCCTGAGATGTCAAATAAATGGCAACAGCCAGCAGAGCTTATAGTGGTTACTCACCAGCTGATCTGCAAGTAGAGTGAGAACATGACTGCAAATAGGTCCTAAAACAGCTAATGTTCGTATATAATCCGAGGTCTTCTAAAGAGAAGAAAGCCAATTACTTTCACACAAACTAGAGTGATGGAAGGGATAGTTGAAGTCTGGATATGAAACCATCTGAATAACTTCACCAAAGTAGGAGTAAGTCAGAAAAAAGCAAAGAGGATCTGGAGTGAGGTCCAGAAACACTCGTGGGTGTTCACTGTTTTCTGTCACAGGTTTTAGGTTGCTGTTATGTGGATGCATGGAGCTGGTGTTAAGGTAATGCATAAAGAGGAAATTTAGGGAGGTCAGGAGAGCCCATTCCAGAGATCAGAGGGCAGTGGACACATGGGAGGAATGGCCATAATTCAGAACATTTTCCTGCCCCTTTTCTTATAATCAATTCATGTGGAGTAATGTTCTCGGTTGAGACTCCAGTATACAACACACAGATTACTGTTATCAATAAACACAGTTCAGAGCAATGCTCCATAATTCATATCGTGCAGTTGATATTGTAATAGATGAAGCAAAGGAATGTTAAAAAACCTTAACTTTGCCAACCTAGTTAAGGTTTACAGAATTTCACTCTCAGGAGGATGAAATGTATGGCATGGAAACAGAGGCAGACTCAGTTGTGCAAACCAAGACAGTTCAGCTAGAGAGGAGAGATAGGAAGGGAGTAGGAAATGTCAGCACAGTTAGTATGTGTGTTACTGGTTCTATGGCAGCAAGACAAATTCTAGACTCCTCTGAGGAGTGAGCTAGTTACTTCATGCCGTGGTCACGACTGGCTTGGAAATTCAATGGGATTCAGCATTTGAGGAAATTACAATAACCAAGGGACTCGAGTGTGCAGATTAACATCAATCTCTGGCTTTGGCAATTCAGCTGAATAATATTCTTTTCAACCTTTAGGTTTGGCTTTTATTACCCAGACACACACACACACACACATATACATACACATACATGTATGCACTCTCACACATGTATGTACACACACATGCACAGAGAGCCAATCATTCTCTTGTTTCTGCATGCTTGGAAGAAAATTCTTCTATCTATTTTTTTAAATTCAACAAATATTTAATAATAAGTAAGATTTAAGGATCTAATGTACAGCATGGTGACTATAGCTAATAATACTGTATTGTATACTTGAAATTTGCTGAGAGTAAATCTTAAGCATTTTTACAAAAAAAGGTAACTTTTAAAGTTTGTGTATGTGTGCTCTTTTTACTCTTAAATATGAGTAAACAGACATGAATCACTTTCAGAAAAACCCCTAATGTGAAAAAGAACAAAACATGCAGAGAAAGGAACTTAAAAGAAACAGAGACAGGGGCCTCCCTGGTGGCGCAAGTGGTTGAGAGTCCGCCTGCCGATGCAGGGGATACGGGTTCGTGCCCCGGTCTGGGAGGATCCCATATGCCGCGGAGCGGCTAGGCCCGTGAGCCATGGCCGCTGAGCCTGCGCGTCCGGAGCCTGCGCGTCCGGAGCCTGTGCTCCGCAACGGGGGAGGCCACAACAGTGAGAGGCCCGCATACCGCAAAAAAAAAAAAAAAAAAAAAAAAAGAAACAGAGACAAAGGATGAGGAAGAAGAAAACTACATATATATATATATATATATATGTAGAGAGAGAGAGAGAGAGAGAGAGAGAGGGAGTGTCATCAGAGATAGAAGACATTGTATCAATGAAACAAAAAGATCATGCTAACAAATGTGAAAAAATAAAGAAATCAACAGGAGAGATTTTAGAGATGTGTCTTTTAAATGTGATAGCAGAAAAAAATTAAATTTAATAGAGTGGTAGAGGATAACTTTGAGGAGTTCCTTTTCAGTGTATACCTGGAAGACAATGAGACAGAGAAAAGGGAGAGAAAAGAAGAAATGTAGAGGTTTATGCTTGGGTAAATATTAACCATCTCAAGGTGGTTATATATAATAGATGCCCAAGCAAGTATGAACCAAGAAAATAAAGAAAAGGAAGTTATCAAAGAACTAACATCTAGCTTGCTGAATGGGGGGGGGACAACATATATAAAAGCACATTATTTTAAAATCACAAAATACCAAGGAGAGAGCAAGTCTTAAATCTTCCAGAAAAAAAAAAAAAAAAAAAGATCACATCCAAGGATTAGGAATAAGAATGGCATGGCCTTTTTTTAAAACATCTTTTTTGGAGTATAATTGCTTTACAATGGTGTGTTAGCTTCCGCTTTATAACAAAGTGAATCAGCTATACATATACATATATCTCCATATCTCCTCCCTTTTGTGTCTCCCTCTCACTATCCCACCCCTCTAGGTGGTCACAAAGCACTGAGCTGATCTCCCTGTGCTATGTGGCTGCTTCCCACTAGCTATCTATTCTACATTTGTTAGTGTATATATGTCCATGCCACTCTCTCACTTTGTCCCAGCTTACCCTTCCCCCTACTTGTATCCTCAAGTCCATTCTCTAGTAGGTCTGGGTCTTTCTTCCCGTCTTGCCCCTATGTTCTTCATGACCATTTTTTTTTTAGATTCCATATATATGTGTTAGCATATGGTATTTGTTTGTCTCTTTCTGACTTCTTCACTCTGTATGACAGACTCTAGGTCCATCCACCCCACTAAAAATAACTCAATTTCATTTCTTTTTATGGCTGAGTAATATTCCATTGTATACAATGGCATGGCCTTCTTGACAGCAGCACCGGGAGCTAGAAGACACGGCGGGTGGGAGGGGGGAGCAATCGCTTTACCACTTGAAGGCAAACAATTTTTAGCCTGGTATTCTATACCCAGCTGATAATTAATTACACATAAGTGTAAGGAAGGAGCAAAATTGTTCAGGGAATCCCCAGGACGACGATGAAGAGAAGTCCCTGAACCTTGACCCGTGCAGAGCTGGAGAGCAGAGCAGCTTGTCCAGATGGAAGGGGAGGACACGGAACTCAAGGAGGACTCCTGACCAAAGAAAGAGTGGCGGGGGGGCGGGAAGGAGGGGTCTGCCTGTGCTGCAGGTGGTGAGTGGCTCTTATAAAGTAAGTGAGTTTGCTTTGAGGGGAATTTTACAATTATGGCAGTTTAGAAAGACCTAGGGATCAGGGCATAAAAAGTTGAACAAACTATTAAAGAAATGTCATTGACTTCAGAAAAAAATTAAAGATGCATAAGGAAGGAACACAATACAGTATATAGCTTACCTGTGAGTTTTATTTACATAGTCATAGTAATATAAAATACCAAACATTGATTTGACCAAAAATTTTGAAATGACTGTATTGGGGAAATGGAAGGAAGGAATCACATGTATTTGTGAGATGTGGGGCTCTCACAATGTACCAAAAAAAAGGGGGTTCATATAAAACAAACTTGTGGTTACCAAGGGGGAAAGGTGGGGAGGGATAATTTAGGAGTTTGGGATTAACATACACACACTGCTATGTATAAAATAGATAACCAGAAAGGATCTACTGTACAGCACAGGGAATTCTGCTCAATAGCTTGTGATAAGCTATAAGGGAAAAGGATCTGAAAAAGAATATATATATATGTATATGTGTGTGTGTGTGTATAAATACATATACATATATATATATATATATATTCTGAATCACTGTGCTGTATACCTGAAACTAGCACAACATTGTAAATCAACTATACTTCAATTAATAAATAATAATAAATTGTTAAAAGATTAAATTAAAACATAAGGGGCTCTGCTAGATGCTGATTAAAGTATCAGAATCTTCCCACCTGCTTATCCTAAGGATCTATTAATTTTACACAAAATTTCAAACACAACCTACATTAAGATATAATAGTATTTTATAAGTAGAATTAACTACTTCCAGCTAAGAGAATTTGGGAAGTTTCCATTAGGGAAAAAGGGCATTTGGGCTGTTCCTATCAGAAAGAATCAGATTTCAATAAGTGGGAATACAAAAAATAGAATCCCAGGTCAGCAGAATGGAATAGTCCATTTCAAGGACTGTCCATGTAGAGTCAACAAGTCATCTATTCCCTGGGGTCCCTGATTGCCTCTGGCACAGAGAGCTAACCTTTATCACTAGCCTTTAAGTGGTAGGGTCTTCCATAGGTTATCTCATGTAACCTCACAACACACTATATGTAAATACATTAACCACACCACATCGATGAGGGAACTGAAACTGAAAGGCATTAAGGCTCCTGTTCAAGGGTACCCAGCTAGTCAGTGGTGGAGACAGAATTTAAACTCAGTTATTTTCTGTTAAATGCCCTTTTATTTTCTATCACTGTGCCCTGCTTTCTGGAATATCTGCACATAATTTATAGACGACACACCAATATACAGAAAGCCATTTTTTAGGAGTACAGACAGATCAAATAAAGAAACCCTAGAGGGGCAGGCTCTGCACTCACCCACAACCTTTCTCACCACATCCTTCCCCTTAGCTCTCACACAGCTCAACACATAGATAAATGTTCTACCAGAGAGGAAGTAACAACCTCAGGCTGTTCAAGATTCTTACTGCAAATAACACAATCGACTATGGCTAGTTGTTCTTTTTTTTCAATTTGTTGTACAATGTGATGATTTAATGAATTGAAGGGGCTTTTTTTTTTTTTTTTTTTTTTTTTGCGGTACGCGGGCTTCTCACTGCTGTGGCCTCTCCCGTTGCGGAGCACAGGCTCCGGATGCGCAGGCTCAGCGGCCATGGCGCACGGACCCAGCCGCTCCGCGGCATGTGGGATCTTCCCAGACCGGGGCACGAACCCGCGTCCCCTGCATCGGCAGGCGGACTCTCAACCACTGCGCCACCAGGGAAGCCCTGAAGGGGCTTTTTTTTTTTTTTTTTTTTTTTTTTTTTTTGCGGTATGCGGGCCTCTCACTGTTGTGGCCTCCCCCATTGCGGAGCACAGGCTCCGGACGCGCAGGCTCCGGACGCGCAGGCTCAGCGGCCATGGCCCACGGGCCCAGCCGCTCCGCGGCATATGGGATCCTCCCAGACCGGGGCACGAACCCGTATCCCCTGCATCGGCAGGCGGACTCTCAACCACTTGCGCCACCAGGGAGGCCCTAAAGGGGCTTTTTTAAAGGATATTAACCTCTCAGATCATTGGGAAGGCTGAAGGAGCAAAATCAAGCCTAAACTCACACAAACAAAAAATGCCGCATGCTTCTCACACCTCCTTACCCCGCCCATATTCACACACTCCAAGCCAGGCAGCAAAACTGTTCTGAATGAGCAAGCTCAGTGCTTCTGCCACTGCACACAAGATGTCAAGACCTGACTTCACCTTATTCACGAAATCTGCAGTACTAATGCCTCTTCCATATCAGGAAGTTGACCTTTAGATTGCTGCATTCGCCTAAAACCCACACATCTTTGAAAACAGCTGTATCAGCAAGAGGGAAGCCCCATGTGCATCCTGGTTCTCCTGCTGAGGACTTCCAAATCAAGCCTCATTTGGAAGCAGGTGACAGGGCAAACCTATGCCACATGTATCCAACTGGGCTGCAAGAGAACTTGAGAGTCTGACTTCTGAGTTGGTAGGTGAGAATTGTTACATGTGAATTATTTAAAAGATGTTGGGCAACGACGAATATGACATGTCTGCTGTAAACCCATTCAAAAGACATAGGAGTCATTCATCACTCACGGATTTCTGGCTCAAGAACATAGGTGAATGATGGGGTGATTACAGAGAATATGAGCACTGGAGGAGGAGTACATCAGGACAGGTGAAGAGACGTGCTTTGAGTGCTAGAAGTGTTGAGTTTGAGGTTCCTGTGAGATGTAAATGGAGATTTAATTGCATATATGACCCTGGAGCTTAGATGAAAGGTCAGAACTGCAGATAATAAAATGGACAGTATCAGAATACAGACAGCAATTGATGCTATAGAACAGGATGAGATTGTCAGGATATGCTGAGTGAAGACAGTGTGGGCCTTGGAGCCACAGAGAGCTCAGACAGGAAGTGGTTGGGCAGAAGAGGAAGAGTCAGCAAGGGAGACTTACAAAGAAAGGCCAGAGCAGGATAGAAAAGACACAACAGCTGGCGCGGTTCTGGAAGGCAAGACAGAGAGTGTTTCAAGAAGGGTGGGGTTCAGACCCAGCAAACCCTTCTAGAAACAGTCAGTAGGTAATTATTCATTTCCTCCATTTACCCCTCATTCCATAATTTTAGTTTGGTTTCCCCTGTTTACGTTGAGTCACAATGACCTGAAACAGACAG
The DNA here is from genome assembly GCF_025265405.1 of Mesoplodon densirostris. NCBI lineage: Eukaryota > Metazoa > Chordata > Mammalia > Artiodactyla > Ziphiidae > Mesoplodon > Mesoplodon densirostris. The sequence continues at coordinate 118,202,178 of NC_082662.1, forward strand.
TAGGTAAAAATGTAGCACAAGCGAGGCAATAATAAAAGCCTGAGAGTCAATCCTAAGGCTCTTCCAGATTCTAAATCATATTCTCCCCTACATTCTCAGTGCCTCCTCCTCTTCCTACTTTGTGAACACGGGCCCTTTGTTCGTGTTGTGTGGTCATCTTTCTGTTCTCTTCCTGGTCATCTTATCCATTATGCTCTGTGGCCAGGCCTTTCCCCACATCCCTCTGCCCCGATAGACTAAGCTCAGGCTACCCTGACCAAACCTGCCCTCCATTTCACCCTCGTCCTTCATTTGGTTAATTCCTATTCACCTCCAGATCTCTCTTTATATTTCATTTTCTCCAAAATTATTTTCAAGTCCTCCCAGCCTAAATTTGGGTTAAGTACTCCAACTGTTCATCCCCATAAAACCCAGGACTTCCATATATCGACATTGTGTGAAGAAATGCCTGGGCTCTTGCTCTGCACAAAGTTAGAATTCCCACTCCACCTCCTGTGTGAGCTTGGGAAAGTCTCTTACCCCACTGGAGACCGACAGTGCCTAATCCATGCAGGTGCTGTGAAAATTTAAAAAGTTCAAGTACTTAAGGCACTAAGCAAAGTAATTGAAAGACAGAAAGCACTTGGCAAACACTGTGTGTTATTATTAATATCATCCGTATTATCACTCTCATCATATTGTTTAAGGCCTAATATCTGCCTTCTTCCCTGATATATAAACTCTGTAGGGGTAGAAACTGAATCTGTCTTGTTTAAAAACAAAAGAAAAAAATCAACACTGGGACTGGAATCTAGTAAGACTCCAATGCACATTCATTAAATATGGGATTCTCATGTACTTGTGTAAAAAATAATTCCAAACCCAAAGGGCCCAGATCCCCCACAAACCTGCTACCCTAAAAGTCATTTCTATCCAAATGTATAATGAAAAACTCACACTCAGCATATCCTAAATCAGTGATTATCTTGGGCCCCTAAGTACCATCTCTTTCTGATTCTGCTTTTACTGTTAATGGAACCACAATCCTACCAGTGACCTAGGCTCCAAACCTCATAGTCATCTCCAATTCTTCTCTCTTCCTTGACCCCTACATCTAGTCAATTTCATAAATACTGACAATATTAGGAACAAGGCTGATTCAGGGGTGATGGTAAGGATAATGGTAGTCAGGTGAGGTTGTGATAAAAAAATAAAAATGATCACCATACCTGATAGTAAGTTAATCTTTCAATATCCATGGGAAGCCAGCCTGAGGGAACTGTCCTCGTGCTGAACTGCAGAAGGGCACCTGAAGACAAAAACAGGGGGATCAGGATGGTGATTTTGGTATTTATATTCCAACATTTATATTAATCATTTATTAATGAATTTTTAATGGTAATAACCTGTCAAACCATTTGTGTGTTATGAAAAGCAACTGCAGGCTTTCCCTTCATTCTCAAGAGTCTGTTTTTGAATTTAATAGTGACATGTAGCACAGTTGGGTACATTTCTTCAGTGCTAAGTGGTCCTTTGACCCCTGAGGTTTTCTGCATAATCGGAGATGTTCCAATTTACTCTTGTTCCTTTCCTACTTCTCATTTACGACAGTGGATGATGGAAAATTACAAAATGATAGAAAAAGTTAATGCAACTGGTGATAAGCCAGGAGAGTGACCCTAATTGGGACATCAAGTAGGCAGGAAGAGGGGGAGGAGGGATAGAAAAATCATAGGGTTATTTTGAAATTATCAGGCATAGTTGAGGTTCTGGGGTGATTGAATTGGCTCTGGCAAATGGAATGATATGTGTATATGTGGGACATAAAAGTTGTGTCTCTGACACCTGGATCCTACATCTTCCTGGTCATGTGGCCATTGTACATGCCTTAGAATCATGGGATGAAGATGCACCAGGTACTAGGAGCCTCATGAGTCAGTTGGGACTGATGTTTATTGTTTCATAATGTCAAGGAAATGACCTAAAGCTTCACACTGGTTTTCCTAATTATATCCCCAAGCATATGCTTCCAAAAAGGTAATGATGTCCCTCCACCAAGCCCCAACCTCAATGAAATTATAGTGTCCAAATATCAGCTGCAGCTTTTTCCCCTACATATTGTTGGTTAAAAGTAGCTATTTTTAAGCTTATCTCCATTCTCACACTTGATCTTAGTCCATCATCCAACTCACTACATCTTCCTTTCTTTGTCTTTTCTTGAAACATAACACAGTATCCTGGCTAAGGATTGTCACACATATGAGAAGGACAAAGTTTTCATAGAAACTCCTGGCCTGGGTGATGGGCTATCTCTGAGCCACTCACTGCCCTGGGTACATACAAGTATTGTTTAAATTAATAATCCTAACTGTGCAAAGTAAGCATGATTATTACCCCCACTTTATAGATGAGAAAATAGAGGCTTAGAGGTGTTTTGTGACTGGCCCCAAATCATATAACTAATGAGTAGCAGTAATAGGGTTTGAACTTTAGCCTTGTGAAGCCGGAGCCAAAGCTCTTAAAGATTATAAAGCACTGCCCTCTGGTGGCAACATGAAGAGGTACAGCTCAGTGACCAGCAGGATAAAAACCACGTGGATCAACAGGAGGTAAATATATAGCATATGTCTTGCTTAAAGATGTAGCAATTTGGGGTTGTTTGTACAGCTCCACTACATGCAGGCATCCTTACTGAGTCTCGCTATCTGGCTCTTCCTTAAGAAGTTCTTTTCCTAGTTCTATTCTTTTACTCTCAGCGTAGCTGAATGCAAAACAAAACACAAGGCACTCTGCTTAGTTCTTTAAATTATGTGCCAGCCTGGACCAAAAAAGACTACTCAGGGACATTTTCCTGGGTGCCAGAATCACAATATCACAATAACAGAACTGGAGGCTGGAAAACACCACCCAGATCCCCAAACCCCACAAGGAAAGCATTTATTCCTCCAGGAGTATTGGCTGCTGACAGCTGAGTTTGTCTCCTAGGATTGCTCAATGCTGAAGAAGCTGCCTTGCCCAAGGTTACATTCTCGTATGGACAGGTTCAAAGTTCCAGCCCTCCTGCCTCAGTGAGAGACCACTGGAAGCCATCCCAACTCTAAAGTAACAGAGGGATTGGCTGCATCCCCATTACAATTGCACCACGGTTCAACTTCTTCCTCTGCCCTAACTGCTTCCCTCTCTCCTTTCAAGTGTTTCCAAGAGCATCCTCTAATAAGCCTCCCACAGGCAAATCTTGGAGTCTGTTTCTCAGGCAACCAACCTAAGATAATGCTCAACTCTTAATTTGAATCATATTCACAAATACTGTCACCTTAAATAAGGTGCAGGAGTGCAGGGTAAAGATATATATCAGAAAAGCACATGGATATAAAGTTCAGAAACATACCAGAAGGTAAAAGTCATATATGAATTGGGGATCAATCAATCAGTCCTCATATGCTGCTAGAGTATGTGACCACTTCACATTTCATAACTTTGTAATCGCCATCATGCCACTTAAATTACTTGTCCTTCAGTTTTTTAATCTCTACATAAAAGGATGTAATTAAATGTTTTCTATGGTCACTTCAGACCAAGTCCAAAACTTTACCTTAAAACTTCATAGTAGGGCTTCCCTGGTGGGGCAGTGGTTGAGAGTCCGCCTGCCGATGCAGGGGACACGGGTTCGTGCTCTGGTCCAGGAAGATCCCACATGCCGCAGAGCGGCTGGGCCTGTGAGCCATGGCCACTGAGCCTGCGTGTCTGGAGCTGTGCTCCGCAATGGGAGAGGCCACAACAGTGAGAGGCCCGCATACCGCAAAAAAAAAAAAAAAAAAAAAAAAAGGTACATCTCTAGAGTTTTGATTTGTGAATAGAATTCAGCTTGGAAGAAAAATCTGGAGAGGCATGCCACAGGATTCTGTTCTGATGGAGCTTTGTCATCATTCACTCAGAAGCAAACACCAGATTTGTTGAAAACACAAAGATTCAAGGGAAAGCTTATATCTATTGGTTAACACAATAGATATGTCAAATAGCCTAAAAGGACCAGAAAAATATGCACAGTAAATTTGCAAAATCAATTTTCATAAATTTAAGTTTGGGAATATAGAATGAAAACATCAAATGTATAATTGACAGGAAAGAACTATATTAATAGTCATTCTCACAGTTCCATATGAAATGAAAAAACATTACACATAAATCACCTTCAAGTGGATTGAAAACTTAACTGAGAAAGAAAATACTATAAGACTTTTAGAAGAACACATATAACAAGAAATTCATGACGGAGGAGTTGTAAAGGGTACAGAATGAAAATCATGAAGGAAAAGTTGATAAGATAAATTATATTAAAATTGGGACCTTCTGTTGACTAAAACATCAGAGAAAGTGGAAAAACAATCTAAAAATTGGGAGAAGATATGTGAAGGCCCATACAACCGACAGAGGTTTAGTATCCAGAATATACAGAGAAGTCCCATAAATCTATAAGAAAAAGACAAACAACCCAATAGATACATGAGCAGAAGATTAGAGCAGCACTTTACATGTGAAGAAACACAACTGGCAAACTAATATGTGAAAAGGCACTTAAACTCATCAATGGTAACCAGGGAAATGAATATTTAAACCACAGTGAGATGCCACTTAACCACCACCAGAAAAGCAAGTATTAAAATTTGACAAATCCAAATATTGGTGAGGACATGGATAAATGGAAATTAGTCTTTTTTAATTTTTTTTAAAATTTTTTTGCCATGCCGCACAGCATGTGGACTCTTAGTCCCCGACTAGGGATCAAACCCATGCCCCCTGCATTGGAAGCACGAGTCTTAACCACTGGGCTGCCAGGAAAGTCCCCCAGAAAGTAGTCTTATCCACTGCAGAAGTGTAAAGAAGTATAAATTGTTTGGATCATAATGTGGCATTATCAATTAATTTTGAAGATACACATATCCTATGATACAGCACTCCCCATGCTAGAAAAACTTCTTAGCAGCCCTGTTAAAGCAAAAAAAAAAAAAAAAAAAGAAAAAAGAAAAGAAATAAAGAAATAAAAAGTGACCAACCAGGGGCTTCCCTGGTGGCTCAGTGGTTAAGAATCCGCCCACCAATTCAGGGAACACAGGTTCGAGCCCTGGTCCAGGAAGATCCCACATGCCATGGAGCAACTAAGCCCATGCACCACAGCTACTGAGCCTGTGCTCTAGAGCCTGCGAGCCACAACTACTGGGCCCATGTGCCACAACTACTGAAGCCCACGTGCCTACAGCCCGTGTTCTGCAACAAGAGAAGCCACTGAAATGAGAAGTCCGTGTACCACAATGAAGAGTAACCCCTGCTCGCTGCAACTAGAGGAAGCCCGCGTGCAGCAACGAAGACCCAACACAGCCAAAAATAAATAAATAAATTTATTTAAAAAAATAATAAAGTGACCAACAATAAAATGGACAAATAAATTGTGGTATATTCATGTAGTGGAAAATTACACAACTGCAAAAGTGAACTACAGTTAAAACAACAATGTGAATGAATCTTAGCAAGTTGCAGAATATACATATGATTTCATGTATTTAAGGTATAAAATGTACAAATTAAACAATATATTGTTTACTGATACAAAACTTAAAAGAAAAGCAAAGGGATAAAACCTCCAAATTCAGAAAAGTAGTTACTTCAGGGGAGTGGGAAGTGAATGGGACTGGAGAGGCACATGGGGCTTTGGAGCTAATGATCATATTCTATTTCATAAATTAACTGGGTGGTGGGTACACAGGTATTTGGTGCGCTTTTATACATCTGCATCTTAAACATGTGCTTATAAATATTATTTTGTGTATCTATGCAGTAGTTAACAATTTTAAGACATCAAATATTCTCAGTGAGTTTTTTTTTTCTTTTTTTAGTATGGGTAACTTGGCATACCATGAAGCTCTTTTACAATTATTTATGATGGTTTACATTTTTAAAATAATTTTTCCAAAATTGAGGATTTTGTTCTACCTTTTCATTTTGTGTGTCTAATGTATTTTCAGTGTTATTCTCATTCTAGGCTGCTTGTGCTAGCAAAAAAGATAAAACAACCTGACTATCAAAAAATATATATTTTACTATTTCTTTCACTAAGCTCGGTTTATTTTTCTTTTTGTTGCTCTGACAGAACAATTTAAATCATTACTGAAAATCAGAAAATGTAGCCAAAAAAAGTAGACAAAAAAAAAAAATACTCATAACCCCATAGAGGCGAGCACTCCTGACACTTCTGGGAAAATCCTTTCAGATCAATTTCCTTGCTGGCTATGAGATAATAAAAAAATGGAAAGAGTAGTACTTTGTTATACATGTTTTATAATCAACCATCATTTAGTCAATCTATGTCAGAGAGCAGAAAACTCTGAATCTGCCCTCTCTCTTTTCCTCTGTATCCTAAGGGATTTATAAAATAATTCAATCCTTCCCTCAAGGCAGGAAAAAACAAAGAGGTTGGATGGAGAATAGTGCTCATTATGAATGTCAACTCCGATCAGTTGGTGGTGGTTGCATGAGCTCTGTTTTGAGACACTTTCTGAGAATGCAGCTGAGCAGTGAACTCTGTCTGTGCCAAGAGCTTGGGAAGAGAGAGGGAAGAAGCACCCATGCCCAGAGTCTGCCATCACAGCCTACAGGGCTTCTTTGTTTACATGACAGCTTCCTTGGTGATCTCAATTTTCCCAGCTAAGTTCTCTAGAATACTCTCTACTATATTCTGCACCTTTCTTTGTCTTCCTCTTCTGCACCTTTCTTTGTCTTCCTCCTTTACAGCCTATGTTGAAAGGTACCTAGTTTACTCTGTCTAATATTGAAAGTGTATGTAACTTGAGATCTTTAAGGTACCACGCTTGCTTTGAAGTGGAAAGAGCTACACTTAAAATATCGTAATGGATGCCTGGAAATCTATAATGGCTAGAAGCATTTAAAATTTAAATAACTTAATTGGCATATAGTACATTGTATACTACCAAGAATTCCCTATGAAGGAGGTAGGAACACTGAAAAGGAAAACATTACCACTTCAATTTGTACTTTATACTGATGACCATAGGTGTTCATTTTCAAGTCAAAGTTATTATGATGATAGGAGGGGACTAAATTGAGAAGAATTTGCAGAGCATATGGAATTGGACTAGCATCTAATTTATTAAATCTCAATAAAATTGAGCCATCATATCACACCAGCCCACTTTTATAAAGTCTCCCCTGTTAAAATAAAACAGATTGTAATGTGTCTTGGTAGAGTAGGTCTGGACTCTAAGAAGGCTCTTCTACCAAAGGAAAGAGGGCTGGTTCCTGATAAGCTTTCTTTTGAAACTAATGTACAGCTGTGATGATATCCATCCACAGTGTTACTACTCACTGAAAAGGCCCTCCTTTAACTAGTTTTTAATTTTAGTCCCCACCCACACCTTCTCATTTGAGATTTAAGAGAGGCAACTTGGTGTAGTGGAAAGGGCAGGAACTTTAAAATTTTTTCACATCTTCATTTCTTGGCTTCTCTCATTCACTAGCCAATGACCTTGGGCATGTTACTTAGCCTCTCTGAGTCCTACCTGCCAAATAAAGATATAATGTCCCCCTTGCAGGGATGTTGTGAAGAGAAATAGGATAATATGTCAGTATGACCTATTGCAATGGCTAATGAATGGTATGAGCTTAATCAGTGTTCAGTTGTGCCATGTATATCAGGGAAATAATAATCTAGGATCTAATAACTAAATTGCCATTTATTTTTATTTCAAAAAATTTTAATGGCTTTTGATGCTACTTATCCACAGTCTCCTTTTCCAGCTTTAAGAGACATTTTTAAACTATGGCTTCCTAAGGCAACTTCTCTAAACTTTTTCTGACTTCTATGACCTACTAGTGCCTCCTTGAAGAATGATCACAGCCAGAACTGCAAGTGGTACTCTCAGGCAGAGAGACCATGGCGACAGAGTGCTACTCACTAAAGAGTCGGAGCTGGAACCAGCCAAGAATGCATGTAACTCTTTGTAGGTGTTACCAGCCATGAGAGCAGAGGTATATATAAATGGGCTGCTTGAAGATTTTGTCTCCTGGAGGGGCTACAAGGGGACTGCATTGGCCTTTAGTCATACACACACACACACACCACCACCACCACCACCGCCACTTCCCTTCATCCTTTAATCCCTTTCCTGCTTATGATCTGGGTGATTTCCAAGACATTAGGTTGTTCTGGGATTGAAGCAACTCTAAGACACAGAAAATCCGAAATTGCAAGAAAGTCCTCAGGCCTCTCTTTCACCCTCCAAGAGGATGAACCCTTGAACTGCAGGATATAGAAAAGTGAGAATTCTCCCCAAATCTTAGGCAAAGCACTAAGTCCTATAGCTGTGTTATCTCTGAGATCTGGCATTCCTTAAAAGTCACTGTGCCAATGTTTTATATTCTTAGGTATCCACCCTGATGGAGCCTTTTATACTTTATAAAGCCCTTTCAAATACATAGTACATGTAATTTTAATAACCAAATGAGGTGAGTAACATTTCCCAAAACTCCATAAGTGAGAACACAGTGGCTTCTAATCCCAAGGTGAATTCTTTTCTACTAGCCAATGGTTACATCACCCCAGGCCTTGTACATTCCAGTCCCCTCACGTCCCAGCCTGCAACACAGAACTACCTTCTTCAGGAAACACTCACCACACATGCACACACAAATTTCACAGCCATAGCAAACCTGTTTAGAGTTATGAGAAGTATAGAGAGACACAAGTGATTATATAAGAGACAATACAAGTGAAAGTGGATTTTGAACCAGATGCCTGGGTTCAAATCCTCCTTTCCCCACTGAACTGAGTAACACTGGGCAAGTCACTAATCTTATGCTTTAATTTTCTTATCTCTAAAGTGGAGATAATAGTAGTACTTGAGAATCACATAAATCAACGCATAGAAAACACTTAGATTAGTGCTTGTTATGTGGCACAAACTAAGTGTTAGCTCACATCACTAAACTGGCAAATCAATTCTCTTATCTCAATAATCGCAGGCGCTACAACCACTCATCCATAAAAGAGAAATAAAATAAATAATCACTTCATCCTGAGGTATTCTTTCATTCCCAGGAGGGGTCCCCTTCATTTTTCTGATTTTGTAGACCTTCAGACAATTTATGAAAACACATTTAAAAAAATTTCTATGACATAGTCGAGAGCTGAGATAGAAGAAGCATTTCTATCACAAATTCAGCTACCTGAAGCCTAGCCACTATTGCTAGCTTACATTTGAAGACCTTTCACATACACAATAATAAGAACTTAATCTCTTAAAATCATCAGCACAAATAACCAACCTTTTTTGAGACAGAATTTTCTCACATTCCACCTCCCTCTCACCATAGAAGGCATCAACCTCTAAGCGACACAAAATCTATGGATTATATGCCTTTTTTATTGGATGCCTGTCATATGCCAGGCACTGTGTTGGCCCTGAAAAATACAACAGAAAACCAGACAGATACAGTCCCTCACCTCACAGAGCTTAAAATTTAGAGTTGCATGTGCTCTCCAACATGGTTACCATGAACAATGTGTGGCTATTTAAATTTAAAATTAATTAAAATCAAATAAAAGTGTATTTCCTCAGTCACACTAGCCTTTTTTTTTTTTTTTTTTTTTTTTTGCCATGCTGCACGGTTTGTGGGATCTTAGTTCCCTGACCAGGGATTGAACTCAGGCCCTCAGCAGCGAAAGCACAGAGTCATAACCACTGAACTGCCAGGGAAGTCCCTAGCTACTTTTTAAATGTTCAATAATCATGTATGCCTAGTAGCTACTGCATTGGACAGCACAGATATAGAATATTCCCAGCCTTGTGAAAAGTCCTACTGGAGGGTGCTGATGCAGAGAAAGATAAAGGTAAGTAAACAGGCAATGGGAATATGGCACAGAAAATGCTATGACAGAGAAACAGGATGCTAAGGGAAAAATCCCTAACTCAGACTTGATAGGAGACAGGGATTCTGGAATAATTCCTAGAGATAGTGACATCCAAGCTGAGGATTGTTCATTTGTTTAACAAGCATCTATCATGCACCAGGCACTGGGAGTAGAGGAGCATATAATATAAACAAAGGCTCATTTTCACAGAGCCTCAGTGGAGGAAGACAATCAATAAACAAATACACTCCCCAAATAATTTCTGTTTGTGACACACACTATGGAGGAAAACAATGGCATAATGAGGAGAGGCTACTTCAGTTTGCTGAGAAGTGAAAACCCAGCTGAGTTCGGGAATCTTAAATATATACTATTGATACTACGTATAAAATAGATAACTAGGGCTTCCCTGGTGGCGCAGTGGTTGAGAGTCCGCCTGCCAATGCAGGGGACACAGGTTCGTGCCCCGGTCCGGGAGTATCCCACATGCCGTGGAGCGGCTGGGCCCATGAGCCATGGCCGCTGAGCCTGGGCGTCCGGAGCCTGTGCTCCGCAACGGGAGAGACCACAACAGTGAGAGACCTGCGTACCGCAAAAAAAAAAAAAAAAAAGATAACTAATGAGAACATACTGTATAGCACAGGGAACTCTATTCAATGCTCTGTGGTGACCTGAATGGAAAGGAAGTCCAAAAGGGAGGGGATATATGTATATGTATGGCAGATTCATTTTGCTGTACAGTAGAAACTAACACAACATTGTTAAGCAATTATACTCCAATAAAAATTAATTTAAAAACTATATATAATGACACAAGCTTCATGTTATGTGATTTTTTTTTTCACCAGTGCTCAGTAACCCCAAAGTAGGTTCAAAAAAGGCAGACAGTTAGGATTTTGCAGCAGAGGATGGTTGAGCAATAGAATTAAGGATAAGGGGAGGAGTTATAGAAGTTCTAGGCCATGCAATTCAAGTTTCATAGAAAAATCAGTGAAGACAGGTGGGGCAAATAGGCACTGAGAAAATAGGTCCAAAACTGGAGATCCAGATAAAGCAGAAGGAGACAAAGGGCAGGGACAACTGGGTGATAGAACTGGAAGGACAGAGAGACATGAAGGTGTGGTCAGAAGACAATGTGCAAATTTTATTATTCAGAGAAAAAAAGTTCCTATAGGAGTGGCGATAGGACTAGATGGATACAATGAAATAAAGGTGAAAGCTGATGTAAGTGAAATACCTAGGATCTGAAACTCTGACTCACCTCTATAATGTACAGCTAACAACCATGTTCCACAAGGTTTTCATAGACCTGTTTTGTTTTGTTTTTTTTCTCCCATAGACCTACCGTATCACTCTGTGTCTGATTATATTAACGACTTTTCTTTCTTCATATCACATGCTTGAATCAAGAGCAGGGACACAACTACACCTTCCTGGTGCACTAGGTCCTCACTGGCATGTCCTACACTGACTTTCCTTAGTAAAGGACTTCTTACAGCTCTGGGATACTCCCATGTTCCTTAGAAAAGCCAAAGGATCACTTAATCTTACCCTTGTGTGCCTAAAGTAGAATTCTAACCTGGCAACAGGTAAGCACAACCTTAGTAACAAGGTTAGGTTGAACTAAGGGAGACTGATTTAAGAAATGTCAAGGAGTACACTGGCTTCAAGTGATACTCCCACCAGTGTTTACATTTACACATTGGCCTTAATAATTTCCTTCTTTGGGGATATAAAACAAGAGCAGAGTGTAATTCTTACTTCTAGTCTTAGCCATTTATTTTGGCTTCTACCTTGGAAATCGTCTATGCTTCAACCAGGGACCTACACTCTGCCATCAAATTATGAACCCTTAGGACATGTCCACAATACATAAAAAGTGAATTCGTAGATAAAACCTAGTAAAAGTCAGAATTCATCACTATAGGTAAACTCTTTACAGAAACATGGACTGTCCTTTCTCTACCTTATAATGTCTGAGATACTCCAACTCACCCATCCAGACCCCACTCATTTGACTCTCCATGTTCATGAAGCCTTTCCAAACCTTCCCACATCTTCCCCCCATAAAACATTCTCACCTCTGGGCCACCACTCTTTGTCTCTACTGCATTTGTTTTTTAATCTGTTTCCCGTTATAAACCACATATTTCTTGAAACAAAGAATAATATTTTATTAATCATTGTTTTCCTGATTTTTATGTATTAGGTAGTGCCTAATACATAGAATATGCTTAATGAATGTTGAGGGAGGGAAGAAGAAAAGGGAAATAGGGAGGAAGGAAAGAAGGAATATGTGAATTAGGAAGGAGAGTGACACTCAGGCTACAGATAACTTGATAAAATCCTGCATGTTCCTATTACAAAAGGGGAAAGCAGGGATAAGTAGAAATGTGACTATAAGACCCTTCCTGAAGCTAAGCTTGTGTTTATGCCTAAGCTCTAGATCAGTCCAGAATGTTCCTCTACAACAATGAATCAGGATACATGCATTCTTCTTCATACCTTCTAGCCATAGAGGAGGCAGCATGCTTAGTGAAGAGGGGGCCAAAGTCAATGACCTGGTTCTTGGCTCTGTGGCCTTGCATGAGCTCCCTAACCCGTCTGGATCTGAGTCCTATCTGTAACACCAGGCTATTAACATCTGCTCTATGACCTATGCTCAAGTGAGATAATTGAACTGAAAATCTTCATAAAATCTAAAGGGCACTGCCCATGGATGAGATCACTGTCATTGGATCTAGCTCCACTTGGTTTCCAGACCTACCCTCCCCCCCGGCCAAAGTGTATTCCAGCTGTTGTAGGCTGTCTCATCCACATGTAGCACAGGGAGTATACTCACTTTCATCATATGTTAGCTGGGTAATATCACATATGCTCACAGTTTTACCATGTTTTATTTTCCCTGTCTACTGTGCTGGGCTTATGATAATCATCAGCTTAGTGTTCATCTCAGAGAGACTGTCAGTCACTGCAGCAAAGCTTGCCCGGGTCAATCTGGAGAGAGAGTCATCTCTCTACCTCATCAAGTTTAGAATTGGAGAAGATAAGATGGAGGTATGTTTGCTTAGTCCTCGATTCATAACTTCGTGGTTCTGGGACGGGCATAGGTGAGTAAGGTGGCTGGACCAATCATTTTCTAGAGTCCTGAGTTAGTGTCTACCACTGATTGAAATGCGAGAGAAGATGAACTCGCTCTTAAACCATCCTCTTTTGGTTGCTGTACAGATATTTTTCTTCTCTTGGCTGCAAAGAGGCAAGAACACCTTCCCTGAAGATCAGATCTAAAACATGAAAGGAAATTCTAGGTGTAGCTTTCAATTCCTTACCAATCATCTCCCTCTCCCAAATTCGCCCACACCAACACCAAGAGGATGCGAAGGAGCTATTCTGGAACCCAATTAAACAATGGGGGTTTGACATGAAATCTATTCTGGCTAGTATTTCCTCCCACAGTTGGTAACAGATAGCCCTATCTCATCCTGAATTTTCTTATATATTAAGCAGAGCTAACAGAGAAAACCTACATGTTCTTTTTGTTTCATGAAGTTTCTCACCTTTCCCCAAGTAGGATATAGGATCTGCATCATTCAGGGCATTTGAATGTCAATGTTGAATACGAAGATGAAGATTATGGGCTGAATGTCAGAAGATCTGAAAGGCTCATGAGGAGAAGATGGAAAGAAACTACAGCAGTGACAGGAGTGTTTCCCCTCTGTCAAAAAAAGGAGAGTGGTTGGGGTTTGGGGTTTTTTTGTTGTTTTTTTTAAATTTGAGAGAATAATTTCTTGTTATAATAACAAAAGATTGCACTGAAACTAGAACAGTTGACAGAATATGGTTGAACTTAATTAAACCTTCAAGGGGGAATAAGAAGAGGGTCAAGCAAAGTCAATGAATGGAGAAGCCCAAGACTGGTCTGGAATTAAATAAAATAGTAAGATTGAGAGAGCTCTATAAAGTACAGAGTATTGTGCCAATGTCAATTCCTTTTAACTTTTAGAACCATTACTGCAGGATTAGCCTTTCTCTTAGATAAAACAGATAGTTGCTTCTGTGGGATTATTTCTAAGGATCCTGAAGACCTACCTGTCTTCCAAATTGCCCCTAAACTGATTTGTAATAAGATGGTCAAATCCTATACCACACAAAGTTCCAATACTACTTTGGGAAATAAAAACGAAAAATATCTAGTTTAGGAATAAACGAATGAGTCGTAAAACCATGAGCTATTAACACCATGGCTCTTTATAGCTAGCCAGTCACCCTGCAATGTTTTGAGGAAATGGGCCACAGATCACGTAACTTTTCACTTATTGTTTCTCTCATTCAACAAACATATATGGAGTGTCTATTATGTGTGAGGCATTCTGGGCTCTTCTACTACATGGTAGAACAAAAAAGACAAGGTCCCTGACCTGGAGAAGTTCATAGTCTAGCTGGAGAGAGGAGCAATAAACATAATAGATATGTAAGTGAGATAGTATAAATATCAAATATATGTAAGTGAGATAGTATACTTATAAGTATAAGAAATGCCAGGGCAGAATAAAGGGGGTCAGGAATGCAGGGGAAGTGAGTGATGGCAATTTTCAATTGGGTGGGCAGTCTATGTCTCCTTGAGAAGGTAAAATTTAAGCAAAGACCTGAAGGAGTTGATTATGCAGATATCTGGGGAAGAGCATTCCATAAAGAGAAAACTCATGTGAAGGTTCTAGAGCAGTAGCACACGCATGAGTTCAAGAATCACTGAGGAGCCCATAGTGATCACAGCAGAGCAAGAAGCAGGGAGATAATACAAGGTGAGGTCAGAGAAGTATGTTGAGAGAGGGGTAGACAGATCATGTAGGGCCTTACAGGTAGAAGGGCCATATAATTTATTGTCCAGGTTGGAATTCATGTAAGGATAAAAGAGGTGTTACTAATAATTACACTGGGGCAATAATCTTAAAGCAGGCAAACCCGGATATTTGGTGGCCCTACTGATAAGCCACTGTCTGGCCTCTGGTTTTTACTTTGAAGCAAATGGGAAGTCACAATATATACACTACCAAATGTAAAATAGATAGCTAGTGGGAGGCAGCCGCAGAGCACAGGGAGATCAGCTTGGTGCTTTGTGACCACATAGAGGAGTGGGATAGGGAGGGTGAGAGGGAGACACAAGAGGGAGGAGATATGGGGATAAATGTATAGGTGTAGCTGATTCACTTTGTTATAAAGCAGAAACTAACACACCTTTGTAAAGCAATTATACTCCAATAAAGATGTTAAACATAAATAAATAAACAAACAAATAAATAAATAATAAAAGGAGGGGGCGGGGGAAGAAAGCAGTGTGCCCTGAGGTTGAAACTGGGAGATAATTTGTAATTTAGATGAAAGAAAGTCATCAAAAACTTAACACTTCAAGCAATTCCAACCCCAAAAGCCTCTACTTTTCCTATCAATACTGACTGTATGCCAGGTTTCCTGCAGATGTGAGTGGGAAGAATCTGCTTGACACATTTGGCAAGATGACTCCTTAGAGCAGGAGGGGTGAGCCTGTAGGCCACAGCAGACATCAAAGAAGGCAATGGTACTAGTCAGTCCTTTAAAAGAGGGACAGAAGGGGACCATGGATGGGCAGAGGGAATCTTTGCTTACTCTCCCTCAGAGTATTTCACCCCTACTACCACGGTTAATCCACCCCAGACAAAGAACCACATCTTATTACATTTTAGGTCCTCTACTTCCTTCTTACCCAGAGAAGTTTACAACTCTCCCCCAGTCTAACGGTTATCACTCTTGTTGCATATTTTTATGGTGATAAAATATATATGACATAATATTTATCATTTTAACCATTTGTAAGTCTACAATTTAGTAGCATTAAATACATTCGCAATGATGTGTAAGCATCCCCGCTGTTTATAATCAAAACATTTTCATCACCTGAACTCTTGCTGCTTTTTAATGTTTATTCTAAACCCAGTGATTACCTCTCACTCAAACCTCCACAGTGATGAACACCACATGGCTGACAAATTCACATTTCTGAAGGCAGAGTGTTCAGGTTCTGAGGCAGCTCAATGTTACTGAATGTTACTCAGTGTTAAATCTTCACTCTTCCTTTCTAAACTTATCCCATGTGGTCTCAATGTGTCCAGTTTACAAGCAAGCAAAGAGAGAGAAAAACACTACAAAACAGCTCCCACCTTCCTCAGCCTCCCTGATGCATAGGGAGAGCCACATGACAGAGTGCTAACTCAGCAAAAGTTGTGGGGAGGAGTGGAAGGGGAGGCACAGACAAGCCCTTTGCCCATCCACTTCTACTGCTTTGAATAGGACACTAACATGGAATTGGAAGAGCCATTTTGTGGCCATAAGGTGACAAGCACACCCTATGTGTGACTAAGTGGAAAAAAAGAAGTATCCTGAGTACCAGATGGCTTTGCAAAGCTGCTACACCAGTTCTAAGTGGTTGACTACCAGACATAAAAATAAGGCTTTGGATTAAATGTCTGTTAAATCAATGCTTTTGTTTGTTTGTTTGTTTGTTTGTTCATTCAAGTCTCTGTTTCTTTCAATTGAATACAAATCAAAAAAAAACTTCTCTGTCATGGGATCATCGTTGCTTTAATATGGTCTGCGCCAACCAATAGCAAAGTTGTCTAAACTCTCCAATTGTGTCCTGACCATTTCTAACAGGCAGTATTAAATTTTTACAAAAACTGTATACTGATAAAGATGTTAATCACACCTCTGGACTTAAAAATGAATAGACGAGCCACATAAATTATCTTCCTTTTAAAAAAGCCATTTCAAGAGATTTTCTCAATAGCATAAAATATTTTCATGGATAAGGGAGGTTGCAAACACACATGTACCTTTGGACAAGATTATTTCCTCACCTCCACCCCTTACTCCCACGTGAAGGTGGATGTGAGATTGGAGAAATGAATACAGGAGGTGGAAGAGATGGGGAAAAGGTTGGTACAAAGAACGGACTATAACACTGTGTTTGGTTACGCTCCTGTGTCCCAGCAGAACTGCCACAGGTTCCCTTCAGCCTAGCTTCCCACCAGCAGGGCACCCCTGCAGACGCACCAACACGCTCAGATGCTTTACTTCCAAACCTCTGGTTCTCAGTCAGGTTCTTCTATCTTCTCTAGAAACCTCTCTAGCCCTTTTCTTTTTTGGAAAATGTTAAAGTCTCTAGAACTGGCTAGGGACCTGAAGAGAGGCATGATTTAGGGGTGAAAAGAAAAATCATCAAAATTTCTTCATACGCAGGCTTCAAGAAAAAGACGAGATACGTGAAAGAAAAATGAGAAAATGGCATAAATAAGTACCCACTTGTTTTATTTTTCCCCTTGAGACTGAGCAGCGCCCTGGGGGGCTCCTGGGCACAAAAGCCTTTCTGTGTCCCCTAATTCTCTGATTACAGGAAATAGGCTTCATTCAGCCTCCATGACCTTCCCTGAGTTCCAACGGGAAGATTCAAGAAGTTGCTAATTAGAGAAGGGAGGGGATGCCAGACCAGGGGGAAACAAACAGTCAAGAAAAACCATAGTGCAGCCTTGGGGCAAGGTCCTGACTCCTCATCAAGGGATACACACAACAATATCTTTGAGCTGTTTTGCACAGACTGAAAGCCCCACCGCGTGGGAGAAATTAACGGGTAATATATGAAGGAATGCTGCCTGCAAGCAAGTAGACCCCAGACCGGTTGGAACCTGAAGGTTGATGATGCTGACTCCCACTTACCTCACCACCAACCAATCAGAAGAATGTTCACGAACTGATCATTCCCTCTTTGAACAATTACTATAAAACTCCTCACTACCTCCTCCAGGGTGGGTCACACAGTTTTGAGGACATTAGCCTGCTATGGCCCCCTTTGCCTGGCAAAGCAATAAAGCTATTCTTTTCTACTTCACCCAAAACTCTGTCTCTGAGATTTAATTTGGTGTCAGCATACAGAGGACGGATTCGACTTCACCCTTAACCCACAGTTTTTCTTTAATAGGAAGTAATACTTTACCTCCTCCTCTATGATGAATTAAGGGTACATTACAGGAAGTATAGAAACTTTATCAAAGAAATTGAAATTAATTAATTATTACCATTTTATGCCTATTAAATTAGTAAAGTTAAAAACTACAAATATATTTATGGGGACTCTGATAACTTGCGGGACATCCTAGAAAGCAACTTATTGATACATATCGAGTCAAAAAATAGTTACAACTTTGACTTAACAATTGCACTTATGATGTATCTTGTGAAATAACTCAAAAGAAGATTCCACATCAGTTACACATAATGAAAATTTGAAGATGCTCAGTTCAGAGTTACTTAGGATAGCAAAAGAAGAAAAAAGAAACAATCCTAATGCAATAAATATTAATGACAATGTGCCAGGCTGTGTGCTAAGCAATGGAAATACAATTCAAAAAGACAAACAAACCCCACGCCCAAATGAGGCTTATATTCTAGTGGAAGAAACAAATAAAAACATGTGTCAAGTAGTGATCACATCAACAAAAAATAAATGAAGCAAAGAAAATCATTGAGCTTCTATATGATGGAGCCAGAAATTAAACTCAGGTCATGTGAGTTAGGCTCTTCTCAATGCTTTACCAACTTACCTCAAAGCAGACCCAGGAAATTCATTCAGATCTGGTGCTCTCAATTCCCCCATGGAGAACAAGAAAGGAAACCATATTAGAGAAGCTATGAAGAAGAGAGAATTTCAGGACCCCAAGGTGCTTTTCCTCCCAGAAGGGCAGGTGACTTTGTGAAGCCACGGGAGTGACCAGCTCACAGGACAGAGGCCAAGGCAGTGAGTGGGGTTTCTCTTCACCTTCTTCCCTGATCTATGAGTGTGGCTGAGACCAAGACCATGGCCCTACTTCCACATAAAACTTGCTTCAGGAGTCATCTTACAACATCTTATTCAATGGAAGCTCTGAGAACCAGAATCTGAAGTGTCACCAAATTGGGGGGGCACCATTTATGCACAAAATACCCAAATTCTATGTTCCTTCAGAACCTCTTGCTCTGCCCTTGGTATACAAGGGCCTATGGACCTCAAAATGTCATTTAGAAAAAAACTATGATGATTTTCCGATGCAGCTATTCCCAACTTTCCAGCAAATTATCTGTGAAGACAAAGATAGATGTGAAGATTTGCAAAGAAAAATCTTACACCATCAGTCAACCTATTGCCAGGTGAGAAGCTGATGGTAATGACCTGATAAGTGCAACTAGTAGCCTTAATATACTTTACTACCCAAAACCAAAATCAAAAAGTGTGGAGACATTTTGTCCCTCCCCCAATTGCTGCCCCTCCAGATTAGAGAAATTGAGTCTGTGCCAAGTAGAACTGAGATCAAACCCTTCTTTGCATGAATATTGATATTTTAGTGGCCAAAGTGTCACCTGTTCTAATCCTCCTTCTTTCTACATACATTCATGAATTACAATATCTAGAAAACATCAGGGAAAATTTGGAGTGAGGGTGGAGGTGCTGGATCCTGGCAACACATTCCATTAGTGGTCCAGGGAATTATACATCCTCACTATAACATGTTGTAGGTGGGGTAGAGTCAGGTAGAGCTCTAGCAACAACTCTTACTGGGGATTGTGGTTTTCTTGTAATCCAGTGTTCAGCATCTATAATAAACAGTCAGTACACCTGAAACTAATATAATATGTCAATTATATCTGAATTTTTTAAAAAAGCAAAACATAAATGAATAAAATAAACAGTAGGACAAGACTCATACCAGTTAGAAGAAGCCACACAATACTAGCTCGTAACAACAACCACAGCGAGATCAGGTAGAACTGGGTACATTCATCTGCATTTTGACCTCAGATTAGACTGATGATTATTCTAATAGCAGAGTAGACAGGGAATGAGGCCTAGGGCAGCCCATATCTCCTTTGAGAGATGTGGGGATGTATAGAACTCTTCTTTATCAAGAAAATTAAAACAACCTGGCATGAGGCCTAATAAAACACCTTATAGAGCAAAGCAAAAGAGATCTTGTTATACTTTGGAACTAGATAGAGTAGTGCTTGCACAACACTGTGAACATTGTAAAAGCCACTGAATTGTTCACTTAAAGATGGTTAATTCTATGTTATGTGAATTTCACCTCCATTTTAAAAAAGGAGTGAGAAAACATCTGGTAGCAATTTACTTGGACTCTAAGAAAATGACTTGTCCCCACAGAATTAATGACATAGGACTTATGAAACAAGAAGCAAGGGAAATATATAAATATTGATCCTAAAAAAAAGATGTTTAAAAAGAAGAAAGCAAACATAGAAGAAGTATAATATGAAAATAAAGCTAATCACACCAAATCCAAATATATCAATTACCCCAATACATGTAAATTAAACTTGTCAGTTAAAAGAGAAAGACAGATTGGATTACAACACAATCCAACTTCTGTGCTACTTACAAAAGACACACCTACAGCATGAAAATAATGAAAAGTTGAAAAGAATGAGAAGAGATATATCAGCCAAATACTAACCAAAAGACAGCCAGTATAGATATATTAATATCAGCCAAAGAAGACTTTAAGACAAATAGCATCATTAAGGACAGAGTTCCTATGCAATGAATAAAGATTAAAGTCACTAAAGAAATGTAACAATTCTAAACATGTACACACATTATTAAATAGACTCAGTAGATTTAAACAAAAATTGGAAGACCTGCAAAAATAAATTGACAAATCACCATGATGGTGGGAGGTTATAGCATGGCTTTTTTCAATCAATTATGATTCAAGCAGCCAAAACAATTCAGCAAAAATATAGAAGAGTTGAATAACACAATTAACAACTTCATCTGATGGAACATTTAGAAATATTTATTATGTATTTAATAGATGTAATAAAATACATCTTTTATGTATTTTAAAAGATGTCTCAACCAATTTCAAAGAATAGTTGTCACATGAATCTAACTGGTTCCTCAAACTCTAGAAATTTAGCCATAACTGTGGAAAAAATGGGGTTCAACCTTAAATGAACAGAAATAAATTTTCTGCCATGTAATACTATAAGAAATAGAAATTAAAATGTGTAATAAAAAAAGTTTAAAAGCTATACTTCTTGCCCTTCTGAATCTGTGAAGAGTTTTATCTGCTAGGTATTTTTTTAATTGCAAGAATAATGTGTAATACAGTTTTGTACTCTGCTGTTTTTAGCCTATTATTACATCATAGGCATTTTGTCATGCCATTGTTCTTGTCTTTTTCTTAGAAACTGATCCCCAGCCCTAAAGTTTTTCCCTCATTCAGCCAGAAGTCAAAAGCCTCTAAAAATAAACTCACATCAATAAGACACCTGCAGACCAACACATCTAGAAAATCAGAATTCCTTTTAAACTCAGTCTGGATCAACCTCCTGCACAATATATTCTAATTCCTGCCAGAGCCAAATGCATTTCCTTTTGTTAAGGTCTCAGTTGTGGTGAAATAAAAGCTAACTTCTATTCCCTCAGTCAGCTGAAGATTTAGAATCAGACTACCCACAGCTTTTCCTTTTGTGGAATATAGTCAGTGCCACCCCTTTTCCCACCACAGAAATCCACAGCTATTGTTCCTTTCTAATTTTCCAATGAGCAAATGGTTCCTCAGAGCTTTTTCCAGAAAAATTCCCACAGGCTTTACCTCACTGGAATCTTGTTCCACAGCAAACTAGTCCTTGAGTCAATGCTGCAGGGATGACTATTAGTCTTCTTAGGGTAGAAAGATATATCAGGTAAAGCTCTTCATTAGTTAACAGTGGGACATGATAAGAAGAGGATTTGAAAGGTAACAAGGAAAAATTGTCCTGGCTAGTTTCACTTGGAAACTGGAGTAGTCCTTGCTGTTACCTGGGTGCTAAACCCTGGAAAAGAAAAGGCACAATTATTACAGGATTTTAAGACTCCTCCCACCAAATTCTTAGTTTCCTGTTTCCTTTCCCAGTCAAGTCTGAACAGTTTTTCTATTCATTTGAGAACTCACCCAAAGATATTTCAGGTAGAGGGAAATGAAAGCAAGGAGGTCTTCCTTTATTTTGTTTCCCAAATTTCAAGGGAATTCACATCTGGAGTAGTGGGTCTCAAAGTGTGGCCCCTGGACCAGCAACATCTGCAACACCTGGAAACTTGTTAGAAATGCAAATTCTTGGGCATCACACCAGACAAAATAAATCTGAAACTCTGGGGGTGGCACCAGCAGGCTGTGTCTGAACAAGCTCTTCAGGGTGATTCTGATGACAGTGAATTTTGAAAACCACTACTCAGAACATCCCTGTCTAAATGTCTGCCAGCTGAGCCAATAAATTCTTATAGCCTTGGGTGAGGTTCAGGTTGCAATTTTAACCAGATTGCCAAGCAGAGAGTTGAGTGAGCAAACAAATCCTGCCAGAAAATCAGGGCAGTGGAAGTGGCTGAAAGAGATATTGGTTAGAATAATGATCACATTAGTACCACACTGAGGCTCTTAGAGCAGGCATGGGCAGGTCTACTATGGAATCCAGATAATCTCCCAGCTCCAGGGCTGGGAGCAAATAAAGTAATATCTCGGTTCTCCTAGGACCACTCCCAACAACAATTGTTGAGCCTTTGTGCAATGATGTCCAACATGGTATCAGCTCAGATATAAGGTACAAGAAGATGTGACAGACCATATGAGGGACAGAAAATTAGCATTAGGGGCTCACCAGACTGACACCTGACAGAAGCATAAGACCTAAATATCAGCTCTTATTCTTTCATTCATCTACGCATTCATTCAGCAGATATTTGTTGAGCACTTATGTGGTCAGACACATTTTTTAAGTAGCTAAACTGCTATAGCATTTACATATAGCCATTTTTTGTCAGCCATTTAAAAAAAAAATTTAAGTAGCTGAACTGCTATAGTGACCTCTCCATTCTTCAGAAATTTCTTGGAGGTACTTATGGTTCTTTTAAAGAGTGCTGAACTAGGCATTTTTAACCTTGCTTTAGGTGAGTTCTATCAACTCTAATGAATACAATAGGGTTGAAAGCCGGGTTATGCCCCTGGACATTGAGGACTAATACTTGGATTGTCATACCACTGTGGATCTGGATATTTGGGCCACCTGGTATGCACGTCATCTGGAATTCAAATCCCTATAAGAAAATAACTCATCATATCTGGCAGGAACTGAACTTTTCTTGACCACTACCGTGATCATGCCTCAGGGTTAGGAATGCAGGCCCCTCAAAGTAGAGTCTCTATGCAAACTTAAAAGTAAGCAGTTATTTTTCCCATCCTAGGTAGATGACCCTGGCAAAACCAAATGAACAAGTAGGTTTGAGGGTAGAGCTTTCCCAGATGGCATTTTTTTGAAATAGGATGGTGCCCATCTTATAGTGTGATATATGTCTTTAAGAATTAGGGGGACTTCCCTGGTGGCGCAGTGGTTAAGAATCCACCTGCCAACGCAGGGGACACGGGTTTGATCCCTGGTCTGGGAAGATCCCACATGCTGTGAAGCAACTAAGCCCGTGTGCCACAACTACTGAAGCCTGTGGGCCTAGAGCCCATGCTCCACAGCAAGAGAAGCCACCGCAATGAGAAGCCCATGCACTGCAATGAAGAAGAGCCTCCGCTCGCCACAGCTAGAGAAAGCCCGCATGCAGCAACGAAGACCCAACACAGCCAAAAATAAATAAATAAATAAATTATTAAAAAAAAAAGAAAGCATTAGAGAGGACATGATGTACTGGGTTAGATTAAGATTTGGGCAAGAGAAGATTTCCTGAAAAAGAAAAAAAAAATGCTGGTGCTGTAGCCAAGTTTCAGGGAAAGGTGATCTTTCTTAAGGAAACTGGAAAATGGACAATAAGGTGGTTAATGGGATACGATCTTCTAGTAGTGCCTTCAAACCCCCAAATGGGCTATATTCCTTTTAGTCTTGGGGGCTTACCATTAAATACAGAGGATGTCTTGTCTTATATTATGGAGGTAAACTTGTTTGGAGAACATATCATCATCATCCACAAATGAGGCCTCTAAGCTATCACGCACGTATTGTGTGCGTGCTGCACTAGTTGGCCCAGCTCCAAACACACCAAGGACTGTTGTGAGTGAGGAACAGTGTGGGGTGTTTTTGATAGATTTTCTGGATAGCAGTCACTCTCACTCACTGGATTATGAAGAATCACATTTATTAACTGCTGAGATACTAAAGTTGTATCCTGAAAAGAAATGCATTCCTTAATATTTCTGTGTCCCTAAGAGTGCCTGGAAGGCTTTTCCTATACCACTTTCCCCCTTTTGAGTGGTTATTTCCCCCATCCCCAAGACTGAGCTTCATGAATACTCCAGCCTCACAGCTGTAAAGATTTCAATGAGTGAGAATGGATAGTGGGCACATACTGACATAAGGCTCTAGCCATACTGTCAGAGTTTGAATTTCCATCCTTCTTCAAGAGGAGGGCAGAGAACCCAACAGGATTAACTGAGGCACAGGAACCTGTTTTAGGATTAAACATTCTTATCTACATAATACCAGAAGAGCTGTTCTTCTGGTTCCAAGAGTAAATACTGCATATAATGAAAGGCACAGCCACATTCTAATGTGAAGGTAAGTCTGCATCCCATTGTGAAAAGACCTTTCCCTTGATCGACTATATGATTTGTTAACACCCAGATACAGGTAAAACAATTAGGGAAGCTGCCTGTGACAGTAGGCAATACTGGTGAGAGTATAGGTGTGCTGGGGATTACCGCAGCATAGGATTCCAGCCAGGATGTCCAAGTGCAGAAGGAAGCCATATGATAGATGAAAGGTCATCCACACAGAGTGTTACAGGTGTGACGTCATAGGGATGGTTCCTGTAGTGTGTGCATTGGCTCAGTAGGTGGCTGGGGCCATTGAACAGGCCAGATATAGAAAGTATTTCCAATGGCTTGAAACTCAACTTTACATGGAACCTATAGTTATGAACCAGTATCCAAGGCCGTGGCCTTAAGTTGAAAAGAGGGATGAGTAGACCTGAATCTGACCATTTATCTCATTACTTCTCAAGAACAGAGCATTTCTTACCTGGGATGTGTTTTATGGAGACACCAGGCTTTCCAGGGGCACAGACTCTAGGACTGAGGCTACTATTTGAGGAGCATCAAAGGGAAATTCCTTCTCCACTCCTCCACAACTTTCACTGATTCTCTATTCCCTTCCTCTGGAGCCATCCCTGCTAGGAGCCCAGGTGAAGCTGTCTGGAAGGTGTGGCCTTGACCATTACTATAAATCCAGGTTAGTGGGACAAAGATGGTTTTCACCAGCTCACAATATTAGCCCAACTGACCTGCATGACTCCTGAGACTGTTTATTCAAATTTCCCTAAGGGAGCATACAATCTCATGCCAAATCTTAGAAGAGCAGACATAAATCACTATCATACAAGATGCCTGATCATTCTCTTCCAGTGGATCCTGAGAATGGTTGTGGCCCATGTGGACCATGTCTGACTGGGAAAGTGGCTTCGTAAAGACCACATGAGGCAGCCAGGGATCCTGCATAGTTTGCCCTTTTAATCCAGCTTCTTGTGCAGTGGTATAACACACTTTTCAGTCTCCTTTTTTAGGCAGGATAACAGAAATGCCATTTTTAAGCCTCTCCTCAAAGTGTGAGTGCCTGTATCTCCACTGATATTTAAAGCTGAATTAGGAATCATATCTTTTTCCTAGGATTGTAGAAGTTGGGTCTGTAGGCACAAGGTAAGCAACTCTATCCCTGACCTTTGCATTGGCTACAAGGCCACCAACCAGACACAGAAGCCCAAAGAACTATGTTTATTAGGCAAAACTGCTGTTGTGCATGATTACCTTTTATCAGAAAGGTGAGTGTCCATTATACTCGGCCCCATGTGATATTCTGGGAACCTGAATGCAATGCAAGGGTGAAACTGTGGACTTCAGGATGTTATGAATGAATCTGAGACAGAGAGACCCAAGAGACAGTATAACAGGACAAACTGAAATCAAAGTTAAGGAAACATCACAGATAGTCAGTATGAAGGACTACACTGAAAAGGAGCTCAGGCATAAGGCAACAGAATCACAATAGAGGAAAAACACACATGAGCACAAAGGGTTTAAGGTGGAGAGAGGAAAACTGAGCCTGGAAGAAGACAGTGGCCTGAGTTCATAGAACCCCTGTGGCCTTGGGTTTGATAGGAAAGCGTCCAATGAAGTGACCAGTCCAGCTTGGAAAAGGTCTGTGCACTTCAGGCCTTCCATAGTCACTTGGCAGTTTCTCAAACTGTAGTAAGAAATCTGGATGCTGCAGAGAAAAAAACTTAAGATGGAAGAGGTACTGAGAATTTTTATTTAAAGAAATTGTAGAGAAAGAAATACAGATGAGTACAGAAAATTGAAAAATTGGTTTCCACTACCAAGTTGCTTTTTTGTGTTACTTCAGCAACAGTTGTTTCAGAAATGAATGAGAATAATGAATAAGTAACTAGGGATGGCAATAGCTTTTATAGAGAGTAGTTAACAGAAATTTTGCAGCCAAGGGAAGAACTGAAATAGGTCAATACATCTTGGGAGGCTTAGTAAATAGCAGAAAAATAAACTATGCTTTATATGGAGGTGACAGGTGTGTGTGTGTGTGTGTGTGTGTGTGTGTGTGTGTGTTAGGCTGAAGGCCAAGTGTCAAAAGAAATTTCATGAAAGAGTGAGAGTAACAGAAGATCAGATCAGGGTCCCAAAGGCATCAGGAAAGGATGTGCCCTGGAGCAAAGGTGACATTAACTATAAAGAAGAAGAGAAATGCTTCATCCTATAAGGCAGAAGATCTGGGAATATGGGAAAAATAATAACACATAAAGTTCGTGAATTTTTTATATAAATGCTTATTTCAAACTGAGAAGCACTGGGTTATCCAGTAAAATATGGTTTCTCCAGGTGGGTCGTAAGTCAGGTAAAGTGCGGTTATTGATCTCCTTCCCTAAATCAATGGATGGTTCTTTGTACAAGGGGAAAAAATGGAGGATGCAGAAGGTCAACAGCAATGGTTCAGGCTCAGAGCCCCTAAAATAAAATGGCTCAGAAGCAAGTAAAATAAAACAAATTGAGGTCACATTTATCTTGCTAGACTTCTGGATCAGGATGACATTTTGAGCACAGATTTGAATTCCACCCTCAGGTCTTTGATATGAAAAATTTTATACAAAATATTTCAAATATAAATTTGAAAGAATTAGATCATGAACACTTGTATAGCCATCACTTAGATTCAAGAAATGTTAACAATTTGTCTCAATTGTAAACATTATTTTGGTGTTTATCTGTATAAATTTACTGCTGAACCATTTGAAACTGGGTTAGATATCATGATATTTAGCCACTAAATACTTCAGCATACAACTCCTATAGGAAAAAAGTCTTCTATAGAGCCTCAATACCTTTATCACCACCTAGGAATATTATCAAAAATACCCTGTTATCAAGCAACTACTGGGCCATACGGTCAAATCTCCCAAACAGACGAACAATTGCTTTTATAGTGAGTTTTTTCACACTAGAATCCAATCAAGGCTTATGCACTACATTTGTTTTAAATCTTTTGTTATTTTTGAACCAGAACAGCCACCCACACACACATATGTTTTTTTAATACCTGTGACGTGGGGATTTTGAAGAAATTCTAACAATCACCTTATAAAATTACCATATTCCTGATGCATTCTCTCTTGCAGCATTGTTTAACATGCTCCTGTGTCTCCTGTATTCCCTGTATATTGGAACTCTGGACTAAAGTCTTGATTAAATACAGATGAAACATTTTAGGCAAGGGTATTTCAAAGGCAATGCTGTTGCTTCACATTGCATCACACCAAGAGGCACACAATGTCAAGTGGTCCACTATCAATGAGGTAGATTGATGCCAACAGCCCTCTATATTTTAAAGGTACATTTAACCCTTTGCAAACAGGAAGTAATCTATAGGATGATACTTAGCATCATCCAAACATTCTATTTCCTAAAAAAACTTTCACTTAATGGTTCCAAATTCACTGATAATAACTGCTGGAATTAATTATTTCAGGATGGCAAATTGGTGATTTCTAGTGGCATCATTCCTTCTATATTTATTAGCAGGTGATCTGCAATACTCACATCACTTCCTCCTTTAAAAGGCAATGCAGTGGTCATTTGGGCTACCCACCAATATTCTATTTTTTTCTTCCTTTTGAGTAGAAGGAAGAAACCCTTAGAAGGAAGGACTAATCCACGATGGGTGGATTAGTCAGCTTTTGCTTCAGTAACAAACAATCCAAAATCTTACTGGCTTATAACAACAAACATTTCTTGTTCACAAGTCTGTGATTTGTGGCTCAGCTGTAGCTCTTCTGGGCTTTGCTCCAGTCTCCAGATCAGTGTAATGTGTCTCTCAAACCAGGAGTCTGAAAAAGAAGCAATGGCTCCTGGGGGCCTGCCCTTCTCTTGCTGGATGGCATGAGCTCTAAAGAGAGAGTAAAAGCCTGAGATGCCTTGTAAAGCATCTGCTCCAGGCCAGTGTTCTATCACTTCCACCCACATGGCATCAACCAAAGCAAGTCACAAAATCAGTAGAGGAAGGAAGTTTACTCTGTTCCTGGGGAAAAGGGGAGAAGAAAGTTATTTCCTAAAAAATTTATACAATCTGCCATCGTGGGATTGAACTTTTCTACCCTTCTAAATTGGGACATGACCATGTAACTTGCTTGGGCCATGGAAATATAAACAGACATGTGGTGTTTTTTCCAGCACCTTCTTTTCCACTGCCACAGCAGCATTCTAAATTATTGAGTCTCTGTCACTTTGCATCCCTAAGTGAGGATGACATAGATCAGAACACCTGCTAACCCAAGATAGACATGTAGTGAAAGTGAAAAATAAACTCTCTTGTTTCAAGCCACTAAGATTTTGAGGTTGTGGCAAAACCTACCTATCCAGACTAACACAAAGTAACGTTTAATTATTTCTTTTTAATTACTAATTTTCAGAATAAGGAGTTGGTGTACTAAGAATCCCCACTGTAGTAAATAAACTTTTTATTTCCCCCTTTCTCTATTTTTGTTTTTCCTTTTCTTTTCTTATCTTTGTTTTGAATATCATTATGGACTCATTTTGATTGATCAATCATAGCATTATTCTTTCGAGGCTTATATTGTCCCAAACTTGGCCAGTGAGAGTTCTGCCCTTTTAACAAGATGATTAATCTTCAGAATTTCCTTCTACTCTGACAGAGTAAGAAATCTTAAGCTCACTTTAAATTTTCCCTGCTTCACACCTAGAACTTGCCATTTCTCTAAGGAGCCTTGGTTCTTTCTAATGAGAATGGTATATAGAGATAGAGATATATAATAGACTTACAGATTATATGCAGATAAATATAAATTACACAGATTATATTGTACACATGCTATATTTTATATAGACTATGTGTAGATGATATTATATATAACCTTGTGCTCTTATTGATATTTCCAACTATGATTTTATATTATAGGGTTCTCCGCATTACCTTGTTTCTTTTCTTTTTTTTTTTCTTTTCTCAGACACTGAAAAACTCGAATCCTAACACCATGAACAGTTTTGCTTATTTGCTTTTTTTTGTTTGTTTGTTTTCTGGCCACGCCATGTGTCTTGTGGGATCTTACTTCTCTGACCAGGAATCGAACCCAGGCCCTCGGCAGTGAAAGCACAGAGTCCTAACCACTGGACTGCCAGGGAATTCCCTGCTTATTTGCTTTATTCTACAACATGCATACAATAATTTCAAAATTATAACATCAACAATAAAACAACTGAGTGAAGTTTAGGATTCCCTTGAGTTCTTTTTGTCCTTATAAAACCTGCCACCAAAAGATGGACTGTGAGTCAGAGTCCTGTGTGCAAAAGACATTTGAAATATTTCCTTTTACTGTATAGTTATATGTTATCTATTAAATATGCAATTTGGTTAACTGGTTACAGTTTTTAGTTGAGCAGACAAGATATGTGCAACTTGTCTTGTACAAGGATCCTGGTGCAGCTTGCTCTGCCACCTCTTCCCGTCTTTCTGATCACCTGTGTCATTATCACAGCTATTGGCCTGTCTTTTGTTCCTAAACTAAATTGTCCTCCCCTGCCAGGGAGCTGGCTGTGAAAAATGTTAGGTATTTAGTATCCCTACACCAATTTCAAAGAAAATCCTTCTTTGTTATAACTCTTGGGCCAGATGTGGAAGACTGGGCTGGCATGTGTAGAACTGCCAGGGAGGAGGACATGATTGCAGGGAAGACAGAGAGAATCAATGAGGAGAAGATGAAAGGAGAGAGTGACAGCTCAAGAGAGAAGGAGGGAACTAGCTCTGACTTGGAAGGGAAAGACTGGTCATGCACACTAGTGCTGTGAGGATCCTCCAAATAAGGCTGAAGAAACCTGAGTCAGAACCTTAATATCTGCAGGCAACTGATTCTTTTTTAGCAGGTACTGTTCTAATGACTTACCCCTATTGGCTCATTTAATCCCTCTGACAACTAGATGGTAGGGTGTATGATTATCCCCATTTTACTGATGAGGGAAGTGAGGCAGAGAGAGGTTTTGTAATTCACTCAGAGTCATACAGATATTGAGTGGCAGAGTCAGGATTCAAACAACAGAGCCTGGTCCAAACTCCAGCACATCATAAGAAGCTCTTCCTCCAAGAGCCAGGTAACTGGCTCTTAGAAAGTCAAGGGATTATTCAAGACCAGTGAGATTCCCTACTGCCTGCATAAACTGGTGATAGAAACTGTAAAGGGAGCCCTCCAACCATGTTTTCATTCCAGTGAAGCCCCTTAATCCCTAAGTGACTGTGGAATAATTTTCTTGTTTAGAAACCACAATCTTACCCAACACCATGACTCAAATAACAGGCTATGACAAACATTATAAGTACAGACTCTGCTTGATTGTATTGTGGGGGGACCTGTGAGCACAATCTGTATACGTTCGAAAATTATGAGATCTCAGACACTAGTTTGGTGTGATTCTGTAAGCTCCTATTTTTGTTTGGTTTTGTTTTCTAGGTTTTTGTTTACTTGCTTTGCATGTGTAATGTTATCCTCCTTCAACACATGGGCTCTCAGTTTTTCTTCTATTCAAGTATATTTAAACCTGGGCTCCAGGCTCACAACATGGTTTTAGGTTTTAAACAACTCTTTCATCTCCCTGTGCTGGTTTTATAAACCAGATAATGACCATAGGGTACTTACTCCACTGACAAATCTTATATTTCAAGGGCACTCTGCCACATGGGAAGTAAGAAATAATAATGAAGCAAATTCCATGGATGTTAAGTGGTGAGAAAGCACTCTTCCTTTGGAGTCTGAATTTAAAATCATGTCATTGAAACTTATGGTCTTTACTGTTTATACATTTTTTATATCCAGGACAAGAGTTTAAGCCAAGAGCCTACATACATCCATCTTTGGCTCCCATCCAACACCTGGGCTACTATCATGCAGTTGTGTCAAGCAGAGAAAAAACAAAGGAATGAATGCATGCATGAATGAAATAAACATTGTTCTTCTATTCTCCTTGCTCTTTGTTGATGTTATTATTCATCTGAAGACATAATGGCAGGAAGGGTAGAAAGGACCTAGGGAGAAAAGGGAAAGGGCTACAGATCAAGAGAAGAAGCTAGCTGATC
Organism: Mesoplodon densirostris; assembly: GCF_025265405.1. Taxonomy (NCBI): domain Eukaryota; kingdom Metazoa; phylum Chordata; class Mammalia; order Artiodactyla; family Ziphiidae; genus Mesoplodon; species Mesoplodon densirostris. Next base: position 118,233,775 of record NC_082662.1, read on the forward strand.
ACAATTTGTAGAGAACAGAATAGTCTGAGAAGGTTTGCTAATATCAGCAGCTGTATTCATCCAAGTGATACCAGAAAACCCAGAAGTCCCAGTGGACTATTTGCTCACATTCCAGTCTGATGTAAGTGTTCCTGGTGGGGCAGCTTTCCTCCAAGCAGTGACTCAGATGCCCAGTTTCCTTCCATTTTTGTGGCAGTTCCATCCTCAAGACTTGGTTTCCAGTATCACCACTGTTATGAATATCCAGTAAGCAGACAAGAAAAAGGAGAGTGGAGAAAGAGCATTTGCTTCCCAACCACTTCGTCCTATAAGACATTCACATTACATCCATACACATGCCATTGGCACCCAGTCCCTTCTAGATACAAGGCAGTCTGGAAAGGTGGCCCCTGGAAGGGGAGCATGAATTCTTGGTGGGATGTTAGCTGTCTATGCCATAACTCTAGGAGGGTTAGTCAGGATCCTGTCCTGAGAACACTTGTTTAGGAAAAAGAAATGGCACTGGGAAGGAATTCAAAGGAAAAAGGATCACAAGCTGCCATCTCTCAAAAACCCTAGACATGGGCAGAACAAACTAGCCTAAGTCAGTCAAAACTGTGAAGTCAGGTGCAGAAGACAATTCCTCTCTTCCTTAATGCCTTGCTCTCCTCTGATGTTCAGACAGGCATTCATTCAGTGCTCTCATGGTGACCCCTAGCTCTTTGGACCCTTCTATTTAATGGTAATTCTGCCCCATTCTCTCAAGACATTGCTAGAAGACCAGCTAATCAAAGGCTAAGATGTACACAACTGAATTGATCCTGTCTTTCATATATTTGCATTTTTACTATTCTTTATTTTCATAACCTAAGGACTGTAGAAACCTTGGACCCCACGAAAATGATTAACTCATGTTATCACAGTCCAATTTAGGAGAAATTTGACAGACAGCTAGTCCTTTGGAAGCCCCTCAATCATAGTACACAGCGTGCTCTATGAGTGAAGTCAACACACTAATAAAATAGTAATAAATAATAATTAAATACTAAAACTCATAAAATGTCTGTCATTATCATAGTTCCTAATATTTTACAAAGGCCTTTAATATGCATGTACAAATCAAAACAGCAGTATGAAATAAGAAAAACATATGATCTCCATTTTACTGATGAAGAAACTAAGACTCAGATAAGCTAAATGACTTTCCTTAAGTCACATAATCAGTACAGAGCAGACTAAAAACTAAAGCCAAGATGTTTTGATTCCTACTTCAGTGCTCTTTCATAATTCTGAGGAAATGGGCCCTTTCTTGTGATGTTCAGTATTTCTTGGATATTTAGAAGTCTCTGCCTTTCAAATGATCTTCCAGCAAAAATTAGCCTGTTTACCTGTCTTCCAACCTGGTCTTACATTTGAGATCCTTCTCCTTATTTTCTCTTCAACATGTATTACCTCTACATTCATGTTCTAATTGTCCTCTTTCTCCACCTTCAATATTCTCTTATGGTCAATTATCTGGGGGAAAAAAAGGTTCGTATTTTGATTAAAGTGCCATGACATATTCCTGCAGTTATTTCCCAATCCACAGAAACCTTTCCACGACTGCCATCCTTCCCAATCACCCTTGCCAATCTACTCTCCATGGCAGTAATGCACTCTTTTCCTCCTTTTTTTTTTCTTTTTAATCATGAAAGCTGATTGAACAAGCACTAAACTAACAGTGTTGGGATTGTGGCAGGAAAGCAAGTAAAGACCTATGACCCGACACATATAGTTAAAAGAATACTGTAGTGATAAGCCACAAGATGGGAGTAAATTCCTCCTTAAATCCCCCTGCAAATCCAGTCTGTTACACAGCAGGGCTTGTGTGTATTTGCCAGTAACTATGCTTAGGAGAAAATCTGCCTTGTCTACTCCATTTTCCCAGACTCTACTTTATTCAAGATACTCTCCGTTCAATTTTCATCCCATATCCTTGCCTTTTTTCCACATTTCTCATTCCTTTAAATAATTGCCTCACAATCTCTGTTCTTCCTTCCCTTTACTTTCTTTTGTTCATTTTGTTTTCCAGATTATTTCTTAACTAGTCATACTTGATCTTAATATTTCTGCTCATTGCTTCCTCCCAAAATATATAATATTAAATCCCCAGAAGTTTTTTATCTATCATCCAGCTGCTCTAAAATTGAAGATGAGGGCTTCCCTGGTGGCGCAGTGGTTGAGAGTCCACCTGCCGATGCAGGGGACATGGGTTTGTGCCCTGGTCCAGGAAGATCCCACATGCCGCGGAGTGGCTGGGCCCATGAGCCATGGCCGCTGAGCTTGCGCGTCCGGGGCCTGTGCTCTGCAACGGGAGAGGCCACGACAGTGAGAGGCCTGTGTACCGCAAAACAAAACAAAACAAACAAACAAACAAAAAATTGAAGATGAGCTTATAGGACTGCAGTTGGCAAACTACAGGCCAAATCCAGCCTGTGGTCCATTTTTGTAAGGCTTCTAAACTAAGAATGGATTTTACATGTTTAAAGGATTGTAAATCCAAACAGACAGAAATGCCCACAAAGCCTAAAATTAGGCTGTCTGCCCTTCTACAGAAAAAGTTTGCCAGCCCCTATTCCAGACTATAAAAAACTTCTGGTCTCTAATCCATTGCTATCCTCGATAATCTTGATGATTCTTTGAGAATCTCTGCCCAGTTTTCAAGTAGAGGACACAGGATAACAAGGCAACAAACTGCAAAAAGGAACCAGAACCCAAGGCCCCTAATATTTTTCTTCATGTGGCATGACCATTATTAGAAGGGTTTAGAACTTCTTTTTATCTCAATTTATTGTTTTAGGGGTAGAGTATTTTGGGTCATAGAGAACAACTCCTCAGATGATGGCCTTCACATTCCCACTGTATCAGGGCTACACTGGAGAACCAGCATCCTTCTCTCCAACTAGGAGAGTAAGACCAGCATGCAAGGCAGCAGGGAGGTTGTTCAGGAGGAGAAAGGTCTGAATCATTTAGCCTCCCGGTGCATCCTAGGTGGTGGTGACTGGGTCTCCCCCAGCCACACCAAGATAGAGACTGATCTGAAACTTTCCCGCATATGAATTACAACTCCTGGCTCTGCTTCTGATGCCCTGTTAGCAGGTTGAGGTGTCACTAGAGAAGTAAAGAGCCTGGGAGGTTGTGATAGCAGTGTCCCCAGGGTATTGATGGGTGTGGTGGTTGTGTTGGTTGTGCTGACAAGCCTGATTGCTTCTCTGAGACAAATGCCAGAGCTAAGGTGTGTGTGTTTGTAACAGCAGATCTCAGGAAAGCCTCCACTAAAAACCCTAACCGTTATGAGGGAAAACACTCTCTGCAGGCAAAATAGGATGAAAGCAAAATAACGGACAACCAGCAACACACCGGAGCAAGCTTTATAACAAAAACCTACCTAATTGTAGGCACACACCAGCTGCAGAACAAGCTAAACTCACATGTTTAGCTCCAGGCTGTGAGAGTAGATTTAGGAGACACATATAAAAACAATAACAACAATACCAATAATAAGGTAGAAGGAGAAAGACCTTTTGCTGGCCCAGAACGTTACTCTTACTAGAATGTAAGATGTCCATAGGGTGATTTTCATTTTTTAATAAATGTTTATTAAACCTATATGAACTGCTAATTTTGATCTAGAGCTCAGACAGAAGACACTCATTCAAGACCACATGGTTATAAAAAACAAGACAGAAAATAGAAGAACAGGGAAAGCACAGGGAAGAAGAGCACAGATGAAATTAAACAGATGTGACTTCAACTCTCAAGTCTTTTTTTTTTAATTTACGTATTTTAATTTATTTATTTTTGGCTGTGTTGGGTCTTTGTTGGTGCGCGCGGGCTTTCTCTAGTTGTGGCGAGCGGGGGTTACTCTTCGTTGCAGTGCACGGGCTTCTCATTGCAGTGGCTTCTCTTGTTGTGGAGCACGGGCTCTAGGCACGTGGGCTTCAGTAGTTGTGGCACGTGGGCTCAGTAGTTGTGGCTCACGGGCCCTAGAGCGCAGGCTCAGTAGTTGTGGCACATGGGCTTATTTGCTCCGTGGCATGTGGGATCTTCCCAGACCAGGGATCGAACCTGTGTCCCCTGCATTGGCAGGTGGATTCTCAACCACTGCGCCACCACTTAGAAGCGATCTAATTCTGGGTGAGTTACTCACCTCTCTGAACCTCAGTTTTCTCATCTCTAAAGTTGGAACAGTATCTACTTTTCAGGGATCTTGTGAGGATTCGAGGTTGTTTTTCTAATGTAATTGGTTCATGGATGATTCCCTAGAGGGAAAGAGGACAGAGAGAGGAAGCTGTAGGTACTAGGTACTCTTACTCCAGGAAACATGGGGCCAAGGTGGCCTGAGTGTCAGGATAGCAGAATTTCAGGCAGGGTTATATCCACATTTCCATATCCTTTGGGGATGAAAGATTAGAAAACTTGCAGTTCTCACAATCCATACTATAGTGACCATGGGAATTCCTAGCTGCAAAAAGCATTTCAACTCTGGGGCCAAGTTTTCTGAACAGAACGTTTGCAAATCAAGCCCTTCCTTCATTGCTTTCTGGACATTCCAGACCCTCAAATATGTGTGCAGGGCAATGTCCCCTTCTTTTTCTGCTTCTAACTTTGAATCTCCTGTTTTCTGACACTCTCAGCCTCCTGGGAGACTCCTAACCACATCCATGTGATAAGAGATATTCCTGTCTGAGAATGAGGGTTAGGGAAGGAAGAAGTGAAACAAAGGGAAATGTGCCACCAAAATTTCACTGGCCTGAGAGTGCCCACCCATTTCCTGAACTGTGGTTATCTCTAAAGGGAGAACCAGGTAATATCCCTGCCTCCAGGTTTGCAGTCTCTGATATTATCAGTAATGAAAAGACAGCCTAAAATTGGTAAAAAAAATGTATCACTTTGGAAAGCAATAAAGTATACCCTGATGAGGCTGACTAGGAATATAACCTATGATTTAGCAATCTTATTCCCAAGTATATGGTCTGAAAACTCTTGCACCATGAGATACAAGAATATTCTAGCAGCGCTGGTTATAACAGAAAAACCTGGAAACAAATCACATGTCTGTCAAAGGCAAGGTGTATTAATAAATTGTGGTATATCCATATCATAGTGCACTACACATCTGTGGACATAAATAAACTGTTGTACGTCTAAGGACATGGATAAATCTCAAGAAACACAATGATGAGGGAATCAAACAACACAAAAGAAGGTTTCCACTTATATACAGTTTAAAAATAACCAAAACTAGGTAACATATTATTTAGCTATAAAGAAAACTAAGGGGGTGATTTGTTACATCTGGAGGCTGGAAGAGGGGTACCATAGAGGAGGCTCACCCAAGCATCTTTAGAGGAACTGGCAATGTTCTCCTATTAAGCTGGCTGGTTGGAACTTGAGTGTTTATTTTAGGATCGTAATTATACATTTTAAACTGTTCGGATATTTTATATACATCCTTGGCTATGAATAATTTATTTCACAATAAAAAAAATTAATGTAACCCAAATGTGCATGGGGCCCCTTGCAGAGTAGCCTCTGCTCTTACTCTACACTGAGCCCAGAAAGAGCACCAGTGTCAACCTTGACAAATAGCACAAATTTTATTAAATGTTTTGTAGAAGATGGAAATGAGTGTTATATATTGTGTAGCACATGGCAAAAGTTAAACTTTCCCTTTCTTTAATCACTTGTATTCTTCCTTTTTTCCTGCACAAATGCTTTCTTTTTCTCATACATCTGTCTCCTCCGAAGCCTTGAAGAAGCCCGTCTAGAAACTATGACAATCAATTCTTCCCACCTCACAGAGCCAGCTGTCCTGGCCAGCCCTAGCCCCCGCAGCATGATTGGGGGGCATTGACTGATACAGAATTTTGAATCTCATCAAAAAGCTATTAACTACCACAACAAACTAATGTCAGAAAAACAAAAGCACAGATGAACAGGAATGTGTCTCTGTCAAAAAGGAGTTACAAAGCCAAAGAGTACTGACAAGAGAGATGTTGACTATCTGAGGAACTGGCAAAATTAGTTTCATGCCATGAGAAACAGAATAGGTCCAATCACTCATTCACTCATTCTTAGTTCATGGTTTCACCTCATTCTTAGTGAGAGAATAGAAGCCACTGGATGTGAAGCCCCACATCTTCTGACCTACAAACCCACCTACTCACCTGCACTCATCGCATCCTTCCTCCCTCTCGAAGCTTAACCTTTCCCTTGGGTTCTGGACTCCATCTTTTCTTAAATCCTAGAGGACGTCAAGCCTTACATTATCTTTCTTCTCCTGAACCTGCAATTTCTGTCCCTCTCCTGGATTATATTCATTGGCATAAAAACATAATCCACTATCTCTCTTTAAGAATATAACAACAACAATAATCCTTCATTGATCCACACCTCGCCATACCTACTGGTCCATTTCTCAGTTCTCTTCTACAGCCAAACTTCTTGAAAGGGTTACTTACACACACTGCCTCCGTTCCTAAATTCTGAATTTTATACTACTGAAATCTAGCCTCTGACTTCACTGCTCACTGAAACTGTTCATGCTGAAACACCAACTGACTTCCATGTTGTGCAAAGTTCAATGGACACTTCTCAGTCATGTTACTGAACTTCTCAGCAATGGCACTCCCTCTTCCTTAAAACTTTTCTTATTTGCTTCCTAAAACCACTTTCTCTCTTACTGGCTATTTCTCCTCGGTTTTCTTGAATGGTTCCTCCTCCTTTACCCAAATTTCAAATCGTGGGAGTCCAAAGAGCTTGTCTGAGCCCTCTTTGCTCTTCTCTCTACATTTTCTTCCCTAAATAACCTCATCAATTTCCACAAGTCTACTACTTATGATCTTTATGTGGAGGCCCTTTAAATTTACACGTGAAGCCTCTGAGCTCTTCTGAGTTTAAAACTCATATCCAACTACCTGCTTGGAGCCTTCTCTTGGAAAATTTACACACATCTCAAATGTAAATAGAACTCTTATCTTTCTCCTGAGCCTGTTTTTTTTTTTTTTGAAGTATATAGTTGATTTACAATGCTGTGTTAATTTCTGCCATACAGCAAAGTGATTCAGTTATCCATACATATACACTCTTTTTTTATATTCTTTTCCATTATGGTTTAATCTTAGGATATTGAATACAGTTCCCTGTGCTATACAGTAGGACCTTGAGCCTGTTTCTTTCTCCTTCTTCCAAATCATCCCAGATCAGTACATAGCAATCCATTACTTCAGTGAGAAACATCCTTGATTCCTTTCCTTCCTTCATCATTCACATCTAAATCATCAAAATATCTGATCAATTTCTATCTTTAACATATAATCTCAAACCTACATTCTTCTGTCTTTACTGCCCTTGCATGACTCCAAGACAGTACCATCTCCTTCACTGTGATGGTGATGCTCCGGCAGCATCTTGTCACTCATCTCCCAAGTCCTCCCTTCTGAACTCCTAACTATGGGGCAACATCTCTGTGTGATCTCACTCCTGTATCTGTCCAGGATGCCCAGCTCATTCTATTCCATCCATATTTAACTCGGGGCCTCATTCTGCCCTTTCCTCTGCCTGGAGTTGGCCCCCATTTCCCTACTGGGAAAGGCTTCTTGTTCATCTTACCCAAAGTACCTCCACCCATCAGCCTCTGTCTCAGTCTCTTATTTATTCCCTTCATAACAAACTAATTACAAATGGTGGCTACTTCATTTATTTTTTTTTTTCTGCTGCTTTCCTTTTTGTCAATATCTCCTACCTGAATACATGTTTCACGAGGGTCAGAACCTCCTATGTCTTGTTTATTCTTCTTCCTCCAGTTCCTAACACAGTGATTGATATAAAATAGTTGCCAGACATAGCGACAGAAGCCAGATAATGACAAATTCATCAAAAGTCCACAATGAAATGACTTCAGTATAAATTAATTGCCTCTTGCGTGTCAGCCATTCTGTTGGGGAGACAGAAATAAAAGACAAGTAAATATCGCATGGGGAAGGCTACGACAGAGGTATACACAGGAGGTGACAGGCAGTCAAAGGTAAGGCACCTGATCTAGATGGGGTGGAAAGGTTAGCCAAGAAAGGCTACACAGAGGAGTCTGACATTTCAGAAGATGTTTTAAGTCATCCAGTGAAGAAATGGAGGAAGGGCATTCCAAGCGGAGTGAATAGATAAAGTGTACCAGTCTGAGAAGACTCTCCTCCACCTAACTCCTTCAGCTGGAAATGTGTAAACCAAGGGCTCTGCTTACACTCTCCTTTCCTTAACCCCAAACTAGACAAATGTTCCACACTTCAAAATGTCATCTCATCCCAACCCTCTGCTTCCAGGAAGTACTGTCTTTATTAATCTCAGGCAGACCTACTTAAAAAGATATATTTAACCCACCTGTAAAATGCACATATCTCAAGCAAAAGTAACAACCTGGAATACACTGTCTGCTTCCAAGTTTGCTACATTAACCTGAATGAGAGACTCACCTGAGATGATGCTGCCATGTCACAATACCACTTACTCCATGCTCAGCAAAGGCAGAGAACAACCCAGAACTAGGATCGTGGTCTAGGAAACTTTTGCAACTGTGTGTTAATGATGGAGAAGTTTCTGTGGCTGTGCTGTGTAAAGTTGTTTTCTCAAGACTTTTATAGTTTTTTAAAAAAAGCAGATAGGTAGTGAAGATTAGCCAGACTCTGGGTATAATCATTAGTTTCTAAGACCTGTGGATTCACAGGAGTCATTTCGAGTTATACTTAATTAAGGAGAACTTTAATACGATGTTTCTTTCCACCTTAAGGATTTGCAATTACACTTTAAAACACAAAAGTTAAAATGAGAAGGACTTTTAGGAATAATCTTCTTCACTCCTTCGTTTTATAATCCAAGAGACTTAAGACCAATAGAGTAAGACCATTCATGTAATCAAGGTGTTTGTGGTGGTTAATTTTATGTGTCAACTTGACTGGGCCGGGGGTGCCCACATACTTGGTCAAACATCATTTCTGGGTGTGTCTGTGAGGGTATCTGTAGCTTGAGTAAAGCAAATTGCCCCTCCCAATGTGGTGGGCCCCGTCCAATCTGTTGAAAACCTGAATAGAATAAAAGCCTAAGAAAGAATTCTTCCTCTCTGCCTGTCTTCAAGCTAGAACATCAGTCTTCTCCTGCCTCCAAATTTGGACTTGGACTGGAACTATATTATCTGTTCTCCTGGGTATGAGTTCCTCAGCCTCCATGATCACATAAGCCAGTTCCTAATAATAAATCAGTCAGTATCTCTCACCCTCCCTTCCCTTCTGTACACACACACACACACACACACACACACACACACACATACACACACACATTATTGGTTTTGTTTCTCTCAAGAATCTTCACTAATACAGTGTTCAATGTCATCCCAAGGGAATCACACGTCCGACCTCAATAGCCTCCTCCAACCACCAAAGTCCTGGGGTTCCAGGTCAAACGCCACACCATTAGTAGCATTTGCCACCCAGGTCCTGCCATTTTCCTGTGTGACTCTCTCTGTCCACATGGGTGGCCTGTCCTGAATCCTACCTTCTCTTTTTTTTTTAAATAATTGAAGGATAGTTGATTTACAATATTATATTAGTTTCAAGCATACAACATAATGATTCAGTATTTTTATAGATTCTACTTCACTTAAGGTTATTATAAAATATTGCCTATATGCTAGACAACATATCCTTGTAGCTTATCTATCTTATACATAGTAGTTAGAACCTCTTAATCCCCTACCCCTATCTCACCCCTCTGCCTTTCCCTGTCCCCACTGGTAACCATTAGTTTATTCTTTATATCTGTGAGTCTGTTTCTGTTTTGTTATTTTCTTGCATTCTCTTTTCTTTGACTTTTCCATTCCCATTAACCTTCTCTTTGCTTCTGCTGCAAGCAGATTCTTTTCCTCACGTAAATTGATACAATCAAATACTCTATACTCTGAGAATAACCTTGCAGCATCACAGCTAGTTCACTGAATTGCTCCCAGCCTCTCGCCTGCTTTTTGACCCATCCCTTAGTCCCCCTCTGACTTCATTTCCATGCACACCCAGCTTTGCTCCTAGGGGCTGTAGAAAACCCCCACTTGCCAGTATCCTAAACTTCCTTCGTCTCTGTCGTTCCTCCACATCCGTTTCCCTCCCCCCAGACTGTAACTCCAGTCACTTCACCTGTCAGTTTTCTCCACATTTGTACCCAGCTGCGAATCGCTGCTAGAGAAAATCACACAGCTATAAATTAATGATAAACTTTATCTGCCTTCTCCACGCTGCTCCACAAACATACTGTGCTTTCTACGCAGCTGATTCTCCACATTTCAATAATAATTACTTCAAGATTTCTTCACTCTCTTCAGATACTTGACCCCTCTACATCTGAGTTCACTCTCAGAAAATTACTCTTATTCTACTTCATAGAAGATAGAGATCCATCAGACCAAACTCCTTCAACTTTCTAACTGTAGTGGATTGAATAGTGTCCCCACCAAAATATATATATCCAGATCCTAACCCTCAAAACCTGTGAATGTGACCTTATTTGGAAAAAGAATTTTTGCAGACATAACTAAGTTTAGGGTGAGCCCTAAATCCAATGGCAGGTCTCTTGATAAGAGAAAGGCAGAAAGAATTCTGAGACACAGAGAAGCCGGCCATGTGAAGAAAGAGGCAGAGGTAGGAGGTATGCAACCTCAGACACGGGACCCCTTCAGAGGGGGAGAGACCAGATGACACCTTAATTTCTGGACTTCTGACTTCCAAAACTGTGAGATAATAAACTTCTGTGTTCTTACACCACCCAGTTTGGGGTAATTTGTTATGGCATCCCTAGGAAATTAATAATGCCAATCAAGCTGGCACTTACCTGCATCCATAACTGCCCCATATCCTTCCTCTTTATTTACAAGAACAAAGGGTGGATACCTCCTATTTATGTCTCCAGCTAGGCTGAGGATCCCACAACAAGGCCTTGTGATTAATAGTTCAAGTCTCAAGTCAGATGCATGGGTATGAATCCCAGATCCACCATGTACAGCATGGCCTTGGTACCTATCTGTGCATCAGTTTCCTCACCTCAAAGAAATGGGATAATAAAAATAGTACATATCAGGGCTTCCCTGGTGGGGCAGTGGTTGAGGGTCCGCTTGCCGATGCAGGGGACGCGGGTTCGTGCCCCGGTTCGGGAAGATCCCACATGCCACGGAGCGGCTGGGCCCATGAGCCAGGGCCGCTGAGCCTGTGCGTCCGGAGCCTGTGCTCCGCAACGCGAGAGGCCACAGCAGTGACAGGCCCGCGTACCGCGAAAAAAAAAAAAAAAAAAAAAAAAAAAAAAAAAAAAAAAAAGTACCTCTCAGAGAGGCTGTATAAGACTCAAATGAGACAGTGCTCTTAGAACAGTTCCTGCACAAAGAAGGGTCCAGTAAATTATTATCTTTTTTTTTTTTTTTTTTTTTTTTTTGCATTACGCGGGCCTCTCACTGTTGTGGCCTCTCCCATTGCGGAGCACAGGCTCCAGACGCACAGACTCAGCGGCCATGGCTCACGGGCCCAGCCGCTCCACGGCATGTGGGATCCTCCCGGACCGGGTCACGAACCCGCGTCCCCTGCATCGGCAGGCGGACTCTCAACCACTGTGCCACCAGGGAAGCCCCAGTAAATTATTATCTTTTAATTAGCTCTGGTTATCTTCTTAGGGACTAAACTATTTAGTGAGTACTTCCTTTCTTGTTCCTTCAGCCTTTCTTTCATGGGATAACCTCCATGAGTATTGAAACATTCTCAACCCTTTTATTTCCAAAAAACAACAACATCACTCCCCTAACCATATCTCTCCCACCAGCTCCCACCCCATCCCTAAACTCCATTTCACAACAAATCTGCACTCACTGCCTCCACTTTCTCATCCCTTCCTCATGCCTCAGTTTGCATGTGAACTGACTGAAATTGACTCTGGGCCTCCACTGCACCTGCACTGGACAAGGCTATACATGACTAACTTCTAAAGAAAACATCAGTTGCCATCAGCAGCCTTTGCCACTGTTGCCCACACACCCTTTTTTAAGAGCTTCTTTCCATTGGCTCTGGCACCTGCCCTCCTGGTTGTCTCCCAGGCTCTCTGGCCGGTCTCCTGTGTTGGCTTCCCCTCTTCTAATGATTCCTTAAATGATGGGTTCCTCAGGGCTTCTTTTCAGCCATTCTTTTTTCTGTACCTTCAGTGAGATGTCAACCACTCCCAAAACATCAATTTACTCCCAACAGGCTGATGATTCCTGACTTGTCTCTCCAGCCCAGATTCCTCTTCCTCATTCCAGGCTCACATATCTCATTGCTCACTAGACATATCTACCAATATGTCTTAGACATTTCAAATTCAACATGTCCAAGGGGGAATACTCACCTTCCCTGACCATTTCGAGAATCTACATCTTGTCTAGTAATCACTGTCTCACTAAGTGGTACCTCCCCTCACCCCTTGGTTCAAGCCAGAAAGCTGCAAGCCATCCTGTACTCGTCTCTCCCCTTGACCTCGTAAAACCAATTTCCACCAAGTCTTATCCATTCAACATCTTAAATATCTCTCAGATTCACTCACTTCTCTCCTTCTCCACTGCCCTAATATAAGCCAATACCACATCACACATACCTTGAAACAAATGTCCTATCGGGGGTTTTCCTCCAGAACATCTCCAAATTTCAGCTAGAATAATCTTTCCAAAATATAAATCTGAGTGTGGCCACCCCTGCCCCCATACACACACATACAGTTAAAATTTTTCATTGCTGGTATTTGCTCTTATAATAAAACCTAAACTCCTTAAAAAGATTTATCAGCCCCTCCACAATCTGGCTCTCAGCATTCAGCTCCCGTCCCATAGCCTGCCTGGTGTCTTTTTGTTCTCCCTTTCTTCCATGGCTTCATACCACTTCTTCCAGGAAGACCTCCGTGACTCTCTGTCCTCCAGATATTCCATGACATTCTCTGTACTTCTTTTAGCAGAGAACTCACCAGAACATGTTGGGATGCCATAATTAATGTCTGCTTTCCACACTATAGAGCAAGCTCTGTAAGGGTCAGAATCATGCCTGTCTTGTTCCCCATATCTCCCCAGTGCTTCTCACAGCTCCCGACACACAGTAAGCATTTAATGAAGACAGGCTGAGGAAATAGACAAATGTTTTTCTAAGAGGGAGGGGATATTTGTATACATATAGCTGATTCACTTCACTGTACAGCGGAGACTAACACAACATTGTAAGGCAATTATACTCTAATAAAAAAAGTAAACAAATGCTGCTTTTCTTGTGAATAACTCAGTACTTTATACAGCATTCCTCTAAATTCCCCGTGAATCATGACTGAGTTTGTATATGTAAAATGACCATAATTAAAAGTTATTGACTGAATTAAAGGAGCAATTAGAGTGATTTATCTCTGAACTCTCCCATAGAGTAAGTTAATTTAAAAGAAATGAATTATTTGAAGAAAACCTAGAAACTGGGAGCCGTTTAGTGGTGTGACCTGGAGACCTTGGAGAAAAGGTTTTAATGGCGTCGTACTCAGATTAAGATAGACCATGAAAAGGATCCTTTATAATAGACTGGTTTCCTGAGGGGTCAAGTTTGGAAATTATAAAGAAATACATATAGAGGAATTTAGGATAGGAAGCCATGGACAACATCCAAATTTGAGGGATTACTAAATAAGACATCTCTTAACCTGGTCAAATTTGGACTCTATCTTTTATACTTTCTACACATTTAACCAACAATCTACTTCTTATTCACGCCATTTCAGATAAGTCTGACATCTTATTTCTCTTCTTTCCTATATGGATCATGGGTGAGGTTTACAGACAATGTGTGCATTCAAATGGGATAGATGCAATCTTTGACCAAAATCAAGTCAGAAAAGAACACATTTTAATGTTTGTGGTTTGACATGCAAATCAAGAAAGTAAAAGAGTATCTAATAAATGAGGCTCACATACCATGAGGGAAATGCTGTATGCAGGAACACTGACTTTACAGAGAAGAAAGGTTTAGATTTTTCATTGGAAAAGCCTGGCTGGCATTGTTGAGCAAGATTTCCAGCAGGTGGCGCCCTGAACCAATTAAAGTGAAACACAAACGCCAACGTGCTGTTGGACGTTTTAAGAATTAAAATGTTTTAAGAATTAAATCACCTCCCTTTTGAGATATATATACTCTGCTCACACACTCAGGAGATTGTGGAGTCCATGCCTTCTGTGCAGACACATATACATGTGCCTAGACACATTCCTCCACTGGGGAATAGAGTAGCATTTTATATACCACTACTATACTCTGAAGGCTAGCATTAACAAGCCAGACATACAAACACACATACATATATATGTGAATTGGATCTGCTTCTCAGGGCCAATCCATCTCCTCCAAACTGGTCCTTTAACACCATCTGCTAAATAGTCCACATTTCTCTGCTATAATAGCATTCTCTCTCTCTCTCCACAATAACTAATCCACTTTCTATGCTTTCTTCAAACATGCAACATACTCTTTTTCCCAGTTATTCTCACAAGATGACATGATTATTTACTTTAAAAGAAGGAGGAAGAGAGGAGGAGAAGGAGTCACCTCCATTATCAGGTGAAATTTTCTTATCTTCCAGATGTCAACATGCAAATCTACATCCGCACACATGCTATCATCTTACAGTAAGAGAGAAGCTGACGCTCAGCTACCAAAGTAAATCCCTTCACGGTACTCTACATCATATTCCCAACTCCCCTCCACTTCCTCAGAAACCTTGGCTATCATTTTTGACTTTTTCCTCTATTTCACTCTCTTGACTATTCAAACTCTCCTTCTCAATGACTTCCTCCCCAGTGGGTTTCAAACAGCTCAAGTCTCTCCCACTGAAAAAACAAATAAAATGGGTGGATGTATAGATACAAGTTTGGCCATGAGTTAATCATTGTTGAAACTAAGTGATGGGTACATGAGGGTTCATGATACTACTCTGTTGAATTTATTTACATTTGAAAATTTCCAGAATTAAAAGTTTTAAAATAGAAAAAAGCAAAAAGATGTTCTTGTTTGGTTCTTCCTGCCATCCAGCCTCCCCTCATCCCTTCTCAGCCAAACTTTTAAGAGTTGCCTCTCTGTGTTTCCTCCATGTCCTCCTCTCTCCCTTCCTCTGCACTCCAATCCAGTTTCTTGCCCTGATACTCCATAGAAAGTGAAATGACTCCCGCCACTGGCTTCCACGTCACTGAGTCTAACAGATAAGTTTAGTTCTGCTTATTCTTGACTTTTCAGTAGCATGTGGTACTAAACAAGTCCCATCTTGAACGCTCCCTTCCTGTGAGTTCAGAAATGATAATATTCCGGTTTCTCTCTTATTTCTCTTGCCATTGCTTTTCTCTTTTTCTACTGTGCCATTAAATATTAGAGTTCCTCTTAGCTCATTCTTAGGTCCTTCTCACTCTACACTTTCTCCCAGGTGATCTCATTCATACTTTTGGCTTCAAATTCCAACATGCAGATGACTCCCAAAATCAAACCATCAGTTCAGACCCTGACCCGGCTCTCAAATTCATAGCACCTCAAAGTTAGAAGCTCAGAGCTGAACGCACCTACCCCAAACCTGGTCTTCTTTCAGTGTTTCCTATCTCAGTCAATGGTAGGCAAGCCAGAAATCTTGGAGCCATACTTGACAAGTCCTTCCTCTTTGTACCATTTCCAACCCACCACCAAATCCTGCACATTTTAGCTCCTAAATATCTCTAAACCCCACCTACTTCTCTCTGTTTGCACCACTACCCTCCCCCCTGCCAATCCAAGCTAACCTCACTTTGCACAACAACTACTGAACTGCTATTCAGCTCCAGCATCTATCCTGGCACCCTTCCACCCTGGCCCATGAGCAGCAGCTGTAGTAATGCAAAAGCAAAGCTAAAATGCAAAACTAATCATGTTATTCTTTGACTTAAAACCCTTCAGTGGTTTCCCCCTGTTTTTCAGATAAGGACAAAACCCCCTGCAGTCACAACAAGGCCCCGTGGGGTCAGCTCCTGCTTCTCTCTCCAACTTCATTTCACGCCACTTTTTGCCTTCCTCTCTGTAGTCAAACCACACTCGCTTTTCAGTCATTTGTCCTCCCTCCCACCACAAGACCTTTGTGCTCCCTGTTCCTTTGTCTGGAAAGCTCTTTCCTTTCTTCTTTGCCTATTTCCTACTGATCTTTCAGATTCAAGTCAAGAGACATTTCCTGGAAGAAGCTTTCCTTGGCCCCTCTGAGGAGGTCAGCTCCCTCTGCCATAAACGACCTGGGCTCCATCGACCTCTCCTTCACTCACAGTTGCAATTCTACATGTATTTGTGTGATAATCTCTGTCTCTTTTTGCTTATCCTTGTATCCCCGCACCTACTTCGATGCTTAGCACGGAGTAGGCACTAAATAAATATCTGTTGAATGAGTAACTGAATGAATGTTCATTCCCTGCCAGGTTTCTGTCTACTTAACCAGTCTCTAGGCTATCTCCCCCATCACCTCTGAGTGAATACTCAGGGGTCACAAACTCAGTCTTAATATTAATATATCTCTGTGATTTTATAACTGATATATACCAGACACCCATATGTGGGACATACCAGTCATTTTTATTACAAGGTTTGGAGCCAGATAATTATTTTTGTACCTAAAAATGAAGATATAATGAAGTAGAACCCAAAATTTGTACTAGAATGTAGCATAAAGTATGATACTTCAAAGCAATGTTGTACTTGGCAAAAGCCGCTTTAGGCTCCGCTTCCTGACACCTGGGGGTAAGCAAGCACTCTCCTTCACTACTTGGGGCACACTTAAGTACAAAAATTTTAAAGTACGGGCTTCCCTGGTGGCGCAGTGGTTGAGAGTCCGCCTGCCAGTGCAGGGGACGCGGGTTCGAGCCCTGGTCTGGGAGGATCCCACATGCCGCGGAGCAACGGGGCCCGTGGGCCACGGCTACTGAGCCTGAGCGTCTGGAGCCTGTGCTCGGCAACAGGAGAGGCCGCAACAGTGAGAGGCCCGTGCACCGCGATGAAGAGTGGCCCCCGCTTGCCGCAACTAGAGAGAGCCCTCGCGCAGAAATGAAGACCCAACACAGCAAAAATAAATAAATTAATTAATTTAAAAAAATTTTTTAAAGTACTGTTGGAAGTTTGTGCATAATTAGAAAAGAAAAAAGTTGCATATTCCTTCAAAATAAGTATAATTGGTCCTAAATTGTCTGCTATTTTGGATGGTACCATTTCCCTAAAAGGAAAGAAGGAAGAAGAATATTAGGGGTTGTTAGTGATTCCCAGATGATGCTTCTCCAAGACTCAGGACTGAGCTGGGTGCATGGCAGGCAACACTCCCAGAAAGTGCCCTGGTCAGGAACACAGCAGCCAATCTCTGGTATCCTATCTCCTCCCAGCTCCCCAGGAATTTGTCTTTAGTCTCATCCCACCTTCCCTGTGTAGACATACTTGCCCTCATACCTAGCTTTAAAGCCCTGCATTGCTCCTAGCAGAAAAGGCTTCACATAACCCTCTCCACGGGGCCTGTGAAACCTTGTCCCCAGGGCTGGACTAAGGATTGCTGCAAGGTTTCAATGCTCAGAGACCTAGAGATAAATCCAGGGCTCCCACAGGGACGACAGGGGAGAGAGTCCTCTTGAGGGTAACTACTATAGAAGATACATTGTACACTTCTTACTTCCCTTAGCACTCTACTATGCCCAAGCATTTTCAAGGTGGAGAAACATGTGGTCCATGGCTAAGTCCCCCAGAGCCTCAGACAGGGTCTCCAAGAAAATAACATGTGGCATGCAGTCTGAAGAAGTCTGGTTGGACAAACTGTCCGCAAACAAAGGAAGCCAGTGTTTGTTTTTGCACCTACTATGTATGTACCTATCCAGACACTTTTCCATTTTATCTTGTTTAATTCTAGATATTATTTGGTTCATTTTCTAGATGAGAAAACCGAGGCTCCAGAAACCTAGTGCATGCCCAAAGTTATGCAAGTAAAGAGCAAGCCCTCTGATGCAGACCGAGATCCATGTCATCCCCATGCAGTTTCTTCCTCCATTACGCTCCTGTTTCCAGCTTCTTGTATCATATGACTCTGTGTCTCACCTGCTGTCCATTCTCTCAATGGAACCACCACAGGAAAACATTACCATTACAGAAGCAAAAAGATATATCTTCCAAGGAAGACACGGAGAAGTTTAAAGACATTCTTTTCCATTATAATTTATAGAAACTGCAAAAGATATAAACACTGAAATCATGTTTAGGAGAATAAGTTCCATTTCCTATGGCTCTTAAATACAAACAAAATGAACTTTTTTTTTTGCTAGTAAGTGGAATCATTGTAATGACAATAAATAAAAGTAACTAGTTCCTAGACAAAATATAAATGATTCTTGCCAGACTAGCTCTCCAGAGATGATAAATCACTTTTGTAAGTGGGCATTGTTTGTTATAAAACCCTCCACTTCTGGTGATACTAGCTCCACCACTTGGGAACCACAGTGCCACGCCTCACTGCTTCTAAAAGGTGTTGGGTCCAGCAGACCTGCAAACATTCCCCTCCCCCCAATCCAGTATATTCTTTACCAACAGCCAAAATTATCCTTTTAACATCTAAATCAGATCCCACCACTTCTATGCTCAAACCCACCAATGATTTTCATTACTATGAAGGAAAGTTTGGCCTACAAGCCTTATGTCAGCACTTGCCAGTTGGTCTGCAATTGCCCCTAGGTAGTGGTTTGAAAATTTAGTAGAGTATTTTTTGTTTTTGTAATGATTGGGGACCACTGCTAGCCGCAGAGAGGAAGATTACCTGGTATTTGTGTGTCCTGCAATGTGTAGATGCATCTCACACAAAGAAGACTTTGCCCCATGTTGTGCACTTCTTTTGAATGACCTACTGAAAGGCTAGTTGTTGGTGTCTGGACCTAGGGTCTATCTTATTTTTCCATATAACTACAGTTTCTGCATGGTTTAAAACTTCCTAAAATATTGAGGAATGCAAAATGTTGCATACTTTGTAAGAAGATTTAATTTGTTTTGATCATAAATTTATCAAGTGCGCACCAGCTTGGAAAATCACAACACTGCTTGTGACTGACATCCCTTGTGATATTTAAAACATACCTGCATTTTTTTGGCATATATAACATCTATAGCTGTTGCACTGAAGGTGATTCTTCATATAGGTATGACTGCTAGTGTGGCACTTATGTATTAAAATACACAGCATCTATTACAAATTTATTTCCTTATATTACAAAGAGGATATTTTATTGATTTGTTTTAATTATGTGTGTAAGAAGTTATATAACCTATAAATTTCACTGCAATATAGTAAAGGAAAAGTGAGGAGACACGGGACTTATTATACAAGGCAGAGTTGGCCAGAGTTTACTGATAGGGCTGAGTACATTATCCTATTTGACATGCCCCATATTTATCTCTGAACTTTACCCTTCATCACTCCCTCCCCTCCAACCACACTGACCTTTGTGCTTTCCCTCAAAGCCATCAAGCTCATGCCCAACTCAGATTCTCTGCTCTTGCTGTTTCTCTATTTGGACCACCCATCTTCTGGATCTCATTGAGCTCTCTTGCTTCATTCACTCTTCACTCAAATGCCACCTCCTGGGAAAGTCTTTTGTGACCATCACACTTCACATCACTCTATCTTTAATCATTAGTTCCTCCAGCAGGTATCCCTACCTACAATTCTATCATAATATTATTTACCTATCTATTCTTTATCTCGCCCATGGGAATATGCATTCCATGAGGGAAGTGGGCAATGCTATTTTGGATCCCAGTGCCTGCAACATGGAAAGTGGCATAAAGTGGGCACTTGATAAATATTTGTAAAGTGAATGAATTAATGCGTGAAGATATCCCCTGTGTTCCTGATCCCTAGGAGCTACGGCTCTTTCTCTTTCCTATCTACATAATTTATAGCGAGTCTAAGTCAGCATTCATTCTTTC
The DNA here is from genome assembly GCF_025265405.1 of Mesoplodon densirostris. NCBI lineage: Eukaryota > Metazoa > Chordata > Mammalia > Artiodactyla > Ziphiidae > Mesoplodon > Mesoplodon densirostris. Next base: position 118,253,820 of record NC_082662.1, read on the forward strand.
AAATATATCCATCAAATGCCGACCATATTTCAGTCAGTGCGAATACAATAATAAATAAGACATATCCTGCCTGCATACTTTGTAATTAATGATCATCTTCAGCACCTGTGAAGCATTTGAGTCCTACAGTGAAATGAGTTTATTTTAAAAAAACCCACCCATTTCTATTTTATATTCTGAGTATCTTTAAAATACAATAATTATGATATTCATAAATTAGAAGTTATCTCTCATATGTTAAGAAGAAAGTTGTTATCACATATAAAGGAATTTTTACCAATGAGGAAAATCTTGCTGCCAGTGCTGGTGATGTCCTTCTTCAAGTCCCCAAAACATCACCCCTCAGAGGTTGAGGGAGCTAAAGGCTAATGATGTTTGAATAAGTGGAAGCTTTTATTTCCCTTCAGTGGTGTAGCCAGCAGGGGCCTCTACCTACCTGGCTGAGATGAAACCACCTATGTAGGGCACAGAGGGACCATCTGCCCTCTGAAGGACTCCACTAGCTAGAAAGTCCATTGTATCCTCTTTGTTAGGGTGGCACAAGTCAGCATCAGCCCCAATTGGTGGCATACAGCCACAGTGGAGGTTCCAGGCAGGAGCTGATCATTCAGACCCTTTCATTTCCCTACTCTCTGGCTAGGCATCTTTCCCACATGCTGAGGAGAGAGATAAAAGCAACCCCAAAACTAACAGAGCCTATATACTTGTACAGAGCTGTACAATGGACTTTCTCATTCATTTTTACGTTTGGAGGATAGATAGTACCATTTTGTTTTTATAAATTAGCAAGTTAAAGTTCAGAGAGGTTTAGAAACTTGGCAAAGCTGCAAATTAAACCAAGGTCTTCTGGTTCTAAGTTAGAAAATGGAAATCATTGGCTAAAATAAGTTTGGGGGATTATCTGTGGGGTTTAATTCTCACTGGTATAGAACTTTACATAAAGAGCAGGCTACATTCCACCCTGATCAAACACTTGAACAAATCTCAATTCACTGCCTACTTGGGCACACATTCCCTCCCAGTTCCCACAATTTCATAAAAACTACATTCTTAGAAAGCTTCTAGAATTGAGAAAACCTTAGAGTAGGCCATGATGAACCTGTACTCTTACCCCAAACTTTAACAGTGACAGAAGAACAACCCTCTTACTTTTCAAAACTGTTACTGTTGAGCAGAACAATTATAATAGAATGATGCAGGGGCAGGGGGGCTAGAAAGAGGTAGGTAGTATTCTGAATTAAGGCTGAAAACTCTGATATGCCCCTTCTCTAAACCTCCTCCCTACACGCCCTCCCGCCACACACCCCCATCCACACACACAGACCAATTTCCTTTCAGGCCTGACCTTTAAACAAAAATATCTAGGATAAACTGAGCTAAAAATGGGCTCCAGAAGGGCTGCCCAGGGATTTCAGGTCCACACCAGTATCCTCCAAAGGGCATATCCATGGGGCTGGTAGGAAAGAGTTAATATATGAATTGGTGTTCTACCAAAGTAACTCAGGAAGGTAAAGCTGTGTTGGTTCTTACTGCAAGAATCCTAAGTCCCTTTAAAGTACCAGACTACTTCAAAAGAATTTCAGGAGTTTCAGCTTGCTACAAACATGCGTGTGTCCTAAAGGCTTAAAAAACATCAGTCTCCTTCCAGTGTCCTCCTGTCTGCCCTAACAATTCCCCACCTCTTGGCATGGTTTGGATTCTCCTCTCTCAGCCCACCCCAGCTTCCCTAGAGCAGGAGTGCATGGCTGGCTGTGTCCTCTGGTCACCCGTCCAGAGTCCCCATGTGGGAGAGATGCTGACTCTCCAGCAGTCAGGAGGAGAGGTGTGTCTTCTCAGGTTTCCTGAGTTCACCTGAGGTAGAGGTCAGTTCCTGGCTTGGGTGGCTCCTTCTAGCTAATAGACTAGAGGCTGAAATATGAAAGGGAGAGAGCCAGACCAGCCCAAAGTAGAAAACCAATCTGACCGAGCTCCCAATCTTGCTGAATATGGCCCATTAAATGATAGGGAAAGAGAGCAGAAGTGGATGCAGGGTGAGAGAGGTGGTGAGAAAAAGGCTTGTTGGAAACCAGGAATTATGAAAATAACATTCAGATACAAACTTCAAACTTTGTCCGGCAATCAGGAAAGGCTGCAAACTTTTCACAGTAAAGAGCATTTAAGACCTTGACTTTCTTGTACAAGTTTGTCTGCTGCTGGTAATTAGCATGCTGTTGTGTAGTTTATTCCACTGAGACAAAGAGCAATGATTACATCTCACCTTGTAGATGAGGAAGTGAGTGATGAGCATTAGCACAAAAAGCCCACCCTTTGGAATACAAAAGTATAGCCAACAAAGACAGCACAAGAAATCATCCTCTGCATGACCCCATCCATCTCTTGACCCACTTTGGTCAAGGTGATTGTCACCTTGGAGCACAACTGAACCTTTCCTCATCAGCATATGGGACGATCTGCCTTTTTGTTTTCTCGGAGGTAAAGGGATGGAACCATAGTGGTTCCAAAACCTATGGCCAGGCGTCTCTGTCCCCCTGTGCTAATGATTTTTCTATGAAGCAAAGGATTCAAAGGCTGTGTCAGTCAGGCTGAACAGGGAGATGCAGCAGACCTCTGAACCTTTATTAGACAATGAAAATTAGTAAGGGAGGAACAGAGAAAGAACAATGAGGGAGGAGACAGAAAAAGAGGGGAGGTCCAGGATTCCCAAGGAAAGGGGTTTCCTTTCTCTTCCCAGAGCCACCAGGAAGGAATAAATATAATTATCGACCTAGCATGACAGCATACAAAATAAAAGAAGTACCTGCCAGGTGACCATCTCTGCCGGGACTCGAACCCGGAACCTCTGGATTAGAAGTCCAGCGCGCTCGTCCATTGCGCCACAGAGACCTCACCACACACACAGCATCAGCACCAGAACTGAAAAAGCACATACCTTCTGCATCACCGAGCCATCTCAGCATCCTGCTCTCTGAGCGGTGGGGGGACAGGGACAGCTGGAAAATCTGGAGTGGAGATCTACCAGCCGGCTCCATCAAAGCTTTTCTCAATACCGTGGGTCCTGGGGTCCTCAGAGGACTGAAGAAATGTGAAGGTGGTCATTCTCCCAGTCCCAGAATCTCTGATGGAGGAGGACAGGGCTACAGCCTTTGCACTTCTTTCCTTTCCATCCCTAAGGGAGGATAGGGAGAATGCCTCTCTATTCTCATGCTAATTAAGCAGAGCGCACCCAGCCCAGCGGAGAAAACTGAAGCCTTCTCTACCTCCACCCCTCTCCCTCGCTGTGGTTTCATCCCATTCCAGCTATTCTCAGACAGGGGCTGGGCAAAGCTGGGAGATTCAGGAAAACCCTGGATCCCTGAGACAAAGGAGCTGCCTCCGTAGAGAAACAGTGTGAACGGCAGCAGCGGCTAGCAGGGAAGCTGGGCTCCAGGAGACTGGTCCAGTTCTCAGCTTTGAGAGCTGTATCTATCGAGGTAACGGGAGTCTGATATGATGTCCCTTTAGCACCTTCACTAGAATTAAGGATGGGAGTGGAGTCGGAGCAGCAGTGAGTGTGTGTGTGTGTGTGTGTGTGTGAGAGAGAGAGAGAGAGAGAGAGAGAGGGAGAGAGAGAGAGAGAGAGAGAGAGAGAGAGAGAGAGAGAGGGAGAGCACACACAGGGAAGAGGGTGAGAGTGGCAGCTCTGTAATGAAATACAGATGGTCTTCAAGCAGCCCTCCACGAATACCTGCTTCCCTTCCCCCACCTTCTCCAGCTCCAAGTCTGCCTTTCTTTCCTCCCAGGACTGTCTCATTTAAAGAATGAGGATTTCTCAGCTTTCTGGGCTCACTAGAGGTGTCCCAGGACAATCAAACAGACCATTCCTCCACAACCATACATAAAGACCTCCATACCCAGCCCAGACCCAATAACACAGTTCCTATTTTTAAAAGCCTCCTAGAGAAGACAATGCCATAATCACTGTTTCCACTATGCCAGTCCTGAAAGTCTAATCTAAGCCCTTCTTACCTCACCTTCAGCTCATTTTATCTTATTTGATTCCCAGATACATCAGGGGACAATGCATTGATCTAAAGACTAATTCAGTGTTCAGGACCCCACTCCCACTCAAAAGGTTGCAATAAGAGCAAAGCGCTGGCTCAGATTCCCCTCGTGCTCTCTCAGTGTGTGCTTCTTAGGGCCCATGGCTCTGGGCACTGCCAACTGACTCCGATTAACTCAAGATCTAGGTGATGGCCAAGTGAAGAACAATATGACAATATGAAGGGCTTCAATTAGAGGAATCTTTAAGGGCTCTTCTAACTCTCAGACCACATCCTAGTGCAATATCTCACACTTCCCTACCTGTTCCTATAGTCCCAATGATGGGATCTGGGAGAGAACGGACCAAGGTGATTCAGTCAGGCTGGGATGCAAGGGGAAGACTCTAACACCTGGGGAAAAACAGCCATTCCAATCAAGCCTGCCTTCCGTCTAGGACCTAGAGATAGGAGCTCATAAAAGTGAAACAGATTATGCATATTACAAACCTAAAGCAAGGAGGCTCATTATAGGCCATTCTTAATACATTTACCCTAGACAACTCCAAGAACCTGATACATAGAACTCCATGCTGGCCAGAGTTTGTATTACTTTGAATGGCTAGTAGCAAGGTGCTGGTCAAGGAATTCACCAGAAGATCCGTGTGCCTGTAAAGGGAAGCTCAACCCTTAGGCCAGCCATGAACCCCTTGGGCACAAGGAATAGGAAAGCCTAGGTTCTCAGGGTACTTTGCACCAGGCTCTGTCCATGTTCTCTGAGACATGACACACATCCTTTGCTCTTCATAACGATATAGCCCTATACCCAAGAAATCTATCAGTCCCAAGTTTTGCCCAAAGCTTCACTACCCTAAGAGATCATGTGTTCTTCACAACCTGAATGAAGAGCCCCAGCTCTCCAACTCCCTCCAGGACCTTCATTTGCTGTTCGTAATGTTCTCACTTGGGGCTGGGGATACAATGATGAGAGATAATAATGACATGGTGCCACCCTCAAGGATCCTGTAGGCAAATTCTAATCTAGGAACTACTCTGAAAGACTTACAGGAAAAGATGGAATCAGTCTTATTACCCACCAAATAAGGTGTCAGTTTTCCAAGTTCACACCAAGACTGTAACTCTGGAAACAGAAAGATCCAGCTTCAGTAGCAAGCTGTGCAGCTTACTTGCTTCAAAACCCTGGGAAAATGACTTATCTTCTCTATCTTCCATTTCCTCCTTATAAACTGAGGGTAGTAAAAAAATGCTGTTGAGAAAGATGATCTGAGACTTCATGGTACATGCCATTGTCCCCTTCCTTCCTCTGTCCCATGAGTTATAATTCTTGACTATCTTGCCTGGATTGCCTCCTTCCTCTCAAATGCCCTTCCTTTATTTTTCCTTCACCCACCACAGCAATTTCTCCATTCTAGCAAAAAAAAAAACCAAAAAACAAACAAACAAAAAAACACCCCTCCTCAACAAGAGTCTTTCCAAGACCCCTTATACTTACAATCTATCTCGATAAAAATACCCTTGGACTTTGTCCAGGGGTTTTTATCAAATAAGGAATGTCCCTCTGACATCTGTTATTTCACTTTACATCCATAAATCAGATAAAGCTTCTTGATAAGTGTGAATACTGTCTCTCAACTAGGTTTTTAATTTAAAAATAAGAAGGGAAACAGTCAAAGAAAGTGATAGTTTTTAAAGGGGCAGGAAAGATAAGGTTAAGCCATTCAAAATGATTAAAGAGAGTACATCTTTTTTCTTCTTTTAAACTAGGTACGTCATTTGTGTTTATGTAAACCCTTAAGAAGATTAGTACATTCTCCTTCCAAAAGAAATTTTGTACTGATTGAATTCTCCAAAGATCTGTGACTCAAGCATTACTCATGCCTCTAATTGAATACCACCCTTTGACCCCACAGACACACTGGTGATGCTCATACATTATTTCATTCACAAAGTGTTGCTGGGATACCTGTGATAAATGCCAAAATAAATTCTCCCATTGGCCCAGAAACAAATACAATTAAATCCCACAACCTACTGTGGTCCTACTGACAACTTCCCTAAAGGTACTTATACCAACTAGTCCATGTTTTAAATACTAAGGGATATTAGATGGAGTAAGACAGTGTAATAGTCATTTGGATAGCACAGCCTTTAAACACCATACTTTCATCTTTCAGTCTCTACAATGTTCCAAAACTTATTCATTCACATCTATGTGGGCACATCCTCCAGAAGTGGTTTCCATATACCATTTTCCAGTGTCCCTAATGACTAAAAGCTCCCTCTTACTTTGTCACCCCCACAAGTCAGCCCACCTCATTCCTCCTGTCAGCACCTCCCAGAGAGGTTGAGAAACATGTTTTGCAAGGTCAGGCCTGTGGGGTTAGGTCCATTCTGCAGAAGTAACAGATGCTGAGTTCCTAACTCCCTACCCCTTAAAGAAGGGCAGCAGGGACATATCCATAAGGCTGGCAAAAGGCCTTGAGTTCTTTTCCAGATACTGCATCCTTTTTGGGCCTTGCTCCGTGTCATTTGTCTATTCCTCTCATGCATTTTTCTAACCCATGATAATAAAGCATTTATGTTCCTAAAGCCTTCTATTTCCTTCCTTCTTCAGTCAAGGAGCTTGACTGAAGATTGCTTGTTCCATCCTCATCTTTTTCCTGTTATCTAAGCAGAAAGAAGTGAGTTAATCCAGGTAATAACTGAGCCTGAGATCAAGCCAAAGGAGGACAAATACTGAGCAAATTTTGCTTTAATCATCACATCCAACTTTCAGAAACCATTCCAGGTCTAGCCCAGTCCCATTGGGTTACCCAGCCCTCCCAAGCTTCCCCAAAGGTAGACCTAGAACCAACCTATCTTGACAATGGGCTGGACTTCCAATGACTAGTCAAGGTCACAGTGGAGTCCACACGGGGTCAACCTCCTACTGGAGTCTAAATAATGCCAAAGAATCTGGAGATAGAATATCCCTTTCCTGGTTGCCTCTATCTCCCATCTTTCTCAACCTTCTCTAGGAAACTGTCTACAAAGTTCAAGAGGGCATGTCTCTAAGGATATGAATCCTCTGTTTGGTCAAAAAAGATGAGGCAGCTAGCAGTGTCTAACAAAAGAAGAGGAAGTGAGTCGATATGTCCCACCAGATCTTTCTGGGAATTTGCTGGAAAATGTTCCCCCCAAAATGAATTAATTTCTGGTAGTTCCTCTCTAGTTCAACGCCTTTTCTTCTTTTTAAAATCCAGGGTCTCGCAGACATAGAGAATGGACTTGAGGACACAGGGAGGGGGAAGGGTAAGCTGGGACGAAGTGGGAGAGTGGTATGGACATATATACACTACCAAATGTAAAACAGAGAGCTAGTGGGAAGCAGCCACATAGGACAGGGAGATCAGCTCGGTGTTTCGTGACCACCTAGAGGATAGGGAGGGTGGGAGGGAGACGCAAGAGGGAGGAGATATGGGGATATATGTATATGTACAGCTGTTTCACTTTGCTATACAGCAGAAACTAACACACCACTGTAAAGCAATTATACTCCAATAAAGATGTTAAAAAAGTTTTTTTTTAATTTACTAAAATAAAATCCAGGGTCTCTATGCCTCCATTGGTAACCCCAAGCCATCCCCTTCTTGTGTGTTCAGTACTAACTCCCCCGTCATGTTTTCTTACAGTTTCTTCTCATCATCTCCATCAATTTCCCCTTCTTCCTCGGGGTACATCAACCTTAGTCATTTCCTGATTTAAAATGTCCCTTCCCCCTCTGTCTACACCACTCTTCACTTGTGTTCATTTCACTTCTTCCCACATTCTGCAGTTGACATTCCCTAATCTTTTCCCACCCAGTCCCTATCCCCTGCAAGGCTCAATTTCTTGGCCATTTTCCTACCTGTTCTCATCTGCCCTTGGATTAATCTATTCTAAGGACTATTGCCCAAACTCACTGTGCCTGGTCTCTCTCAGATTCAGCCCACTGCTCCTCTCTGTCTCTGTCCCCGTAGCCACCATCCTGAAGACTTTCTGAGTTTCGCAGGCCCCCAAGCTCCTCGACCCTCACCCTCTATCATTATATTCTGTCACTTGGCTCCAGAGTCTTGGTATTGTCTTTCCTTCATCCTCAGGCTTTTTCCTTCCTCTAGATTTCATTCCCCAGATCTCTTTATTTTCCTCCCATCTTTTCAGCCCAGATCTCTTCTCCTTCTTAAATCTTCAGTCTATAGTACCTGTTCTGAATCTCCTCCTAGCCAGTCCATACGGTGCCAGATTTCTGAGGGTTGTCCAGAATGACTTGCTGGTCCTTCCCTTCTTCACCATGTTCACCTCCAGACATCCTGGAATCTTCCAGTCTCTACAACACACCTGTGTCTCTTTTACTCCTTTGCCTGGGACTCTGTGCACCACTGGCTTTAAAACTGGGAGACCCTGAATAGGGCCCTGCTAATCCCCACGGCATTGAGTTACCAGGGGGATGGGCTGGCAACCAGGATCCTTAATCTTCACAGTGACCATGGGGCCCTTGGTCCTTAAAGGGGCAGATGCTCTAGAACAGAGGCCGAAGAATTAGAAGATGGATCCTTAAAAGGCCAATTATCCTGTAGTCATTGGTCAAGGGATTAAAGAACCTTGGTTTTGCCTAATACTAGGAGTAAACTGAGCTTTCTTTCTCTTTCGCCTACCTCAGCTCCAGTTCCCTTTCAGCCTGGAAGGAACCTGGAGGTGAACACAATAAAGCAGGCTCCACAATGGCCAGACAAGAAAGGTATTCATCTTTTACAACGCATCAGTTAAATTTAAAAAAAAAGTACAACCATGTAAGTTTCAATCCCAGGAACTAAACTTGTCCTTACATAAGGACCTTCTGTTTGACAAGCCATAGCAACATCTATATACAGTTTATCCTTACACAACAGTTCATCACTGCCTACAGAGGATTGGGCCTTCTAAAATCTGTCCTAAAGAGGGTTCAGTCTCCACAATGAAAACAGGGTCAAGGGAAAGCATTTTACCTTGAGTAAGTCAGTTAATCTCCTTCAGGCTCAGCTTCTCTTCCTTTAAAAAGTGGTAGCTGAATTTTCAAGGTCCTTCCTCATGCTACCTGTCTACGATTCTAAGAAACATTATTAACAGTAGTCATAATGATGATAAAAGGTTTTGGAATTCTTTATCTCATTTTATCATCAGAATGACCCTAGATTGTGGAAAAAGTGATTATCGTTATCCTCCTTTTACAAAGAAAAACTTTGATCAAAGACATTAAGTGGCTTGGGACTTCCCTGGTGGTGCAGTGGTTAAGAATCTGCCTGCCAATGCAGGGGACACGGGCTTGAGCCCTGGTTCAGGAAGATCCCACATGCCATGGAGCAACTAAGCCCGTGCACCACAACTACTGAGCCTGCATGCCACAGCTACTGAAGCCAGTGTGCCTAGAGCCCGTGCTCCGCAACAAGAGAAGCCACCACAGTGAGAAGTCCGCGCACTGCAAAGAAGCGTAGCCCCACGCACAGCAACAAAGACCCAATGCAGCCAAAAATAAATAACACAGCCTTTTAAAACAAAAAGACATGAAGTGGCTTGCCCAAAGTCACTCAGCTCAGAAGCGGTGGGGCAGAAGAGCCACCGGTGCCGTTTTCTGACTTCTGCCACCACTCCAGCCAGCTGTGCACAGAAGAGATCTGCTGATAGGCACGGGCTGCCCATAAGATTTGTCCCAGGAAGTGAGATTCTGAGACCTTTCCCCACCTTTGCATACACAGGGTGGTGGCCCAGGGAAGGACAGAAGGGCCAGGCAGGTCTGGAAAGAGCCACAGGGCGGAGGAAGAGGCTATGGTGCTTAGAAGACAGACAACAGCATTGGGTAAGGCAGCTGTCTACGGGCTCCCCTTTAGGGGCTCACTCCCCTTTCAGTTACTTTAAGTCAAAACACAGGAAACATTTATCTGATATCCAGATAAATAAAATAACTTGCTCAAGATCAGTCAATTAGTCATTCACAAAGCTGGCACTCAATTCTAGGTTTTCTGACTCCTACTTTAGTGCAAAAAAGTAGGAGTCAGAAAACATCAAACATCTTTTAATGAAATACATCAAATAACAGGTAAGCGAAAAAAGCATTTTAACAGATTCAATCCTTAGATAAAATACAGCGCTCATTCATCTCATACAGATATAATTTTTTAAAAATATTTTTCCTTGTGCTGAGAACTCTCAGGATTTGCTCTCTTAAAAACTTTCCTAGATAACACACAGCAGTGATAAACCTCAGTGCCCTTTTTATTCCATTATAGTGTCACCAATTCACTCTTGAATCTTCAATATCGTCCCTATGCAGTGTGTGTGGGGAAGGGTAGGGAAGACCAACATGCTCAGTATTCCGTCTTAACTGATAAATTAAAAAATCAAAAGTATTGAATAAACTCTTCCCAGAATCACTGAAGGCTCAAAATAGAAAAAGAGTTTAAAATAATTGTCTCCATTTTTAACCTTATGCATCAGTTGAATTTTTACCACATGCTCTTATGACACTGATAATTTTTTTTTAAAAAACTGATTTGAAGATTAAATTGATAATGCTAAGTGGGTGCATGTTTGCTCTTTATTTTCTATATTTCTGTAGTCTGTAATTTTTGTCAACCCTCTCCATCTATAATTACATAGATTAGCAAACTCATGACCATAGAAATTAAATTACTTATCCAAAATTACAAAAATAGACTAACCATAATGGTCTAATTGGAAAACTACAGACTTTAAAATCAGGATTGACCAAGGTTTGAATCTCAGTTCTGCAACTTACTATGGGATGATGGGCACCTAAATGTACCTCTCTGAGGTTTGAATTACTCATTTGATTTTTTAAATGCACACAAGTAATAATGCCATGTAAGGTCATTATAAGGAATAAATGAGATAAAGGATGAGAAAATCCTTAGTAGACTAGTGCCAGGTAGTCTCCATTTTTACAGAGAAGAGCTTATACCCAGGGTTTTTCCCTTAGCCCCGACCCATGCCACGATTGACTTCAACCTAGCTAATGCGAAAATCTTCTCACTAGAGTCACTAATGGCTTGCTAATCACCAAATTCAATAGTCTCACTTCACCTTTCTGCAGCATTTCACACTAGTGACCACACCTCTGTTCTCGAAAATGTTCACTCCTCTGGTTTCTGTGACACACGCTACTCTCTTCTAATTTGCCTCCTACTTCTTGCCCCCCACCCCTTTTCAGTCTCCTTCACTAGCCCCTCCTATTCCTTCTTAAATATCAGTGTTCCACAGAGCAGCATTTATCAGAGTGCCAGTCAGAATGTTAGCAGCGTTTTCATATTATTAAATAGAAGAGAAAAGGAATGATGGGATGGGATGAGACAGGACAAAATAAAAAAGAAAATATCAGAGGGCATCACCTTCTAATAAGACCATGTACTGGTTCATAAAATTTTGTTTTAGTTACATGTACATGGATTTGTGTGGGCTTGTATGTTCTGGGGCACAATAAAAATTAACTTTTTCTGTGAGTTGTGGTCAAAAATACTGTCCCAAAGTGTGCCTTGCTCTCTTCTCATATTTTCACCCTGAATGATCTTAAATAGCACCATACCACATACTACCAACTACGAGCTAAAAATTCTCATACCCATATCTTAAAGCCAGACATCTCACCTGAAAGCCAGATTGGTGTATTTGGCTGCCTTGAAATAGCCATCCCTATGTGACTCACAGGCATCTCAACTGTAAAATGTACAAATCTGAACTTACAGTTCCCTGTAAATCTCCTGCTCTTCATAATCCACCGATCTAGCTAATGTTAGTGCCATCCACCTACTCATTTATTCATAATTTTGCAAACCCAGAAACATGTACTATATACCAAGAAAGTGCTAAGCATTTGAGACACAGAGATCATGAAGATACCATATCTGCCCTGGATAGAGTCATAGTCAGAAACAAAATAAACAGAATCGTAAAACAAAAAAGTTGCCCAGCTGTAGACATAGGTCCAGCATCCTACAATATCAAAGAATATGGGCAAACTAATCCAGGCTGCAGAACCTGAGAAAGTTTTCTAGAGCTGCAGACCTAACCTGAGGTTTAAAGTAGGAACAGTTGTGAATCTGAGCAAAAGAGGTTAGAGCAAGGAGAGTGCATGTGTATGTGCGTGTGTGCGTGTGTGTGTGTGTATGTGTGTGTTGGGGAAACAGAGAAAGAAAGGCATTCTAAGGAGAGGGGACAGAGCAAGCAATGATATAGCTCTGTGTAAGATACTACAAGAAATGAGGGGCTGCTTAAGTCCAAAGTCTCAGGCAGGGAGTTACAAAGAACGTGGCCAGAAAGACCACATCCTGGAGACATTCATATGTCATGTTAAAGGCCTTCGATTTTCATCCGGCAGCAGATGCAGAGGCAGTGACGGACGAGTTTTAAGTGAGGGAGAACTATGATTTGATTTGCATTTAAGATCATTCGGGATGTGGCATGGTGGATAATTTCAAGAGGTCACAGTGAGGAGGCTTTGGCAGTCATCAAGGTAAGTTATGATGGAGATCTGGACCCCAGTAATAGAAGAGATTACACAACAGTAAATTGACAGGAGAGGGCTAATTTGCCATAAAGAGTACTGAGGAGAAAGAACTGGTCATCCATTCACTTAAGCTGGAAACATGGAGACTGTCAAGGCTCCTTCCCTCACCTTTATCCTCCAAATTTAATCAGCTACTGAGTTCTATCAATTCTGCCTCTTCTCTAGCTCTCACATCTATCCCTCACTTTCCATTCTCATCACTTTAGTTCATCCTTTGTAACCAGGGCAATTTAAAAAAAATTTAATAACCCATTTCTTGTCTACCTGCAACCATCCCTGTGCCCCTTCTACCCATCTGCCATATCACCACCAAGAGCAATTGTGATTTTTCTGGAAGGCGAAACCCCTCAATGTTTCTCCATGGCCTAGAGAAGAGCCTAAAGGCCATTTATGATCTGATCTCTGCCCCACTTTTCAATGCATTTACTAATATTCCCCACCCCTACCCCCATGTTTTGCCATGCTAAAGTACTTACAGTTCCCTAAAATAGAAACAAAATAAACCAGAATGAAAAACCTGTTCCAATCCCATGCTAACATGCTTTGGGATGCAATGCTTCTTCTTTCTGGAAGGCTCTTCCCTTCTTCCCACCCTCTCATCTGCCTGGAGAACTGCTCCTCCTGCTTGAAGATTCAACTCCATCACCTCATTTTCGATCATATCTTCCCTGACCTCCCCCATAGTCCTAAGCAGACTGGATCACACCTATCTTCACACAACCCTGTGCAGATGGCTACTGGAGCACCAAGCACACTGTACTGCAATCAATTTTGTGCAGGTCTCTCTCCGACCAGATGGTGAGCAACTGAGTTCCTTCTACGTCGTCAGTCCAGCAGTGTCTGGCACATGGGAGTTGCTAAACATATGTTTGCTGGGTAAAAAAAAAAAAAAAAAAAAAAAAAAGAATAGACAAACAAACTGACTAGAACTGGTCTCTGCCCCACCCCCCAGCCACCCAGAAATTAGCTCATAATACTACAATAATTTTTTTTTATAATGGAAATATTAGATGGAAACCCTTAAAATGAGTCCTAAGAACTGGAGACTTTTTCTGCTGTTCTAGCTCAAAGCGGTAGCTGGAACTTTCTCCAGAGCTCCAGTTTTTTATATCCAGTCTACTGAATATTTATTAGATGGGTTTCCAGAAGCTTAAACAACATAGTTTAAACAAAACTAACCTCCCTCCATCCCAAAATACTACACCCTACAGAAAGATTCTCCTGCCTCCACTATTTCTTTGCAGGGTTCAGCATTTTCAAAGTCAATCACTCAAACCCGCAAACAGAGAGCGGCCCCTGCCTTCTCCCTCTCTAGGTCTTTCCATCACCAACACCAAACACAGAGCCTCCTTTCCATTCCCAGCGCCATCACCCTAGCTCAGGACTGTTTGACTTTGTTCCTGGATTTCTATAATCATCTTTGGACAACCTTTTTAAAATAAGCTTTTAAAATTATATCTGAAAATCTCACTCCCACCCCCAAAATAATAATTTTCCAAGCTTAATATGTGTCTGAATAATAGGAGCACTCATCAAGTATGTCCTATGTGCCAGGCACTATTCAAAGCACTTTAAATAGATTAATTTATTTAAGCCTCACATCACACAACCCTAGGACACATGTACTCTTATTATCTCTATTTTCCATTCAAGGAGAATAAATTTTTGAGAGGTTAAGCATCTTGCTGGAGGTCACACAGCCAGCAAGTAGCTATTCATTTACTTAAACACATTTTCACATACGTTATATGTGAAATATAACATATGCAAAAATATCGTTTTAGTCCTTTCTCTTATTTTACACAAAAGGGATAACAGTATGTGTATTTTCTTTGTATTTGCTCTTAACAATACATCTTGGTTATCTTTCCATGTTGGTACATATAAATTCACCTCATTCTTTGTTATATGTTATTACAAAGTATGGCTATAGCATAATTTATTTGACCAATTCACTGTTGATGGATATTCAGGTTGTTTTCCATTTTTCACTGCTGTAAACAATGACGTGATTCCTATGTACATAAATCATGGCACTCATGTGAATAGATTTATAGCACAGATTGGTGGAAATAGCACTGCTGGTATTTCCATTTTTAATTTTGATACATTCTGCCAAACTATCTCCAAAAAAAACCTGCACCGATTTACATTCTCACTAACAATAAATAAAGGTGCCCGTTCTTCCAAACGCTTGGCAACTTGGATATTATCCATCATTTTAATTTTTAACAATCTAGGGTCTCTTTGTTGCTTTAACTTGCATTTCTCAAAATTCACATGCAGTAGATCATCTTTTCAGATGTTTATTGGACAGCTATACTTGTTCTGAAAATTCCTACTCATGCCTTTTGTCCAATTTTCTATTGAATTGTTTGTCTTTTATGTGTATTTATTAAATATTCTACATATTATCAATTTAATACTGTGTTATATATGTTGTAAATAAAATTATCCCAATCTGTAACTTACTTTTAAATTTTGCTTACAGTGTCTACAATTATATCAATTTTTAAAAATCCTGCAGTAACCTACTGTATAGCACAAGGAACTCTCCTCAATATTCTGTAATAACCTAAATGGGAAAAGAATTTGAAAAAGAATAGATATATGTATATATATAACCGAATCACTTTGGTTATTCAATCACATAACATTCTGCTACAAAAATTTTTCCCACTGACATTGGGCTAAAGATAAAACTTTTCAGTGTCTGGTTTTCATGTCCTACCTTCTCAAATTTGGTTTAAAGTCACCTCACCAAATTGATTTCCCTTTATTCTTATCCACAAAGTTTTTCAAACAAACTAGTGTACTTGACTGTATCCTAAATAATCCTTCATTACCTTTGCTAGACATGCTTTGCAATTAGGAGAGAAAGAAAGCAGATACATCCTTTGTCTACACATCTTTAGTCTGAAGCACTGGCATTGTGGGTCTATCCAAGGTCCACCACTACCCTTTGGCAAGGCAAGAATGGGTGTATTTTCTCTTATTAACTTAAAAAGCTCTGACGTTGAGGGTAAAAAAGAGGGGATTTCTATGATTAAATAACCTATGGCAACATACCGCTCTTTCAGCATTCCTAGGCCAGAGAACTTGGTGTTAAACAAGGCAACAGATAATGGGATCTGAAACTTGAAGAAGCCTTACTGGCATCCAAACTCATAACATTCAGGATACATTTCTTACAGAATCTCTGACTTATGAGATGAATATTAGAAAGGAATCGGGAGAGGTTAGAAGAACTGAGATAATACTACCTGAAGAGAAAAGACTGAAGTTAACCTGAAAAATGTTGTATGTATGTGTTCAAAACTCAGAGGAGTTGGGAGCCAGTTCTGCTGAGAAGCTGGGAAGAGGCTGCATTACAGGAAAGCAACCACAGCGAGGGAGCAGAGGACCAGGAATGGTGAGGGGTCAGGGTGGCCACACGAGGGTAGCAGAGAGCAAGCTAAACAGAAACGCTCTGGGTAAGAGTGAACAAGTTATTGGAACCGAACATCTAGACCCAAGAAGTACTTTCTATTCAGACAATGGGCACAGAGCAAAATTGTATGGTACACACAGGCAGAACAGAGAAACATCCCTCACACATCTGCTCTAAGGTGAAGGGGCACAGAGAAAAGTAACTAACATGGATTGAGTTCTTAGCTAGGAGTTTTGCAGAAATGTCTTCATTTAATCTTCACAGCAAGATGGGAAATAATAATGTGGAATATTCAACAAGTGAAAAGACTGATCTCAAATAAAAGAAGTGGCATGGTTGGTATTTAAGCCCAGGACAGTCCAACTTCAAAAGCCATCCTTTGCCCTGCACTGTTTCTACAAGGAGTCAGGAATAGCTCCTTGCAGCTGGACCCTTGAGCCTGTTTAACTTCCTTAGAGCAGGACACACAGCCTTTCCTGGCCTCCTTTGTCCACACCAGCACTAGCCAGGGCTCCATGTGACTGTAGAAAGAACACCCTAATGTACCTGCCTCAGCGTCTGGCTTCATTCGCCACAAGAAAAGCAGCAGCAATGGTCAGCCTGACAGGTGGTAAGAGGTAGTGGGGACAGTAGTTCACAAGGAAGCCCTGGGACTGGAATCTCTGGTGGCGAATCTCATCAAGTGTCACCTGGCAAGGGAATACTACTCGAGTGGTAGCAAGCTCTGGAATTTTAGGGCTTAAAAAGGTCTTAGGACCAACATGGACCACAAGTGATCATGAGTTAGCCAAGAAGACAGATTTAAAATCAAGGATAGCAGAAAAATATACAAGAGAGCCTGGAATAGTATCTCATGTTCAACTCATAACCATCAGCCATGGCCTTACCTACTGGGACCTGTTCTGAACTCAACTATCTAAGAGAAATCAGAGAAGAGGTTCTGAAATAAGACAGGAAATGGCAGAAGGTTAAGAATTAGGACACTTCACCTGATATATAGGAGGTTGAGGGGCAATTTAATAACAGTCTTGAAGGCTCTAGAGGGACATTACACAGATGCTAGGAAAGAGAAAGAGATGTCTTCTTTCGTGAACCAGAGGGAAAAGCCTTAAATGACAGTGGGAGGTTCTTGATTGTAAAATCAACGTGTAGAATCAAATAACATGGACACTCTTCTCCAAATGTGATGGATAGAGTTCTCTTTCATGCATTCATTCAAACAACATTTAATAAGCACCGATTATGTGCCAAGCATTCTTATGTGCAATATGCTTTCTGTTTCTGACAACACAACTTGACAGAAAAATTGACAGGGTTTCTTTCCTCATGAAGTTTACATCTACTGGGAGAAGGAGTACAGACAACAAATAAACCAAAGATAAATTATTAAGAAAATAGCAGAAAATGCTAACTGATTACAAGGGAATGAGAAGGCTTCTCTGAGGAGGCGACATTTTAAGCTGAGATGTGCAAGCAAGGCCAGCTTTGCATAGAGCAGAGAGGGAAGATTACAGATCAGGAAAGCCAGCCAGTGCAAAGGATTAGGGTGGGCATGAGCTTGGTGTGTTAGAGATACAAAAGGAAGAACAGTGTGGGAGGGGTAGTGTGGCCAAAAAGTAACATGAGGTCAGAGGCATAGGCAAGGGCCAGATTGCATAGGGTTTTATAAACAAGGTTAGCAATCGCTGGATTGCTATGTGTTGAAAGACTCAGTTATATTTTTTGGTTTTAAAACTTAACACAAAAGACTATTTACAGACACAGTTCTCTCAGGAGTCAGTCAGCCCCTTATGAGGAAACACAAGCTGTGGTGTGTTGCTTCTCAGGAATGTCAGGACCTAGGCATCATTTGGAAGCACTTATTAACAGTGAGGTCAGGAATCTTCATTATTACCCTATGGAACAAGAATCTCATGGGTACCTGTATTATTTTTAACCAGTGCCCCCATGTAATTCCTATGATCAGGCACAGATGGATATACTGGGTTTCTGGATGACCAAGGACTCCACCAGCTAATGTGTGACTTGTAGGAAGTTACCACATCTCCTGAGCCTCATTTTCTTCATCTGTAAACTGGGAATAATAATACCGACAAGACACAGGGCCGTGTGTGAAGGCTGAATGATATAGCATGAGCAAAGTGCCAGGCACATAGTAAGCACTCCATGAATGCTGAAGGAATAAATACATGTGTGAATATGTGTCACCCTTCAGTAACCACAAGGAATTGGTTCCAGGCCCCCACCCACATCCCCAGGATACCAAATCTGCAGATGCTCGAGTCCCTTACAGTTGGCGCTCTGTATCGTCAGGTCCCACATCCTCCAACAAAGAGGGTTGACTATATGTATTGAAAAAAATCCACATGTAAGTGGACCAGTGAAGTTCAAACTCATGTTGTTCAAGGGTCAACTGTATATGAACTCCATGCATGAATGAAAAGCTAAATATATACATTCAATTCATTCTTTGCAATCCTTTCTGTTTCGAGTCTGCAGTACTCCTTACCACCAGCAGAGAGCCCGGGATCTCAGAGAGAATGGAGGTGAGATCCTGGACCAGAAACCAACGTCCACCTTCTACCTCCTGCCTAGCCTTTCCTCTTCCCTCTCGTTCAATTGGTCTAGCTATTCTGACTCATCGCCACCTCTACCCATTCCCACTGCTACCCTCCCCTAAAACAGAAAAGGGCACGCTCAGCTTTCCTCCCACTCCAGCCTGCCCTGGAGATGACCCTAGCTCCTTGCCAGGGAGATGGTCTAAGTAACAGGTGCCCCTGAATGCAGGCTGTTTCTGCCAGGAACTGCCTAAGGAGACCAACCTCATCTGAGTTTGTCTGGAACTTTTCCAGTTTTAACACTGAAAGTCCTGGCAAGTGCCTCTGGCGAGCAGGGACAGTTGGTCATGGTACCTAACCCCTTTCTCTATACAACTTTACATTGCTGTGCACCACTGTTTGTGTCTGTATGTTCCACAGCATTGTCTACACTATATATTGATGTCTGGGTCTTACAACAGCATCCTGGGGTTATCTTCACCCTACCCATAGGATCAGACAAGACCACACTCAGTGGGTCCTATTCAATGTCATAGAACTGGATTTGTGGTCGCCAGAAGGGTCAGGCTTCTGAATCAAATGATGTGCCTCCTCCAGTACATCCATCCACCACTGCCAGAGTTATCACTCTAAAATGCAAATGTGACACTGACATTTCCCTGCTTAAAACCCTTCAATGACTGCTTGTCTGCAGAATAAAGAGCAATCTCTAGCATAAATTCCCTTCACAATCTAGCCACAACAGACTATACTGTTGCCTGCTTTCCTGCTTTCGTATATGCTGTTCCCTTTTGCAATACCTTTCATCCTTTTTATACGTGACCAACTCCTAGTCATTTCTTAAGGTTTTCCATAAATTTAATCCCTGCCCCTTCCCTGATTCTATGATGCCTTATATATAATTGTACTGTAGCATTTATCACATGGTGTAGTAATTATATGTTTGCCTATCTTTCCTACTGGACTATGAGTTCCTTGAAGGTAAATTTCATGACTTGTCTTTGTATTCTCTAGAGGCCAACACTAGACATAACCGTTTTTAACATTCACTCCTACTTTATGATTCTAAAAAGTAAGCCATTACTGTCAGATTGGTCTTCATCATCATGAACTTTGCATCCCTGAATATTATCCTGACCCTTGCATTATTCTTTGCAGATAAAGTGAGCCTCAAAAAACAGGGTGGGAATTGGGGATAGGGTAAGAGCATCCACTGATCATTTTGTTTTGTCATTATAAAAATAAAACCTGGGTTTATAGATTTTTTTATAGATTGCAACAAAACAGCTGTGTCAAAACACCCACTTTCAACTAGTATTGTGCACTGCACATTAAAACTCAATAAACTATAAATGAATGAATGAATGAATGAATAATCAGAGATCTATTCTGGACAAATGATTTTTTGTGTTCTTATACTCGAGTGTGACTATGAAATGACAAAACTCCTGTTTGACTTTGTTTGTATTAACAAACTGATCAGAATGCCACTGCTCAGAAATTTTCTAGAACTCCTCTTCAGAAACTGCCTTAAGAACAAACATATTAGTCAACCTATAAGCCATTTACTATTACTTTACAGCCAAATCTTGTTTTTGTATTACCCAACATGAACCACCACTTATCTATAAGGCTTGGATCCTAGACTTTGGCTATTTTCAAAATTAAAAGCTAACCTCCAAGGATAAAAATTTTCCACAATTGAAGATATGCAAAAGGAAGTGGAAGGCTGTAAGTTAACTCCAAGAATTACAAAATGTATCTTGAATAAGTGGATGAAAATACGTGTGCATGTGTATTAGACTCATTCACCTAATTTGGGACACATTGTATCTATATGAACACATGCAAACGTACAGGAAGTATACCAATGAAATCAGTGTGCCCATGCTTCTGAAAAAAAAATCGGTTGATTAAGCCTATGTGTTTGTAAACATATCATTTCAGTTTAATTCAGCAGAATTAACAGGGAATCTACTATTTTTCTGTTTCTACACTAAGCACTGAGAATAACAAGATTCATAAAATATTATTCCTGCCCTCAATGAGCTCACAGTTAAACGAGAAAAACATGTAGACAAACTATCGTAACACAGTGAGAAAAGTGTAACAGTGGAAGGATATATGCAATATCATGGTAGCACCTAGCAAGGAGTGATTAACACTGTGCAGAAGGCTTCACAGAGGCAACGACACCTAATCAAATTTTGGATGAATAAACACAAACACAAGTTTCATCAGGCTTAATGAGATGGGCAATCCAGGTACAGAAAATAGTATGTGCAAAGACACTGAGGCATGAAACAACATACTGTGTTTGGGAAATTACAAGCCATTTGATATCGATGGAGCACAGAATGTGAGGGGAGGGATGCGGAGATATTTTGTTGGAGAGGCTACAGATACCCATGTAACTGAAATGTGTATTTTTGTTTGCAGATGATTATGTGTGTCTACTGTCTTTCCAAAATACATCAATCAACCTGTAGCTGAAACAACAGTGGCACACATATTTATTACATGATTTTATTTTTGCCTGAATTCATCACAAAAAATTCCCCAGGTCTCTGCTCATATTTGTTCTATTTCCCTGTTATGCTCTCACCTTTTACTCATTTCCCTCCATTTGCTATCTCACTCCTTTTCCCCTTGTATTGTCTCCTCCCATATCGATCTGAGTCTATCTACAGTCTCATAGGTCATCCTTCTTTCTAATATCAAGCAACTTCCCTACTCTCCTTTAGAACAAAGCTCAAATGACCTCTTCTCTAACAAGCCTCCCTGGCTAAGTCTAGTGGTTAAAAATTGAGGCTGTGTAGTAAGACAAATCTGTCTTTGAAACCTGTGTCTCTCATTCACCATCTTTGTGATTTTGTGCCAGTCGTCTGGCTTCTCCAGGCCTTGATGTCCTCACCTGTAAAATGGGGGTAAGGCATACTCTGCACCAGGAGCTAGTGAATATTAAAAGGGATAATAAATGTAAAGAGCTTAGCATAGAACCTGGCACACCCTTAGCCTTTAACAGTCATTGTTAATTGTAAATTCAAATTGTCTAGAGGGCCTCACGCCTAAGTCGTGCATATATACGGTGATTTCATTGGTAGGTATTTATTTTGACTTTAAGTGCTTTCCTGATACACAGTGGGAGGCAGGGCAGCTGTGCTGCAAAACTCCAATGGGAACAATGCCCCCAGGGGTAGCACAAGCCTGGGGAGGAGAAGGAGGCTTTTCCTTTTAGTTTGCTTCTTTCCATAGTTTGATCAGTTTAACTCTATAAATACATTACTTTAATGTTTTAAAGTGGCAGTGGGGTTTCTGGGCAGGGAGAATTTGGGCCTTTTTGTTGGTTTGTTTGGTTTCTACTTTGTACCACTATTTTTTTTTTAACGTAACTAATAATGTACTTTCAAGAAACTCAGTATTTTAGAAGTTATTCTAGTCAGAATTAGGATTTTAGGAAAAGATGGATCAGAAAGTATTTGTTAGCAGAAAGAGAGATGAACATCAACAGTGGATTTGGATCCACTATTTACAAATTACATAATCTCATTAAACCTTTATTTCCTCACATCTGTAAGGCAGCTAATAATTCCAACCACATTAGGGTACTTTCAGGTACCTTAATGACATACTGTGCATGTAAAGTACCCAGTGCAAAGTCTGGCATACAACGGATTCCCCAAAAATGGTACCTGTGATCATTTTTATCATGCGCAAGTTGCTGTCCTAAACTGGTGGCTTATAACAGGTTAGAATTAAGATGTTGCTTAAAATTAACAATTAAATTGGGGTTGGTATTAGGATTAGTAGTTAGAGTCTGTAATAGATTAGGGTTAGGGTTGAAATTATAATTCAATTAAAGTTAGAATTAAAACACGTACAAAGGTTATTATTAAGGATAGGGTTAATTAAAACTGTATAACAGAAACAAGAAGCAGTATAAGGAATCCTGGTTTAGTTGGGTGGAAAATTAAAGGGGAAAGCAAATATGGAAACCTGTGTAGAATTTACTGATAAAGAAAAAGTCATACAGAGGCGAAGGGTTAGAGGGCAAAGCAGAGCTGAGCCAGGCTTCTGAGATTTTTCCTTCAGGTGCCGTCATCCCCCTCCTAGATGAATATGTAGTATTCACCCTACTCAGGCCGAGTTCCTGCCCTCCCCCCTCCCTGAGAGGAGGCGCGTGGGGAAAGGAATGCCCAGGGCCCACACAGCTGCATCCAGCCCAGCACCGGTGCCAGCGCCACATTCCTCAACCCTAGCCACCCAGGCTGCTGCTGAGTGGATAGGGGCACCCAGGAGCCAGAACTCGCCTTCTCTCCACTCCCCTTCACTGTTCCCCCCAGTTTTCACTGTGGTGACCAGTTCTTTAATCCCACAGACAACCTACTCCAGACTTTGTGCAAGTCTCTGGGAAACACAGATTGTATGTCATAGCACTTCAGAGTGAAAAGTAACCATAGAGATCACAATGCAACATGGATACTTTTATTTTACCTGTTTTCGGGATGAGGATAATCCTTGTAGGTCAGGTTTTCTTTGTAAAATTCTATTCCTAGTGAAAAGGGTGCCTGTAAGATGTTGGGTGCACAGGGACAAAGGGCTTTAGAGTGATTATAGGTAATGAGTTATTCCAAACGGAGACATCTGCCTCTGTAGGAGACACTACCCTTTCACTCTGAGACACGCACAAGTGGAAATTCCTCAAAGAGGACAATGCTGAAGAGTAATGATTCTCCTCATTCCTCCTGCCCCCAAGAGTATATCTGCCTCCTTTATCCAATACCTTAACCCCTCTACCACATACCGGTGTGAACACAGAAAGTCACCTAACTTCTCTGAGTTTCATTTTCCTCATCTGTTCAACAAGGGGTATTAATTAGGTAATCCTGAAGGTCCCTTACAATTCTAATACTCTTTTATCCTATAATTCTAAAAGCCAATGACTGCTTCCTATTCCCAGGGCCTAATGTGCTGCCAAACTGATGCTAATGATGCAGAAAAGAGAAGGAGCCAGTAGGAAAAGAGCATTCCAGAGTCTCATTTGCTTGCTCTTAATACTCTCTCTCCACAAAAGCTCCCGCCCTCTCCTCCCACACTTGGTTCTCATCCCGTGCAGTTACAGCAGAGGGTGGGGACAGACCAGCAGAGTCCTTAGAGAATTAAAGGACAGGCAGAAGGGGATCATGGCAGAGTAGCAGATGGAAAAGGTGATTAGTTACAGGAGCTTGGGACCTAATCCCACATCCTGCCATCCCAATCCCACCCATCCCCGCTCACATTCCCCCCAACACTAACCTGTCCTCTCTTAATCCCACTTAGATGATCTCTAAAACTTCTTCTAGCTCCAAAGATAATACTCTTTATCCATCAAGACTCTTTAACTAGGATAGCCTGATCCTTCTTCTCTGAAGCCGTATTCTCTCTTTGAAAACACACCCACTCGTTCTTTTTCTCTGCAGGACTAAACTCATGCCAACCTAATCCCACCTCTGTCAGAAGGTCCAATTTTCCCCTTATATCCCCTCCTGTCCCACCCCATAGCCCAGTTTCACCTCTCTCTTAAATCCAGTTGTCTGTATCCCTCAACCACACTCCTCCCTCTAGCTTTGCCTCTCACAGATTTCAAGGTGTCAGAGAACCCCCAGGGAGGCAGAGAACCCCAGGGCAGTAGAACGGTTTGGAGTCACTAAGATCTGTCAAGGTAGGCAAGTCAGGCAACCCAAGGTGGTCAAAAACTCTTACAAATAATTCTTAATAAACACCCAGACACTCAGGAAGTGTTCAAGAGGTAGGCAGAGCTCTTCTCCCAGAAACTATAGATAAACTCCACAAACAGTGAGAAGAAAAACAGAGGGGCAGCTTTCTGGCTATCCTCAAGGGTCTTCCTGGAGAATATTCTTTCTCATCCTCTCCACCAGTGACTAACATTTATATAGAGCTTTACTGATTACAAAGTACTTTCCACATCCTTGTCCTTGAGTTACTAGGTGACAGAGACATTAAGTCCATCACAAACAGCTGCGAAAGCCTATTTGAGAGGAGGAAAGATTACCCAAACGTTGCAGATTAGCACAGTGAGGTACAGGCAGTTAGTTCAGAGAGGGGACTGGTCCAGGGCTTAGAAGACAGGCACACAAATCCCTCATCTAGGGACAAAATTGGCCTCCCAAGATTGGATGACACTTTAAAAAGCATATGATTCCATGCCCTAGCCAACACTGTGTTTTCTACTATTAATTGTCAGTATAACCTTGGGTAGATCAATTCATACCCTTTGGATCTCAGTTGCACCTGTGTAATAAGGGATTGGACCAAATATTTTCTAAGAATCCTTATATACATACAATTCTTTGATTCAGAGATTCTAAAATTTAGGAATGTATTCCCAAAAGCTAAGTTTGAGCAAAACTGACTCAGAAGGATCTCTTTCGGAGATGTACCAAGACTCTTTCAGAGAACTTCAATCACTCACAAAAAAGCAAACCCCAGGGGCTTGGGACTCATGAGCCAAGAGCAAGTACAGACACCCTGCCTCTCTCATTCATCTTATATGTGGCCTCAGGGGCAAGAATTGCATTAGCCACAGATGCACTGGCCCTTAAGTGGGCAGCTTCCTGAGGGTCTGTAGATCGGATCATTCACCCAGGAATCTTACTCACTAAAATTTGAGAAGGAAGGACAAACTCCTTTGAAATATTAAGAAGAAAAATATTGGGGGTAAGGGCTGGGAGTAAAGTGGGGGAATAGGAAGGATTAAGGGGGGAAACCACTGAGTTGCTTTGTAGGCAGCTTGGTTGGGCAGAGTCTGAAGGGAAGTCACTGTTTTTAGATGGGGAGTAATTTCTTTGAGGAGGGATTGAGGGAAGTGTTGATTCCCATGGCCTGGGGGCTTGCTGGAAGATGCCTTTCAAAGGAAGTTGCCTGGGGCTACAAATTGTTACTGGGCATATAACTAGGGGCTCATTTGGTCAGAGGAACTGGGCATGTTAGTGCTTTGGAGAATGACCTGGGTAACTGGTTACCCATGGAAGAGATGTCCCTGGGCATACTGTTGATAGGGGAACCCCAGGGCTCCTGGGGATCCCGGGTTGCCAAAGGAGGGAGGGTGGGGCTGGAGGATCTCGGGCTACTGGGCACGCCCTTGCCCAGGCAGGCAGTGGCCGATCCCGCCAGTTGGCCCAGGGCCCTGCCCGATCCCTCCCTCCCTCCACTCCGAGCCTAAGAGGGGTGGGCACCAGGTCCCACTGCTGAGCCAGCTCTCTCCCTCTGCTCCACGCCCGAGCCGGGCTGGTGGAGCTCCCGAGGGAGAAGGTGGAAGGCACCACGACTGCGCGCAGGGGGTGCGTGAGGCGGGGGGGGCGTGGGGAATGCGGCAACCTGTCCCCCCCGCGACCAGCCCAGCCCCCGTCACCCCCCCTCCACCTCCAACCGAATGGTTTGCTCCGAGCGCCCTATTTAATCCCAGCGACTGCAGCAGCGCCGGCTCCCTCCCGGTCCCCGCCTCGGCCCCGGGCTCCGAAGCGGCTCGGGGGCGCCCTTTCGGTCAGTGTCGTCGTCTACCCCCCTCCCCAGCCCCAGCCCCTGGGGACCCAGGCTCGCCAGCGCCCAGCCAGGGAGCCGGCCGGGAAGCGCGATGGGGGCCCCTTCCGCCCTGCCCCTGCTCCTGCTTTTCGCCAGCTGCTGGGCGCCCGGCGGGGCCAACCTCTCCCAGGACGGTGAGTGAGGGAGGGGGCGGCGCCAGGGGAGGTGGGGTGGGACCGGGGCGGGGGTTCCGACCGGCTGCGGGGGCGGAGGGAGCCTGTTGGCTTTGTTTGGAAGCGGGGGTTAAAGTCGCCAACCGCTGCTGATACCCGTGTCTGTCTCTGAGCGTCCGTGTCTCTGTGGATCGTGGGGTGTGCCGGGTATGCCCCCTCCTTGTACACCGTCGAGTGTGTCTGCGTGTGCAGTCGGGGTTTGGGTCTGTTATAAGCATCCCGGGGTATGGATGTGTTGATGTCCGTGTGTGTGTCTGGGTGTGCGCGTCTGTGTTGGTGTCTAGTTCTGCGTTTCTGTGTCAGTATCTGTGTGTATGTCTGTGTCAGTGTGTGTTGGGGGCGGAGTGAGATTTGTCGCTGTTTCAGTCAGGGCGTGTGTCGGGTGTTTGTGTATGTATGTCTGGAGGGGTTGGGTAGCCAGTGCAATCCCCCAAACTGCTGTATGCAAACATTTCTGCTCCCCAGCCCGTCCCCACCACCCGCGGCGGAGCTCCGAGTGGGCAGGGAAGGGAGCCTGGGTGAGGCTCTTGAGGGGGGCGTGGGCAAGGAAGTGGGGGGCTTCTCCTTGGAGCAAAACAACAACACTGGGCAGAGAGGGCCCTGGGATGGCAACATCCCTAGCGGTGGCAGAAGCTGGTAAAAGAAACCCAGACGAGAGCGGAGGAGGTGGGGGGGGGGGGGCAGTGGGGAGAGGCTGGGCAAAGGGAAGGATGAAGATATTTGGGGAGGAGGATGCATAGAAAACCCAATGCTTTCCTGGGCTAAGGATTTATTTTCCAAATTTGGGGTGGGGTGTCTTGCCTAGCCCCCTTTGCTTCAGTCAGGAACTCAAACCTTCTTGGGTTTGTCACGGTAGAAAGATGAAGGAAGAGAGTGGGGGGGGAGGAGGCGGGGCCAGGGGTGAGGGGACTTGGGGCCCCCTCCTGCCCTGGACCGGGCTATGTAGGTCAGCTCTGTCGGGGCACCTCAGCTTTCTTAAAGGCTGCTGACGATTAATGGGGTGGCAGGGGGCAGTTTGTAGGGAGACCAGGAAGGGAGCCACAGCTTTGAGCCTCAGATCCCTGGAGGAGGGAGGGCAGGCTGTGAAGGGACTAAAGGAATGCATCCTTCGGTCTCCTCCGCCCCTATCTGAGGCAGGCTGGGCTGGGGGAGGGGAAGAGGGACCGGGACCTCTGCAGAGCCAAGGGATGTGGGGACAGTGAAGGGGAGGGTGGTGGCTATGCCCGGCCAGATGCCAAGGAAAAACAGAAAGAACCGCAGGGGAGGAGAAAGGGGAGGCGGCTCCTGGGTGATGGACCCAGTGGCCAGAAGGGATGGGCACAGGGCGGGGCGGGGGTGGAGAGGGGAGGGGTTGAAACTGGGGATGATGATGTAGAGAATTTCATCTGAAGGAAACAGGGGAAGAGCCAGGGTGCTGGAGGAATAATTGCTCCATCTCGCCTGACCTGCTCCCCCAGCCCTGTCTCCATCATGATAAAGGAGTTTCTGCTGGTATGAGGACACTGGGGATCCCCTACCTACAGCTGGCTGGCTGAGTCCTTCTACTCTGTACCCATTAACACTCCCCAGGGGAGTTCCTGTCCAAGTCACCATAGAGACAGCGGCCCCTCCTCTCCCCTGTGTGGAATCCCCCTTCCCCAGAGGACTGTACTGATGACCCTACTCACTGAGGAGGTGAAGAGAGTCCTGAGGGAGGGCAGGCTAAGTGCAAGGCAAGGAGAGGCTGCTGGGTGTATGTACCACAATAAGGAGTCTCTACTAAGCCTTGACTTTCAGCTGCAGCCCCTGGCCTTCCCATCCTGGTAGCTGGGTTTAAAAGAGACAAGCATGACCCAAACTGCCCCTGTTCAGCAGTGGGAACTGATGGGGCCAGGCTGAGACCTAAACAGAATGAAGTCATCCCAGAAAGCTGTGAGCTCAATCCTAGGATGTAAACATTGGAGAAGAGAGAAAATCCATACCCTAGCCAAGTCTTTCTTCACCAACTGCACTATTCTTTCTTGGTCTTCAATTTGGGCTCCAGCCCCTACTCAGGCTTTAATGTTTAGAGGAAGAGAAATGCTTTATCCATATATATATATATATATCTATATCAGAGCAGTGGCTTGAAGGAAGAGTGGAAGGCAGTAAATTTTGAATGGAGAATGTCCGGAGGAGGGGTTGAGAATTTGGGGGTGGGGAGGGAGATCTGTTCCCAAGACAGAGTCAAATCAAGCATCATTTTCCTTGTAGAGCATCATCTGTGCAGACAGTGGACATATGTCTGGTTGTAATGTCTCAGGATGTACTGATGTACAAGAGGCACAACCACATGTGATCTTCTATCTAAATTAATTCTACTTCTTAGCTTCAGGATCAAAAAAGACCCACTCTGATGGGGGAGGTAGGTGCATAGATTTAATGCTCATGGGTGGTGATCCTAAGGCCATTCTGCCCAGGATCATGAAGAAGGTGTGTCTAGTACCCCTGACTTGGCCTGAGGCCCCTGGGCAGGGAGCTAGGCAGTATATAGCTTACCTGGTAACATTTGACCAAAACAAGAAGAGATGTGGTGTGAAAGTTTAAGGACAAGATATCCTAATACACGGATGCTGGAGTGGTCAAGGGTGTATGGCAAGAGTGGCTATTTCCATTTAGAATGAGGAAAACAAACTTAATATGCTGCTGGGGTATACAGCTCCCTGAAGTACAGCATACATTTTTTTTTTTTTTTTTTTTTTAGGTTTCATAAGGCTGAACAGGGATTGAGAGGTTGGAGAAGGGCAAACAACTGTTATCTGAACCTGGCCATGAGTGCTGTGGCTGGAAACTCAGGGATGGCTTAGATATTCAGTTTGCCACCTGCCCCTTCCTTCTCACGTTTCTCCACTAGTATTGGTAGAAGTTGGCAGTTCCAGCTTTGGGGAATACAAGGCCTGTGAACTTAATGTATTCTGTGGTTGTCTTTCTGGTGAGCAGCTCAACATTCAACATTGTAACCAGACTTCCTTGGATTCTTCCTTTTCAAGTTATTTACAGCACTCTGTGAGTTGATCTAGTGCAGAGACAGACAGGTGGGCAGCCTCACTTTGCTTTATACCAGGATATAGCAGTTTAACTTTGGACTGCACTGCCTCACACATGAATATCTTTCCCTTCCCAATGACCTTCTGTCCACTGCCATCCATTCTGCAGCCCCCTGGCCAGGTGCCCAGTGCAGAGATCATGCCCAGTGTGCCAGAGAAGTCCAGCAGGCATTCACTCTAGAGCTGCCCACAGATCTGCTTGGCAGACCTACTCCATCCAGTTTCTGTTCCTTGCAGCTGTAGCTGTTCTGTTTCTGTACCTGTTCTCTTCCCAGTTGCAGCTGGGAACCCCTGGGAAGGAGATGCTCTCCCTGCAGACATGTGCATTTTCTGGCACAAAGAAGTTGAAACCATCAGAGAGACACTGATATCATACAGTCTGTCTGATGTGGGGTCCAAGCTGTGGCATATCAGCGGCCTATCCAGCAGTTACACCGAAGATTCTGTCCTAAGCTCTCCCTAGGGCTAGGCAGCACTGTTGGTTTTAGTAGTTTCTTTTAGTACAGTGGTTTTCTCACTTTTATCTTTAAAGATGTGAAATTCCTTTATCAAATAAATAAAACAGATCCAAGGAGAATTACTCTTATTGAAACAGATAAGTAAGACCTGGAGCCCTCTCACCCTTCTTCTTGTCTTCCCCTACACTCCCCCTAATCCTTAAGGCATAGATAGAGGTTCTGCCACATACAGTTTGAAATCCTCTGCCCTAGACTGACAGTAAATGAGACAGCTCACTACCCTTAGGTGTCTTCTCTCTCTCTCTCTCTCTCTCTCTCTCTCTCTCTCTCCTTCCAACTGAGGAGAAAAGGAGGGCCAAATCTAATTTCAAGAGGGCCTTGTTGGAGACATTCACTATTCACTTGAAGAATGACTCATAGTTCTGCAGCCATAAAATTCCACAGATGGCATCTTTTTGGTGCTCTGGTCACTTTGAAACAGCAGACTAAGTAGTTGTGCTATTGCTTTGAAAATCCTTAGATCTGATTTTGGTACCCCTTGTTATTACTACTACTTTCTTGCAGTCCAAATAATATATACAATAGAATCAAAAGCTGCTTGTCCTTAGGTCACAAAAAAATAACCTAGGAAAAGATCCTCACAGTTCTCGTCAGAGAAATAATAAAACCCCTGGGGCTGTGGCTAGTCACATTCTTTGTTGTTTCCTACTCCAATAGAACCAGCCCAACAATCCCTTTTTTGTCATCTATTTCTCAGTAATGGAATTTCACTGAAGGGTGGTAATCTAGGCTCCAGGTTCTCCACGAAAGCAAGCTGTGGACTGGACGAGCTCCTTACTGACTACTGAATGAAAAAGCCAGGGTATTAGATAATTTTGTTAATTATATCTTCTTTCATTTTTCATGCTAAAAGTTAATATTTCCTGTTTAATCATTGGCTATAGGTCCACGTACTGGAACATTTTGTTTCCTGGATAAGGTCATGTCCTAGAGGTCCATCCATGAATTCCGAGAATAGCCATCCTCATGGGAATGCTTATAAGAAATAGAGAGAAACAAACCACCAGAAAAGCAAGCCGTCAGAAAAAGATTCAGGGTCTCTAAGAACTCAGTCAAATTAAGAACAAACACTCCACGTAATTGTAAAATAGAGAAGAACAAGTCTCTGGGGCCAAAGATCTGCTTCTTCCTCTAGGATCAGCAGCAGAGATGATTCTTTACAAGGTCAGAACCAGCTGATGCTCAGAGGTTTTATAACCCAAGTAAAAACCCAATCCAATCCTGTTATAACAAGGAGATCCATCCATTCTAGCACTGAGAAGTCAAGTTGTCAAAAGTCTTGAACACATGAAGCTGCTGAGATTTTTTACAAAATATAAGCTCATTAAAGCTATATATTCTTCACAGAAGCAACAAGTACTGAAAGAGAGAACTATCTGTCCCTTTACTGAAATTCCCCTAAGTCTAAAGAGAGTGGCCAAATTTCCCAACTAACACAGAGGCCTCTAAGTCCTGAGGACAATACCCTTTTTAAGAGTCATAACCCATTCCATTTTTCTGTGTATGATCAAGACTGGACTATTCACAGCAATTTGGGGTGTCTTAGAGCACTCGGACTCTGATACATCTCATACCCTATCTGACTGTAATACACATTTTGGTTTCCTCATGCCTCGTGTGTCTCTGAGGGGACGCAGGCTTTGTGGTGCTCTTTTTCCCACGCTGAAAGATACTATTAATTTCATTCATAATTGGTTGTAGCAAGTCAAAACCTCTTCCACCGCCACTGATACTAATGTAATTTTCATAATTACTGAGGCTTATGTTGACAAACTCAGTCTGGTGGCAGTCCTCACTTTTTAGCACAATCTCTTGGTTGTATGTGTGGCAGGTTCAAACAGAGTACTTCAGGAGGCCTTTGAGAGCAAGTGGTGTGTGTGGTGTGATCCTAGCAGAAGCCCTGATGTCTGGTTTGTTTGGTTTGTTTGAGAGCTGGCTGCCTTAACCTATGATCCTGGTTGCCCTGTTCTTTGTGGAACAAACCACAGGTGCTTTGAGCTCTCCATGGTGCTAGACCCTGATAGGGATGCTCCAGGCTCTTCTTGCTGCTCTCCGTGGTCCTGCTCCCCATCCAAGCTCCTAATCTCTTTACTCTCTACACTGCAGCCCTCAGAACAGGGCTGGAATTTCCCTCCCCCTACCACAAGCACACACATGATCCTGGTTATGATCCCTGACCTGCTCCACCAGAAAGAGGTACACAAGACCTGTAGATATAGATCTGGAGAGTCTTCATAACCACCTAATCCCCTGTAGGAAGGGGACAGAAAAAGCAAATAATACTGAGGTTGAAAAGAAGTGTGGTTTGCAGTGTTCAGGAGACTAGGACATAGAGTGACCTCAAATGGCCTCAAAAGAACTGAATGTTTTGCCATATATCGACTCATAGATTTAAAACAGAACTACAAATAGTCGTGGT
The DNA here is from genome assembly GCF_025265405.1 of Mesoplodon densirostris. Classification (NCBI taxonomy): domain Eukaryota; kingdom Metazoa; phylum Chordata; class Mammalia; order Artiodactyla; family Ziphiidae; genus Mesoplodon; species Mesoplodon densirostris. Next base: position 118,286,176 of record NC_082662.1, read on the forward strand.
TTAGATTGAGACAGCATTGCTTATATACTATAACCACATATACACTATAAATGTGGAGTGCAAAATGAGTCCTACTCAGTTTATGAGCATGTACCTCTTAACACCACTCTGAGCCTGACAACCAACTCTAATTGTCCTGTCATGGTACCCATTGTTCCTGTCCCCTCAGCCTTAGCAGTAAACGTAAAGACAACGTATAGGATAGGTTATCAGAATAGATAATAGAGGAATTCAATATATGAGAGGCATAGAAGATAAATATCAAATCCCTGACTCATGTCCCTCATCATTATAACCATCTAGTACAGACTACATGGCCTTAAATATAACCACCCTATCCCAGAGTCCAAGTCCTTGGCCAGATCTCAGGAGATGGATCTTTAAACTGGACTCTGCTACTCTTTTGGGGTATCTGCCAATGATCCCAATGAGAATGCTCAGCCCCTGCCAGTCTGAGACTAGACAGCCTGTTCCTCCCATCACATCAAAGCTACACAAGCTTCTCTTCCCCTAAATGCTGATTTCCCCATGTCAATTTTGCATAATAGTTCATATAATAGTGAACACTTATGAATGACCTACACCAGAGTGAGGCTGGGGAAACAGGTTTCCAGAATTAATTTCCAGGATCCCTCTTCCATTTCCTTATTTGATACAAGGAGAAACTTCATTCCTCAAGGACAGGTAATGGAAGTGATTTATCTCCATGAGCGAGCCTTCAAGAAGACAGAATTAGGGTTATGGTAACAGCTGGAGTTTCTCCCATCTACTCATCTCCCTGAGACCCCGTTCTCTTAAAGAGCAGACATGTTTCTGAAAGGATTCTAATGCAGAGACTCCAACATTTTTTTCAATATGTGTATCATTCTTCTACGTGAGCTCTTACCTCTGGGATCCTTTAGCCCTCTCATCTCTCTCCATCTTTCTCCTGGACATCTCCAGGAGAATAAGAAAGCTAAATAATATAAAGAACTAAAATGTTGTTTTCTCTAAGGATTTATTTTTCCTTACCCCAGCTAGACCTACACCAATTGTGTATTGATTGCTAATTATAAGCACCTTTGGCTCATTTACTTCCAGTTCAGGGTCAGAAAGGTCAGATGCATCACCTCACCCTAGGAAAAAAAGAAAAAGAAATGAAGGCTGATATTTCAGCCATTCATCTCTAAGCTAGCCATTACTTAGCTCTCCATTTCCTTCATATAATCCCAGGTGTTACCAAAATAGAATGGAGAACTATACTTCCAATAGCAGATTTCATTGGGAATATGCAGATCCTTATTTCTTGTGTTCATTTTTCTTCTGGGACCTGGCTCTTTGCTTCCAATTTGGATTCTAGAATTCCAGCCAAAGCCTCAGACAGAGTAAAAAGCTCCAGAAAGTGAACTGGTTTATTGAGTCTCTGACTTAAATACCCGATACTCCTTGGAAACCCAGCAAACCTCTAATAAATACATCGATGACAAGTAACTTAAGGCTTAGCCTAGCCTAGGTCAGTCTTTGAAGAGCCTAGAGTCAAGTTCTCTCATTATCATAAAATGAGGGGCCCGCTTTACCATCTGCTCTTAATCATTTGTCCCTCAGCAAATGCAAACTTAACAGTGAGACAGTTATACTCACTTGTTCTTACTCGTTCTTACTCTAGTTCTTAAGGATGAGATATTTCCAAACACATATTATATATTCCCTCCTCCAATCTCCATCCTATAATCTCAAACAAATATAAAAACCACCATCACTAAGCCCATGGGCCTCACACATTCTCATTTATCCTCAACTGCTGCTTAATGCCAACTCTCTTCTGGTTTCCAAGCCCTAGAGTCCAGTGTCAGTGACAGATGGACTGAGCCTCAGCCCTGGGGAGAAAAGGATTCTGGCCCTCTCCTGGGGAGTTTGAGCAGGAGAGAGAGCCTGAATTCTGCTTTGGGGAGAGTCTCTGAGTTTAAACCATATGGTTTGCTGGACATTAAGGGTTTTGATTAATAACGGGCTTGTGAAAAGGGCTCTGTATCTGGGTCATAAGAAAATGCTATGTTTATGACCAAAAAAAAAATGAAAACAGAGATACAAATAGTGAAAATTGTAGTTGTCATGTGTGTAGTGAGGGACACATACTGAAGGAGAAAAAGAGAGTCACCAGGTTGGAATATATGTGCATCTTGGGGAATAAAATCGAATGTATATCCACATTGAAGAAGAGACTCTCAAGAAGATTTAAGGAGAGGAGCTCTTTGGGTCAGAACAGAATTATTTGCCATATTGGGAACTGTGAGGTCTGCAGACTTGGAAGAATGTGTCTATCTCACAGAAGGGTTAAATTCCCAGGAAGGCCCAAAGTAAAGCTAATTGAACAACAACCTGCTGAAAAATACATTTTTAGGTGAGAAGAGTGAAGGGCAGAGACTACATCTCAGCTAGGATTGGCAGAAGAGGGGAGCCCAGAGTAGTGTGGGTGTGTAGAGCAGACCGTTTTCGCCATGTGGTTCTCCTGATCACTGCCCTGAACCTGTCATCCACACCCTGATTCTGATGACCCAGTGAAGAGAAACAAGTCAGTAAAATGAAAGCCAGCCGAGATGAATGCTTTCTTGCCTGACTTCTAACAAATTAAACTTTTTCACAGCATTGTTATCCCACCACACCAAGCCATCAGCCTGAAATATCTAAAGTGCCACATTAAAGAGCAAAGAATAAGATAGAGCTTGTTGAGAAGGGAATGCATCCATGCACTCAAACAGGTATCGAGGCTCTGGAGGGTTAGGAGCAAGCCTTTGGCACCTGGTTGGAGATTCCTCAGGGAATCTGTTCTTTACTTCTCCCCAGGGTCCCTGGGCTTTCCCTCCCATTCCCAGTCCCTATTTTCTCATAGCTAAACATATTTTCCAACAAGTTAAACTGAATTATGCTTTCATTTACTCCATGCTGACTCTGTTATGTATCCTTTCCTAAGTACTTTCCTAAGATGGGGTGATTTTTTTTTCCCCAGTTCTATTACATACGTGTGAAAGCAGCTAGATACATTTAGGGAAAGGGTATAAAAGTGCCTGCACTTGGTTCAAGGGACATCTGAAAGTTCAAAGTCTAGACTCCTGACTCTCTATTGCATTAGAATACAGACTCCAGGTCTGTATACCTGTTGTGATTTCTAAGTGTGTGAGCATGGTGGGAAGGGAATGAGGAGATAGGGGTAAAAGGACACTTCTAAAATGGCTCAAGGCTGTCTTCAACTGGAGTGATTTCATGCCCTACCTTAGGGACTTGCTTGAGAAATAACTGATGAAAGTCAAAGCCCTGCACAGAACCCATGCTCCCAGCAGCCCTTACTGAGCCATCCGTTCTGCTGTGTCTCATCACCTCCCCCCAGCCTCTTAGTACAGAACACTAGACACTTGTCTGGAGCACAGAGCCCAGTCCTAGAAGGTAGGCGCTAAGGCGAGGAAGGGGCTCTTTTGGGATTAGATCCCCTTCCTTTCTGTCTCCCAACTTCAGTTCTTACTACAACACAGTATTGGCTCCAGAGGGGCTTGTTTTTGTTGGGGTCCAGCCCAGGGCTCCCTCCCAGTGCTAATGCACCGAGAACACTGACTCAATAGCAAATCAAAGCAACAGCTGTCCCCACCTCCTTCTCTGCCACCCACTTCCCAGTCTCTGCTCCTCAGAATCTTAACTAAGTCTCCGAGAGCCCCTCCACCTCAGCCTACTGCAAGCCCACTTCTGCCTCCAGATTTTTTCTCTCACTAGCTCAAGAATAGGAAAAGCTCCTCTGCGTTCTTCTCTCTTCTAGTCTCTGTCTCCCACATCACAAACAGGTTAGCATCCTCCAGCTCTCCACCACACAGATGCTAACATGCACACGTACACATGGCCTGTCCTCCTCATCACTCTTTTAACTCCTAAAGGGCATGGAAGTGGCTTCTGCCCCATGGCCTCCTCTTTTGTGAGAACCGGGATCTGCCATGAAGACCCTGACATTTGTGATGATGCCATTCCTCGCACCTTCAGGGACTCCTTCCTCATCTCACCCCAACTCCTCTAACCTGCCCGGCATTTAGTAGAGTTACTTCCCTTGAGATCTAGGGTCCTGGGGTTCCACACTACAATGCACAGGGAGATGGGAAGCAGGAAGAGTGGATGTCACTGGAAGTAAAATCACACTAAATGGCAACTTAACTTCCGAATTAGCTAGTTCACAGGACTGCTATCAAATGGCAATGAGAACAGAAGACTGGGGTTATAACCACAGCTCCCACTAGCTGCCTGTGTGACCATGCTTAAGTTTCTAAGGCTCTCTGAGCCTTGGTTCTTCATCTTTTAAATGGGGAGTTTGTACTAGATGCTACTTAAGATTCTTATCAACTCTAAAAGTCTATGCTTCTAAGAATCATAGATGGGGAAACATTTTAGGAAGAATGAGGTGCAGAAAGAGAAGGCAAGGAATTACTGAACCTTGGTAATAGGGAGTCAGAAAGGACATCAGTTCCATCCTCTGTCTAGAAGACTCAAAAAGATCTTAGGAATAACCACCTCTGGCCATTAGGGGTCAGTAGAAAATGACTAGAACATGCAAATTGACTGCAGGGTTTTAGCAAATATAGTTACTCACGGCATCTTAAACTTGTATACATTTTTAACATTTGGATATCGGAAAACATTTGGAATAACTGTTTTTTTAAATTTTTTTCAGTGAAAAGAGGTTTAACATCAAGATGTGCTTTTTGTTTTAACCCCACCCTCACGCCCACCATAGGCAAGCTAGCCAACTAGCCAAGTACCCTAAAGATTCCCTCCTCTTCATTCAGCCTAGAAAAGCTAAGCCCCACACCATTCCAAACCCAGGAAACAAAAGCCTTTCATTTTCAACAACTGCTTAGGATGGAACCAAAAGGTATCTGCCTTCATGCAATAATAAACCTGTTTGAACCCAGATCCATCCTTTCCAAACCTAAATCTCTTGGATCATCTAACAGAATAGGATCCCTGGTTCTATAAATCTGTACCTCTTGGCCACACTTTACCAAGCTATGAGGCTAATCAGTATAGTAGGAACTTCTTACAGGGAAGGTTCTCTTCCCCACCCTATTCACCTTCCAGTTTCACTTATATCGGGTACACCTCCTGGGAGAGTAAAGCTACACCCAGAGAGTAGTGACTTCGGGCCCAAGAGGCTGTTGGGAGCCAGAGAGAAAGTAGATAAACAAGACTCCAGGAGGGAAAACCAGACAGCAACAGAAATAATGGAGGGAGGGAACACAAAGGAGCAAGGTCTCAGCAGCTCAAGACAGAAAGGGTGGAGGCGCCAGCGAGCTGGAGAGAAGGCCTAGATCAGGGAGGCAGGCAGCTGAAGCGTGACTGAGCTGTGAGGCTCTGAAGTGGATGTGAGCCGGAGCATATCTGAGCTGAGCAAGGAGATCCTTTAGGGGATCCTACTGCCTGTGAGGGGACAGGGGCCTGCCCTGAAGAGCAACAGGAAGGGAAGGAAGTACACCTGAAAAGACAGACAAGGCCCCATGACAGAATAACTCTTATTTACCTCTATGGCCCCAGCTTCCTTTTGTCTGACCACACTATAACATTGGGAATGGAAGCGAATTGGGAGCTTGGGGAGGACAAAGTTAGAAAGGAACGTAGAGCAGCAAGTGAGAGAATATTTTGACACTCCTGTCCTCAGTGTCTTAGACTAGGAAAGTACACAGTAACTTCTGCAGAAGTAGCATAATTCCTGGCAACCTAAGAGCAAATGTAGAAAATTAAGTTTAAAGAGAGTCCTTTGTGATCAGGGTGTTGTGCTCTAAAGTTACTCAGGTCAAAGTAACTCCCCTCCCAAATCTTGGAGTTATCTATTAAATCAGGCCTCAGATGAGACTGGTCCACTTTCCTCCAAATGCAGGAGCAGACGTCCACTGCTAAAGAAAAATGTGGCTCTGCGCATAAAGAAAAGATTAAGGCGCTGAGTTCTAATTCTGATTTCATGGCCATTCTCTTCAGTGTGTGATCGAAATACATATAAGAATTCACTGCATAGCTAGTATTAGGGAAGAATCAGAGTGAGATCACCTGGTCAGGGAGCCCAGTGATGGGGGTGGGTAAACCATTCTAAAAGTGGGTCCCTTCAGCATTCTGGGCCACAGCCCCCAATGTGTTTTTCCCTTGGAGATAACACTCCTCCACCCACCTGTCATGGTAGTCGTGAGGAATAACAAGTAGGCTGGAATGAAGAGTATTTTTAACTCTGGAGTTAGAGAAATGCTGAATCATCATCATCATCATCATCACCATCACCATCAACTCCTACTCGGGGAGTTGGTGTTCTCTATAATTTGGGAAGTGGAGTTCTGGACCCAAGCACTGGCAAGGCCAGCAGCAGTTATGCAGGGGAGCTCTGTCCCCTTGTCCCACCATCCCAAATGTGCACCCGTGACCCTGTACATGGCCCTAAGGCCCATGCAATGTAGATTCCAGAAACAGACAGGACAGGGAAGATACATAAACCAAGCAATAAGGGGTTATACTGACATACAAACTTCCTTACTAGCATCACTTAAATTGGAAACATAATACATTTTTATTCATTTGAGTTACTCATTTATTTATCCAATAAATATTGAGCACTTACTATGTGTGAGGTCCTGTACTATGGATGAAAAATGAAATCAGAGGTGTCAATGTATGCTTTAAAAGGCACATTAGTAAGTCCCTGGTTCCCACCTCTGCTACTCTTAATATGAACAATTAATCAGAAGGAAATCAGTGGGTGAAAGGGCTACTTTGTCCTTTAAAATGCTGGGAGTCTTAAAGCTACTGGAACCCATGAGTAAATAGACCAAGAATTAAGAAACCCTCCACACAACTGAGAGCAAATAAGAAGACAATCTTAGTTCGTAGCCTAGGTGCTAGAGTGCTATGAAAATGTGAGGGCATTCTGTTAGTTTTAACCAGACATGTCTATTGCTTGGTTAACTGAAGAATCATCCCAAATTATAAGGCCTTTGGGGTGAGCCCCCAAAGATATAGATGAAGACACACCAAGAAATCCAATTAAAAATGCAATTCAGTGGATACAAATCACACCACCACCACAAGCACCCATTTCCAACTCGCTACACTGTTATTTTTATCGTATTGCAGGTAAGCATTGTGAATTTTGTTTAGGTGAGCACCCCCAGGCCAGCAGTGCAAGAAGGAATCTTTCCACCTATAACCTCTGCCCTCCCCCACCCCCCACCCCCCCACACACACATGAAGCACATGCTCCTGCAAAGGGAGGCAGTGTACTGAAGATATGCAGAAAGTCTGGGCTTTGTGGTCAGAGAGATCTAAGTTTATCCCAACACTTATTGGATGCATCATGTGGATAAGTTACTTAACTTTTCTGAGTCTTAGTCTCTGAGTCTTAGTTAACTCATCCTTAGCATGTGCATAATAATACCTATTAAAGGGTTATTCTGGAATAATGAATATAGAGCACCTCACTTGGATCATGACACACAGAAGGTAATCAATAAATAGAGATTTCCACCCATCTTGTAAACTTATAGAGCTTCAGCTTCTGGATGATCTACCCTCTTCCTTGGCCCATTTCTTCCTAGCCTTTTTGGTTTGCTATTTCCTCTTCACTGGCAGATTTTGAACCTAGTTCTCACAGTTGAAGATGTTTAGCATCTTTGATTCATTTATTAAATAAATACTCATTAAGCACCTTCTAAGTGCAGTATGCTGTATTAGGGCCAGTACCAGATACAGAGACAAATCAGATATCAACCCTACCTGCAGAATCGTTAAACTTTAGGAAGAAAGCGAAACTTGCAGTACAAAGTAAAGAGTGACACATAATTTAAGAAAAGTAGATAAAGTGTTGTGACTCAAAAAAAATCAGAAATTATTTCCATCTGAGGCAATCAGGGAATCAGGGGAGCCTTCTTGAAGGAAGTGCCACAGAAAGTAGGCTTTTTAGGGCTTAGATGTGTGAAGATGGGTGAAGAGTATTATCAACAGAGTGACTGTGGGAAAGGGAATGTATGCAGGAAAGGAAAGGGTTTATAGAAAGAATTCCAAATAGCGTCATATTTCTGGGATATGGGGTGAGTGAAGTAAAGAAAAGACAAAGCTGAAAGGCATATTGGCATCAGACCGTGCAGGATTTTATAAGCCAGGCTAACAAATCTGGATATCATCTGCAGACAATGGGAAGTCAGTGAGGGTTTCTAAGCAGGGAAACAATATGACCCATATGACTGGAGCTCTCTTTATCTGTTTTTCAATGTGACTAACCTGGGCCTCCCCTTACTAACGGTCTTGTGGACTCAAAGTCTGCATTTCCTTCCAATGACCCTGCCTGAGCAGAACTGTCATTATTTCCACTTCAAAGTGCATGCCACCTTTTCAGAGCACTCTTAAGTTTTCCTTTCGAGTCTGAATCCATTGAGGGAATTTATGCTGATGTCACCAACAATTGGCAAGCTCTAAATCCAAAGAACAAGTCTTTCACATTCCATTCCAGGTTATAATTTCTGCCATTTATCCATGTTTCTGTGAATAACATTATAATCACTCATCTGCACCCAGGGGAGTGGCTCTTCGGAATTTATCATTACAGGTATACGATTTTATAAAAACAGCAAGAAAACTTTCAGGCATATTAACAGACAGTTCTCAAGAGGAGACATGAGATCATAAGTACTTTGGAGAATTACAAGGTAAAGTATCACCCCCAGGAGGAAAAAAAAACCCAGCTACTTCTTAATCAGTTTCTTAAAACACAACAAACCAGAGTGAGTTCCTTGTAAACCTACAGAGACAATACTGTATATCAAGCATATCCCCAATATACCATTTACTAGAGATTATTTGTTTAGTTATCAGACCCCTCATCTAAACAATTCAGTTTAGTTTGAATGATCAACATCATCATTTCACTTATTCATCCTATTCAGAAAAAAAAAAAATGCCAGCAAAATGCGGAAGGAGGGGAGGGATGAAAGGAATATAAGCAAGGAGAAAAGCAACTGAGGAGAAGGCAGAAAACAGCACAAATGAAATAAGGAGCAAGAGAATGAAGACTAAACCTATGCTATCTGGACAGAAGACATGTTCTGCCTGAGTAAGAATGGACACAGCAAAGTGCCAGTCGTGACTGAATGAATTACCAGAGCCAAATAAATGTACTGAGAGCCCACTATGGGCTAAGTTCTGAAAATACAAAGATGAATAAGGGAAGGCTCCTTCTCTTCACCAACTCGGAGTTTAGAGGAGGAGGCTGGTAACTAAACAAGTAAATTGCAATACAGTGGACTGAAATGCTATAAGAAACAGAAGCTGTTGAAAAAGCTTTGAGTGCACCACCAGCAGGAGAAAGAGGATCCTTGAGAGGGTGTTACTTGTGTGCCTTAGGTAAGTCACTGAACCTCTCTAAACCTCATCTCTAAAAAGTGATTCTATCTGGCTGCCTCTCCCTCAAGGTTGTTTTGACATGAAATGAATTCATGATTGAAAATCCACTCTGCAAACTGAAAGCCCTATGCCAGCGTAGGAGGTGGCTATTTTATCCATTTGAGCAAAGGTCTATTTAGTGCTTACTTTCGCACTAGGTACCAATACTGTGGTGTGGGGCACTGACCCCTCTCTGGCTTCTCCCTGTCCCTCCACCATTCCAAGCTTTAGCACAACCAGTTTGCCTTCCCACTGTGTGTGGAGGCGCCCACAAACAGACGACCTGCAAAATACCGTGAAACACTCACCAACTTCCGGTTGCCTCCATTCTTGATGTCCACAGAAGGCAGCAGGGTGAGGGCACCCAGGGGGACTCTCTGTTGGATCTGAGAGCCCTTGTCCTCTTCCTGGCCGCCTTTCCTTCTCCCATTCTCATCTTTCTTGCCTCTCTTCACCAACACTTTCCTTGTTCGCTTTCTTGCCTACTTCTACCTGTTACAGATACTCTTTTTTTTTTTTTTTTTCACTGCTTTACTCCCCCTCCCCATTTGGGCATTAGCGCTTCTCCTGTTCAGGAACAGAGTCATTTCTCAAACCTCCTGGAGGATGTCTGAGGAACAGTGGAGAGGGGAGGCGTCTCCTTGAAGGCCAGTGAACCTCTGAAGCTATCTTAGAGCCCTATCCCGAGGCTAGGACTCTTTCTAACACCCTCTCCCTTCCCCGGTACTCCCTTCCCTCCCTCCCCCACTCTCTCCTCTCCCTCACCCTTCTTTCCCTTTGATTCTGCAACTCTCGTCCTCGGCCCCTTTCTTCTCGTGGACCCTAAGACCACGTCCCACTTATCTTTTTAGTCTCACACCCCTGCTACTCCGTACCCTCCCCACCTCCCCTACCCATCCTCCTCGGTCCCATCGCCCCCTTCTCGTCCTTTCCTCTCCCACCCCCCTCCTCCGCTGCCTCTGGAGCGGGCGCGCTGGGACAATTGGCGAAGTTCTTCTGCCGGACTCCAGGCCCGGGACAAGGAGCAGTTCCGGACTCTGCTCAGCAGCCGATGACGTTACTGAGTTTTGCGCATGTGATTGGCTACTGGCTTTGCAACAACAGGAGATCTGAAAAGATTCTCAAGCCCGGTTTCTTTGTCCCTCCGTCTCTCAGGTTGAGTTGGGGAAAATAGGCCATGGAAACTACACAGTACTTCACAAAAGGGTTTAGGGGCTACCTACTAGGAAGAGAGCCGGTGACTCAAGTCTTGGGCGTGTGTTGTGCCAGATGAGGGAGCAGAGTCAGTGATATAAAATGGTGAGACTGAGAGTGGAGGAGGAAAGCTTGAGAATTGGAGCACCGGATAGAAGGTAACAATCTAGGAAGGCGTGGGGTAACTTTCAACGCCAGCTGTGGTCTCTGTTTTCAGTGCTAAGGGTGTCACCTTGAAACAGAGCTTTGGATTTGGAATCAGGCATTTAATTTCCAGTCTTTGTTCTTCTGTTTGTAGGACCTTGGGCAAGTCACTTCATTCTGTTTCCTCTCTTCAAGGTAGTAATGATAATACCAACGTACTTATTTAAGTGGTTTATTAAAAGGATTAAATGGGAACGTACTTTTTAATTATTAAACCTGTCATTATTTTAGTAGATAATTTGGTGTAGCAGAAAGAATCCCGGATCAGGAATGAAAAGTCTTTGGTTATCTTTCCTGTTTCTGTATGACCTTCGCCAAGTCACTTTTAATCCTAGTGGGCGTCAGTGTCCTCACCTGTGAACTGGGAGAACTGGACCAGATGACCTCTAAGCTCTCTGTTGACTCTAACATTATGTGATTGACTGCTAAAGCTTAGCATCCTCCTTTAATTCACCCCTTCGGAGGAAGACTTCACTTCCTTTTTCAGGACTTGAGTTAATCTCCCCCTTTTGTGAGAAAGCCACCTTCTCATAGGTACCCTGGTGAACCTGCTTTTCACAGGGACCAGTCCTCTCCCCCATCCTCGACAATGAAAGTACAGATCCCAAACGGTAGCAGCTTACATGTAGGGCTCATCCTTCATGGAGACTCTCTCCCCAGGCTACTGGCAAGAGCAGAATTTGGAGCTGGGGACTCTGGCTCCACTCGAAGAGGCCATGAGCTCCACAGCCTGGAGCAACCCTGACATGCTGGCCAGTCAAGGTGAGAATCCAGGCCCCCTCATCTCAATGTCCCGCAGTTCCCTCCACCATCCTCACATCATCTCCCACTCATGTTGCCTCCACCCTGTGTTCTCACTCCCCTCATTACCACACAACTCTTCCTGGTCTCCATTTGACATTTTAGTACTTAGTTCTACACCACCAACTCCTCTGGCACCTACTCCTCCTTCCCTCACTCCGGTACAGGGACCTCTGTATCCCTTACACCTTTTTCCAAAAATAAAATGAAGCCCGGGCTTCCCTAGTGGCGCAGTGGTTGAGAATCCGCCTGCCGATGCAGGGGACACGGGTTCGTGACCCGGTCCGGGAAGATCCCACATGCCGCGGAGCGGCTGGGCCCATGAGCCATGGCCGCTGAGCCTGCGTGTCCGGAGCCTGTGCTCTGCAACGGGAGAGGCCACAACAGTGAGAGGCCCGCATGCCGCAAAAAAAAAAAAAAAAAGATTCCAGGAGGAGTGTATTACTCAGAATAAAGAGGTTCTGGAAAGACAGAATCAAGATAGAATTCTTCAAAAGGAACCAGGGACAATGGGATTACCAGTCAAAAATCGGTATATGGCTAGCAGTAAATGATAGGTTTTCCCAGACCTTTTGTTGAGATATTTAAGGAAGATATCACTTCCACCTTTATTCAGCCGGCTCAGTCTCTGGCCTGCTAACATTAAAGTTGTAGTTTTGATTCTCAAGTTAGATGGCTACCTGAGGCGCATTCCAGTGAAAAGAGCACTGCCTTGAGAGTCAGGATTCTAGTCCTAACTAGAATCACTGATCGGGAGAATGATCTTAACCAATCACTTCACCTCCATTGCCTCATTGTCTACATCTGTAAAATGAGGGAATTGGATTCCATGATCCCTAAGATCCCTGTCAGTTCTAATTATTATGATTCTAAACGCTAAAACTAGCAGCCAGGCTTTGGGCTCCAATTTGGAGACAGTCACTCAGAAGCGTTGGTGTTTGGTGTCAGCCCCAGCTGACAGGGCCCCTTCTCTGCTAGGAACGCTCATTGAATATTCCTTGGAAATGGAGCTCTGGTGACCAGGAAAGACAGGAATAAGCAGACAGGGCAGGGGTAAGGTTGGTGCCATAGGGAGCATGAGGATTGTTTTAAATTGCTCAACCAGGGAATGTCGGAAGTAGGTTTCTTGGTTTCTGATTCAGAGGCGACAATGCTGGTTAAGTAATTTAGTACCATAGAAGAAATGGTGTGGATGTTTCAGGAATCAGCGCTGGCAGGTGTTACTTTAGCTCTGCAGAGGTCAGCGCCATTGGGTCACAGGAAGTCAGGCCTGAAGATGAGAGAATCAATATTCGGAATCAGAATCCATGCTTTGGGGAACATGGGACAATATTGGGTGGAGGAAGCAAGTGTCACACAGACTGAAGGGCTCACAGCTAGGCCTGATTAGAAGGCACATTTGAGATTCAAATGACTCATCCTCACGATATCTTACTAGTCCTTCTTTTGTTTAACTTGACTAAGTAGAGAGGGATTAGAAACCATATTTCTATCACATCGAAGGGAAAAGTTTAATCCATTATTCTTTAAAATAACGTCAGGATAGTGACTTGGGAGGCGGGTAGTACTGATACTGAAAGGAATATGTTAAGGGAGCTGATGATTGGAGGGAAATTATTGTTGGAGGAATTGAAAAGTCTGTGTCAAAACGTTTTAGGTTTTTTTAAAAGTCCTTTTTGTTTATTTTGCAGTTTCATCAGCTACCTCTTGTGTAAATGAATGTGCAACCCACATTCTTGGGGGTTGGCCTTTTCTTCGCTTTTGGTTTGGGCATTATTACAACCACTTCTGTTCTTGCTCCTATATGCAGGTGGTGGCAGGAAGGTAAAACAGAATGACAGACTCGTATGTGTGTTTTCAAAGGTGAATGGTAGAACTCTATCAGAAAAGATACATGGGGAGTGGTATGTGTAGATTTGGGGTGCCTTTATCCTTCTAAATGTGTGTGGCCCTGTCAGTTCATTCAGCAAATATTCAACAAGTGACTGTTTTTCTGTGCATTCAAAGCAAGAGGAAGTAAGGTCTGTCTTCCCCTGCCTCACCCCCACCTCTATTCCTTCCCCCATGATGTGTGAAGAGAATACAGAGACATGGGCCTTGGGTGGTCTGAATTAGATGAGGTGGACTGTGGCCCAGAAATGGGTGGAGGGGCTAGTGCTGCCTTAGGAAACTAACCCAATTCTACTCCTGCAGACAGTCAGCCCTGGACATCTGATGAGACAGTGGTGGCTGGTGGCACCGTGGTGCTCAAGTGCCAAGTCAAAGATCATGAGGATTCATCCCTGCAATGGTCTAACCCTGCCCAGCAGACTCTCTACTTTGGGGAGAAGAGAGGTAGTGTCCCACGAGTTATCTGCCTCCATGGGAAGCATGGGCTGGGGAAGGGGGCTGCAGAGCTGAGAGGAAATGTCCCTGTAGTCCAGAGGCTGAGAAACGTGAAGGGATGCTATTTGGGGAAGCAACAGGCCATGGGCTCCTCAGCTGGTTCCAGAGAAACTTCATAACTATGGCTCTGACCTAGGCCATGCATGGTCTTATAGGGTCCTGGAGTGACTCACCCCAAAGCAGCCCTAAGAGACAGCTGATGTCAGTGTTGCCCCAATGTGGCCCACAAATCCATCCTACTTTTCTGAGTATCTCTGAGGCTACTGAGCACAATGGCCCAGGGAAGTAACTGAATAAACTAAAGACTACTCAAACTCAGGAGCAGTTTTTTTTTTTTTCCCCTGCCCCAAACCACACTAGACCCCTTCTTGAAAAAAAAGCTGGCCCTGGGATTGGAAGATAAAGATGAAAGTCACCAGTAAAAGCCTTGCTTCCAATTCTTCCAATTTCCCCCAGCCCTTCGAGATAATCGGATTCAGCTGGTTAGATCTACGCCCCATGAGCTCAGCATCAGCATCAGCAACGTGGCCCTGGCAGACGAGGGTGAATACACTTGCTCCATCTTCACTATGCCCGTGAGAACTGCCAAGTCCCTCGTCACCGTGCTCGGTGAGGCTCCCAAACCCCAGTGTCTCCACAGCATGGTTCCTTGCAAACAAATCTCCCTGCATGGGCCCCTGAGGCAGCCTAGAGCCAAGCAAGTCTCCAAGCATTTTGGGAAAGTTCAGCGTGTGTTTCTGTTGCAATGGAATGAAATGCAAAGAGTGCTGGGGTCTAATCTTTTCTCCTTTGCTTACTGTTTGCTCTGGGACAAATCTCTTACTCTCTTTGAGCCTGACTTTCCTAACCTGTAACAAAGTGTTAGTGTCTTTTCCACTTACCTCCCAAGATTGTGTAAGGGAAACATGAGAAGTATGTGCAGTGTATGATTATAATTTTCAAGATGAGTACCCCAGTTGTCTGCATGCTCTCATCTTGATCCTACATTTTCATTTCTTTCTTTGCTCCCCTGAGCCTCACATATATCTGTGGCCACCCAGTTGTGCTTTTGGGTTGTTGGGTCATGTATCATCTCAGGTATAGTAAATCTCCCACCATCATATCTCCTCCCCCTGGGGTGGTCTTTCTCTTATCAAAGAGAAAGATAATTTCTCTAGCCTTCTACCCATCATAAACCAAAATAGAACTCAGATATCCTAACCCTCAGAGAGTCTACCTCAGCAGGGAGAGATGAGGTGTGACCTCAGGGTGCTTTTCTTTCCTATCCTGACCATCTCCTATCCATGGCAGGAATCCCACAGAAGCCCATAATCACTGGCTACAAGTCATCGTTACGGGAAAAGGATACAACTACCCTAAACTGTCAGTCTTCTGGGAGCAAACCTGCAGCCCAGCTCACCTGGAGGAAGGGTGACCAAGAGCTTCATGGTAAGTTCCTCCTGCCTTGGGCGTGACGGGAGGAGGTGGTGCTGGGACAGCGGGGAGGAGAGAGGGAGTGAGAGGCACATGTCTACATGCCTATGTATGTGCACATAAGACATGGTGTAGAAGAAGAAAGGGGACTGACAGATATTCTGTGTACAGTCGTGTGTGTGTGTGTGTGTGTGCACATGCGCGCGTTGGGGACTCCATCCTCCTTGTGTGTACATATCCATTTCACAACTTCCTAAGTCTGCCTAAGTTGAGATGCACCATCTGTATGTCTACAGTGGGGCCCACACAATCTCTGCATGTTAGGGCTCACTCTCTGTCTATGTGTGTGTGCGAGTGTGTGTCTGTTTCTGCTCTCTAGGGGAACCAACCCGAATACAGGAAGATCCCAATGGCAAAACCTTCACCGTGAGCAGCTCAGTCACCTTCCAGGTCACCCGGGAGGACGATGGGGCAGACATTGTATGCTCTGTGAACCACGAATCTCTAAAGGGAGCTGACAGATCCACCACTCAACGCATTGAAGTTTTATGTATGTTATGGGCTTGTGAGTGAAGAGGATCTGGTATGAGATGGGGAGTGGGGAAAAGAAAAGTGTGGGTTACTGTATATGAAGCACCAGGCAAAGATAAGTAAATAGGTAAAAACATAAGACAAGAGTTGCCAGGGTTAGGCCAAGGGTCAGCAAACTTTTTCTATGAATGGCCCAATAGTCAACGTTTTAAGTTTTGAGGGCCATGTGGTCTCTGTCTCAACTACTTAACTCTGCTGTTGCTGCAGAAATGTAGCCATAGATCATATGTAAACAAATGAACGTAGCTATGTTCCAATAAGACTTTGTTTACAGAAACATGTAGCTGGCAGGATTTGGCCCGATAGGTAAATTTACCATCTCCTGGGCTAGGCCAGTGTTATGCATCTAGATTGTAAATTGTAGCAGTAACTGTAGCAAATCAAGAATTAGAAGACAGATTCTAGTTTGCCCTTCACCGCTTACTAGCTGAGTGATGTTAAGGAAATTACCCCACTGAGCTTGATTCTTTATTTGCTAAATGAGAAGATGGACATGGAATCACAAAGGCTTCTTCTTGGTCTAACATACTATGAGTTCAAGAAAAGAGGTGGTAGGAAAACATGCTCTCTCTGGCATCATTATTCCCAGATTTCTCCCTACAGTCCCCCCACTAGTCTGCCCCAGGTCTGTGATCTTTCTTGGGATTCCGACCTGAAATGCCCACTGTCAAAATCACTACTCCCAACCTTTCCAAGGATCCTCAACCCTCTATGGAATCTGCCTTAAATATGGGTGGGAAAAAACCCACTCACCTGAGGAAATTTACAAATTTTCAAAAAGAACTTTTCTGAGTAGAAAAGTCAAGGGGAGGGCTTCCCTGGTGGCGCAGTGGTTGAGAGTCCGCCTGCCGATGCAGGGGACGCGGGTTCGTGTCCCGGTCCGGGAGGATCCCACATGCCGCGGAGCGGCTGGGCCCGTGAGCCATGGCCGCTGAGCCTGCACATCCGGAGCCTGTGCTCCTCAATGGGAGAGGCCACAACAGTGAGAGGCTTGCGTACCGCAAAAAAAAAAAAAAAAAAAAAAGGCAAGGGGAAATAAATGAAGTAGAAAGGCAGAAGATAATGAGTTATAAAAGAATGTACTGCTTGTCCTAACTTATCTAAAGGCTGGGTGTTTTTCTAAAATAACTCAAACCTTTCATCTCTTCCTTATGGAAGATCCAGGCCTGACTTCAGTGCTCTTTAAATCAATTGCTAGACCCATTGCTGAAACTTGACCATGAGGTAGGCTTGGGGTGGTGTCACTGTCCGTTTAGCAGACTCTCAGTCTGGAAACAGATAAGCTGGATTCTAGCCTTCTAGCCGCAGAGCCACCGCTTACTAGCTATGTCACTTTCACCAAAGCATTCAGTCTCGTTGCGGCCCCTTCTTACTTCAGTGAATTTTCATGAGGTTAAATGAAACACTATATAATGAAAGAACTTTGTAAACTTCAAAGTTCTGTATTACTATAAGGTGTTTCTCTGATTACTAGTTCTGAATGTAAAGCCCCTGGCCTTGGGCTCCTTGTCCAGGGCCTGGTCCCTGGCCAGGGCTAAAGAAGGCCCTCCCCTGTCTGAGCCCCAAAGGCTCCTCTGTTAGGTACTGGACCATCTGGCAGTTACTCTCCAGGGATCATTTTGGCCCAACTGTGATCAGCCATCAGTCAACAAATGCTATACTACAGGTGCTGCACTAGAGGCTTCTCTGGCTGTGAGGCCCTGGAACACCCGTTCTCTCACCTGGCCTGATTCTCTTCGTCCCGTTTGATTGGACTGAAACATGTTCATTAACCGGATGTTAAGGTTGGCTCTTTCCTTAGGGGAAGCTCGGCCTCTTTATCTGTTGTTCTAAACCGGCATCTGGTTGTATTGTTCTGTGTGGCCATCTGGACCCAGCCTCCTAAGCAGCCCTTCGGCATCGGTGGCAGATGCCATCATTCCTTCCCAGAACCCATCTATGTTGTGTCAGGGCCTTTTTGCAGCCAAAATATGACCTCCATCTCTTGCTGTTTCAAAGCTCTCACTTCATTTTTAGACCAGCTACTAAAAATGATGTTCTGCATTAAAGCATTGCTTCCTGTTTAAGCTCCCTTGCAGAGAGGATGGAGAGGTTGTGAACTCAATCAGTTATTAAATTCAAGTTTATTTGTTCCGTCAGAAATATGTATTAAGTTCCATTTATGTGCTAGGCACAGATGATCCAGTGATCTCCCTTCTCAGCTCTCTGTTAAGACATCCCTTGGGTCCCCAGCAAGGACAGGCCTTCCATAATCCTACCTCTGCAAGGTTGCCATATGACTCCCTCACGCATCCAACAGCAATAGTGGTCTTTGCTCACAGAGGTCGGGGGGTGGTCTTTGTTCACAGCCTCTTGGGCTCCTAGGCCTTTAGGGGTGGCGGCAGAAATGCATAACTGGATGATTCTGAGATCGAGGTGACCTTGAGTTTCACGTTGACTCCATTTCCTTCTCCACAGACACACCAACAGCGAAGATTAGGCCAGACCCTCCGCATCCCCGCGAGGGCCAGAAGCTGTTGCTCCACTGCGAGGGGCGTGGCAATCCTGCGTAAGGAGATCCATTTCCTGGGTTGTAATACACCTCTACAGACTAAGACTTTGCCTAAAGTCTTTCCGTCTCCTTCATACTGTCTGAGCCTCTCATTTTCCCTGACACTGTCTAACAACACCCATCCTCTGACTGCTTCTCCCATCCTCTGACTGCTTCTCCTGACTGCTTCTCCTGTTCTTCTCTTCAGAACATTCTCCCCGGGGGGCGGGGAGAGGGGAGAGAAGAGGAAGAACAGTGGATAACCTCACTGTGCTTCTTCCAGATTACAACATCACACCCACCCCTCCTATCACAGAGCCCCAGGGACCCTCTTCTCCCTCCCTCCCAAGCAGAGCATAAAAACCAGAGCATACGTTTTTTTTTTTTTTTCCAAATTCCAAGTTTTTTTCCAAAGTCCAAAGACTTTGCCTAAAGTCTTCCCATCTCCTTCGTACTGTCTGAGCCTCTCATTTTCCCTGACACCGTCTAACAACACCTGTCCTCTGACCGCTTCTCCTGCAGAGCAGCAGAAGTGGGGAGGGGCCGCCCCCTGGCTGAGCCCCTGGGGTTCCTGTAAGGAACCAAGTCACAGTTAGATACAAGCTAGGCAATCTTCCTCATCCCCAGACTGAACCCCAAGGAGTCCCTCTCCGCCTGCCTCTGAGCAGCTCAGTGTCTCTGGCCCCTATAACTGCTCAAGCCTTCATCAAACTGTCCTTGACTTCCTTGCTCCCAGTTTTGTTTTGTTTTGTTTTGTCCTTGAGCTCCCTGCCCTACTCTTTTCTGAACCCTTCAATTTCTCTACCTCAACAGCCCCCAGCAGTACCTATGGGAGAAGGAGGGCAGTGTGCCACCGCTAAAGATGACCCAGGAGAGCGCCCTGATCTTCCCCTTCCTCAACAAGAGTGACAGCGGTACCTATGGCTGCACAGCCACCAGCAACATGGGCAGCTACAAGGCTTACTACACTCTCAATGTGAACGGTGAGCCCTCCGCAGGTCTCCTCCAGCAAACCCCTTCTCCTCTCCTCTAACAGCTGGTACCCTGGTCTTTCCACCTCCTGATAGCATCCCCCGATCATAGTTGGTAGTGGACTTGTAGGGCAACAGCCCACCACCAGAGGGCCTGAGGACCTAGGCTCTAGGTCCATTCCAAAATGTGGAATAAGGAAAAACCAGTGGAATGGTGGACTTTCATCTGCCTTTGTTTAGCAGTGGTGACCCAGGCGACACCATCCTCCAGCCCCTGCACTCACCTGGCAACAAGAATAAGAATTCTGTGTGTAGAGGCCCCCGAGCCACTCAAGTGTGAGTGTAGATGCATCTCCCTTTGCAACACGCTGTCCTCAGAGTTGCTTCTCCTGTGACTAGTACAGGATACATGCTGCTGCTGTCATCTCCTTTTCTGCAGACCTTGGACGCACTATACAGGATCCAGGTGGAAAAGAGAGATAAGTTTGTACGATGCTGAGAGACGGTCAGAATCTTTTCTCAGATGTCATATTTTCTAGGGAGGCTAGATGATGCTCCTTCTCTGACGTTCTTCCCAAAGGTGTGACCACACAATCCAGCTTCAGAAGAAGTGATAGGCTAGGACAGAGGCCTCTTTATGCAGAGTTGGCAGGAGGTTTTTTGAAGACCCCAACAGCAGTGGGATCCTTCCAGAAAGCCTTAATAAGCCTTTCCTCAGAACAGGGGAAATGCATCATCAGGGGAACATCAGAGACTCCCTTATGTGAAATGCCCAGTAAAGCAGTGTAGGGATAGCAGCCAGGCCTCCCAGGAATAAGAGATCGGAGATCTTGGGACCAAAGTGTCTAGATGGGGTGATTCCAACTCCAGGAGCAGACCTCAGCAAGTGGGAGCTGCCTCAGCACAACAAACAAAGCTATTGTAGGGTGCCAGGAGCAAGGACAATGCACTGAGGTCCTGTGTCTGCCCCCAGATCTCTGACGATGATTGGCAATGAGAGAAAATTCCTGTGCTCTTGTGGTTGGTTTCTTGCGGATCCCCCCCCCACCCTGTGGTAGAAAGCGCGGTCCTGTTTGACTGCATCTGCTGCCAGTGCTGACGCCTGGTGGTAGAATGAGTTACTGCATCTCCTTCCAGAAATCATCCTAAACCTTGTTGACTCCCAACTACCTGGAGTGAAATTAAATGCAGCTCTACCTAGAGAGAGTGACATGTAATTGATGACCCCAGAGTTCATTTTGGTCGTGCAGACTTACGCTCTTCTAGGGAATTTACATTCCCATAGCCTCTGGGATAATTATCCAGGACTGATTTTTAATGTGGATTGTGTCTCACATTCTCCCACCTCTCCTATTATAGAGCCCCGGGTACCCTCTTCTCCCTCCCTCCCAAGCAGAGCATAGAAGAAACCAGAGCATAAGTTTTTTTTCCAAATAAGGCGGAGACAGGCAAGGAACTAAAAAGCTGGTCCAGTCTAGCCTGAGGAGACATAAGGTAGGAGAGACAAAATGTATGAGGAGTCAATGAGGCATCAAGGCTCAAGCTGAGTCTATAAAAAAACAATAGCTCTCCCATGGGTGGGAGAGCCGCAACTACGGCTCATGCAATTTGGGACACATCAGAACTGTGTCCTGGGCCTGTGCACTGTCTCCTGAGATCTGCGGAACTCTGACTAAGGCTGTGGCTCTCCTTTGCATGCCTGGCCAAGCCTGTGCTTGGGAATCTATCCTCTATAGATGCTGCTATGGAGGACAGATTCTATATCCAGTGGCCGAGACCTTGCCATCATGGGAGGAAGCAGTTCAGTCTCTGTCCTTCCCACAAACCTTTAGTTGGTGGGGAAGTGAAGATGGAGTCCCAGACCTCTCTGATGAGACCTGCTGGAGGATTGCATCTTGCTGGAACTCTAAGCTCCCCTGCCAGGAAGGAACACTGTTCTTTATACAGGGAGTCACAGTCCATCGTCTTTTGTAAGGTGCTCTCAAAGTGCCTATTACTGGCTCCATCAGTTTTTCACTTCTCCTTCCCTATCTGATATCAGGACAATGGGTGAATATGGTGAGAAGCCCCCCTAGAAAGGCCAGCTCAGGATGTAAATCAGACGGGAGGGTAAGAGGGCATGGGGGATAGGGAAGAAATACTCTGATAACCCAGAAATTGAAAGAAAGAGAGAGACAGACAGACACACCACACACACACACACACACACACACACACAGAGAGAGAGAGAGAGAGAGAGAGAGAGAGAGAGAACAAGAGATGATTTAGACATTAAAGTGATGATCTTTGACCAAGGTCAAGCTTCAGGTTCACAAATTCAACTTAAAGGGTTAAGTGTGAGCAGATGTATCTATTTATTCATGATTACATTATTTTAAACCAATTACTATGTTCCAGATAGTCTGTAAGAAACTAGGTACAAAATAAGACATATCCCTTTTTGCTGGAAGATGCCACTCCATTCTCCTTATGTTAGTCCATGTTCTCTGCTGTGTAAGATGATTCATGGCCAGGTCAGAAATGCTGTGAGATAAAGGTTCTTCCCAGATCTGACTGTGTGCATCCCACCTCCCTCCAGATCCCAGTCCAGTGCCCTCATCCTCCAGCACCTACCACGCCATCATTGGTGGGATCGTAGCTTTCATCGTCTTCCTGCTGCTCATCCTGCTCATCTTCCTTGGCCACTACTTGATCCGGCACAAAGGTCAGAGGCATGAGGGAAGCATCAAGAGGGATTGGGATTGGGTAGGAAGTGAAGGGCAGGCTGCAGGAAGGGCCTTTGGAGACTCAGTCAGCCCCTTGGAGAGTTTGAGGAAGAAAGAACACAGCCAACCCTGTGATAACTGAGCACCTCCAACCCCACAGTAGAGCCTGATCCCTTGGTGCTCATCCAAGTAAAATCGAACCTTCCCACTCAGTCAGCTGCTGCTCCCATGCTGCTCTGCCTCCAGGGTCTCCTGCCATAAGACAGAGAACTGCTGAAACTCTGCATCTTCTTCCCATTCCTTCCTGCACTTTCCTCCTTTCTGTTTAGCCTCATGTTTTTTGTCCTTTGGTGTCCTTGTGCCTTGTCCTCACACCACCCCTTTACTTTTCTCTCCTCTCCTGTATCCCTGCCATCTCTCCCTCCCCTCTTCTCACATGCCTTCCTCTCAGACCTCCCCCTCTGTTATTCCTTCTAGCCAGCAGCTGGACTTAAGTGGACCAGGCAAATGCTAGCCAGATCTCAGGTTCATTGTCATGGAGCTGACCTAGCCGTTTCCCTATCACCACCTTACATGCACACGCGCATATATACACACACACACACATATACACACCATTTTTTTTTGGCCTGTATTATAGATCAGACTCTAATTAAAGGCAGGATTCATTAATTCTTGGAGGTGTGGTCAGGTGATGGATGTTGGCAGCAAGATGCAAATTAGGGCAGGTGGGGAGGAAAAAAGCTCTAGGCAGGAGAAAAATTACAGAAGCAAGGGGTGGGTGGGTGGTGGGAAAGTGGACAGAGAGGCTTCAGAGGTTTGGAAACTGCTCCTAAAAGAAGGAGCCTCTTTCTCTCCCCAGGAACCTACTTGACACACGAGGCGAAAGGCTCTGACGACGCCCCAGATGCGGACACAGCCATCATCAACGCAGAAGGCGGGCAGTCGGGCGGGGACGACAAGAAGGAATATTTCATCTAGGGGCAGCCCCCCAGGGACCCCGTGGGGACTGCTGGGGTCATCACCAACCTGGACTTGTACAGAGCGACCCCAGGGCTGCCCCTCCCGCTTGCTCCCCAGCCCCCCCCCGCCACCCCCCTGTACAGAATGTCTGCTTTGGGTGCGGTTTTGTACTCGGTTTGGAATGGGGAGGGAGGAGGGCGGGGGGAGGGAGGGTTGCCCTCAGCCCTTTCCGTGGCTTCTCTGCGTTTGGGTTATTATTATTTTTGTAACAATCCCAAATCAAATCCGTCTCCAGGCTGGAGGGGCAGGGGTCCTGGGGTGAGGAAAGCAAACAACAAAAAAAACAAAAACAAAATAAAAAAAAACCCAGAGTGTTAGGAGGAGAATGAGGAAAGGGTAAGGGCAGGAAAGAAGTGGGGTCAGTTTGGTGGGGGGCTCTCACCAGCCCTCCATCTTCTGCAGCAGGGGCTCTTCCCGGACTTCTCCAGGGACGGGGAGGTTGTGACCAGGAGCTGGAGGTGGCTTTTCCTCTGTTAGTCGCACACCTTGAGCTCTGGACACAGGAGCAGGTACCATCTGACACCCCTTCTCCACCCCAACAGGAAAGGAGTGAATGGGGGTCCCTGAGGGGATGTGACCTGCAGGTGGCATGCAGCCACACATGCGGGGGCCCAGGGCTTCCCCATGGGGGACGACACAGGTCCTTGCAGGAGGGGCAGATTTGGAGAGGAAGGATGGCGGAGATGGCCCCCCCACGATGAACGAAGCCAGGCCCTTTTCCCAGGAACCGCCCTTGGGGGGTGGATAGCAGAGCAAGGCTGCCCCTCCTTGCTCCAGCAGCTGTGGGAGAGGCACTGCTCTGGGCCCTAAACTGCATCCGCTTCCCCGGCGAGGGTCCCTTCACTCTCACCCGAGCCCCTGGCCTGTTGCACGTCAACCACTCATCTTATGGCATTGCTCAGCAACTCCTCCTCCCCGTCTTGTGCTGCCCTGTGCCCCTTCCTGTTCCCGAAGCTGTCCCTTAGTCCTCCCTCCCTCCCTCAGCAGCCAGGCAGACATAACAACAAAAATACTAAAAGGAGCTTCACTGCACTGAGCTGTTTCCTGCCCAAACGAAGGGAATAATGTGAGTGCGTGTCTGTGTGTGTCTGTGCACATATGTGTGTGAGTGAGAGGCAGAGGGGCTCCTGGGCATGTGGGCAGGCTGTGGGAGGAGGGCTCCTGTAAAGGAGGGCTTTGGGAGCTGATGGTCCCTAGGCAGGCTGTGTACCTCACCTGGGATGTTGCTCCATCCTGGTATTTTCCATGCCGTCCCCAGCGCCCATCTGTCATGGAGAAAACAGTCCCAGGGTGTATTTTTGCTTAGTCGTCCACCTCATCTCTCCCTAAAACACAGGGCATTCAACCCCCGCCTCCATTTCCCCTCTCAGAGCCATGGAGTCAGTGCCACAGCCTTTGCTATGCATCTCCCAGGCCTCTCCCTGGCGCTGACCCTGGAATGACCACTGTCACTTCTTGTTCCCATAGTCTGTACCCGGTGCGTTGAGGGCTGGGAGGGATGCTGCCTGTCTCCTTCCCATCTCCACCCCTGCTTTTGATTTTCTGTCTTCCTTGTGGCCGAGCTGGTTGCCGTGGAGACGAGACTGCTCGCCCTCCCCGCCAGCCGGCTGCCCTGCCTCAGACCCAGGGTGCCCCTGGGCACTGCTCTGCCCCTCCTCCAGCATGTCCTCCTGCCCTGACAACCCAGGGGCGTGCGAAGTGGGGGCAGCTGCAGCCAGCAGATCTGCCACCCCTTTCCGTTCAGGTAATACCGTTGTCAATCTTCCAGCCGCTGGTTAGAGCCCGGGGTCCCCTCCTCTTACAGCAGCAAGGCAGCCTAGGGCCCCAGGCCTGTGGGCTCCCTGCCTCCCAGCACCCGCTTTTGGGAAAATGACTTTTCCTCTTCGAGCTGAACCACTCTTGTCCATATTACACAGAAGCCATATTTGTACGGGGGGGAGGGGGAGGGGCCGTTGTGCTGTGTGTGTGTGTCTGTCGTGGGGGTGGGTGGCGGGGCAGGGAGCAGGGAGGGCATCGTGTATCTTTATAATCTTTCTAACTCTCCTGTGCTAATCTCAGAGGGGCCACCCTCAATATATCTGGATTATCCGTGTCCTTCGGCTGCCTCCTTCTTGCCGCTCTTGCTCCAGTTGGGATGCGTGCGTGTAAGGGCTGTTCTGCTGGTGCCCCCGCACGTGGCGCCTCCAGGGGTGGTGTGTGCCTTGCCGTGCTGCTCGCCCCAGGGCATCTTGTATGGAATGGATATAACTCTCCAAGGGACAAAAGTGCGTTCATCCCCTTTGGCCAGGTCCTTTCATTCCGCAGTCCCTGACTGCTCCCCATGTCCCGTGCCAGGCTGTGCTGGAGAAGGAGACCCCCCCCAACACCATTCCGGGACCACTTCAACAGACCCCCCAAACTCCCTTTCTAGCCCACCTCATGTTGAACCTGAAACTGAAGCTATAGAGTCCTGGGAGAAAGGGGACCATCTTAGCAAGATGGCCATCCCTCTGCACCTTTGCTTCCACCTCCAGGCGGCGCTGTGTGAGTGGGAAAGACCACTCGTCAGAACTGACGCTAACACATCCCGCGCTTTCCTGGACAAATGAAACAGTGTCTCCTAACCAACCCTGTTTATCTCATCGTTCCAGCTCGGACACTCCATGACTCACCCCTCCCAATGTCCAGGCTAAGTGTCCCCAAGTGAAGAAATAAAATGCACGGTAGGGGTGGAGGGAACTAAAGAGCAGAGATCACGTGAAAGCAGTGGGATGGTGGGGAGAGGGGGTACCAAGGAGCAGAGATGTCGGTTTAGGGGCATCCTCCTGCAGGGTACACGCCTTTTCTCCCTGTGCCAACTGGAGAGAAATAGCTCTCCCCCACCACAAGAAACTTTACATCTTGCTAAGATGCCAGACCAGTGTAGCATTTCCAGAGCCTTTATATCCCCCAACAGAAATATGAATAGAGATTACCCCATAGGCAACAGTCCCACTTTAAAATATGCTGTCCCATTGTCCCCCAGAGCCTGCTTTCACTTGTCACGTCATGTGTTCTGCTTGGTATGGAAGATACATTCGCTGTGCCCATAGGTGGCTGGGCAAGTGCCCAATCGCTCCCTGAAGTAGCTTCATTATGCAACCTTGGCAGCTGCCCCCAAGCCCTCCCTCCTCTCACACTGAAACACCCAGACCTGGAGATAGCAGTACACACACCAAGACACCTGCCTAAAACCTAGCACTAAGATATGATACACAGGACACACAATACACAGCCACACACACAGACAAGAACAGATAAGTAAGTACATTCCTACACCCAGACTGATACACAAAGAGCCCCTGCTCACACACATGTGGCTCAGGCTGTCAGCATCACATGGATCCAGCCACAAGCACCACTAACACCCCCTCCCACAAACACGTCCCTTTTGAACTACATTTCCTTGGATCAAGTTCAAGGGGACAGAGAAGCAGTGAGAGCCATCAGCTGCCCTTTCCCTCCAACTTCCCAGCACATCTCTTATCTCTGTCTCACACTTCACCTCTGGCCCCCTCTTCCTTCCTTGTGCTTGAAGAATCCCTTTATGCTGGGAACCCCCTGGCTTCTCCACCTTTGGAAAGCCTCCCTTTCCACCTTCGGGAAAATACCCACCTTCTGGCCCCCACCTTTTTCCTTTCCTGAGTACAGGTCCCCACCAGCGGAATCCACCTTCAAAACAGGAAGCCCCGGGCCAGGACCTCAAGTTGTCCTGAGGCTCAGGCAGGCAGTGGGCGTGGGGTAAAGACTTCCTGAATGCATCCCCGTCCTGCAATGCCCGCCCCATAGCCCTGCCCAGAGCCAATGGCCTTCATTAGTCCCTGGCACTTATCTGGGAACCACAGCCACTGACAGAACTATCCCAGCCCCTCTCTCTGCCTGCCCTGAGCCCAGCAGTGTCATGGGGAACTGTCTGCACCCGGTGAGTGTGGGTCTGAGCCCACAGCCCCTCCCTCTCTGCCCCCCACCACTCCTTCTGTCTGCCCCTCGGGTCTGTATACCTCTCTCCTTCTCTCATCCCTTGTCCCTTCCCTCGTTTTCCTTCTCCCCTTCTTACCTCAGTGTCCTAGGTCCTCCTCATTCATCTTTGTCAGTTCCATCCAGACCACCCGCCTCCCCGCTCTCCCAGTCCTGTCCACTCCCCTTCCCTTGCTTTTCTTTTCTTTTCTTTTTTTTTTTTTTTTTTAAGATTTTTTTGACACGGACCATTTTTTTAAGTCTTTATTGAATTTGTTACAATATTGTTTCTGTTTTATATTTTGATTTTTTGGCCACGAGGCATGTGGGATTTTAGCTCCCGGACCAGGGATTGAACCCGCACCCCCTGCACTGGACTACCAGGGGAGGCCCTTCCCTTGCTTTTCTACAACTCTTTGCTCCTCCTGAGTCGCCCTGCCTTGTCCTCTCCCACCATCCCCACTCCATCCAGCTCTTCCAGCCCCCACTTCCCCACTGTCTTTCTCTCCCCACCTCTTGCCCTCGGTTCCCAGGATACCCTTCAGTGGGGTAACTATATGCTCTGCTTGTCCCTTCTGAGAATGTCCTCCAGGTGGCTGATGACAACTCTACGAAGTTGGCCATTGAAGACAACACTTGGAGTGAATTTCTTGAGATGTACGATGCAGACTATAACTTCACCGATGTGGAAGCAGCTGCGCCCTGCCACTCCTGTATCCTGCTCGACGACTCCTCACTGCCCTTCTTCATCCTCGCCAGTGTCCTGGGCATCCTGATCAGTGGAGCTGTCCTCTATGCATTTCTCAGGCCTCTGTTCCCCCGTCAGGTCTACCAGAACCGGTCTATCCTGGTGCAGTTGGCTGTGGGCAGTGCTCTCTTCAGCATTATGGTGCCCATCCTGGCACGGGGGCTAAGTGGGGCCCTCATCACCTCCCTGTGCCACCTAGCTCACTTGGTCTCGTATGGCTCAGCCTTTGCCCAAGCTCTGCTGATAGGGTGCCACGCCTGCCTGGGCCCCAAACTGGGTATAGGTCACGTCCCAGGCCTCAGGCTGGGGATCAGTGTGGGACTTTGGGGAGTGGCTGCCCTATTGTCACTGCCAATCACGCTGGGCAGTGACACTTCCCAGGGACTCTGTACAGTGACCTTCAGCGGGGAATGGGAAATTTTGCGGTACATACATGCTGCAGCCTGTTTTGCCATCTTCATCTTGTTGCCACTGGGTTTGTTGGGAGCCAAGGGGCTGAAGAAGGCTTTGGGCAGGGGGCCATGTCCCTGGGTTGATATCCTATGTGTCTGGTTCATTTTCTGGTGGCCTCAGGGCATGGCGCTGGGATTGGACTCCCTGGTGAGGTCCAGGGCCATGGTGGTGTCAACATGTCTGGCCCAGCAGGCCCTGGACGTGCTGCTGGACCTGACAGAAGCCCTGGCAATATTGCACTGTGTGGCTACACCCCTGCTCCTCGCCCAGGTCTGCTACCAGGCCATTCAAACTTCTCTGCCTTCCCTGCCTCTCTCGGCAACACAGTCTTCTCATCTGGACATCCTTGGATGCAAATCCTAGCTCTCTTTCCACCTGTCAACCTGAATTAAAGTGTATGCTGTTTTTATGAAGCTGGTGGTTTCTTGTTTTGTCTGGGATTGTAGAAGAGAGGGAGGAGAATGGAGAGAGAGAGAGAGAGAGATTTCACACCAGACTTTCCTGGCAGCGTCTGCTTCTCTGGCTGGCCTGGGGAGAGAAAATGAATGATATGCAAACATCCTCGGGGCACACAGATGTTCTCTTGAGGTGTGGGGTTACTGCCATCTCAAGGGGGAAGAGCAGGGGGACCAGAATATGAGGAGAGCAGCTCAACCTAAACTAGAAGAGATGGCTTAGCTAGTAAAGAAAGAAGAGAAGCTGTTGCAGAAAACAAATGAAATCGGAGTAGAAGCCAGAGAGAGAAAAACAGAGAAGACTGAAGATGAGGCCAGAGCATGACTCCTCCTCCCGGCTCAGCCTGTCCAGCCTTCCTCCCTGCCTTCTGTCTCCCTGTTGGCTTTGCTTAGAGATCAGGGTGGTGGTAGGGAAGGTGGAGAGAAGCATCCTGAGGGACCTTACTTAGTCCAGGGAACATATCAAGATAATTCTAAAGCCACTTCTCAGGAGTCATCTCTCCGAGGTTTATTCCTCAGCATAATCCTAATCCCCGTGTGTGTGTGCGTGCATGTGTGCATCTGTCTGTCCTCAATCTGTTAGAACCTGTATCCACATTAGATGCATGCGTGTAATAACATGCATGTAATAATCTACGTGTATACTTGCCTCTCCATCAGTGTCTGATTTGCATTTGTGTTTGCTCTGATCTCTCTCAGGCCTCTCCCTCCACCTCATTCTGTTCTCCTTCCTTGTTCTCAGGATATGGAATCAGGATTTGCAACTCACTCCTTACCAAATGAGTTTTCCTTACTCTGGTTTCTGTATCTAGTCTTCTCCGTGAAGAATGTGTACAGGGAACTAAACAAACCAAGTTGTGAAGCCTGAGATACTTAATGGGGAAGGGCCTGATCTGGCTGGGTCATTTTCTTGGATGCCAAGAATTTGGATCCCAAATTTCCCTTTCAAACACCTTTCAGCTCTCAAAATAAACCTTTTTTGTTTGCCACACAAATATATCCTTCCGCTTTCCGCGCTGTACCCTTTCGACCTGGGCGCCCTCCCCGCCCCCGCCCCCGCCCACCCCCTTCCCCCTTTCTCTGGATGCTTAGTCATGATCCTGAGGGCTTTTTCTCAGCCAAGTTCAGGTGATGATGGGAAGGGCCATGAATAAGCCCCACTTCATAAGGGGAACAACTCCTACCGGCACCAACAAATTCACTGTCTACCCAAGATGCCACATACACACAAATGAGTTTCTCCCTCCAACCCAGTTAAAAAGCTGGGGAGACTTGAGAGGTATCTTATATCTGTCTGAATCTAGGTATGGTCTTTCGTTTTTCAAAGATGTGCTATAACTGGTTTCTCCCCTAAACCGTTTCTGCTTGACTCTGGACTTGGGAGCTAAGTAGGAGAGTACAGGAGAGGAGCAGGGATGAGTTAGAGCATACTAGGCTCGGGGAATTTTCCTGGGTGGGTGCAGTGACAAATCCTCTCAATCCCCCACCTCCTGTCTCTTAGCAACCACCAGATTATATGCCGATTGGTGTATCCTAAATTGAAAGGCGGGATTTAGGGATCTATTGAGAGGCGGGAGACATTCTGAAACAGAAAGGAAGGCAGAGAAAATGAAGAAAAAATACATAATTTACAAACCTAAATTATGCTAAGGTCTCCAACCACAGTTTATGCATGTGTCCCAGTGTTCTCTTTTTTCTTACTCCCTTTCCCGCCTATTCTCGTAGCTTGCCCCCTCCTCTCAATCCTTCAGACATTGGCCAACTCCTTTACAAGCTACTGGATTCGGAGGCTGACCTAGTTAAGGGGGAGGAGAGGGCACTTTCAACTTGCTGAATCTTCCAGTGTCAACCTGATGCAAGGGAGGCTTAATTTAAGACCACTGGAGTTGTCTTATCAACACCCCAAGCCATGCTTGCAGATAGAAATCCCTCTTTGCTCAGTCCTGTTAGAGAGACCCTCAGATAGCTCTGCAGCTCTCACATCTTTCACAAAGGAAAGGCAGAGGCAGAAGCCTGCAGCTGATAAGAGGTCAGGATGGGTTGGAGACACCTCCCCATGGCTATCTCCTCTCCATTCCATCTCCACAGCTTTGCCCCAGTCCCCTAGGGGGCTGGCCTTTCCCTGTGTTATCTACACTGCATTTGGATAGTTCTTCTGTAAGTCTAACCCTGGCCTCAGTCATTTCTTTAAGGTTTTCCTGGGGTCCTGTCACCCCAGTCCATTTAACCCACTGAATGCCACCAGCCACTCCCAAACTAGTCTAACTCTGGCATCTTTTCTGAAACCCTTCAGGAATACAAATCCTATTATTTCCTTTGAACCCTTAAGAATTTAATCTCAGGGAAGGCAGAGACTTTAGCTGTGTATGAGTTATTGGGCCTAAAGAAAAAATCCTCTCAGAAAGATGACAGCCAGGGAGCAAGCTCCTGGGAACACTCCACGCCCTGGGTAGGGTCAGTCTGCATTGCTTCTTTATGGAGAGAGACTTATTTCCTAAGGGAAGGTGGAAGATCACATTGATGCCCATAGTTCATTGATTTCAAACTGCAGCCTCTCCCAAAGGATTTAGGAAGCAAATACCTGGTCCTCACACCCTTTTATCTACTCCTATTTGTGTAAACCCCCAGCCCCATCATCACCTTCCTCCAGAAACCACCCTCAGAGAATTCTGATTGAAAGCTTCACTGGGGTTTCAAACCCAATTCATTGCCAACTCTAATTGCCAGGGATTTGCATGAAAACCGTTGTACGCTATCCAATTATTCTCTGGGCACAAGGAGAATCACAGTTTTAACTAACAATAGCGCACCTTGCAGACGAATGTGACTGTTTAGGTTAATAAACAAGTCCAAGCCCTTCCAAATCATCTCTGCACATCTTCTAGTGATTTGGGCAGGAGCGGCGTGGGGCACGCGGGGTGTGGGGGGAGGTTAAAAGTCCATTTAGCCAGGAGGTTAAAAGTCCATTTAGCCAAACTGCGTGTCAGCTTTCATCTTCCCTATAACTATCTGGTGAAGGGAAGAGGAAATCTCCAGGAGAAAGGGGTCCTTGAAAAAACTGACTTAGGGAAATTTAGGGGCATAGTATTAGGGGAATTTTAGGCATCTTTATATCACCCTTAGACTTTTAGAAACCTTTTAGACACAGTTGTAGAAACAAGAGAAAGAGGTCCTTGTAATGCTCAAATATCTCTGATTCATTGTCCAGTTGTTTGCAAATTTGATGTCTTCCTTGAGATCCCCAACATTCCCAACCCTGCCATTTCTCCCCGTATTTTGGGGTATGTTCTTACCATATTTGGGGGACACTTAGACGTTGTTTACTCCCTAAGATTTCACAGATGATGTCCCAAGTTCCACCCTTGACCTCCTCAAGGATCATTCTTTGTACTTTTTTTCCTGGGTAATTCTCTGCATCCTGGAAGAATTCACTGCATGTGACTCCAAACTGGATGTTTCTGAAGGGCCTGGGCCATCTCTTCTCCCTCTACTTCAGGTATCATCAACATCTGGGGGAGAGGAGAGTGCAGGTCTCTTGGAAAATCTGATGAAAACTGTGAAGTCTCTTTTCAGGAAAACATAATATTACACCCCAAATTTGGTATTTAGTTCTCCCCTGCTGCACCCAGAGCTAAACTCATATGCTTTCCCACTGCCTATTGGGACGTCCATAAGTTTCCTTCCTGCTCACTAAGCCAGAGGTCCAGTGACCTAGGGGACTTTCTGTTCTTTGAATGGGTAAGTCCTGTTTCCACTCTGAGTCTTTGCCCTTTACATCTCTTCTGCCCAGAATGCTGTTTCCTGTGCTTTTTCAGTGACTGACACCTTCCCATACTTGAGATCTCAATGTGAATCTCGCCTCCTCCAAGAATGACCTTCCCTGACATCCAATGGGCTATAGCCCCCGGCCACCTCACGCACCCACTGATTCCCCACCAATTCACCTGAGATGTTTCCAGTGTACCATGTATCACACTTTGAAATTGTCTCTTTCTTCATTTGTTTGCTTACCAGCTTATTGCTAATCTACCCTTCCTCCCACCACTAGAAAACTAGCACCAAGAGTGCAAGAACTTTTCCCCTTTTGTGCCTGGAGCATAGTCAGAGCTCAGTAAACATGTGCTAAATATGGAAATTAATTAATTTTATAAGAATAAAGCATGGTCCCCACCCTGGAGGGTTTACGGTCCCGTGGGGAAGAGGAACAAGTAAGCAAAGAATTAGCACAGAAGAACTGCCAGAAAACGGAGCTCCTCTCCCTAAGTCTTATAGGCCATCTCTCCCACACCATGCAAGCATTTGGGGGCTGAAGAGACTGGAGGGCTGTCAGCACACGATTTCTGGGAACCAGTTTTCTGGATCACCTTTCAGGTGGCTGAAGCTGGGGGACTTCACAGCAGTTCCCCAGCCATGTCGGCGGAATAATGTGTGCTTTCCTTTGGAACAAAACTGCGAGCTTTGGACAGCAGGGGAGAGCTGGGAAGGGCTGTCATTCTTCATCTTTATTTGCGGAAAAGTGAGTCCCAGGAGACTCACCAGAGTTCTGGGAGACAGTTTTCCATTGGCTCAGAACCAAATTTGGAGCCTAGCCACCTCCTCACATTTCATCACACTCAGCGGGAGAGCCCACACCCTCCTTGGATCTAAAAGTCATTTCCGTCTCCTTGCTGATTTTTTTCTTCTCTGTTCTCCCTCCTCCTCTTCTTTAGTTCCAGTTTAGTGCCTCTGCCCCCTAGCCTTTCCCAACCTCTGAACTCTGGGTCCTTCTTTCCCATTCTGGTCTCTGTAGCCAGAATGTGGCATTTATCTCTCTGCAGTTCTAGGTACTTTGTCAGGTTAACCCTTTAAGGCACTTAAGGGTGTATAATTCATTTCATTTAAAGGATGTATTGAGTGCCTTCTAAGTTCAAGACACTGTGAGAGGTCCCAGAAGACACAGAAGTGAATCAGACACAATTCTGGACATCAGCATCTCTCTGGACTCATCTGGTCCCCTCCTGTCCCCTTCCTTCTTTGGTTCGCAGGCTTTCCCAGCCCTCTCTCTAATAACCCTGAATATATCCAGATCCCAGGACACACTGGAAATCCACAAGGCCCTCCGTCACATGGACCGCTCCGTTCAGGCCTCTGTTTCACACCTACAGGCCCTTAGCAAACCATAAAGCCCATGGCCAATGGATAGTTCTGTCTCACTGTCACATCCAGAATATTCTCTATGTACAAAGGCAGAGAAGATACAAGAATAAAGGACATTTTTCCTTTCACACTCTTATAAGGTAGATGTGGTGGATTCTGGAAGCCAGTGCAGTGAAGGCCAATTACCCAGAAAAGAAGGGATGGGTGTGGAGCATTGGAAAAGAAAGCTGTTTACAAATCAGTTGGCCCTTTTCTGTCTGTGGCCTGAGAAAGAGGTGAGGAAGAAGTGGACTCTCTTGACTATCAGCCTGGAAGCTTCCAAAAATATGACCATGTTTCTCTTCCTCTACACCCACTCTTTCAGGCCCCAGAAGAGGGCTGCTCACTTCACATTCTTGATTGATTGGCAGAGGGAGATCTATGGAAACTCTGGAAGTGTGAAAGGAGTATGTTGGAGGGAAGGTTACTGAGATAGAAAAAAATTTGCAGAAATTAAATAAAGTTTGAGAGATTAATGTAAAACCTGTGTTTTAAAAAATCAGTTGCATATGGGCTTCCCTGGTGGCGCAGTGGTTGAGAATCCGCCTGCCGATGCAGGGGACACGGGTTCGTGCCCCGGGCCGGGAAGATCCCACATGCCACGGAGTGGCTGGGCCCGTGAGCCGTGGCTGCTGAGCCTGCGTGTCCAGAGCCTGTGCTCTGCAATGGGAGAGACCACAACAGTGAGAGGCCCGCGTACCAAAAAAAAAAAAAAAAATCAGTTGCATAAAAGCAGAATGGAAGAGGCCTGGCTCAACAAAAGTTCTTATGAAAAAAAAAATTAGATGTTTCGCTTGGGCACAGGCTAAAGATGATTCAATAGTGTGTGTAGCAGCCAAAAAAGCTAATGCAGACTCCAGCTGCATTAAGAGATGTGGTGTACAGGACAAGGTGGGGCACTACACCATCCTCTCCTACCCAAGACAGGCCATTTGGGGAATAAATGGCTCAGCTCTGGGTACCAAATGTTAGACACTAACAAATCAGAGCTCTTCCAAGGGGGGGTGCCCAAATGATGCCACTCTGGAGACCATACCTCTTCTCTAAGCATGGTCTGGAAGAGCAGGGTTGAGTACGGGTGGGGCATTGACACTGGAAAAATGTAGAAAAATACATAGCTATCTTTGTATAACTGAAGAGTTGTCCTTGAAAGAAGTATTAAACATATATGTAGCTGGAGCTTTAGAACTAGAAACACGGGATGCGGAGGAATAACAGAGATTGATTTTGACTGAATATTAGGAAAGGCTTTCCTCAACAAGACTGCAGATTACAGGGATGGGCTGTGGCATTCTTTTTTTTTTTTTTGCGGTACGCGGGCCTCTCACTATTGTGGCCTCTCCCATTGAGGAGCACAGGCTTCGGATGCGCAGGCCCAGCGGCCATGGCTCACGGGCCCAGCTGCTCCCGGGCATGTGGGATCCTCCCGGACCGGGGCACGAACCCGTATCCCCTGCATCGGCAGGCGGACTCTCAACCACTGCGCCACCAGGGAAGCCCTGGCATTCTTGATAATGTAAAAAAATAACACACACACACATGCACATAAACATATAGACACACACACTATATGCTCTATACTGCTCTGTGTTCTTGTTTCACAGTGATGAGCATAGCGGATGAGGGCCTTGCTTTTGTCAAGTTTAGAGACAAGAGAGGCAGAGATTAGACACGTAACACACAGATAAATTACAAATGCTGTTATAAGAGAAAAGAACTGGTGCCATGGAAAAGAATAACAAGATAGAACTGATTTGAGTCAGGATTTCACAGTAACAGAAAGGACTCAAGCTGAGGCTGGACAGTAACAAATCATCAAAATATAGTCGAGGGATATCCCATGCTTTGGGATAGAGCCAGGACCAGTCCAGCAGCTTTTTCCCAAATTGGCAGTGCATCAGAATCTCCCGGGGAGAGATTTTTTTCAACAACCCTTGTCTCAATTCAGGATATTCTGAACCCGAATAGTTGGGACTAGAAGACTCTGAAAACCCTAAGGTGATATGTTAAATGAAAGAGCTATAGACTAAAATGCATATTCTTTGATTCTGGTGTCTGGGTCTCACTTGTGACCATTTTAATCTCTTTGCTTGGATCCTCGAATTAAAGCCCTCTGGTTCAGAGCTGGGATGCTTTGGTCTCTTCCAGACCTGGTTTGTAGAACAATAAAGGGATTCTTAGCCAGATATGCACCTGACCTGAATCTTTCCAGGCGGTGGGTACCATTCCAGGCACCAGCTGCTGCAGAAAAATTGTAGCTGGTGCCTGGGGTCCCTCTAGTGGTCAGAAATTATCACTTCAGCTCCACTTCTCCAGACCCCCGTTTAGCCAGAGAATTATTTTCTGACACAGGCTCTATGAAGATGAGGGGCCTTATGAAAATAAAGCAGAGAAGCCTAAGTACATATTTTAGAAAGTTATTCAGTAGAATTAACATTAATAAATAGAAGTGGTAAAACTAAGAAATTGCTTACCAAGTTCCTCCTGCCCCTTGCCATGTCTTAGATGATCTCAATTTAGGTAACTTCTAAAAACCAGAGTTGACAACTCCCCAGGACACCAGGCCATCAATTAGGGACTCCATGGGTCATTTCAATTCCCTGGGAAAATATAAAATATATGAGAAATGAGTATTTGGATAGAGCATTGGGTTGAGTTGGGAGATAGGGATCATGGCATTCTGAAATGTGTCATTTACCAGCTTTTTGAGGTTTAGTTTTCCCACCTGAGAAAAAGCAGGTAACAACATTGGCCTGCCTAGCTTACAGATCTGACATAAAGATTAAATGAACTGGCAGATGTGGAAGCTGTAAAATGAGTTACAGCTAGGAGGAAATACAATGCAATTAGTATTAAAGTTTGCCGGGCAGGCAATTGGGAAAATTGTCCATTGCCTTCTCGGTCATTCCACTGAAACGTTTTTACAAAGGCAATAGTACATAGAATGAGCTGGACTGCTGAGACTCACCTCCACCTCTGTCCTTGTGTCTCCACTTAACCCTGTGACCAAAGGGCTAACAGAATCTGTCTGAGACAGTTTAATAGGAAGCTCCCAGGAAGTGTGCCTTTAAAAGAGAGGCTGACCCAGTGTGGGTGATGGTGGTGGTAATAATAGGGACTGTTGCAGACATCTTGCTGGCATTTGGGCTGACTTTTGCTGCATTACAGTATTATTTAAGGCAGAGCACAAAGTGTTCCCGGACTGCCAAAAAGTGATATCACCTAAATGCTGTTTATGATACCCAACCTTTCCCCAGGGACCCTAAAATGACCACATTCCAGCTCTTCTCACATGGTCTCTCCTATATTTTCTGCCCCTTGGAAGATGGCATCTTTTGGAGGCTCCTTATTGTGGGAGAACTTGCCTGCTCAGCAGCCCATGGTGAGCTTCCCCCAACTCTTTGGGAAAGATTAACGGTACGTATTCTACACCCTTACCACTCAAAGTGTGGGTCATGGATCACAATATTGGCAAGACCTGGGAGCTTGTAGTAAATGCAGACTCTCAGGCTCCACCCCAGACCCACGGCTGAATCAGAATCTGCACTTTAACAGGATCCCAGGTGATTTGTTGGCTCATGGAAGTTTGGGGAGCACTGCACACTTTGTTGGGTATTCAACCTGGGCTCTGTTTTCATCCAGCATCCTCCATCTACCACCCCACCCCCAGCAGGTAGCAGACCTGGTTCCCTGAACCTTTCCCTTCTCCACTCTCCCTGTCTTCTAGACTCCACTTCAAAATTCAGGAATTATCATGCGGGGGTGGGGTGGGGGGAGGTCCTGCAAAGACTGTTTCCATGCTTTAGACAAAGTGAGATAAAGACCACACCCAGGTTCCTTCCCAGGCTCCCTCTGCCCCAGAAGGATAGACCTTCCTCAAGTCTTGCCCCAAATGGCACAGGTTTGAGGGCTGTGGGGCAATGGGGAATACAGTCTTTCTACCTTTCTTTTCTCCTCTTACTCTGGGTGAGCGGGATCTCTAGGAAGGGCAACAGTGGGAAACTGTCAGTAAGTCACATATGAGGTAAGAGAGGATAAGAAGTGACCACGTGTTGAGGGGTTGCCGGCCACAGAATGGAAAAGGATCAGTCCCTCTAGGTAGCGAGGGGACCGCACAGGGTCACACCATACACAGAGGCAGGCAGGCACACTCACACTTGCCTGTGGGCACAGCCACACATCACATTCCCCTTCCAGATGCTGTCTGGGCACCATGCCCTTTAGGCAAAGGCCGTGCTGCCCCATCCTCACAGGCCAGTGCTTGTCTGAATTTGGTGGCACAGACATAACTCCAGCAGGCTGTCTCGGATCTACTGTGTGGTCTGAGAGTGTCAGGGATGGGAAGGGGATGGGACGGGATGGTGTAGGGAAGGCCTCGTAGTCCAATCCCTGTCACACATATGTCCACTCTGCTGATTCCTGAAATGACTGCTGTTAGAAAGCTCTCTCTCATTGGTAAACATTGCCTTCAACCGGGTTCCTCTTTTAACATATATATTCCCTTAAGAGGGGCAATGAATTAAGAAACAGACACTAAGTGCAAGTTAATTTATCAGAAATGTTGCTGCAAGGACGGTCGAGGGCAACAGCAGAAAATCAGGCAGCTGAGGAGGAAAAAAAGAACCAAATGGAAGGAGGAGCAGAGGTGGGGGAGCCCAGATAGACTCTCCCAGCCTCACAATTCTGCCAAGGAGTAGCTCTGGTCCACGGGGTAGGATGTGGGCTGGGATTACACAGATCCAGATTCTTGGGGTAAGTGGAGGAACTAGCATTTCCAGCCTCCTGTTGGGCCCATCATCCTAGAGGAAAGCCAAGCTTTAGCATGGCACCTACAATCCTCCCGAAGTTTCCCCGAACCCACCTCTCCAACCTCACCAAGCATCCTGAGTTCCAGACATGATGCACAACTCCCCAAAATCAAATCACCTTCTCTCAGGGCCCCATGCCTTTGCATGGGGATGCTCCATTGGACTGAAAAGCTCTCTACACCTCCCCTTTGTCTGGTCAATGCCTAAACTTGTCTTTGAAGATTTGACTCAAGTGTCCCCTAACCTGTAACTATCCTCTGTATCCTCATAGGCTGGGTTGGTGAACTAGGTGCACCTATTCTGTGCTCCCAAAGCATCTTGGGCACAATAGTTACTTTACCCTGTGTTATTTAGTCTCTGTCCCTGTGTGTTGTTCCCACTTAAGACTAGGTGTCTTAAGAACAGAGTCTATGGCTTCCTTATCTTTCAATTTCTATAACCCAGACCAGTACTGGACACAAAGTATGCATTTTAAATATTAAATGTCTGTTGTGTGTATTAACGCATGTAAGGAGGACAGAGGTTAAGTACCAAAAGGGAATATCTAATCAGAAATTATGCAACTTGTTCAAGCATAAATGGTTAGGAACCAGAAAAATCTAAGATTTGAACCCGGGTCTGTGCTGCAGAATGACTTCAACTTTAAAGCCCTTGCTTCTTCCTCTCTTGCATCCAGCTGGTGATGAGTCATCACAGCACAGCCCTGTTGCTATATTTTCCATCAGCGATTCCAGACATTCAGATCTGACCTTCTGGGAGGGAACTTAAAGAGAATCAGGTTCTGCCTTCTTGTTTTCTAGCTGATGGTTGAGGCTCAGTGATATAGAATATTCCCTTTTTATTGTGGTACTGAGAGCAACATGATAATGTTGTCATATTATCACATAATGGTCTGGGCCAGGTTGGGATGGGAGGGGCTGGGGAATGAGGAAGGGGCCAGAAAACACAAAGCCCATCTTCTCCAGATCAGATCACACTGAAGCAAAGCAATATATATTGATTGATCAAGAGCTACGTGCCCAAATCTCAAATCCCAAATCCCAGCTATGGGAAAAAGGTGGCCTAGAGAACAAAGAATATGTTTATCCAGCCACCCCTGCCCCCCAGCCCAAAGGGAGAACTGGGCAGAATCCATCACTTAGAGCCCACTTCCTTCTGGCCTCACCACAAGGGTCACATCCAGATACAGAAACTAGTTAAGAGGGTCTCTCATTTGGGTTCATTTGCATACATTTGCATACCCACCCAAGAATGCATAGTTCATTCTTAGGCAGTTTTCAAGTAAATGTGATAATTGCCACCTTCAGGTTGTCATGGATAGATTTTGCTCTTCTCACTTTCCTTCTCATCTGTCCACAATCCCCGAGCCTTGACACTGGATGACTGTGTACAGGTGTTGTGGGAAGGGCAGTGCTGACAAGGGGACAGGAACATCCAGCTCCAGCTTGGTGGCAGAGAGAGGGGCAGCAAGGGCAGCTCCAGCAGCCTCGCCTGAGTCCCTGTCCTCAGGACAAGCTGAGGGAGGCTGCTCATTCACATCTGCTATTCTCAGACTAAGATAACAGCTATGCTGATTGGACGTTCTTGGCAAGTTACATGGTTTCTCACTGTTCTGGTGGCAGTGCAATACAATAAAACCCCTTCTGCACACAGGACAGTGGGCACATCATGAACATTATATGAATATAAACTGTGAAGTCAACCACTGGGCTCTTGGTCCCTTTAGAATCTTTCCTCTTCACCATATTATCCCAAGTCCTCTCCCCTTTTCTCAGAGAACCAGCTTTTCCCACTATTTGGCTCACAGTGGGTTCTTCCCAACGGCCTTTTAACAGTGCAGAAGCTCAAAGAGACCCAGAGGGGAGTCTATTTGGTCTTTCAGGCTGCAAGGCAGGCAGCTGGTGCTGCTTGGAGAACACAGGAAATAAAGGACAGGGTCCTTGCTGTTCTCCTTGGCATGGGAGGAGAGTCTGAGAAGCAATAGAACATCAGGACTTTCCTCCTTTGAGTTGGTAAATCAGAGAAAAGACTGTCCTTGCTGGTGATTCCTATGAAATTGAATACTCAGACAGCATATAAGTGAAATGAGAGAACTGTTTTACCAATTTCATAGATTCAACATTCTCCTATACTAATTTGCTGATCAGCTAATCAACAAATATCTTTTGTGCGCCTCAGGAAGCCCTGAGCTGAACTACAGTAGGTATTTAATAAATACCTTCTAATTTTGTTGAATGCAGTAGAGGTACTGTGCTAACATCAATCGTGGGATTTGGAAGCTAAAATGTACACACCCTGCCATCTAGGAACTCAGAGTCTAGGAAGATATTTGAAATACTGTGTTTGTATTTAATAATAAAACATGTAATACTGTCGTTGAGAGCAGAGGCATTGAAGGCAGAGACCAAAGTTGAATTTGCAGCTGTTTGACCTGGGATAAGTCATAGAACTTCTCTGAGTCGGTCTCCATTGAAAGTGGACCAGCAACTACTGATGACATAGGGTTATTTAGAGGATTAAGTTGCCTGACATGTAAAGAACTTAACACATTGCTTGGCACTGAGAATGCTTTCAGGATGTTAGCTAAAATATAAGAAAGGCATAATTAGGTAACAAAATGTATGATTTAGAGGTGTACAATTTTTGGAATTAGAAAGAACCTTAAAAACGCTCTAATCCAATGTTTCCCAAATAATGGGCTGTGGACTGTTGCCAGTTTGTGACAAATTTTTTACCAGTCTACAGCAAAATGTGAAAACAAAAAAAGCAATGTAGCAGTAGACTATTCTCTCGGTGTTCAGTTTCCTTTTTTTAACGAGCTGATAAAAGGCAGATGGTAAGAGTGTTAATCCTATGTCGGTCCTCCATTTATTATCACTATTGTTGTTGTTGTCACTGTTTTGTTCATGAAATTTAAATCTGAGGACCACTATGGTATCAGACCAAACTCCAATCAGTAGCATAACCTTATAAGCTAATCTCTGGGTTCCACTTGAACACTTCAAGGATCAGGGTGCCACCCTGCTGGGAAATTCCTTTCCCTTTGGATCCCAAATAGAGCTAAGAGAACAAATATAACCCCTGTTCTACACAACTTCCCTTCAGATGATTGAAGACAGCAACCACGAGGGAGTCTGGGATAGTGGGCAGAGCTTTTGGTGTAAACTAATTTCCAGTTCTGCAAGAGTGTTGGGTTCCTCCTCTAACCTTCTTATAAAATAGGCCAGGAGCATCTACTGTTGAAGAATATTGTGCGGATCAAGGAAGATAATGCACCTGAAGGCACTTTCCGAATGGTGATGTACCATGCAATCGTTACATCTATAGTCACAGGGGGCCCCATTTCCATCAGGAGATCTTCGTACAACACAGCATCTACTCTTCACCATCAGCTTTTCCTCCTCTGGACATGGATGGAATGGTTGATGAATGTTTCCCACAAAATAGTCTGCCCAGAACTGAGCAAAATCTAGTCAACTATATGGAGTGAAATGAGACAAAGAGCTGAATTGGGTGGTCTTTAGGGTCCCGGATTCCATGCCTATCACCTCTTTACCCCTCCTGACAGGGGAACCCTGTATGCCATCACAGCACAAATGGGCCTTGTTTCCTTTCTGGCCAGCTAAAATCCCCAGAATCCAGGACA